>NC_137130.1:8675715-9318215 GCF_949319135.1 Squalius cephalus
ATTTAGAGAAAATAACAAGGGGTTGAGAAGACTTCGGAAGGGATTATTTTAGATAAACAAACGCATAAAAGGTATTTACCATCAAACAATGGGCCTCATTCATATGAAATTACTTTAGTCTTTTTTATGCAATCAAACAAAATGGCGCTGCGAGCAAAAATTACTATATTGCAATAAAAGATTGCAAATAAAAAGCATTATTTGCAGTGCAAGTAAATATTTGTTTTTCCTTGTGCAGTTTTCATCACGATTCACGCACGGACAAATTTGCTCTGTTCTGCTGTTTGCGAGACTGAAAGCTTTGTTTAAATGTTGAAAAGTTTTAAAATCAGGTGAATCTGCATTCCAGTGAGCGGTATCTAAGCACTTTCTATTGGTCACTCTTTCTTGCCGCTATGAGTCTGACAGAGACATGGAGAGCAACACATCTTTTAATGCCATAAACCATGTAAGAACACTGAAGTGCATAGCTAGATAACCAGTTACCCAGATAGGTCTGTAGGCTGCATTCACTGCAGGCTATTACTAAGACAGTCTTATTTCATCTTGAGAATAGAGTCATTAGCAGAATTTAGGACTCTATATATTTACCTCTGTTTATGATGTTAACAGTTACAGTGACAGTAATTCTCTGTCAGGAGTACACATCAATCATGCAAAACTGTCATTTTGGATCTGATGAGCACTCACTAGCTCTGCCTCTGTTCTGGGTCAAATGACTCCCAGTCCCAGACAGATGATTTGCTACTGATCTGTCACAATACTAAGTGGCCATAACTCACACCCTTCTAAGAAAATCCTGTAAACCTCAGCATTCTGTCTCAGTACAGATAACAGATAGAAACGTTTGTACAGATGAAACATGAAGCTAATAAATAGACAATTACAACTATATACACTCTCAGAAAATAAAGTTCATACCTTTAAGGGTACAATGGCTTGTCACTGGGGCTGTACCCTCAAGGGTACAATATTGTACCTTAAGTTTTAAAAGAATATGTACATTTTAATGCTTTTTTGAACCTCAAAAAGTTACATATATGTACCTTGAGGTCCAATAATAATCCCTATGGGGTAGTGTAGATTGTACCTTGCGGGACAGAAATGGACTCCTACTGTACCCCTATTTCTGACAGTGTATTTTTCATGTGATTTGGGGTATTTTTTATAAGAATAAATAATGCTTATATGAGAAATGCTGAAGGAGCAGTGCTATGGTCTTTGGTTTATAAGCTAATATAAAAAGCTGTAAATAATAAATATTTTTGCTTGTTTCATTATTAATCTACTTTAGATCGTAATCGGAAGTTATTACAAATACTCTTAGGTGTTTTAAAGTGAGTTTTGAGCTTTGCTGTGTTGATTGGTGCTAATTTGATCTATAATGCACCTGTAACCAGGTGTGATTATATTACATGATGAATTTTGGTGAGATAAATCACATAAGGTCATAAAAATGTTTTGTTGTCTAGAAAGACATTTGATTATGTGGATAAAAATATATATTTCTTTAAGGCATTACAATGTGTATTAAGCCTCTTTGTTAGCTTATAACACACTCTGCAATGCCATATAACTGCCACAATCCCTCTATCACTCTGGCTGTGTCCGAAATCGCCTACCAACGGGATACCTGAAGAAAAGAACCAGTCAAACCCCGAGCCTTCCCTCAATTAATAAGTCTTACACTGTAACTGAGTGCTGGCATTACGCCGTATAGGGAAATAAGGGATAGGAGCCTGTTATAATTAGATATACAGAACAACAGGAGATTTCACTTTCATTACTAAAAAATGCAAATTAAATCATGCATCTAAGTTTTGTAACCACAATCGGCTAAGACAAGGCATTGTAAAGCTGATTTTATCGCTAATACGTTGGCACTTCACCAAAGCAAGTCACTCTTTTCTCCAAAGTGCATTCGTCTCGTTATTGGATGGAAGACTCCTTTACGCAGTAGGCAGAACATTAGATGAGCCCAGTCTGACAGAGGGCATTTTCAAACTGATTTTGGGTGGACAGTATTGATTTATTATTGTGCTTCTGAAATCTACAGCCAAGGAGGTGTAACACGTTCACAATGCCTACAGCATGCCATTAATCTCCCTAGATGAAGCTCCCCCTGCCAAGTTAGGCACATAATGGATTTACTGCTGAATCTCAGACTAATAACATCTTTAATAATGATTCACTTTCTCTTTTCCTTGAATCTGTGCAAGCAGAGCCTCCCATCAAATCCCAAAATAAAAATGATATAAATCCGCTTTACATGCAGGAGAGTTTAGGGCTTCAATGCAAGCATCAAACAACGTACACAACCCTTGAATAGCAATAATGTTCCTTTATTACACAAAACAAATCGATAAAACCTTTACAGATTGAATTTCGAATGTTTCTGTGTACGTTCCAGAGGCAACAAGATGAATGTATAAGGTACCGCTGTGGCATGTAGTGGACTTCTGAAATGAGGTGGCAAAGTCTCCCTCTCTGCAATGTGAATTTATATTTCGATTTCCAATCGATGTTTACACAGAGCAACATTTACCTTCCACCGGTGTTTCTCAACATTCATTTTGAATGGGTCGCGGAGTGTGCAATCAAAGAAACAACAAGCATAATTCGTTTTTGAAACATATCTGGGTTTTTTTTTTTTTACGGTTGTGAGGCTTGATCTTAAGATAATCAAATGTTGTAAATATCGAACTGAAGTTGTAGGATTTATGCATCTAAAGAAAAAAAATCTAAAGTAATAAGCGAATAAGTCGAATTTTGAGGCTTTGTTTGTTTGTTTTTTTATTTGACAAATCACAAGACATTGTAACAGTATTAAATAAAAGCTATGTTTCAACTGTATGCAGTGATCACAGTACGGCCCTGAAGAACATTCAATATACAAGGTTTATAATAAGACTAATACACATTATTGAGTAGAACATCTAAAATCAAGCTAAACATATACACATATCTCATGTATAGTAACTTTAGGACTCCAATGAGAACACAATGGACTTGAGGGAAGCAAAAGAGACGCTGTATCCACTGTGGACAGCATTACACGGTCGACGCTGTCACATCCGCCAGCTGGAGTGCCCATAATCTCATCATGAACTTCCATTCCCATAACCCATTGCCTGGATTCATTATGTTGTGATTTGGTTCAGTTATGTCATTAGCTTGTTAAGTCCTACCAGTTTAAGCCCTGTGTTTTCACTCTTTCGTTGCAAAGTCTTGTTAGTGTCATGCAGCAATTCTGAACGTTCTCGCTGGTTTCCTGTGTCATGGTTTTTGATCTTCTGCCTGGTTTTCTGGATTTTCCTGTTTGCCTGTGTTTCCTGCGCTGTTGTTATCTGGATTGTTTGCCTTATGGTTTTGATCATTTGCCTGGATTTTGCCTGGATTACCCTAATAAACAGCTGCATTTGGATCCTCAACCTGAGCAGTTTGTAACAGATGCACTATTTCATTTCACATTCCATAATATTTGTTTTGTTATTTTTGTACAGTCGATTATCTTCTCTTCTGAATCTCTTTGAGGTGGCACTGCCTCCTCAAAGAAAACAACCCTTAGGTACAGAGGTAGATTAAAGAATATAATACTCTGTGGACACCTTGAATAGCAGTCCCACTCTCCCCCTCACGCACACTGTGAATATGAAGACAGACTGACCGCCTGTTCGAGGAGGAGGTGGTGGGAGAGGGTGAGGGTTGGTGTGACATGCTGAATCACACAGATAGTCTCCATGCAGTCTAAATATACTGATGTCATCAATGGATGAGCCTTTCAATCAGTGCAAGGAAATAGACTTAATCATTTAACGGAATAGCTCACTCGGAAGTCAATGATTTTCTTCTGTCTGTATTACATAACTGGAGAAATTTACTGGTTGTTTTTTTTCCATGCAACCACAAGGAATAGGATCTAGAGCATTTTCTATATTTTGAAGTAATACAAGGTTTATGTGTGGAACAGAAAAAAATACAGTAAGACATTTACTTGATGAAAATCTTCCCCTCGTGAGGTTTTAACTGCTCATAATTGCATCAAAACATGAGAATCGAATCAGTCATATTAATATATGAATCATTTAGACTGATTTTTTTAACTGAATAAAATTCATTCCTCATACAAAGCTATTGTATGACTAAAGAGGCCAGTTGCATAAACATAGCCATTATGTTAAGACTGTGTCTTAAGAACTATGACAGAAGTTAGTTAGGGTTAATCAGTCTTACTTTTTGGTATCAACTTAGACCAATCTGTTACTAAGAAAAAAAGTCTATAGTCTAAGACTATAGTCTTAGCAGTTTATACAACCGGCCCCAGAAGATAGTGCATAGGACCACTTTCAACCAGATGGAACTGATAAATATTCTGAATGTTCTGATCCAATCTGACTTCTGACCTATAATGGTGCCTGAATCATAATCATACACTGTTCATTCATTGGCCAGAGGAGAACTGGCCCCCCGACTGAGTCAGGTTTCTCCCAAGGTTTTTTTTCTCCATTCTGTCACCTGATGGAGTTTTGGTTCCTTCCCACTGTCGCTGTTGGCTTTTGGCTTGCTTAGTTGGGGACATCTAATATTCAACAATATTACTGATCTGCCTGAATTGACACCATTTTATGAGAACTGAACTGAGCTGGACGATGACATCACTGTTTTTTCCAGAGCGGCTATAAATATAAATGAACTACATGAATAACTTTTTTACAACAAAAATGAACCATCACTGAACTTAAGCTAAACTATGACACTATTTTCTTCACGATCTGCAGTACAGCAGAAACAAACTTTGTTGCATTATTTTCCTGTTATCACTGTAAAGCTGCTTTGTAACAATCTGTATTGTAAAAAGCGCTATATAAATAAACGTGACTTGACTTTTATGATACTTTTATTGTGCTTTTGCATAATTTTTTAAGCTTGAAAGCTTCGGTTCATTGAAAATGCACATTGGAAAAAATGACCAGAAGTAGCCGTACAATTCTTTGAAATTTCTATGTGTGTTCTGCTATAGAAAGCCATACAGGTTTGGACATGAGGGTGAGTAAATTATTTTTGTCTCCCTTTTTGGCTGCATTATACCTTCAAATAAATCTAACGGCACTCAAACTTTGGCTCAAATTCTAGAATACTAAAGCTCCTCAGCCTCTACAGGAAATCAACACAGAAAGCTCTCGACGCTCTGAAAGAGAAAAAAGAAGCAGTGAATGGGAAAGCACATGAAAGAAGCTCCATTAATGAAACAGAGGCTTGAGAAAACAAAAGAGTGCACATGCATCCTCCATTAGGGTCTTTTTGATCTTACGCATGTTCTCTAGACCAGTGAGGGTTCGTTTTATGCAGCATTTCATTTTAGCATTTGCACAAAACCACAAATGAGGCCTGCCAGATGCCTAATCAACACATTAAGGCATGAACCAAGGTAAATGGGCGCACACTGACACACATATGCAAAAATAACAAGAATCTGAATACCTTAAAAAGTAAACAATAAAAACAACAATAGGCTTGTCATTTAAATCAGAAATGCCAGAATCAACGCCGTGAAAATGTCACTGCATCGCAAATGACGTTGCTTTGTTTTTCCAAGAAAGACAGATTTAAACAAGATATGAAAGACAACAATCTCTTGCAATTGTCACAGTCAAAAAATAATATATTTTTTTCCCATCAATATAAGGCTCTGAGCAAGTGGATGCATTCGTTTTGCATCAGATGCCAGCTGAAAACAAAATTTGTCAAACTCATTTCCTTTTTTTTTTTTTTTAAGGAATAATAAGCAATGTATGTTCTTACAGCTGTTCATGTAAGTCACACATCACATTCAAAAAATCCTATTTAGTTTTATACAAAAACTGAACCTCTAGTTATTGTAAATATTATATTCAGTTATTGTGACTTCCAGATCCAATTAACACAGGAGTGTGACTTGAATGGAAGTCATCTACTGGCATGCCTTTTAAATGGGTCATACAAATAATACAATGAAGAAACCCTGACCTCTGTTCATGAATTTCAGATGAGCACATCTAGTTTTAAAAGAATAAAGTCATGGCTACAAAGCATTTGAAATTTAATTCATAATGAAGTAAACATTCACATAATTAAAAAATCTTAGAATCTTATAAGTCTGAGCAAGCATATGTGACCCTGAATCACAAAACAAGTCACAAGTCGCACGGGTATATTTGTGGCAATAGCCAACAATACATTGTATGGGTCAAAATTATCGATTTTTCTTTTATGCCAAAAATCATTAGGCTATTAAGTAAAGATCATGTTCCATGAAGATATTTTGTAAATTTCCTACCGTAAATATATAAAACATTTAATTTTGTGAGCGAATGCAGCACAATTGCGAAAGGCGATTTTCTCAATGTTTCGATTTTTTTTGCACCCTCAGATTCCAGATTTTCAAATAGTTGTATCTCAGCCAAATATTGTCCTATCATAACAAACCATACATTAATGGAAAGCTTCTTTGTTCAGCTTTCAGATGATGCATGAATCTCACTAATGAGACCCACTAATCAACATAAAGAAGAAGGTATGATGCTCTATGGCTTCTTAAAAAAAGTATATAGGTGAATGGAACACAAGTCTAGTATTGGGGGGGGGGGGGGGGGGGGGGGTGTCAGAGGGACCGAGGGACACAGCAAGGGTGATGCCTGACTGTGTCTCCAACCGACACACACATTACACCTGAATGTGCAACAGAACAAGGACAAATGTCTGTGTGCTGCAGGAAGAAGAAGCAGGGGGTTTAATCTAGAAGTGATTATATTGTTATGAACAGATGGCACATGTGGCTAATGGCCAGAAAGAACAACCAAACACAGACTGAGGTAGAGGGTCACATTCCTTCACATATATTACATGTAATGACAGGATGGCTTGGCAGTTTTATGGTAATAATATAATGAGTAAAGAGACTGTGATGTTAGTGCTGCGATCATTAATGAAAGCAAATGCTGCCATTATTTTGTGCAAACAAAAATTGAATTTGTACCATTAGTTGATCACGTGGCAAAGCAACAGCAGACCAGTCAAAGAAAAAGCAGTGGCGTCCAGATGTCCGAGACTAAACTGAAAATCTCTGATTCAAGATCAATTTTAAAACAAAGTTGAAAAATTTTGAAGTTGAAGAATTAAGAGTGTGTGAACTTCTTTGAAGAAAAGGTCAGATGTTCTTGCTTCCATTGAAGCACAAAATGCTCTTTGGATCCCTTTTAAATCCTGATGGAGAACATCAACATCAACATCAACATCAACATCAACTACAAGTGTGTGCAACACCTGATGATCATGCTGCTATTAAAGCAAACAAAAAATACTTAAAATTCAGAAATTTGTGTTATTTGTTTCTCAAATCAACTGATTTTTTAATAAAGTAATATGTAAACAAAATCTAAATAGATTTTTAAAATTTTGGGAATATACAGTACATGTTTTGAATTGGTGTATATATATATATATTTAGCAGAAGAATTGCACAGAATTAGTATACACTGTTAGATCAGATCCCTATGTTTTGTCTGGTGTCCAAAACCAGTAAAACCTGTTAACAGAAAGTATTTCCTGGTACCCCAAAACTCTAATAACAGTCTTCTATCCGCCTGAGAGTTTGACTGAGAAAGCCAGAGAAGAGCAGAAGCAGGAGACGAAGTGATGATAATAGAAATAGCAGAGTTTGTTGAATAATTTTGGTTGCGTATGTGCTCAGAATTTGTCTGACCAGTACAAATCGAACAAGTGTTATTATACCAAGGGAAAAACAATGGAAAATGACTACTTCACAACATCGTCCTGTGATGATGGTTCAAGTCTTACCTCTCAGGTAGGTCCTTCAGGGTGTTGTGGAGGGGTGAGGTGTCTAAGTTGCAACATCTAGCTCCTGAGGTACCCCAGGGCTCAGTTCTTGGACCACTTCTCTTATCCATCTACATGTCATATCTAGAATCTGTCATTCAGAAACATGTTTTTTCCTATCAGTGCTACGCTAATGACACACAACTCTACCTCTCATTCCAGCCAGATGATCCGATGGTAGCTGCTCGCATCTCAGCCTGCCTGACAGACATTTCTTGCTGGATAAAGGACCACCACCTTCAACTCAACCTTGTGAACACCGAACTGCTTGTGGTCTCAGACAACCCAACACTTCATCACAACTTCTCCAAACAGCATAACTCCTTAGGACAGCCAGGAACCTTGGAGTTGTGATTGATGATCAGTTAAACTTCACAGACCACATTGCTAGAACTGCCCAGTTCTGCAGATTTGCCTTACACAACATTAGGATGATCAGGCCCTCCCTATCAGAGCATGCTACACAACTTGGACACATTGTCCAAGCTCTTGTTCTATCCAGACTGCCCTATTGTAATGCTGTCTTGGGAGGGGCATTCCAGCATGTACTTTTAAACCTCTGCAACTGAATGCTGCAGCAAGAGTGGTCTTTAATAAGCCGAAGAGAGTGCACGTCACACGCCTCTCCTCATAAAATTGCTCTGGTTGCCAATTGCTGCTTGCATCAAATTCAAGGACCTGTTGTTTGCCTACAGAACAACCACTGGTGCTGCACCTAAACTCACTACATCAGTACTGAGTCTTTAGCCATTTTCAAGAAACTGCTGAAGATGCTTTTTTTTCATCAACACCTGACCCATTAAAACTAACACTTACTATTCTATATCTATTTAAAAACAACAACAACCATGCTACAGTACGTGTACTGTGCTAGAATAACTGAGACTAGTCACAGCACTTGCATATTGTTGCCCTATTGTTGGTTTGATTGTTTTATTGTTTGGATAAAAGCGTCTGCTAATTGATTAAATGTAAATAATGTCAAAACCCTCTAAATGGAAACATTCTCTTATCTCCTAGTCGTGAAGACAAACATCCCTTACAACCACAATCATAAGATTAAACAACAATTGAAAAGAAATAATAAGTAATATAATACATAAAAACATAAAATAACAAACGAATAGTAATAATAAAATGATAATGGATGTAAATCAAAATAATAATGATAATAATCAAATAAAACACAACACAGATGCGTGGTTATTCATGGTTGTAAGTAACACACACAGGTTGCTATTGAGAATCCTTAGATCCTTCAACACATTGTGAAAAAAAGTCAATGATGTAAAAACAATTATGCTAGAAAATGAAAAGCATCTAAAAAATAAAATGAAAAACTAAAAGCAGGTTGTGAAATGTGGTAAATTCTGCGCAGTAAAAAGTGAAATAAATAACATTATCAGTCAAAAGTGTGGACATACATGGAAGAGTCAGAGTCATTTTTTTTTTCTTTTTAGGTAATTTGTCATTATATAAATGGTGAAAATATTTATTAAAAAAATGAGCAGATGTGTCCAGACTTTTGGCGGGTACTGTAACATAATCTGTAAATAGAAACAAATACCCACAGGAGCTTTTTAAAATGATTACTAACAAATGTCAGAGAAATGCCGGAGGCTCAATACACCCAATCTAGGAGGAAAATGCTGTTTGGATGGCACAGATTACCCCTGTGGTGAAAGAGCACCAGCAAATACAAATCCCAGTGGGAGGACACATGGCTAAGAAACGATAACACTTCAGAAAATGACAATCTAAAGCAGATGGGGAAAAATATGTTAATAAATCTCTAATGTGCCCTAAGTACTGAGAGCTCCAATTAGAAAAACACTCCTGCCAGCTAGTATGAATGGCTCAGGAAAGGTGGTTTATAAAAATAAAATACTCTATTTAAAAATACCTTCTTAACTGAAATCAATAAAACAGTTCATATTCAGTTCAGGTGGTATTATGACAGGCATTTTGTTAAAAGGAAGATATAAATATTATGTGGGAACACATGTGGGTCTCCAGTCAATATTGTATTCTTATTTATTAATTTCAAATGTGTTTTTGTGGCCCGCTCTTTCATGAAGTCTTAGCTTATTGTAATAGGCGGCCAGAAAAGAAAGTAAAAACAAATTGATTCTTTATTTTTTGTCTGAAAATGTTTAGACCATGCAGCAGACTGTGAGCTTACTGCAAAATATTTTGTCAGCTAAACATGAAAGATGTTTTCGTCAATAAACAAACAAAAAAAAAACATTGTTTAGTGCATGACCTGCGAGGGACTGTCAAGGTAAATACATTACAAAGGGTAGTAAACACATGGCTGGTTTACAAAGAGCGAGCAGCTTCAACATGCAGAATAGTGCATTTAAAAACCAGCAAAAAAGGATGAGTAAGGCAATAATGCCTTTGGACCAGCTTGACTGCATGTCATTTTAGGGCACAAAGAGCATCCGTCATCTATGCTGTCAGAAACTGATGGATAAGCCATGCTGAGATACTCAAACAACATCCATCTCTCTAGGTCAGTGATGACGTTTGGAAAGTTGCTGATGTTTCCTTGGGAAATTGTAACCCTCTTGCCTCTGTGGTAATGTGACAGCCAAATGCACTTCACATAGTGCTGTAGTCTGACCCTAAACTGTTGTGGTTGGAGCCTTTTAGATACTCTTTTCTGTCATTTGACCCTTTTCCCTTCTGTACAGGCTTTAACCTCACAGGCATAAGATTTATAGAGCTAGAACACCATCACATCAAATGTATTAAAAAAACTGAATCAGTCATGTACAGTGCAGCTGCCAACCACACCCACAACGTATTCAGCAAGATGATGAGTTATTGCATTTTATTTAAAAGGGTTATAACTCATTGAGGTGATCAAAATGGCTCTGTTCCAAAACCTAGCTGAAAAAGGCACTTTGATAGTGTGGTGATAAAATAACCTTAAAATGTTCCAAAAGGTGGTCTTAGAACGCCATTGAAGAACCATTTTTGTTAGGCCAAAAAAGCTTTCAGTGAACAATTCTTATAGGAACCTTTTTTTTTTTTTTTTCAATAATCTGGAGAACCTTTTTCGACTATAATTACAGCTGGTACAGAGATGGGTCTTGCGCATGTTGCCCAGTTGGGTCCCACCTGTTGACAAGTCCAATCTGAAATCCATTTGGCCAATTGGCATGGGGCCATTATGGAACCCGCAGACAATCCCATATTGGGCCCATTTTTCGGCCCATTTCAAACCCACGTTGATAATTAAAACATAACATTTTTCAACAACCCTGCAAAAACGATAACTGAAATTGTGTTCCTATAAATCATTCATGTCCCAAATGTGATAAGAATCTCCTAGATTTAATCAAGTTAATATCCTGCTAATGCCTCCAGATAAGCACATTCGAGATTTACTGGAGTTAATACTTGCTAATGGGCTTTTTATATAACATGTAACCGAACAATGGGTTGGTACATGACATTCTGGAAGACAATCAGGATGCAATCGAATTTTTTTTATAGTTTTACAGTGCTGAGGAAAACTGACAGTGAATCTGATTGCAAATGATTCAAAATCCCATGTGTTTTAAAGGACAAATCAAGACTTTGGCAAGGATACGAGGGTTTCATGAACAGTGCTATGGGGATTTACTGCATAAGTAAATAAATACTAACTTTGCAATCAGAAATAGTAAATCATTAAACTGTCTCATAAGTTAAGATGGACCACCCATTCAATGTTTTCTTTGAAGACAGAAGCACAAACACAGCCACTTTCACTTATACTTTGGCTTCCTCACTGAATTGAGGGTGCCATCTAGTCCCAGACCAGCTGGTTTTAAGGCGCTTTCCAAACCTTCCCCTGTAATGAATCTGCTATTGATCTAGAGCTACAGACTCACATATGGCTAGACCCCTGGACTGGAAAGCAATCATAATATCCACTCTCAGTGGCATGACTCCTCATGAAATCCTTGAAGGTTCAAAAAAACATTTCTGCAAGGCATTGTTTTGTGCCTAGTACTCACACAAAACAAAGGTAAATAAAATCAAGGACCCCAAGCTATTGATTTTTTGTTTGCTGAACATGTTCACAAAAGCTCATTCATATAGTAAATTGAATGCAACTTAAAAACAACAAAAGATATTAAAAAGCCTAGGCAAGAAGGCAGAGTCCTTCTAATAGCATTTTTATTTTTTTTTATGTTTCTATATACACACTACTGCTGAAAGGTTCATTACAATGAAAAACTGATACATGTGGACAGAAATACACATTAGCCTACATGAAATATAACCTGCAAGCCCTTTTAACTTTAACGCACAGGTGACAAAATCCATTTTGAATGTCATCTCATAACATCTTCTAATCTTACATAATTGATCCAAGATCAATCAGAGAAATCTTTAAAATACACCAAAATTTTCACTTGACTATGACACTGTTCTACTTAACACTCACTATTAAAGGATTTTTTCAATTTTATTATTATTGTAGAACAACAGAGAGATACTGTACCAAACCAAATAATGCCCAATGCACAGTGTATTGGTGCTGAGGTACCAGGATCAGGCACTTGAGTATATAGAACTCCGCCAAAAATAGGGCAAGTTTCCAATTATCAAGGCAGAGCCTAACTGATGGGGTTTTTTGTTTGTTTTTTGGCAGTGATTATATACTTGCTCTCCTTGGTCATCGCTATAAAAGAAGGAAAATAAAATATCCCTAAATCCAGCATTTAATATTCGGTTCTGAAACCATTACATTAGCATACAAATTAATAAATCAATTCAAGAAAAAGTGTGATTTAAGCACCTGCAGAAAAACTGGAGCTTCTGCAGAGCTTGTCGTGAGGCACAAAGCGGCCACCACCGAGACTGCAGGACTTATGTAGGTCGACTGAGGGTACATGAATGGGAACACTGAATTGCATCACAGAACAATTGTCAACACATTCATTGTGTGAAAAACCACGAAAAACATTCACAATTAAATAATACTTTAACTTGGGAACAGTGGGGTAAGATGTGTCAGTGGCTAATCTGTCACCTCCTTAATTCAAGAAACTGGGCCATATATTTAACTCTTTCCCCACCAGCATTTATTTTTTTTTTTTAAGTTGCCAGCCACCGCCAACATTTTTGATAATTTTCAGCCCAAAGAATATTTTGCTGTATGAATATCTGAACATGCAATATATAAAAAAAAAGAACAGAGGCTCTGTAAAAAAAAAAAAAAAAAAAAAAAAAAAAAACTAGCTTCAGTGAAAACATGGATTGCTGGAAATTTCGGTCAATGGTGGGGAAAGAGTTAAAAAATGACTCTTTTTTTATCATGTGCATCTGTCTCTTTTTTTTTTTTTTTTTTTTTTTTGATGTAAAAATATATTTTCTGAAGCAGAAAAAAAATTTGGTGTCAAAGCAAAATAAATAAATAAAAATATATATTTTTACACAATCATAAACACAAAAACACTATCATAATAAAACATTTAAATTAAAATACTCAGAAAATGATATGTTTTTCTTTTTTATGAAAATGTATGTGCAGCTTGGAATTGGTTTGTGCATTATCAAAATGTGTTTGAAATTTAAATCTTTCACATGTTCATCAGTGATTCGTCATTTCTCCTTTCCTAGAGGACAACTTCATTAAATGACACATCTTGCCCCACTCTTCCTTATAAGGCTTGCTGTTGTGCCATCATCACTGTGCCAAACACATTCACTCCTACACTGCATTGATTGATGCTAGAGAACAGTGCTGATTGTGTCAAAATCCTTACTAATTTGGGAGCTACTTGGCAGAGACTTGAGGTACTCCAGATGCCTCCTGGCATCTTCCTGGTTATGCCGTACGTAATAGATGACATAAGCGATAACCATCGTGAACCAACCAAACATGGTGACAAACATGGCTACATCGGTAGTCTTATGGTGGAAGTTGCAAAAGTTTATGCCTGAATCCAAGACTTGGGTGACAGGTTTGCCCGCATACTCCTCCTGAACAGAGGTGTGGCAGCTCACCTCGTTCACCGTCTCGGGGTCCAGCCAGAGTTCGCGCAACACCTCCTGCAGGGTGCACTCGCAATGCCACGGGTTGTTGGACAGGCTGATCTTGGCATGCAGCCGAGCGAAGGCCTCCTTGGGGATGCTTTGCATGTGATTATGGGACAGGTCGAGCGCCCGCAAGCTCTCCGTGACACCTTGAAAAGCCCCAGCGTCCACGGTTTCAATAGCGTTCCGTGACAAGTCCAACTCTTGGAGCCAGGGAAGGTTGTTAAAAGCCTGGTTTGGGATTTTGGTTATGCGATTGGAGGACAGTTGAAGTGACACAGTATCGTGCGGAAGGTCGGGGGGGATCTCCACAAGGTTGCGAGAGGAACACTGCACTACGGTTAAGCCATTCCTCTCGGAGCAGTGGCAGCTCTTGGGACAGGCAAAACCCATCACGCTCAAACAGATCACGGCTAAAAGTAATCTCAAGATAAGGGGATAGCCATGAGGGATGAAGACTTTCTTTGACAGATGGGCCCCTCCAGGGTAAGTCATGTCCAGCTACTTACTTTCTGAATGCTCTACAGTTCAAGAGCAGTCATTGTTAATCCAAGTCATATTGGAAAATTAATGAGTAAACATTACATGTCACTGTGTCATTCCAACAGCGGGGAGTTTTTCCTTATTAACGCCCTTTTAGCATATGTAGAGTAGTGATTTTAATTTTCAGGTGTTTGAAGCCATTGTGAGTGTCCTGGAGAGAATCCAAACGAGTCCATGAACATCTGAGAGGCAATTAAACATTTGAGAGGAAAAGGTTCTACAGCCAAGTTTTAATTAGAGACCAAAAGCAGAAGAAAGATTTGAATAGGGCTCCATTCACTTGAAGTCCCTCCTGCCAAGTCTGGAAACTGCAAGAACAAAAAGGAGAACAAGAATCACCCACACAAAGAGACATTTTGGATTAACAAAGAAATTCATATTTATATAAATTAAAGATTGAAAGTTATTTTCTCACCCTCATGTCATTACAAACCTGTATAACGTTCCATAGAATAAAATTAAGGCATAAAGGTTTGGAACAGTATGAAGGTGAGTAAATGATGACAGAATTTTTATTTTTGGGTGAACTATCCCTTTAAGATATGCTTTGTAACATACAAAGCAACATTAGAGTGCTCTGACCTGAAATGGATCCAACCATGACAAAACAATTTGAGATAAGTCTCATATCTTGCAGACGAATACATTTGTTATGCTGCATTTAATCTAATAATATTAGAAAGGGCCGATTTGTTAAAACAAAACAAATCAATTTCTCATTTGCGCCATAGCAACACAATGCTCATTAAAGGCTATTAGTAACTTTAATGATGGAACAAAAAAAAACACATGGATAAAGTTTTTTAATATCCCAATAGTTCACTCAAAAATTCAAATATTGTCATTTACTCACCATCATGTCATTCCAAACCTTTTTATTTCCCATCAGTGAAATCCAAAAGATGTACATTCTGTAATAAGCAGAATATCCCAGTTGTTCTTTTCAGCACAAGGAAAGTGAACTGCTAAATACTGACAAACTCCAAATAGGATGAAATGGCTTCTCGGAAGTAAATTATCATCAATCATATTGTTAAAAGTGCTTTATAAATGAAGGTGACTTGACTTGACTATCATAAAAGGGGTCCATATGACAACTATATTTCAAGTCTTCATTTCTATTTCATTTATGGTTCAATTAGAGTCAAACAAAGCTTGGAGCATCTTTGACGTTCCTCATTGTGTGTCATGGAAGAACCAAAATAACACAGTGTCAGAACAACATGAGGGTGAGGAAAACATCACACGATTTAATTCACACTACACCTTTAAACTTACTAGACTAGAATAATTCATTCTAGGACAGATCATATGAACGCCCTACATTGTGCTGATCAATCAGATCATGACTGCCCTTTGAGGAACCAGTCTAAATGGATAGCTTACACTTTAGGGCTTTTCACATTGTATAAGCTTTTCCCTTAACCCCCGCGCTATTGTCGTTCTAAACCCCGCTTTTAACCCCGGGTAAAGGAACATTTCACACTTGTAAGAGCCAAACGTGTACAGTGTGAAACGATGCAGTGTTAGAATGTTACGACTAGATGCTTAGCAACCGACAAGCCTCATATTCACGTGCTTTGGACAGTCACAGAAACACTGCGTGTTGTATAAACAGTAGTTTCAGTATCTGAGGGGGGGAAATGTCAAATTGTAGTGAAGAAGAGACCGTTTTATTCTTACCTTACCTTTATAGTTTGAAAAGTCCATTCAGGATATACTTGATAGTACAGTATGCCCATACAGTATATAATATAAGAATGTGAAATTTTAGAGCCTTTCTGTAAATGTATTGTGTACAGTGTTTGCCATTCAATGACACCGCAAAAATGCAAATAAGGATGTTAACCCAGGGTTTAGGAATGTAGAGTGTGAAACGTCAGCTCATGAATAAATTATGAGATGTGATTCCCTTTACCCTGTGTATAGAATGACAGGGATAACTATTTCAAGTGTGAAAAGCTCTTTTGTCAAAATGAGACTCATTTTATAAGAGTCCGTAAGGCAGGTAGAAAATATTAATAGGCCTACGGCGAACACATGATGCAGTGAAATGACTTTCATTCTTTCCACTAAAACTTTGTCACAGGCAGCACATGAGACATGTGGGATGCATCATTTGAAAGTGTCGAAATAAAAGATTAATTCACTGGCAATGTACAGTAAGCAATAAGAAACCCAGCTCAGGATTGATTGTTGAATCAGCAGCAGCTCAGTAGCACTAGTTGATTATTGTGATGGATGCTAAAACCTCAAGCCACGTTTAGAATCCAATAGGATGCAAGTAGGACACAATGGCTCATCTATAAAGGTGTGTTGAGAAAGAGGGATTGTGAGTGATACACCAAATTAAATAATTTGCATTATTTAAAGTCACCGTAAACCGTTTTTAAAACATCCTAAAGAAACCACACATTCAACTGAAAAATAATGTAACCACACTAAAACATTTTAAAAACGTAGGCTACCTGAATACAAACGTTTGTCTGCTTTAAGCTTACATTAAATGAAATTCAAATATGTGTCAATAACAGGCAACAAACGTTTCAACTATATTGTCAATGAAGAAGAATTAAAGTGACTAGAGCAGAGCATGGAGGTGTTTTTTCACTTTACCTCAAAACAAATTATATCAAAATATTCTAAAAAAAGATATGAAAATAACACATGAGAGCAATGTAACAACGTAGGTAGGCTACATGTAAGATGGAATTTAATACAACTGGATGTGTGCCGACTGTTTACGGTTTAGACTTGAATAGCTTTGATATAGTTTGAGAAGAGACAACGCTGGAGTAGTGTTGCCAGACGTACGATAATTATCGTATTTGTACGATAATTTCGACCTCTGTACGACGTACGATCAATAATGAAAAAAATCCCATAATGTACGATAATATCAGAATTGTGTGACGCTTCAAATGATGGTCGTTGTAATCATATGGCTTCTATACTCATTGATCTAGATGTGGATTCTACGTCTACCGTGAGTAGAATTATGTCATTAGGCTATGTCTTCTCGGCCATCATCATCATGAGCACAAGTTAATGTTCGTTTTGTATATTTTATACCAAGTTGTATATGTCATCTCTGTATGTTTTGCAAGAAGAAGAAAAAAGTAAAATAAAATAAAAATTAAAAAAAACAACGTTCCTTCCGCGGCGCTTAGGTCAGTTTTTTTCCAAGCTGAGGTCGATAGCAATAAAGTCATTTTCATGTCGTGTCAAAAAGTTATTTGTCAATAAATAGCTGTATTCTGTACGTTTGACGCGTGTACGATAATATTGAGCTTCTGGTAAAATACTTAGAAATTTCCAATCTGGCAACACTGCTGGAGTATCATAATTTATCTCAATCTTTCTTTCTTCTCTCATTGGTAGGCTAAAGACGTCGTAGGCTATGCATCTGGTAAGCACTTTACATTGAAAAATGTACCTGCCAAAACATGACGACGGCATATAGGCTACGAGGCTGGACTTGGTAAGCGTACTGATAACAACAGACTGAATACATGAAAGAAACGCTGAGAGAAAGAGTCATCGTATTTAGACCATAATAACGTGGGAAATTAAGTCATTTGCAAACAAAACTGAATGCTTGTAAAGTCTATATTTAATGCTCACGCTTGAA
This sequence comes from Squalius cephalus, assembly GCF_949319135.1. NCBI lineage: Eukaryota > Metazoa > Chordata > Actinopteri > Cypriniformes > Leuciscidae > Squalius > Squalius cephalus. The sequence continues at coordinate 8,693,804 of NC_137130.1, forward strand.
AACATCCAATTATAAACATATCCTGCACCTACTGTCATTACAATAAACAGCTGACTAAGGAATAAAATATAGAATAGCATGTCAACCTACATGCATTGTTCTTCAAATGAGGAACTACAAAAGACGTAAAAATAAAATAAAGGAAAATATTAATGCAAGATCATGACACAAATATTACACGAGCATAGCCTATAAAGACAAGACAAATCTCACTAGCCTACTTTCCAGAACGAATTACAGATATTGCATTTAAGCTTTATGTGTGGTTTCAAAAAGTTTGCTTTTTAACATGAATTGTATGCATTATCATGACTTACCATACTTGTTGATACTTCAGTGGATCAGACGCCTTCGCAGTGAGTGTAAAAAGTGAAGAGCACACAGCAGTATAAGACAGCCGCCTTGCGCTGATTGGATGGCGAGCTCTGTTTGCTGTGCTGGAGGCTGATAGCTCGCGCTCGCTCCACCCGCTTCTGTTCTTCTGACTGACTGACTGACTGACTAGGCTACTCGTGGTGAGGATTTTGATTCATCCAAGTGACTCGAATCTTTTTAATCAGTTCACCAAAAAGATTTGTTCTTTGGTTCGTACAGTGACGATTTCGAAATCCTTTGACCCGTTTACAAAAACGATTCAGTAACAGGTTCGTTCAGTGGTTCTTTTCAGCAGGTCACATATTTGCTCCAATAGTGGAGACAAGTGTCGTTTTGTTTTAGAAGAACTATTCTCTCATAGAACATTACGCTTTTCCTACAGAAATATTAGGCTGTAGTAGGCTACATCTTAACAGCTAAAGTATTAAAATGCCCCAAACAATTGGCTATTTTAATTCCTGCACCGCTTTTCAACCGAATTGCTTCCTAAACTTGAGAGCCACGGCAACATAGGGTAAATGTTTTACCTGGCTGAGAAGCCTACTAGAAGTGAGTTTGAAGTCTGTATCGAATAGGCCTATGCGCAATACAATATAATGGACCGCAAAATAATAGCCTACGAAAAGTCTTTCTGTTGAGTTGTCCGTGAAATTCACAGATAAACAAACAGCTATAAGCCACCAGTTTAGTAGGCTACGATTCACAAACATATCTTCTGAGAACTGTGATGAAGTTTCGAACCCTTTACAATAACAAAACTGCCTCGAAGGGCTTTGTTAGCTGAAGTCACAGGCTGAATTCAGAACTGCATAATTATCTTACTATTTCTGCCATAGTAAGATGTGGTAAAAATAGTAGGCCTATTATAAAACGGATAGTTCCGGTCTTTGATTATGATTGGTTGAGCCGCGTTCGAAGCCGTTGTAAATTAAGCAACAAACATACACCTGTGACTGCATTATATTAGTAGGCCTATTACTGCGCAACTGCCGTTTGTGATTCTTTGTAGCTGCCGGTTGCTACATGTGTTGGAATTTGGAACTACATTGCTTGGCGGAGGAATACATGTGTTATAACGTTATATTTTTTGTTGCTGGTGTTTATTTTATGAATGAAATAAATATCAAAATGAATATTTTTATGGAGTAACCGTTTTATGAAAGCAATAAGACCCTTGAAGCCATGTTTTACAGTGAATTTAGAACTGCTAAGGGGGTTATATATAACCTATGGGCACTCCGCTCAGCATCGTACCTAACAACGCCCCTTAGCCTATACTGACTGTCTATTTAATAATGTTTCGTTAAAGACGTGTTGGCAACCGTTTTTTTTCTGTAATTGGCTATATGAAAGAGTATAGGCAACACACGGAGAGGTATGACCTCCTAAAAGCTAGGGTATAAAGATTGTGCAAACCAGTGACCAGAAGATGGTTATGAACCTATGGTTCATAAATCGTTTAAAAAAATAAAAAAATTTTTTACAGAAATTGGCATGTGTATTTGTAACATGGAAATATCCTGAATGTTCATTGGAGACTGGACGCGAATATTCTTTCAAGGTAACTTAGGCTACTGTAGATTACTTCATTTACCTGACCTAAGACTATACCAGTGCAAATAGGCTACTTAGAGCCAAGAATACAGTTTAATTATGATAAATTATTAATAGCATTTATGGCATGTTTTGGAATACTTGAGAACATTTATCCAGGCCTGTATAAAACTCAACAGTAACTTCCTGATAGTTGTGAAATGATTCAGGAACTAATTCGCATAACTCTTCATAAACCTACTAGCCAACATCTCCTTATTTAGGCAGGACTGCAGAATATAATGAGTAGTCTGTCAGTGACAGCTGACAGGTCAGACCATCACTGCACAGGATGGGAAACCTATACTTGTCAAAACCTTGTTTATGTGAAATACAAACAAGTCTTATAATACTGGGTGCACTGCTCTATGTAAAATGAAGATACAAATTATATTACATAAATTTGTCTGAAGGGCAATAAGAAATTAAAGGGAAAACTATACATCAATGTCCACAACCAATTCATTTTATTTTTGGTTGAAATAATGTTTTATGTTAACAGCATTTTTTGTATATTGGCAGCCTTATGGGCACATCATTTGCGGAATCCTATATTAATGTGGTAGTTCGGTGTTTCTTCCCTAAGGTAAAGATAAGAAACTGCTCCTTTTTTAGTTTTGACTTTTCTCAAACTTATACAATGAATCCAGTTTCAAACAGGGCTGTAGTCCTGCGATAATTAGGTGTGAAATCAAAAGCATTGAATTACTTACCACCACAGTGTTCATTCCAACACCATTCACCAATTAAATCACACACACAGGGTGTGATTTACATCAAGCGAACCAATTTGCCTATAGTGCAACTTATTACCTTAATTGCTTCAATTGAATTATGGGTAATGTAGTTTAAAACCAACAAAAGTTTAAGTAATTGAGGATATTGGGAACAGAACCATCTCTCCAGAGAGCATCTCACAGCTGAAAACGTAGAGATACTTGGGTCATTAGGAGGAGTTCATAAAAAAGAGTAATGTTCAAATCTTCACTGAGACCTTGGTTTGAGAGCATACGTCCAAAATGTTTCCCTCTTGAGAGCCTCTCCTCTTTTATATTATTCTCCACAGCTTTAATGACTCCATGTGTGACAGGAGTTAGTCTGTGGGCAGTTTCAGAATAGGGTTTGTTACTCTAACAACCCACAACCAAACATTTTCAATTCACAATATCATCTTGTAATAAAACAACACCTATCTATATGTCCTTTAACATTGGCCACAGATAAGAGAGGTTTCTTTTTTTTCTTCTTTTTTTGCCTTATACTGGTTTTCATTGATTATGGCAGACACTCACTAACCTCTTTTGATTGTTTTGTGTTTTGTAAGCAGTTTTCCGAACTCGTACTTCCTCAGCTGCTCATTACCTGGGGGCACTAATTTTATCTCCCAGCCATTTCCTAGAATTGCAATAATGGACATTTCCTCTTTCACGAGTTCACACTTACATATAATTTGAAGGGGTAAAGTTTAATGCGTATTTGGCGTGCTGTCCGGAGGGAGGGCTCCGAGCTCGGAGTTCGGCCCGAACCCAGAGTACTCCCCCCGTATGTAAGTGCTTAGGACTAGAAGCGTGGAGAAGGGGTGGTGGAGGGATGCTGCAAAAACTGTCAATGGAATGAGGTGAGACTGCTGAGTATATATACACCTCTTACCATTGATTGCTGAGTGCTCTCCACCTGTGTTAATTATCTGAACGTGCTCCTCCCGAACCTTGTTAATAAAACATCATTAAATAAACTATAGGACACTGGTGGGATAGATTCACCAATGTATTTTAATATAGATAGACTGTATTCTCATATATTTTCCTAATAAAAAGCAAAAAAAAAAACTTCAAATTATTTAGCGACTTAACATGGAAATGGCATGAGTAATAAAAGACTTGGAATTTGAATACAGACTTAAAATTTACAGCTGCTGACACTTTTCATTCAATCCTTCAAACTGTGTGACCAGAAATCACTCTCTTATTTCGGTCTGCTGCAACACGTTGATAAATGTGATAAATGCCCAGAGCTCTAATAAACTTGTTCTCTTCTCACCATGCAAGAGTATGAGTTGTAAAAGAAATAAAAAAATGCTAATAAGTGCACATAAAAAAGCCTTTTACAACCCCAATTCCAGAACAGTTGGGGCATTTTGTAAAACACAATAAAATCAAGAATCTGTGATTTGTTAATTCTCTTGAACCTATATTCAAGTGACAAAGGTACAAAGAATAAAAATTCTTTTCACTGACCAACTTAATTGCATTTTGTATATATATATGAAGAGTTCAGATGCAAAAGCCTCTATAAGTGTCATCTGAAAATTTCTTCTAGAATGGTCATTTTTATCAAGCTTGTATATTTAAGTTCAGTAATTTCACTTAAATGACAATTAATAGGTAATTTTCATCGCCATTTAAGTGAAATTACTGAACTCTGTATTCAGAACTCTGTATACTGAATTACTGAACATCCAGAGAAATCTCAGTCCGTGTAAGGCACGGCAGAAAACCTCTGTTGAATGTGAATGACCTTCGAGCCCTCCAGATGGCATTGCATGAGAAACCATCATACTAAATATAGCCTCTTGGGCTCTAGAGTACTTTGGAAAAGCGTTGTCACTCAACACAGTCTGCTTCTGCATCAATAAATGCAACTTGATTCTCTGTTACGCAAAGAGAAAGCTATAGAAGATGATCTAAAAGACAGTGTAAATGTGTGCTGTAGTCAGGTGTTTTTGTTTTGTTTTTGGAAAAAACGGACATTGACTTTCCAAAGACAAAAGGGACCATCCAGACTTTCATCAGCGACTGGTAAAAGCAAACATCTGTCATGGGGTGCATCAGTGCAAACGGCATGGGTGACTTGCATGTGTGTGAAGGTACCATTGACGTGGAGGCGTATTTAATGGCATAAAGATGACATCTTTCCTGGGAAGCAAGACAATGCCAGGCCTCATTCAGCATGTGTTACAACAGAGAAAATAGAAACACTACACTGTGGAGTTGAAGTTCCTGACGGCCTGTCTGCAGTCCAGATATGTCTTTTATTGAAAATATATGAACCATCATGAAAAGGAGAATCAGACAACGATGACCACTGACTGTTGAGCAGCTGTCTTATATCAGGCAAGATTGGGGAAAAAATCCACTTGCAAAACTGCAACAGTTAGTATCCTCAATTCCCATATGATTCAATTAAAGGTGATGACACCCTGGTAAACATGCCAATGTCCCAACTTTTTTGGAGTGTGTTGCAGCCATCAAAATTAAAATTCATTTATATTTACAAAATACATTTAAGTTGGTCAGTGAAAACATTGAAACATGTCTTTAACATTGACTTTTGTCAGTTAATTAAAGGTTAAAGAGAATGAACAAATCACACTTTCTTGATTTTGTTGCATTTTACAAAATGTCCCAACTTTTCTGGAAATGGGATTGTAGAAATACTATTGCTTCCTGGTATATCTTTTTGAGTCCAATCATAGCAGGAGCAGATAGCCATTTCATAAATTACAGACGACCTGTCATCGCTCAGTCTACTGAACAGGAATTAAGTGACAGGTACTGTATGGACAGCAGTCTGTCAGCACTTGCAGTTAGACGTTTGCCATTCTGCTTGCTCTATGACACATCACACCAAACTGAGATAAATGTAGACTTTAAATTACGAAGATAATATTCCCAATTTGGTGATCCCCTCGAGGAAGACTGCATTTAGATGAATGAATATTTCAACACATCACCTGCCTCAATGTGCTCTGGATTGATTAAACGTTAAAAGTGAAAGAGTCAGGCAAGTGAGCTGTGAATTAAAGCCAATAAGATCACAATAAGATCACAAAAAGCTGTTGAAGATTAGTCTGTACTGATTTGGTTGGTTCGAATATATGAGTGAACATGAATGTTCCACTCCATGTTGAGCAGATTTAGACTCTTAATGGTGTGTGTGGAGGCCTTTAAAGAGGTCTCTTTTGACCTTTCTGTTTAGCTACAGTAGATTAGATGCATTATTAATGTTCATCTCCGCTGAAGTGGACAGTTATGAAAAGATCAAAGATGGTGGCATTCACTTATGAGAAAGTGAGGCTTCTATAGCGTATATTAAGCTATAATCCCATAAAAACTCAGTTATTGGATTCATCCATTTTAATGTGAAAAGCGTCCTGTTTCTATCTCTTTTTGAAGGGCTATATCACTCTTCCATTAGTTTCAATGTTCTGCTGCCCATTGGAAAATGTTATTGCACACAGGCTGCTTTTTAGCTCTCAAGACTATAACACAATATCCTTAGAGATAAATAGACACAAATGAGACTATGGTTGACATACAGCACAGTGAGAGTATAATAATTGCGGATAGCATATAGCTCAGATAATTTGAAGAATTGAATGTTTTTCAGTTCATATCAAAATGACCTGACCTTTTATTGCGGAATTAAATTTGAGTATAGTTCAGAAATTATTCAGATCTCTACCGAAACTCTAGGGGTTCTCAACCTTTTTGACACTCATTTTATTTACATTATTCATGGGTTACCTCATATTTGCATATATTGTCCAGTACTGGACTAAAATCTTACCTGATCAACATGCATTGCTGTTGAGGGTCTCAGGAGATGTGCAAGTGCCACTGCATAGTCCTTCGCCATGAACAAACTTTACCTAATTGTATATCAAGGAAGCTAATTTTCTCTTTCAATGCACCTTCACCTGAATGAATTCCCTCTTCTAGAGCATCTTTAATGGATAAATTACGTGTGTCAAGTGCCAAAAGAGAATTCTGCCTCTGTAACCATTGGACTAATTCAAGCGTATCAGTGCTGTGACAAAGTAAATCCATCTCCTCTGATGGGTTGTTTCCTGATTAAAATACGCTTTTAACCCACTTAGATTTATCACAATTATCCTTCGAGGTCCAGCCAGGGTTTGCTGGTCACTGTCACCAATCTGCAAACCTAGTCCCACAGAGGACCAACATTAGTCAGAGCCAAGATGAACCGAGTGTTTCAGAGGTTAATTAAAAATCCTGCTCTTACAACGCATAAACGCGGCGATAATCCAATGTGAAACAATCCAATGAGAAGCACTAAGGATAAGGAGAGGTACTGAGCTGTGGAAAAGGGAAATTATTTTGTCCTGCATTGTGCGTTAAACGGTCAGCCATGCGCGGAGCTGATAACAATTCAATGCCCGGAAATTTGAGATTGGCTTGAACAAACTGGAGCCTGGCAAATTCAATCAACAGTTCAAAGACCTCAGGTTTAGGCAGCATGTATGACGCAAATTTAATATAGATTTATAAATAACATTTTAGACCTTGTGATACCTTCAAAAGTGATATCTTATAATTTGGAAAGTCTGGTCTGCAGATATGGCTCAGTTCCCTCCTTCAGAATTCATTTTTTAATCAGGTTTGTTCAAATAACCTTGAAATTATGAAGAAACAGTAGGCTATAGCGATCGTCATTTTTGTTCTATTGTGACATATATCTGAGTGAAACTGCTTCTCGGATAAGAAAAAAATCATAGAATTTTGTTCATATCCCTAACCTTAAAGTTGGCATGAAAAGGAAAAATGTAGGGTGGGAATTTTGTCCAGTGGGAATTTATTGGATCGTTGGATCAAGGGAGCAGGGACGTTAATGTTTTTTGATTTAATAATTAAAAAAATAATGATGTGCATAGATAATTTATTTTGAAATAAACACTGCAACATTCCAAAAAAAAAAAAAAAAAAGAGAAGAATTCTCAATTGACTTTAAATATGAGAAATTTTGGTGATTATTGCTTTAGCAAACACCACAATTTCTCTGTACTAAAGGCTGCTTATGTTGATTAAATTCATAATGAATTAGAAATTAATTTAATGAAGTGGATTGACACTGATCATTTACTGCAGTATATCTGTCTCTTATGTTTTAAATAAATGTCCATCTTGATGTATAATTGATGAAAAAAAAAAAAACCCTCCTAATTAGTTTCCATGCCGTTTTACTCAACATAAAAGCCAACCTTTCAGTAATTTAGAGGGTGCCACCCTAGGGAATTAGGCGTTTTGCTCTGTGATTGACAGTGAAACGTATCCAGCTCCACACATTCATGAACAAAGTGATTGAGGCTTATAAAATTATGAGGCAATCATTTAATCTTTGCATTGGCTGTGTAACAAACTCAAAGTTATGCTAAGGCCTGGCTGAAGATTCATTGTGGTTTTTAACTTACTCAAAGAAAGATCAAAAAAGCATTTAAGTGATTATCTTATGTATTTTGTCAGCTGCGTTCCAAATGAATTGAGTCTCTTTTATTGGCAGCTATGCTTTATGCAACTTCAAATAGGGCTGTCAGGACACATGGGAATTACACATGATTGGATTTAAGTATATTTAGGATGAAGTCAGTTCCCCAGGGCGCAGTTTTAATTCAGACTATTGTCAGTGGAAATCCAACATCATATCAAGAGATGTAGATATAATAAGTTAGTGCACTTTAAAGAGAAATATTATACTGAAGGAAAATAGAACCCCCTTTAGCTTGACATTTTAAATCACAATACAATGCAATGTCTGCAAGCAGCTGCAGAGTTATGGAAGAACAGGCAATCAAACACATGTTGAGAAGACAAATATAGGAGCTACTCACTATTTATCAAATCTTAAAGGGATATTCATCCAAAAAAAGAAAATTCTTTCACCATTTACTCACCCTCATGTCATTCCAAACCACAGAAAAAGATATTCTGAAGAATGCTGGGGTCCAAACAACAGAAAAATAGAATATCTAAAAATATACATCTTTAAATTAAACCCTCTTGCATTTTAAATTGCATAAAAATATTATTAATATCAATAATACTGACCTTTTCTAAAGCTATCTTTGGATATGGAGTTTCACAGCAGTAGATTATACAAGCAGTCAATTGTCCAAAAAAAGATCAATAACAGAAATCCCTCCTACAATGGTCAGTTTTATTCAGGAAATTGAAAAGCATGGAGTTTCCGATTACTACAAAACACAACACAACAAACATTGAAGTTATGGACTGTGTATCCTCTGTCTGGACTGTACCTTGTCTCCTCTTTTCCACAGGGAACATGTACAGCCAAAATGTGTTCTGGGACTTTGGGAGGGCAATCAAGAGGTGTTTTAATTTGAGCTTATTTCTGGCGGCAGGGAACAAACTGAGGCCAATGACGGAGCGTGGTGTAAAGGTGACCTTCTCTCCCCCTGGAGTGAACGACTAATTCTGAAACACTGCGCTGATCGAGGGCCATTCCTGATGCCTTCCCTTGGCGTTCAGGAGAGGCCGGCAGGATCAACCGGCTATTAGCCACGCTGCCATATTTAATTTAAAGAAAATGACTAATGCTGTAGAGAATCTTATGCAACAGAATTACAAAGGACAGCCAATAAACGTTTGTTCAAAACTTTTAAATAGCGGTTCAGAATCTTGCATGTGCAAACTTGGATCTTGATATATGGTCTTTAATGGTTTCTGCATTGGAGAAAGCCTCATGGAGACCTATAGCCACTGGCTACTATTGATTATGTCACCCAAGAAGAAGAACATCTCCAGCTTGACAATTAATCACTTTAAATGCAATTCTATAATGCTGGTTTGTGGTTATGCTAGTTAAAGCATCTCAAAAATGTAAAGCTTATGCGTACGTGTTTGAGGCAATATACAGGTCAATTTACATGAAGCTAATTACAACTTTTAGCGACCTCTAGTGGTAAGGATTGGATAAAACGTGCCAAAGCATATTTATGTCAAATGCAATAAATTCTCAGTCTAAGCAATTATAAAATCTATAAAATAAAACAAACACCAAATAAAACAGTAGCAGTAAGTAAATCACATAAACCTGCTCTGCTCAAAATAATTTTGAATAATCAATTAGTCTATTTCATTTTATACAGCACTGTTTACCATTACAATACATCATGTATTTATATTCATGTTTAAGTATGGAAACTTTGCTATTGTTTTCTTCACATTCATTAAATCAAAAATTTTAGATCACGGCCATTTTTTTTTTTTTTTTTGCCCCAAGCCCTGGTTCATTTCTCTCCTTAGACCAACGAATTGCAAATAATTCATAATGATTAAAAAAAAACAAGGCATCACAAAAATTCAAGGGAAAAACAAACTTTATTCTCTCCTTTTTACAAAACATTTCAAAGTTAAACTAAACTCAGCAGAAATTTGAATCTATTATAGACCTGCAAGCAGCAAATTGTCCAACATAAAATAATTACTCTGTTCCCCCCCTCCCCCCCACAGCACAGACAGACAGGTAGAGAGGGCTTTTTTTTTTCTTTTTTTTTGCTGCTCTAGTACATTGAAAAACTGCATGACCAACAAAATGAACGTAATGATTTCAGATGTGCACAGTGTGAATTAATGTGTATTAATATTATGAGTGCAAAGTAACCACATGATTTGCATGAGAAAAACATCATGTGATATCATGAGGTCGGGCAGAGATGAAACAAAATAAATAAATATAAAAGCCGTTTGTAATGCCATACTGAGTTTCCCACCAAACAGTTAATCATTTTCGACACTCCACTGCAGTCCTATACGAACATTTATTTTTATTGCATTTGTGAAATAATAGGCATTACAATAGACATAAATAATAACAACAGCCTCCCTTGGTAAAGCATTCTGCTACTGAAAAATGTCAAAATTACGCATGCTGCTGTCTGAATATTAATATGTATCTGTACAGTGATCTAGAGTACAGCACATTATGGACTAAACATATCAAATAAAACATTCCATACATATATCACAAGACATAGTCTTGTGTAAACATACAATCTAACTTAATGTATAACAGAGCCTAAGACACTGACACAAATTACATTTCAAAGCAGTGCAAACGTATGGTAAATGTGACAACAAGAAACTGAACGCTGAATCTAAAAAAACCAGCAAAATGTGTTGAATAATTCCAGATAAATTAGTTATTTTAAAGCAACAGTATGACATCATTTCCGGCCATGTACACGGATGGCTCAGCATGTACATACCTTTTAGAGTTCAATCCCAATATTATAAAAGTTCTGCGCTCATAGCGGACATTAAATCATAAAATGTCTTGATTTTGGTGTAAATTAACTCTTGGGTGCAAATCTAAGATTTGGCTGCAGTGCATGATACTGCTCAACAGATATCAAATAAAAATATACAAATATATATCTTTATAGCCTAAATGCATGCTTTTGTACATGATTACCCCAATGAGAAAGCATTTCCGTTATAAGACTGGGAAAGAAAACCTCTAGTGCAATTGGAAAATGGCAAGAAAGGTAAACTAGAGGTTGAATAATGAATCAAATGTTGAAGCAGTTACATTCAACTTTCAGCCTCGATACCACATTTTAGACATTTAAATGTGGAGGATGAAATACATATTGATTGCTGACTGAAAAAGTTCAGATTTGAATAAAAGGGTAACTCAACATGATCTCTGCTTAAAACTTAATCAGAGGGCTTCAATACTGGGAATAAATTGCTAAACTATTGCCACACCACACTGACAGTTTTGGTTGGGTGAGAATTGAAGTGTGTAATTTGTGCGCCACTAGCGGTATCAAACAAAATTGGAAAAATAATGACTTCAATCATTCCCGTCTGTTTGAAAGGAAGTCAAAAGACGAAATGCCTCAGGGCACAGTCAGTGACTAAACAAATTTTGTGTGGAAACGCATAATAAATTGAGTGCCTTGCCGTTAATCTTCACCATGCATGGCACGACATGTTAGTTTTGGAGGAAGGAGAATTTCTGTATTTACAGTACAGTACAGGTGGGATTTACGGCCCTACACATTCATTTTTAAGGTCTCTGTACTTCAAGCATTTCAATGCTTCTTTTTATACTTCCCTATTGAGATGCATCCCATTTATTAGAACATTTCTGCCCCCCAAACTTATGCGTTGTTTAAAGAAACAGATTGAAATTGTTTTGTGCCGCAGAAATTACACATTTCTTCTAGCTGGGATGAAATTATAATTGAAGGTGCCAATAGGGGAATAATATAATAGTAAAGAATATGATTGCATCATTTATAGTGTACACAGGCTGTCTTAATAATAATTATCCACAGCAAAACATGCAACATAAATAGCCTGAAGTCAATCCAATTTTGTATTTGAGAAAAATATTCTTAGAGCTGATCAGTAAGGCTACATCAGCAGGAGGTGACACACTTACATTAAGAATCATGGGTTTCAGTAATAATAATACTACAACGCAGTGACCTTAACTGAAACTAAACAACTGTATTAAAGAAACAATCATGTTTAAGAGCAGACCAGGGTGGTAAATCCGAAATCACATTTGAAATTCTGGCCTAAACCCATGAACATTCCAGAGCCCGAGATAGAAATGATCCTGACTTATCATTGATGAGTTGGCTTCGGGAAAATAACAAAGCATGTTGTATTGCCATGTAGCAGAAATACGCTCTTGGCAGCTGACTGTGCTGACTGCGTGCACGCATGTTTGTCTGTCAGTGGAGAACGACTTTTTAGTCTCGTTCGACGCATGCAGAGCTTGTGCATGTCTTTTCGGTTCGACTGATAAATATGGTTTTTGGAGAGCAATATGGAAAACACTGTCAAAATGAAGGGTGTTGCTGAACGCATGAAGGCAGGGTCCAAAATTAACACTAATCAAATACCAAATGTGAGTAAAAATTGATCAAATTTATCAGGGGCCTCATTTATAAAGATGTGCGTATAAAGCCGTGGTCACACTAGACTTTGAGCAACAGTCGTGATATGACGTAACACTCTACTGCGTCTTTATAACCAACATAAATTCAACATATAACAAATAATAATAAATCCAAAAAGTTAAAAATATCCAATCTACTCCACTTTACTGCAAACGTGACATATCGATCTTCTACTGGTCACACGTCTTCACGTGATACGAATTCACAGGTCAGAGTTCACCAAACTTGAACTTTGGCGTCGCATTAGTTTGCGTTTCCGGTCTCCGACGTTCACATGCATTTGAATGGAAGTCAATGGAATGAAAAGTGTAGTGTGACCGCCCCTTAATGTTCCTAAATGTGAACGTACCACAATTTCCGAAATGTTTCAGTACATATGATTTCATTTTTTTCCCTGGAAATCATATTTAATGAATTAATTTCAGTGACGTTATTATCACAAAGCAGTTGCTCATCATATAATAATATTAATGCATATTACGACTGTCTATTAATCTTTACATTTTTATAAATGACATTGGATTATTTTCATTACTGGTACGAGTTCAAAAAGTGTGTATGCATGCTCTTCGGTTGGCATACGCACAAGTACATTTTCACGTAAATTTTTGCCTTTATAAATCCCAATTTATTCCTAACATTTGATTTAGGATGAAAGGGAATTTAGAATAAATTGCATGCGTTTTATAAATGAGGCCCTTGGTGCAGATCCCAAAAAATGCAAAATACAGGTTTTTTTATAGCAGAAAACGAGAAAAATGGCAAAAAAGTTAATTTTGAACCCTTCATGAAAGTTTACCATACTCACAGAGGCCGTATGGTAGAGGAGTATGGGGCGGATTTCATTATCAGTAGGTCTGTATTCACTTCCAAAGGAATAAAGCTTCCGTATTTCTCATGCTACTGCAAAAACACGTCGCATATAAAAATATTCTATAAATAATTCTGCTGGAATATATTCAATTACTTACTCTAAGATTGTTGGCTGAATTGAAATGTCTCAGCATGCAGTAAAGCCGTGAGCATGGCTTACACATCCTCATATCCGCTGATTTTTTTTCTGATCTGAAAGTGAATACAAGAGGCTAATAATGGATTCTCTGTGTTACTCCGCATGCCACAATGATAGATGCAAACAAATCGTACAGGCGTGGTGCAAACATTCCAACTCTATCAGGTTGTTTCACTATTCATATATAAGATGCACGGTTGTAAGGTACCTGATGAGCAAAGCCCTGGAGCAAAGCACAAGACCGCTGCTATAAAAATTACAATTTTAGTCTGACTAAATGAACGATTGGAAAGTGTAGGATTTCATTGGCTTAGCTGTACCACGCCATAGAAAACGGACCGGAAAATGTGAATTCACAGTGAAAGCTATGGCAAAACAGGACGACGGTGACATGAGGTACTAGAGAGTCAAAAAAAGTGAAGTGTCTTTAAACTAAACAGGACAGGTAATAAGTAAAGGACCATCAGGAGCACAACAAAGGTTGAGTAGGAGGAACATTATGTGCACATTATAGAATATAAATTAGTCAGAAGTACTGAAAATACAGGACAGCAAAAGTACAGAGAGAAAACAAACTAGGTGCAATGCCATTGGCTCAAGGGTCATGTGATGCAGTGAAGGATCATGGGTAGAAATTAGAGAGTGCCCATTCCAGTGACCTCAGACGTCAGCCTAGAATAGTTAAGGGAAGAGGAAAAAGGGGAGGGGTAAGGAAAAGATAGAAAAAAATAGATAACATAAAATAATTCTGAAAGCATTCAACACTTCTGTACAAGAATGATCGCTTTTTCCGCCTCGTTGCTCTCCACGTTGAGTAATAATCATGCATTTCTTTCGATTCGGTTCAAGCTGAAAACAATCAAGCCAGTCAAATGTAAAAATAAAATCTTTTCCGCCTCCGAAGAAACACAGTTTCCAACATCTCCTCGCTTCTGACATGCATTTGTACTTCATTACAACATCTGCATCACATCACTAGCTCCTTGCCAACAGCATTGCTAAAAATGCTATTGGATGCAATCCTTTTTTTTTCTTCTTTTTACATTTTTGAAATCATGTTAGGCTTTACTGTCAAACTACAAAACTTATTCAGCAACCATGCTGAACTAAACTATCTCATTTAAAATAATAAATAAATATATAACAAGATCCAAGCATTCAGCATGCTAAAATACTACACTGAAACACTGCATGACATGAACAAATCATACTACAGTTGTCCTGCTTTTCATTTTTTACATTTTTTTTTTATTTCAGTAGTCTGCCTACATGAGTGAAGCTACTGATGAAATAGACCATGAGGTTTAAGGGAAGGGGTTGGTGAGTTCTAAGGGAAGATTGTATGTAAGGATTATTGGGAATCAGCTGTTGATAGCTTCAGATAATGAAAGCAGTTTGGGGCTTCAGGATGTAGTCATTGATGAAGGGTCATTCCACATGGCTGCCACGTCTCTGAACCTGCCATCAGAACCGTGGGAAAGCAATATGCATTAGTATCGCCCTGGCCGCTACCCTGCAAGCCTCAATTTCACACACAAGAACAGATTTAGAGGGTATGTGGCTAAGCATCTCTGATTCCATCACACATCGCTAGGAAAACAAAACACTGTTGCATTTGCGATGACCCTATCTGAACTCCTTTTAAGAAACTGCGTTGAGCTAGAACAGCATGAGGCCTTTAAAAAAAAGATAGGTTACTGCAGTTTGGAAGAAAATGCCAACAGTTTTGTGAAACCATGGGCTAACCTTGCGTTGATGAGGTACTGGGCAAGGCTGATGTTGGCGGGGGTTCCTGTAATGGTGATCTGGCGCTCTGATGACCCTTCCATGGCATTAGCAATTTTGATCTGCGCTCCAGACATCTGACGGATCTCGTTGATTTTGGTTCCCTGGCGCCCGATTATGCAGCCTATTAGCTGGGAAGAAAGCGCAAAGGTTCTTAAAAGACTGTCTGTATTCATGTTCCAGAAAGTATGATCCGTTTTGTAGTATTCACAATAGAATATTTGAGTGGAGTTGGTGGGTGTGCTTGAGTTTTGTGACGGTCAGCTAACCCATGTCAAAAATCCTAGGAATGCAAATTGAAATTTTCTAATAATGTGGAAGCAGACCTAATGCGAATGAAGAATCAAATAGGATCCAACTGGATTAACTAGAGATGGAAACTGAAGTCTGAATCATAGAATCGAGTCACACTTACACTCGCATTCAAAAGTTTGGGATCTTCTTTTGAAAGAAATTAATCCTTTTATTCAGCAAAAAATGCATTAAATAGATACAAAAAATGACAGTAAAGACATTTTTAATGTTACAAAAGATATCAATTTCAAATATTTCATCAGAAAATTCTGAAAAAAATGCATCACGGTTTTCACAAAAATATTAAGTAACAACTGTTTTCAACTTTGATGATTATAAGAAATGTTTCTTGAGCACCAAATTAGCATATTAGAATGATTTATGTAGGATCATGTGACACTGAAAACTGGAGTAACGGCTACTGAAAATTCAGTGTTGTCATCAAAAGAATACATTACATGTTAAAATATTTCAGAATTTAAAAGTTAGAAAACAAATCATAGAAAATTTGTAATTGTAAAAATATTTCACTATAACACTATGTTTTACTATATTTTTGATCAAATAAATGCAGCCTTAGTAAGCATCAGAGACTTTGAAAAACATTTAAAAAAATCTTACTTTTGTGTACATCACCAATAAATTAACTTACACTTAAAACTAACCTGCAGGAGTACAAAACTATTTTTTAAATGGGATTTTCAGACTTAAAAGCCTTGAGACTTGACATAGATTTGTTTTTGAAAAACCCTGACATGGACTCTACATCAGACACATATTCTCAAATAAACTGAATTAATTTCTGTCTTCCGTTCTGACAAAGGACTGGGAGTCAAAACTGAGCATCAATCTTTATACTCACATCATTGGGAATGGTGAGTTCATGAGTACTGGCCGGGGGACTGGCATCCAAACCTGGATCAGAGAGCAGAGGGAAGCTCGAGAGACAGCCTAGGATAAACAGCACTTCATACACACTCATGATGGCATGTGAGCTTTAGAAGACTGGTGACCTTAAAGGGTTTGTTCACCCAAAAAGGAAAATTCTTTCATGAATTACTCACCCTCATGTCGTTCCAAACCCGTAAGAGCTTCATTCATCTTCGGAACACGAAAGATATTTCTGATGAACTCCGAGAGCTGTCTGAACCATCCACAGACTGCAACGTAATTACCATGGTCAAGCCCCACAAAGGCAGTAAAGACATTGTTAAAATAGTCCATGTGACTCCAGTGGTTCAACCTTAATGTTATGAAGCAATGAGAATACTTTTTGTGCGCAAAAACAAACAAAAATAACGACTTAATTTAACAATCTATTCTCCTCCATGCCAGTCTGCTACGCGATTCACACAAGCACCATAACGCATGCAAGTGATCGTGCTCAGCTAATAGTGAACCAGTGCAAAACACGGAAGAGCTGTACTTTGTGAATAGCGCAACAAAATGAATAGCGTAAGAGAGTGGCCGGGAAGAGAGGAGAGTTTGTTGAATAAAGTCGTTATTTTATTTTTTGTTGCACACAAAAAGTATTCTCGTCGCTTGATAAACTTAAGGTTGAGCCACTGTAGTCACCTGGACTATTTTAACGATGTCTTTACTAACTTTTCTGGGCCGGCAGAATGAAATTACCTAGAAGCCTATGGAGGAGTGAGACAGCTCTCACATTTCATCAAAAATATCTTAATTTGTGTACCAAAGATGAACTTGAAGATGAAGTCTTACGGGGTTGGAACAACATGAGGGTCAGTAATTACTGACAGAATTTTCATTTTTGGGTGAACTAACCCTTTAAATGGACCAGGTGCAGAGTGTGAGGAACTATTAGTCCTCCAGAGGCTTTTTATGAAGCCCTTTTTTCACCTCAAACTACTATAAATATCTCTAGCGGTTCTCACATTTTGTCATCTGTCAAGTTTCCTATAGTATGTCCTTGGTCTGACACAAACATATATTTGATATGTGTGTGTGATATACTGTGTGTGAATAGCTAAGCATGTTCTACTCAGCGCATGGCATTGGGTTTGCCCTTAGAAACAGCTTTAAACTAAGCTTGTATAAGACAGTGTTTATCAAGATGAATACGTAATGAATGGCTTGATGGAAGATGTGTTGTGGTCTGTAAAATCAAAACACTGATATGCTTCTCTTACACTAGTTTCTCAAGGGCAGGAAAAAACACTTTTTGTGTCACTGGTAATTTCTTTCGAGCATAAAATTCTACACCATTAGTTCCCTATACGTGATAATGTTGCATAAGCAGCAAAACTTCACTATCTTTTATCCTGGGTCTTAGCAGAACAGGATTAGATGCTTCAGAAAAAGTCAATCCAAAAAAACAAACAAAAAAAAAAACAACACAAGGTAAGTTAGTATAACAGTGAGATGTCATTTTCTGAAATTTATGACTAAGCTTTTTTCCTCAAAACTAACCAAATAAAATAAAACACTGACCAAACCAAACCAAACCAGACAAAAGGAAAAGAAAAAAGAACAGAAAATAAGACAAAAGGAACCAAAAAAATACAAGACAAAACAAAACAAAACAAGATAAAAGAAAAGAGAAAAACAAAGAAACCAAGACAAAACAAAACAAAAGCAGTAACATACATTTTTAAACAAACAAAAGAAAAGAAAATAAGACAAAAGGAAACAAAACAAGACAAAAGGAAACAAAAAAAATACAAGACAAAAGAAAACAAAACAAGATAAAAGAAAAGAAAAGAGAAAAAAAAAGAAACCAAGACAAAACAAGACAAAACAAAAGCAGTAACATACATTTTTAAACAAACAGTCCCCCCCCCCCCAAAAAAAAAAAAAAAAAAAAAAAAATTCGACAAAGTGAAGAGCAACCACCACGGGCATGTCATGATGCTTGACATGGAACGAGAAGGAAAGAGAGAGAGAAAGACGAAGAGAGCGTCTCTACAGGTACAAAGAGAAGGAAACTTCAAAAGGGCTCGTGGGTACGTACCAGGGAAAGCAGGGGTGGTCTGTCCGAGGGGGGTAAAGGGGGTTTGCTGCATAGCCAACTGGTGGAGCTTGGTCAACTGCTGAGGGTTTGGAGGGACAGTAGAGCTAAGAGGTTATTGTTATACGACAGGTCACACCAAGAAATCAAGAAACTAAACTAGAACAAAGAGACAAAGAGGATAAGAAGCCATGACACACTGTGGTGGAAGAAGAGCAAAAGAGAAAGCTGAAGAGATTGAAACTTTAGTAGGACTTGGCCTGACTTGGTGGGTTAACCTCATCTGATCGCTAACTGACCTTCGCTAAATTACTGATAAACGTAACATTTGCCAATTAATCATGTTACTGGAGTTTTTTTTTTTAAAAGACTTCCAGATCACACAACAATATCCAATCAAATATTTTATATTTTATATATTTTATTTTATTGAAAATGATGCTGTTCACAGAAATGTCCAAATTACTTTGTATAGGACATTCTGTAAAGCGTGCCTGAGCGAGCAACAGTAACCGAGTGGGCGGAGCTAAACGAAAGGTCAATCGGACTCAAGTACAAAAGTCATTTTGATGATAGGCACTAAATTTCCTTGTTTCAATATCAAAGGTGAGTTTAGTTTGTGATTTTATGTACCCCGAATGCCTCTGAAGGGTATAAATGAACCACGAGTGAACCGTTATTTATCAGAGATATGAATATGTAAGTGCTCGGGCAACCTTCAGAGGAGACACAAGTCTTTGAACCAGAGCAGACTTGCACTGGATGTTGTTGTGTACTCCCCCTAAATCTGACTTTAAAGAAGGCTGAAAGAGATGGCCAACCTCTACTTGAGTTATTGCAGTGTCAGCTGAAGCGTCAGACAGCATCAATCACTGCCAATCTTAAATGAAAAGGACTAACACACGGCATCTCTCCTTCTCTCTGAAAGATATTCATTCAGATTATCAGTAAGGAAAACACAGCTATCGGGATAAAAGTATCATCTAGAATTCTAGGTTGTAAGCATGCTTCAATTTTGAAAAGATCAGTGGTTCTCAAACTGGGATCTGTAAATTTGGTTGCAGGTGGAAAATACTTATTTTTTTACTGTTATCTTTATTTTCCCCATGTTTTCCTTCTCATTTCCCATCTATATACACTACCTTTTAAAAGCTTGGTGTCTGAAAGAAGTCTTATGCTCACCAAGGCTGTATTTATCTGATCAAATACAGTTAAAAACTGTAATACTGCGAAAAATTATTAACATTTAAAATATCTGTTTTCTTTTTTAATATAAAATTGAATAAACATTTTTAAAATGCAATTTATTCCTCTGAAGCAAAAAGCTTTGTGCATGTAAAACTAATGCAACAGGTAAGTTACAAACAGATAAAGTGATGATCATTCTCAAGCTGCGTATGCTAAAAATAGAATGACAATCAAGAAAAAAAAGAGATATAATTCTGTTTGCCTGGTTTTGATACTTCTATCAATAATGTAACAAGTCTGGCAGAGGATTTAACAGAACTCCTAAAAGGCCAGAAGTACAAAAATGGTTTCATGTTTCTCTCAGAAATGCTATGGTGAAAAAAAAAAAAAAATAGATGGAAAAAATGATCAAAGGTGTTTCTTGATGGTCTTAAAAGTTTGAGAACCACTGGATTAGGTATGCACATCACTTTTGAAGTACCACAGAGCGTTACGAGTCTCATATGTAATTCTATGCGGACCATTTAGAAAATGACAAAACGGTGTCATTTCCTCCAACAGGCCAAGTCCTTAGAAGTTCGCTTTACATTTCGGAGGGCTGAAGTTGAAAACATTTTCAGATTGTAATGCGACAAATAAATTACACATCAGAAACGTCATATTAATATTACTGCTTAATATTAATAGAGAGGTCCACACTGAAAACTACATAGCCATGCAGACCGCTGACGGTGCTGGGGGGAAGGGGGTGGATGGCTGGGGACTCACATCTGGGTGTGGAATGGCATATTGTCCCTGAATTGTGTAAGCCTGTGAAGACGGAGAGAAAAAAAAGAGAGAGAGAAGAAAAATCGAATCAACATTTTCACAAGGCTGCAGGGCCCATTGAACACAAGAACTAACTGATTCATAACCGCTAAAGGATCTATTAATATTTTACAGAAACCTTTGGCTTCAAAAGCTGAAATTTTCTTTCATATTTTATGTGAATCATTTCATGAGTAGTTGTACAGTAATAATATTCAGTGCCTTAAATAATAGAGGCTTCTCCACACAAATTTACAACACTCCTTCTGGCTTTTCTTATCTGTTTGTGTGCAAGTGCACACAGTATGCTTCAAATATATTTTATACTGACTGCAAATAACAGATAAACACATTCCTTGTTTTGGTAAATATACCAAACAATAAAATCAAATCTATTTCTGAACCATTTGAATAGATGAATATATAACATCCTTCAAGTTTTCTATTAAAGACAGTACACAAAATTCAGCAAGTATAATATTTTCATTTCCTGTACATGTTCCAGAGAACTTCAATTTAAAGTGTCACACTGATAATCATGTTGTATTTAATGTCAAAGCCATGATGTGGCATCTATGGTCATGTTGCATGAAGAGCTCATGAATGAGTTATGTTAAAAAGATGTTGTTAAAGGATATTATTATTATTCATCGATGGAATGTTAGATTAGTGGAATTTTTGTGTTGGTTAGCGAATGAGTGGGGAAGACTTTGTTTGATAGCATATCCATTTAATATTTATAACTTGACATTTCAAGTTTTATCGGAATCTCAAAATAATGCAAATCCAGGTCGTTTAGAGTTTCTAGTGATGTTACACTTCAAGTTTTGATAATATTAAAAGGATATGATATTTGCTCTGAGAGGGAGGAGTTTATTTTGCGATAAGAGTGAACGTAAATCTAGAATGAAAATGCACTCAAAGCAGCCAAAATGCAATCGTGGCCATGTAAAGGTGAAGTGTGCGATTCTGGATCAAATGTTTTTCTTGCCCAGTTTAATATACAGAGACCACTATAAGGCATTTGTAGGTTGATTTCCTGAAGTGTGTAACCACTTTTTGAAACATTACACTGTTTGTTAGAGCGGCCCCACATGTTGATTTATGATTTAAACAAAGGCTTAAGAAAATTACTAATATAATTATGCAATAAAA
Source organism: Squalius cephalus (assembly GCF_949319135.1). Classification (NCBI taxonomy): domain Eukaryota; kingdom Metazoa; phylum Chordata; class Actinopteri; order Cypriniformes; family Leuciscidae; genus Squalius; species Squalius cephalus. Next base: position 8,715,719 of record NC_137130.1, read on the forward strand.
ATAGATTTCTGTCCTAATTTATTGATTTTACGGCAGTTTAAACCATAAAGCCTTTGTTTTGCATGAGTACAGTTTTTCACTCTATTTCAGTACGCCTCATTTCAAATGCTTTCATGTCTTAACTTTGTATGATAATGGCCAAAACGTTTGGAATATGAAAGCACTCGAGTTCAAAATGCACATACAGTAGTTACACAGAAATGCATGTAATCACTTGCAAAGTGATTTTAAAGTGAACTAAACTTTGAGCACCTTCCAAGAGGTCTTATAATGCATTACTGCGCCAGAAAGACTAAATAAAAATGTGCATTAGACTTCATATCCATACTGGCTTAAAATTCACTTTTTGGATGGCAGTAGAAGGCACTGAAATATGTGATGGCAGAAGAGCAAACTCTCCTTTTATTGAGTCCTCCGAGGCCAGATTTGAACTCTCCTTCACAATCTAAAGCTCCTTCCTCTCTGCAAGCATTTCCCTGGTTAGGATGGTGTGACAACATGCAAGTGAGAAGGTGAGAAAACCTGAGTGAACTAACAGGCAGTGGCTGGTGCTGCAGTAAAAGGCTGAGGTTGGCTGCGGACGCCGCCAGCGGGTCGGCTCTTACCTGGCCACCTGAAAAAATGACGGGGGTGGAGGCGGGCTTTGGGCGGTAGGGAATGGTGGCACCTTTCGGTGGGGACTAGGAGAGGGGAAGAGGTAGAGGCAGAAACAGCATTAGATCAGGAGACAGGTGCAGACAGGTGTGCGTGGTGGAGCATTTGTGTGGTAAAGTTGTACGAAAACAAAGTCAGGCATGTTGTGAGACCCCAATGCTTTAAGATTCGTATTTGCCAGGCCACGGGTGTCCAATCCTGCTCCTGGAGGGTCACTGTCCTGCAGAGTTTAGCTCCAACCCCAATTAATCACACATGAACCAGCTTATCGAGGTCTTACTAGGCATGAAACTTCCAGACAGGCACGTTGACAGTGGCCCTCCAGGACCGAGTTAGGACACCTCTGCGCTAGGCTGTGTTGTTGAGCCTGACCTGTCAAGTCCACAAAAACTACTTAAGACTCCCTTCTTAAGAGAAGGCAGTGAATTAAGTTCATCTGTAGCATTATTCAATGCTAAACTTAGTGGTACGCTAAATTGTTGCCATATGACCTCATCATGTTGCATGCTTAATTCAGGATGTCTAGTTATGTTGAAAATAAAAATGTTTAGTTAATTTTAGTTAAAATTCATGGCTGATATTATTTCCACTTCATCTGAAAATGGAAGGTCAAATCAGGCGTAGTGAATTTTGGGTAGAATAATAACTGCAGTTATAAAGTTTATAACTGTTAGTACATTTGTAAAGGTAAAAAATAGCCCTAAAATTTCATCTACACACAAAGGATGAGACAATACTTGTTGTAAGTTCCCAGGCGGTCTAATTACGTTAGAAATATGTCTGTGTCTGTACAAGCGAAGAATGAAAATCATTCCATAACACCCAATCAGAGCACAATTCACCTCGGCAGGAAATCAGCCCTGCACGTCATTGGTGGATAAGAATAACATTTAAATCAATAAACCGAGATGGCGGAAGCAAGCCAACGGATGCTTTGTGTATCTCATTAATCACAAGTAAAACAATGTAGTCTCTCTTTGGCAGGGTGGCTGTAATGGAGTGTGGCTGTGTGTATGGTAGTGAATCCACCCCATTGTTATTGTCATAACAAATGGATTTCACCCTCCAAAAAAGAAAATTCATTCGTTACTCAGCCTCAAGCCGTTCCAAAACGGACTTACTTTCTTCTGTGGAACACAAAAGGAAAATGCACTACTGTATGCACTGGTTGCTCTGCTCCATGCAATTACGATGAATGGGGACTACAGCTTTCAAGCATTAAAAAGAATGCAAAACTTTTTGTATTAAAAAATATATAATATATATATCAACTAATTAAAAAGATTTTGGAAAGATCTAACCATCTGTTCATGAATTGGATGTCGAGGCTCACAACAACTTGGGCAGATGACAAAAAAAATGTCAGTAAATAGCCACTTGAAGTCATGATAAAAATGGAAGTAGTGACAGAACCTTCCATATTGTGATGAAAAAAATGTAGGGCAGGGATTTGGTTCAATCCATTGGTTGTTGATGGAGATAGACCTTAATTTGAGCTTACAGTAAATACAATCGAGGTATGACATGAAATCAAAATGGACAATTCTTTTTTTTTTTTTTGGAATATTGGAGTATTATAAATGTGAATCTTTAATCAAAATAGCTTCCCCTTTCAATGACATTTCTTCTCTTCTCTGATGATGCGTTTACTGGCGCGAGGGCGGGACAACCTGTCACTCACATGAGATCACAGCAATAGCAAATACAACTTCCATTTAATGCCAACTTGAAAAAAAAGACATGTATGCATGAATGAATAGTTCAATAATATGCATTTATGTTGACTTCAATGACATTTTCAAGTGCTTTTCTGTCCTTTTTGAGCTTTTGTGTTCAACAGTGTAAAGAAAGTCACAAGGATTTTAAATGAAATGAGGAGGAGTATGGAATGACAATTTTCGTTTTGGGTGAACCATCCCTTAAACAACACTGTACAATACTGTACCTCCAGCATGACCACACATATCTGTTTGACACACTGGATGATGGCTTCCGGGGTGCCGGAGATTGTCACTGCGCGCTCTGTGGAGTTAGGCAGCATGTCCCCTGCTACCTGAACCTGAGCTCCTGTGGACTGGAGAGAGAGAGAGAGAGAGAGAGAGAGAAAACAACAGTTTATGATTCAGAGCATCCACTGCTGATGATGGTGTGATCTGCTCTGAGACCACACAGCTCTTAGGGGAACGTGCATCTGCATGCAAGCATATGTTTCTGTTGAAGTCATTTAAAAGACAAGAACATAATCAACATTGCCATTATTACTATAAAGCAGGGCTCTTCAATCTTTTTTAGACCAAGGACCAAAGAATTGCATTTTTAGTCTGGGATATAATAGCATGTGTTTGGTTGCATATTAAGAGTTTAGATATACTTTGTGAGTTTTGTGGCTTTGTGGTTGACGACTCCTGTCATACAGTTTTGCCCACAAGGTGAGCTTGGTAAAGCTGCATAGGCTAGCAAATTCAATGGCAATCCACGATCTGACAGTGAGAATAATGGCAGTTTTGTACCTCTCTCATCTCTTTGATTTTTGAGCCTCCCTTGCCAATGAGGGAGCCGCACTGACTGGCGGGCACCACGAGACGCAAAGTGACTGGGGGCTTACTGGTGGCTGGGCTGTTGCTCATGGAGTTGATTATATCCTGAAGAAATATCAGAAAGCAATTACATAAGCAATGAAACTTTAAAATCGCAAATTACCAATTTTGAAATACAATTTTTGGAAGAAATTAATATTTTTATTCAGTAAAGATCCATTAAATTGATCAAAAGTTATAGTAAAAAAACAAATAATGTTCTTTTGAATTTTCTATTAATCAAAGAATCCTGAATTTATCACAGATTCATAAAAACACAACTGTTTTCAACCAAATCTTTCTTGAGCACCGGATAAGCACATTAGAATGATTTCTGAAGGATCTTGTGACACTGAAGACTGGAGTAATGATGCTGAAAATTCAGCTTTGATCACAGAAATAAATGACATTTTACAATATATTGACTTAGAAAACAGTTATTTTAAATGTTAGTATTATTTCACAATATTACAGTTTTAACTGCATTTTTTGATTAAATATAGAGAGCATAGGGAATGTCTTTCAAAAACATTTCAAAATCTTACCAACCTTTTTTAATGGTAGAGTATACAGTACCATCAACATTGAAAAATAACATTTTGTTTGGGTTAAGTGAGATTTTCAAATACTGTATTCAGGACAGCACCTCTTCAAACTTGTATGCGATCATAGCGAAGGCCTTAAAGATGGCATCTGTGGGTCCAGTGATGGTGACGATCCTCTCAGGACAGTTTCCTTCTGAGATGTTGATGCGAGCACCGCTCTGTAGGATACCAAATGTCAAGTTAACCCTGAGAGACTCCATGACCATTTTAAAGGGATAGTTCACTTTGAAATTAAATTTTGGTATGTTCTAGCTTACCTCAAGTGCATCCAAGATGTAGGTGTCTTTTTTTCCCGCAATAGTTTCAATTTTGATATTTTTAGGTCAAACCGTTCTTGTCTGTCAGTCCTATAATGCAGGTCTATGGTCACTGTCTCAAAGAGCATGCACAGAGTCCAAATTAAAATAATTCCCCTTCGTCCAAATTAAACAATTCCCCATCATAAGTACACATTGATGGCCTAAGACACGAAACGAGCAGTTTGTGTGAGAAAACGAACAGTATTTATATCGTTTTTTAACTCTTGTACACAGCCACGTCCAAGTGATCTGAGGGCGCGCGCGCATCCTGCTGTGTGACGTGTGCACAGACTGGTGCATAGATATATACACTAGATGTCGCCTTGGCTACGGCATTCGTTAAGAACTGCCGTAGCCAAGGCGACATCTAGTGTATATATGCACCAGTCTGCACCAGATCACTTGGACGTGTGCTGTGTATAAGAGGTAAAAACGATATAAATACTGTTCGTTTTCTCACACAAACCGCTCGTTTCGTGTCTTAGGCCATCAATGTGTACTTACGATGGGGAATTGTTTAATTTGGACGAAGGGGAATTGTTTTAATTTGGACTCTGTGCATGCTCTTTGAGACAGTGACCACAGACCTGCATTATCTGACTGACAGACAAGAACGGTTTGACCTAAAAATATCAAAATTGAAACTACTGCGGAAAAAAAGACACCTACATCTTGGATGCCCTTGAGGTAAGCTAAAACATACCAAAATTTAATTTCAAAGTGAACTATCCCTTTAATAGCTCAAAAATACACTTATAGGTGCAAGGGGAAATAACAAGAACTTTTCAAATTACTATTATTATATTTGGACATACAACACTGAGGTCGCTGTGATTCATGAACATGAAAAACAAATCTCAACAGAACAAGAATTCTATGTATTATATGCTTTATATAAAGTATGTATTTTATGTCTTTTATTTTATTTTCTGTACAGCACTTTGGTCTTCTTCGGTTGTTTTAAAGTGCTTTATAAATAAAGTTTGACTGAGTGATTGAAAAGGGTTTTGGTAAAATGAATTAGACAAGAAACATACCTCTTCACGCATCTTCTTCACAGTTTCCCCTTTCTGTAGCAAAAAGAAGGACTGAATATTTAGATTCAGAGCTTAAAACGAATATACATACATACATACATACATACATATACATATATATATATATATATACATACATACATACATACATATACACACACACACACTGTGTACATAAAATGTCCATATCTAACATACCTTTCCGATTATGCTTCCCACTTCCTGCAGGAATAAAAAAAAAAAAGAACCAATAAAATCTTTGCAAGCATAAGCAGAACATTTTGGCCATTCACAATTGTATATGAACAAATTTCCGCACGAAAATGGCTCTATTCTATATTCAGTCCTTGCTTACGGAGATTTAATGAGTCTAAAGGGTCACTGGTACTGACGACCCCTGATTCACCTTGGCCTGAAACAGTGGGTCAGGAGAGGACACGTCCCTCAGGCACACTCTGCAGTGACATCATCCACTTCTCTCTGTACTGCTCTGCGGGCTCAGCTTACCTTGCCGTGCATGAGAAGCCGGATGGTCAGGGTCACATTCAGCCCGCCCTCTGACTGGACTTTGTTGGGTTCCATTCTAGGAGTGGAGGTGAAGCAGGAATATGGGCACGTGACAGGAAATCCCCAGGAGTAGGACGAGAATGATGGTTCAGCAGCCAACCAGTCACCTGCAAGGGGGGACGGGATAACCACACACCAGAGTCATCATGAGCCCAAGACTTCCACATCAGAAATGAAGACGGTGGCAGAGTGCTAGGATCTGCTCAGTAATCAGAGCTTGGAATTAAAGGAATGTTCCTATGTTGAAAGGCTCAGCATTTGAGACATTTGTGATTGTCACAGAATACACTACTGTTCAAAAGTTTGGGTTCGGTAAGATTTTTGACATTTTTTTGAAAAGTCTCTTATGCTCAACAAGGCTGAATTTATTTGATAAAAAAAAAAAAAAAATACAGAAAAAACAATTGTATTGTGAAATATTCCTACAGTTTAAAATAACTATTTAATATTTTAATATATTTTAAAATGTAATTTATTTCTGTGATCAAAGCTGAATTTTCAGCATCATTACTCCAGTCTTCAGTGTCACATGATCCTTAAGAAATTAATCTAATATGCTGATTTGGTGCTCAAGAAACTGTTATTATATCAACATTGAAAAAAGTTTTTGCTGCTCAGTATTTTTGTGGAAACCCCATTTTCTTGTTGAATAAAAAATATTTTGTAACATTGCAAAAGAAGTATTTACTGTCACTCTGATCAATCTCTGATCAATTCAATGCATCCGTGCTGAATAATAGTATTCATTTAAAACCGAAAAGACAAAAAAAAAAAAAAAAAAAAAAACTTGCTGACCTCAAACAGTAGTGTAAATAAATGCAAATTGCACTTACAGTTAAACACTTTAAAAGAAAGAATATAGTCCATTCCAGAGAGATTAAAAGCAGAAATCTGAATGTTTTGCATGAATTATTCTGTTTTTTTAATTTATTTGTTTTCCCAATTATCTATTTGAGGTAGAACTACTTCGAGATAGATGTCTTTTAATTCCTGTTAAAATGTAATATAATTTTCTCACTAGCCTCATGTATGTTCCGTATGTAAAATGACTATATACATTTTATATACGGTTATGTTTTATTGCCTATTGTTCCACTGAAATAACTAACTTGCATTTTTCAAATGACTTAGAAGTCAAACTATTTGCTGTGATAAATCAACCTTATGCAGTAAGCATAGCATGTGATAAATATGGAACACCACAATGACATCATTAATAGCCATTTATATTCATAGTCTGAACACAAGAGGGAGCACTTCACAAGTAATCAAACTAAATATGTTTGTTGCCAGGCAGTAATCTCAAATTAATTTCAAAAACCAACAGCCGCTGAGGTCATTTGGCTTTCTGCATACATAATGTAGCACAGCCGAGTCCAATACATCATGAGCTATGTAACAAAATACAAAAATGACATCTAACAAAACTGATCGGGTTAAAACCAATGCCCAAAAATGCTAGTGAGAATGACCAACACACAACACAAACACAAGATGACAATATTATGGGTAGGCAAAGATTGAATCTGTGCAGAATTCCTGCAAAAATTAATAAAATTCTATACACTATTCAATTAAATTAAAACTGCTTTACATGGTTATGATGAAGAGAAGAAAAACACTATTTAAAACCACTCAAGAAAAAGTAAATTAAAAAAAGCAGCAGAAAGAAGCATCAAGCGTAAATCTGCAGATTTCTGTGGGTTTACCATGAACAAGGTCATATAAAACAACTTATTTTCCATTTTGTGTAATAATTCATAACATTCAGCTTATCGGAATCTGTATATTGGGTCTCTCTGATCCCTCCGATGATTTCTCATCCTCAGGCGTTATAATGAGTATCTGTCTGTACTCTGGTGAGGGGGGGGGAGGAAATCCTAACTCTTCAGCACAGCTTCAGACCTGTCCCTTTTTTCGTGATTTACGCCGCCATGTGGGTCTGGGGATCAACAACGATTGAGAGATTGAAACATTAAGCCGTCCCAGTGCAGCTGTCAGACTTTCCAATGGAGCGCAAGATAAAGAGAGAGCAAAAAGTGAATGATGGTGACTGTAAAAAGCACGATGAAAGAGAAATAGCATACGTGCTCGAGGATGAGATGTGCGGAGGAAAGTTTTGAGCACAAATGTTCGGGTTATGTGTGAGAGAGACGCGTGGAGAAAGCAAAGGGAAGATAAGTACAGATTCACATGGGTATATGAGATGAGCTGCCAGCTGTCCGCAAATCTCCTGCTTAGCTCAGATTAGAATTTTTATGCAATCTGTGCTAAGAGCACACAGAAGCAACAGAGCAAATGGACAGAAGTGAACCAGCCTTTACTCTTACAAATGGGTGTCCTCCATTTTAAGAAGCCCCGGCCCTGACCTGAGAAAACCTTGTGAAAAAGAAGTGCGCTTAACTGTATCGAATGTGCACTTGTAGTGCACTTTAAATCTATTAAGTATATATTTTTAAAAACTGTACTTGCAGATAATATTTTAATGTAAAAAAGGACTTAAGTGCATTAGAGAGTACACATTTAAAGACTAAGTACACTAAGTTTTTCAAAATATCTTTATGATCATGTTTTAATAATCTTGTCAAGCTTTACTGAAGGCACATACACGTAAAGTACTCGGTTATAATACATTTAAATTACAAGTTAATTCATATTAAATGTACTAAATTGCAAATGTGCAAATATCAGTACAAATTTGTAAATACAAATATATATATACAAATATTTAAACAGATGCCACACAAGTTTCAATAGAAATGGCATATTTCAGTTCACCATAAATGCTTGTAGTACATTCAGCAATACACTTGAAACATATTTCAAAGACAAGAGAATTATGAAATTACATATAAAGATGTACTTAAGTTCTACTTATATGGGTCAAAAAGCACTCTTGAGTTCAACTAATTTCATTTGATATAAATTTAAACTAACACATTTTGATTTTATACGAGAACATTACATTCAGTTAGCATTTAAGTTTATTCTTTTAAAGTATGAAGTCAAGTATGCGAAAGTTAATTTTTCACAAGAGAAATCAAAAAGAAAACTTGTGTGAAAACAGCCTTATGGGTTCAGAGAAACGCTGGAGCAATTTCAGTTTCAGGCGTGCATTTGTTAGGATGCAGATATCACTGTGTGCGTACAGAACAGGATTAAGAGAGGTGACAACTGTATTTAGCTGCAGTGTGTGCTTGGTCACAGAGAGCATACAATGTTCCACTCTTCTACTCATGACTCAATGTTGTAGTTCTTCATCCGCCTAAATCTCAAATGCCTTCAAGTTCAACCCCACGTGAAATCTTATCTAATTAAATCAGCCTGTAAGACAACAAACAACATGGATGCTGTGGGCGAGGCGCTAACACCTTGTGGCAACTTTACGCACACACTAAATTTGGATTGAGGAAAGGCAATCTTATCGTTTATGTGATGCTAATGCTCCATATCTGGTGCTTCAATAAAAAGCTGCTTGAATAACATGAATATACTTAGATGATCATGTTTAGCGAACCGTTACGAATGCCTCAAGGATTACATTTTCAAAGTGCTTCTTTGTATATTTTGAGGAGACATAACACAGTGTTTCTTCAGACACTTTTGTGTCCCAGGGGTTGATTTAAATACACAAATATGAAGGTCACATATAAAATGGATCCAGGAAACTTTATCATGCCTTCATTTATTTATTTCAATATTTTTATAGCCCTATTCGGACAGGACTAGTTTTCTAAAGGACATTTGAGTTGTCAACAATTCTTATCTCTCCACGTCTGTGATATCATGTACTGATTTGTACGGGACTGACATCTCGTGTTTATTACAGTGGTGGGAGTGTGTGTTTTCCAGATGTGGGCGTTACAGAAGGTCATCTGCTGTGCTTGCGTCCATCACGTATAACGTATATGCCTTTTTAATGTATTATTTATTGAAATGATTTTAATTTATTATAATTACCCTATCTGAGTAAATTTCACAAGTTAATAGAAGTGTCTGTTTATAATAAACTCACATAAACTCACTGCTCATGAGCAGAAAAATTGTCTTCTACCTGACACTGATATAAAGTGGGCAGTCTTCGCAGTTTCTGTAATTTTGCTCCATTTATTACATTTATAATGTAATTTTTTCGTCGTATACCATCCATATTGAAATGAAGGCATGCCAAAGACTGGGGCACAAATGTAGGTCAGGTAGGTCAAAAAACGTGTTTATATACATGTATGTACACACACACACACACATGCATGTACATACACACTTTTCTTTTTTACATGTATATGCAAATAAACCAGTGAGAGTGTGAAAAGTGCGTTTAGTTTCTAAAAATCCAAAGGGCCTAAAAGTGGCCACAAAAACACCCAAACACAGAACAAACACATGGTCGGGTGAACAACAGCCCGCAGAATTCAGTCGACATCTGAACGCTACATCTGTGGGCTGATTACAGCAGTCATCAGAGCAAAAGCAATGACTGCATAAACACACTAATGTTACCTTAAACGACACGTGTCCTTTCCCATCACTTTCTTCTGATGTCGAAGTGTGTGTATTTAGCAAGCACATTTCCAATGCTTTTCAAAAAGTAGGAGCAGATTAAAAATTAGCCATTGAAATACTTCACGTTTTAATTCTATTTTATGTTAATCATAAGTCTGATATCTTCCCGGTGGTAGATAAGCACAGTCTTTTACTGAAGCACAGAAAGTGGGTCAGCCCTTCCTCTAAAGAGCTTCTGGCCCCTTCCTCTGTGGTACCTATTGAATTAATCACGCTTTACGCTTGGTCAAGCAGTGCTCCCAAAATGCTCCTTTTTCTAGCTCTCTCCACTTTGCTTCAAACACAGCACAATATTGTCTCATTTTAATTCATATAAATGACTAACAGCCAAACATGTTATACAGTATTTGTGAAATTATGTTTAGTAAAAACAAAACAAAAAAACAGTTCAGACTAAATTTCAACTAAACACACACGTGACCGCACATTCAATATTAATTCAACATTCTTAGAGGGATAGTTCATCCAGAAAGTTAAGGGGTCATATGATGCTTTATAATGTTTTCCTTTTCCTTTAGTGTAATGTATCTGTTTGTGCATGTCTAACAGAACACTGATCCAGACCTGCCTCCAATGCCTCGATCGAAGTCCAGATATTACTTCCTCAAACGTACACGTCACAATGTGAAATGTTAGCATAATGCTGCCCAAAGGCATACGCAAAGAAAGGCGGCAAAGTTTTGCTGAATTGAAGTGTTGTCGACATGTTGCAGAGATGCGAAAGCAAAACCTTTTGCTTTCAGAGGTTAATCACAGCTTTATTTATTTATATAAAGCTGGTGCTGAGCAGCACAACCCAAAAGTTAGCTTTGTTAACCTAACCTTTGTAAACCATGTTAACCTATTCTATTACACCCGATGATCAATAATAACGGCTTTTAAAATGGCACATAATTTACTCACCCTCATGTCATTCCAAACCAAACCATGCAATTATTTTGTTTGCTGAGCAAAAAAAAGTAGTTTATTTGAAGAATGCTAGGGATGGGTATTTTTGTCAATTTCTCATTTCGATCATTGACGTGTCAAAAAACGAGTACTCGAGCACTCGGGTTTTAAGACGGTTATGAAAATTAATATTGACAAATAAAACGACATGAAAACATGTCTATGAAAACATGAACGTATGAATAGAAAAATAACTGCTAGATTATGATGCATCAATGTTTTCGAAAAAGAAACATCTAAAAGGAATAGCTGCTTGAGGTAAAGCTGAAGAGTAAATGATCTCCAGTAAACTGAAGCCCGTTCTATGACACTTCCTATGTGATTAATAAATTAAAATAAACGTAATATAACAACATGCATCTGCACAAAAGGACGCGAATGCGCATGTGAACTTTTTTTTACAGTCTTTGGTTTGAAAGGGAACCTCTGGATGCGCTCTTCCCTTAATAGCGCGCTGATACACGGGCAACTAAAGCACAGAGAATTTACAACATTCGATCATAATCCTGTTCTCGTTATAATGCTGAATGTGGCATGTATATTGGCACTGCACATCTTGCACTTAATTTTATTTTTCATGAAAGTGATTACAGTCATCACTGCACATTTTCGAAGCCATGACGAGAAACAACTTTAAAAAAATAAATAGGTTTACAGTTAAAAATGAGAACAAAATAACGCTGCTGCATTATTAATATAATGAATGATTTTTGCCTATCAAGCCCATCTAAAAGGAATATGACCATCTCAAATAACCCAATCATAGTCAATTATGTCCGACATGGCATTTGAGCTGAAACTGAAGAGTGAATGAAAGATAAATATTAGACAAAAAACTTAATACTTAAATGAAAATTGAAAATAAGTTTAAGAACTGAAAACTGTAACTTAAAATAAGTTAAAGTTCTCCAATTATTAAAATTAAAATATAAATAAAGAAGAAATATAAAAAATAAAAGAAAAATTAATAAAAAATGACAAAAGCACAATAAAACTAAAACTAAAGCGAATTCAAAATACTAATAAATAGCATAAAAGTATATAAATAATGCTAAAATAACAGTGAAAGGACAGTCATGCATGTTTTGAATGACATGATTGGGAGTAATTTTCAGAACTTTCATTTTGGGTGAACTATCCCTTTAAGTTACTACATTGCTCTTCTCTGTAAAACATGGTAAAAATCTCTGTAATACTCAGCCTTAAACTGGCAATGTTCAAATTAATTTTGATTAAAATTCGATTTTGCAGATGAACTTTGAGCTGCAGGTGTCCCATAGTTTTTTAACTTCCACTGTCTCTGTGCTCAGTTTCTCCTATCTTAATAGCTAAAATCTCAACGACTATTGCCAAAAAATATCTCAACTTCAGTGGACTTAAAAACAATGGATGCATGAAGACAAATAACATGGGTGATATGAGAAATATATAGTTGTATAGACTATTTTAGATTTAAGGTGAAAAATGACTGCTATGTCTTCACCACTCCCGACCACGGTTGATTTCCCTAGTGAGAGGATGTGGATATATGGAGAATACAAAAGAAAAAGAAATATTTTAGAACATTTAAAACTGGTGTTTTGATAACTGCTATAACAGTAGGAGAAAAACAATAACCCTATTGCTTACAACTATGTGACCTTGTAATAGGGAAAATAATAGGAGACAGAACCTGAGGCTGCAGTTCACTCCCACTCAACCAAAAGCAACCAAACACCACACTTCCTAAAGTGACCACTGCAATGAGAAAATAAATCAAAATGCTTTTTCAGACCATAGGCTCTTTTTCTAATTAATGTGAAATGGAAAAAAAAGTTATTGAACATCAGGAGCAAAAAGACTGCATAAACAAGCCATTTGTCAACTGCTCAAAGCTATTGACCCCTACTGGCAGAATCACAAAACAATAGAAGTGGGATATTTAAACGGTACACTACTGTATGTAAAAAAAATTGCTCAAAATTAATACTAATAATAAGTCAATACATCATCAATCCTTCTTCCAAAATGTGTTTTTTTCTTACCCTGATTTACTATGGTAAGCCTATTATGAGTGTTTATGTCACTCGCCTGTATGTGTCGTGTCATATCCATAAATAGAGAAAAGTTGCTCCAGCTACTTTAACGCGAGTGGCAAGTTAGTTGCCCCAGTGAGTGAGAAAGGTTGACATGGAGCATGTTAAATCTCGAACCTCCGGGGAATCACCGAACAGAGGAGAATCGGCTGGCAAAAAGAGAATGCGACAGAGCTTGTAATAAAACAAGAATCAACATAGGCTTGGCTTTTGGGAGATGGCGAGACTTGAGGGGTTTGAAATGTTGTAAAGGTGAGTAAGATATTTTATTGAAGAGATAAATTTCCATATGTAGCTCTCCAACAGAGTTCATTGTAAAGCAGTATCTATTGTCAAGGGCCATTTCATTATGGTTGTTGTAGCGCTGTGCTGGAATTTATTTTCAAGGAAGTAGCGTGTCTAGCAACAGTAACGTCTTTAGCTAGTCAGCTTGAGATCCTGCAACTAAACTAGTTATATATCTTAAGCCTAGTAGTGATTGTTTTATGAGCAGTAGGATAATCTCTCTCCCTCTTTATTAGTTATAAGAAAGAACCATATTGATAACAGTCACGGCGAACCAAAGCACAACCAAAACAATGTTCTTCTGCAAAATGCATGCAGTTTTCTTGTTTTAACCGCCAGATGGCCAAAAGTTACATAGTGTACCTTTAATTTCTCCTTTGACAAAATCATAATACTGAGAAATTTACCAAAACAGTCACCTGACATTTAAGTTAACCTGAAATGATGTTCACAAACTGATGCATTTTTGAGTGAGACACAAAGTCTGATTGGAGAAGAGGGGTTGAAAATAAAGAGACGTGTGTGATGTCAGCTGAGAAGGAAGTTGTTTCAAAGATGAAGGAAACTTTGAAAAAATATTACAAAAACTAAAACTAAAAATTTGGAATAGCATGCACTAATTCAATTTTAATTATGATTTAGTTGTCCGTTTTGTTGAACTTTTCTCAACATTTGATTATGCGTCATGCAAGGTTTCATCTATCATTTATAATTTGTGAATGAACATTTTTGGATTCAAAACTGGGTGACAAAAAGATTAGTCAATGCAAGCACGTCCATCCAAACAGCTGATGCACTGTCCATGGCTAGCCCGCTAAATGCGCTTCTGTAGAGGAGTTGAAGGGTGCTGAGATCGTACATTTACTGCACCCTACGTCCTTTTTAACTCAGTGATTCCAGAATGAACACTTTTACGGGAAAGACCTGTCTGTAACTCTATGAGCAAAGTTCATATCCAACAAATACCAGATCACGAGTTAAGTAAACATGAATTGGCATTCGCAGCTCATTTTCGTTTCTACAAAACATTGTTTTCCAGGTGCAACATATTTTTCCAGGTGGAAAACAAAAAGTAGGCTGGGACCTGAATTGATTATCAAATTAAATTTGACACTTAGAATACAAAGAATTGTTTTAATTGGAATAATGTTCAACAAGACCAGAAACCTGTAAATGGAGTTTTTTCATGTTGACTTTAAGGTAAAGCTAAACCATAAAGACGTAGAACAGGGAGTGTGGTCCTCGCTGGCAGAAAGATGGGGTGAGTCCCCAGACAAGTGGGCTGGCAGAGAGGCCTGGACAGATCAAGCGCCATGATTTATCGTGTTAAACACATCACTAGTCCTGTCAGTGTATCAAGGGCGAGAGCTTAACAAGAGGCGACAGTGTTTATTGGAGACACTGGCTCATGCGAGATTTCAGGGCAAATTATAGCCTGAGGCAGTTTGTCTTTTCTCTTGCTCTCGAAATCACAACCAGGGCGGGCACGAGGATGAGAGACAAAAAGCAACCAGGAAGAAGGGAGGTAACGGAGGGATAATCGGCAGTATAGTACAGCGGAAGCAGCACAGTCATTCTTCATCAACCTGAAAGACTGTCAAAAACTATTTTCAGAGTGGCCAAAACAAGAGCCAAATTAAATTGTTCATGCTGTCTAAACTATTTTTACTTGTTTTTTTTTTTGTTTGTTTTTGTTTTTACATTTTGTCCTGGATTAGCCCTTCTTAATACAACAAATCTGGTCATTAAAAAAAAAAAAAAAACCTTTTTAAAACTGATAAAAATATATCACAAATATTTTCACCTGTCAATCAAAGGTGTTCCCTTGAATGTTTAATAATTAACTCATTTGATCATGCTTCCAGCCACCAATAATAATTTTGTTTAAACCATTGCATTACATTTAAACAATTCCATAGATTTTTGCCAAAAACAGCGCAGAAAATGTGTAAAAAGTCCGTTTTTTATTTTTTTTTATTTTTTTTATGCCCAGTCGGAAGGGCCATGCAGAGATTTTAGATGAATCAACAGTTTTTATGCTCAACATGAAAATGACAATAATCAAAAAGAGAATTTGCTGTTGAGGATTAAATGTTGCATGTGTAGTGCAAACATAATAAAATGATTTCAAACAGGATTATGAACCCACAGCAGAATACTTCCACAGAGATTTACAGCAGGATCAGAAAGATCAAAGAGAAAAAAAAATGTCTATACGAGCCAAGTGCAATAAATAGCATTCTGTTTTTTCTACTATAATAAACATATGGCAACTGAAAAGTCTGAATAATCAAAAAATAAACACTGATGTATGCACATGAGTAACAGACCACCCATTTCTAATGTCTTGATTTTCACGTTCACAAGAGTTCACAAATGTAAAATATGTGCAAATGGTCCCCTTAATACCGATTTGAAGATCTGTATTGTGATTGCTTCAGCTAAAAGAGGATATTCTCTCTGGTGATGAGGTTATTATGATGGGTGGGGAGGAATTAAATTAAAACCTCTGAATAAAGAGCAGGGTGGGAGAATCTGATCTGCAGCCATTAGAGATACAGAGAGGGAATAATGTTGGAAGATAATGCATGATTCCTCCGACTGTTGCAATTTTATAAACACAGAAAACACAAAGTAATATAACAGGAGCAAGAGGAAAATGCTAAATGTAATCTGAGTCTATCCACCATCATCTGGCCTGCCCTAATCCTCCAAGGCAGTCATTACATTCGAACATAAACCGGCCATAAGCCTGCTCCATAATTCCACGCCATAAGGAGAATTTGACTGCAGAAAGTGTTCCTTTCATCCTAAACTGTCAGAAAATACTCCAAATCAACTTATGAACCCGTTCATAAAATGAATGTCAAATACTACATTGAATATTTTGTACTTTTTCTAATTGCACAATACTTTTTAATAGAACATTCTCAGCTTGTGATTCCGTGAAAATAGGATGGATGTTACACAAATAGAATCAAATCTATTTTGTTGCTTCAACAGAAAGATAAACATGTTCAAACAATATGTATCATTTAAAAAAGGGTTCAAAATTACCCATAACTAAAACCTGAAATTCAATATTCAAATTTATGTGTGAACAATAACTTCATAATATAGCTGGAGAATAAATCAAGCCCCTTACAATACTTCATTACAAGAAAACTGTAGTTTTTAAATTACCTTTCATTTTATTAAACACACACACACACACACACACAATATATATATATATATATATATATATATATATATAAAGTTAGAACTTTTTAAAAGTTATTACAAATAAAAAAAAAATAAAAAATATTTTGTACCCTTTATATTTGATAAAATATAAATTTTAAATACATTATATAGGTATTTTATACAACATACATAACTTTGCAAATCGTTTCATTACATTAATATTCCACATCGCTCTCTTTTTAATCAAAATAATTGAGTTATTAAATTGTATTAAAATGTAAACTTATTAAAATGTTTGTTGGTTTCAGCCCTAATCAGGAGCTAAAAGTTTTTAAAGGGAGAATTTTTACTATCTTTCAAAAAATATTCAAAATCATATCCTCCAGTTTACATTAATAATAACCAAAAACACTACTGATTAAGACCAAGCCAATTGTGCATAAACCTAGTCTTCATTTTCCTGCATGCACAAAATGAGCAATCACACAGTTCTTGCAACAGATAAAGTAGTTTTCCCTAATCAAAATTTTCCTGAGAAACGTATCGATTAAAACAGCCACTCATCCAAATATTGATTTCCTAATCATGCAGTACAAGCACACTATGTTAAAACCAAGTGATAATACATCTTTTCACTGTAAAAACAAAATGTAGGTTTTCTGGCACACACGTTGCCGGTGGGCATGCAGAATCACCAGGGCTGGGGTCCCTTTGGCTGGGCGTTGTGTTATGAGGGAGGAGGGGGCGCATGAACACTCATATGTGAACAACTCTAGAGGAGTCTTTTGTTGCAGTACGCGTGTCTGCAGGGGCACCCTCCCCTACTCAGCCTGACAGGCGGCTTGAAAACTGTCAGCCCTGATCACTCGCCCTTGCCTGGATCTCAACCCAAATTATAATCAAGAGCTCAGTCGCCCAGCAATGCCAATGTAAGATCAAGCAAAACCAATCCAGCGATCTGAGATCTGGTATATCGGTACCAACCACCCATGCTACGCTAACCGCCTACTAATCGAAAGAGACGAAATGCTAAATGGAGACACCTCTGGTCGTTTCCAGGCATCACAGTGAAAACCATTTTTGAAATCATCTACATGCTGGTAGAAAGCACAATACCTGTCTCTTTAGACACAGTACATATCTGCAAATAAACTGGCTGCGCTTTCTAAAGAGTCTATAATGCAATGTTCAACCCTTGAATTAGAAACTTCTATGGCACCAACAATCCATTAGACATGTTGCGAATATGGCATCATGACAATATAAACACACAAATTAAAACTCTTAAGGTTCTCAGGTTCAGAATAACCTAAAAGATTGTAAAAACCGTTTGTTCTGTTCATACATAAATCAGTTAAAAACCTGGCAATTGGACTCCATACCAATAGTTTTTTAGGATGAAATCTCTTCTGCTTCATTGTGACAGATAAAGAACCCATGACGATAATTGAAGTAACGACGGCGAACAAAATTGTGTACCTCTCTAGAAGTATTAATCAAAGGGCCGAGCAGCGTTTAATGTTACGAACTGCCATCAAGGTCGGAATCGCAACTGAGACTGACACACAAGTCACAATCCTTCACGCCATACTGTCTGCGGCATACAAAGCATTGTCGAACAATATACGGATATAACACAAACGCCACAACCTACAGCAAATAAAGCAAATCACTTCAAAAATATCTCAAGCTACTTGGCTTAGACTACAACACCACATACTTCCAACAGTTTCAGAAAAAATCTTCAGATGTAAAGACTATTTAATTTAATGTTAACTGGTCAAAAATCTAGATATAGTCCCAAACTGCTAGCATTAGGAAACTTGGGCCTAGAAGAATGATTCCAGTGGATGATTCTAAAGGAGCATCATCCATAAAGACATCGTTAGGTACATTTTTCAGTGAACGGACATACAAAATGCTGTTTCTTATGACCAATCATAACTGACCAGGCCACAATGTTATATTGAAACATATGCCAAAAAATAACGTTTGAAAACATAAAAAGATTTACCTTCAAAGAGCTCCTAACCGATGGCTACCAATATTGATGTTCGGAAAGGACTGAAATTAAAAACCACAGAGGGAAAATGATGTCTCCAGCGATCTCTCGCTCAGCCCCAATGGAACGACACCATTTGATTGGTCCTGGTATGAGGTCATGTGGGTAAGGCGCTGGACACGTGATCCCTCACCGGATACAATGCGCAAAACAAAAAAAACGCCTAAATCCAAATTTCACTGCAGTAGTCCCTTGTTTGTCGACAGCATTATCACTGCTTGGGCTGAGGTAAAGGTTTTTGAGGCTAGAGAAGTCCCAGTACGCTCAGCGAGCAGCCCCAGGGGTATTGGGGGTGGAATCGGCACCCAAGACTCCAGCCGTCTGGGTATCTCCAGCGGGCGACACGTCAACGAAACTGTACCCACCACTGTACATGCCCATTCCTGCAGTCTGGTCCAGCCAAGGGTGTCTGGTCACCATCTGTACACTCTTACATCAGTTACTTTTGTCATTACACTGTATACTTGTCTGTTGTGACATTTAAGCTTCAACCTTCATATGCTTCCATGCCCTTTCTTCCAATCCCTCATCCCACTCTGTCCTCATTTTTTCAGAGCTAAAATACACATGGCATGAACAATAAAAACAGGCGAACAGACATGGCCTGAAAACCAAGAGGTTTAAGCAGGGTGAGGGGTGGCTTTCGATCAACATCACAATGTCTGACAGTCATTTCTGTCTACCAGCCATTTTAATCTGGCAGAGTGAGGAATTATGGGGAGCTGCGCTGGCACAATCTGGATTAAAAACCCTTGGCTAATTCGCTTCAGTTGATCAGGAGACTTAATCATGAATCATTGAGGTTAAAACCCTGTAGAATCACGACTCATTTACAGGAACTACAAATTGTTACTGAGACAAATATTTGAAAGCCTTTGAAAGGCACAGTACGTGAACAATTGAGAATCTAGGTACTGCTGAGGTTAAGACAAACCTCAGACATCAACTTGAAAGCATTTAACTATGAGACCCCATCGAATGGGTGCTTCTTCCGTGAGGTAAATTCGATCCGGTCACTGAAGACAGAAACACTCATTCAAAGAGACAAACGTTCAAACATTCACAAAGGGAAAGAAACTTCAAGTGATTCCTGTGGAGAAGCACAAACCAAAATCAGAAACCCAAGATAAACTTTTTAGCATCCTTACCAGTTAAAGGGAATTTCTCAAGGTTCAGAGATGGAAGACAATAGGCAAAATGAGAGGAACGTGAATGCGCCTAGTCCTATAAGTAAACTCGACCATTGCCTCCAGCAAGGTCAAAAGGCAGGGTGGGGTGGGAAGCACAGTGGAGTTGTTTGGGAACAGCATTGGGTTCATCATACACTCATCAATTGAGCAAGCTAATAGGCAATGACGACCATTAAGGAGACAAAGATACAACAATCGTACAGAGCTTGAAAAGGTGAAGGGAAGCTGATCTCATAGAAAGAAAAAATATTATTTTATTTTATTTATTTTTTTTTTTTACAGAACAACAAATCAGTCTCTTGTTCTTCAAAGTACTCTCCTAATGTATGTCCGACAGTGCAGAAGCACTCCCTGGATTGATCAGTTTAACTTTGTCTGTAAGCCCTAATTGAGCCACAGGCCTGCGGGGTTTAATTAAGAAGCTCATTACTGACTGCATGACACAAGGACTGCTGTACTGGCTCAGTGCCTTTGCTTCGAGAGGCCTGAAAAATCCATAAATCGCTAGTCGGAATGTGCAAATGCCAACATGAGTACCGCATGACAGCGGCCTCTTATTTTATGCACTCGAGCAAAATCTCTTTCCACTCAGATCCTCAAAAAGAGTTCTTCAGGAAGTTATTAGTGACAATACGGGTTATTTTTTACCGTGGAAAGAAAGGTTCTTACCCCACTACCTTCGAAATGCTCGAGGTCAGTGTGAGAATGGTTCTTCCTTTCTAAGAGGAAGTGGATGCTTAAGACACGTTGCCGTGCAGGTTTGGAGGAATTCTGTAGTTTAAGTGCATCCCTTGGCCATACCTTCACACACACAGGGTGAGGATAAGTGGAAAATTCTGTTGCCTCAGGTCTCAGTCATAATGTTGCAAAAGCTTTTACGTTAGACTTAGCTAGAGTTGGTAATGGAAAATTTCGCCTGACCCTCCATTTGGTTGCAGTGAGAGCTTTCAATAAATGGGACACCCCTGCAGCTAAAACCAATAGCTTGTGACATCCATTTCAAATGGATCTTTCAGAGTGGAACTGTCACCTTTATGGTGCATAAACAACCTTGATAATTCATAGAGCTAAAACATGCGAGGCCATGTAATGTAAAAAATGTTCAACCCAAAAAGTAGAAAATTCTGTTATTTATTCACCTTCATGTCGGTCCAAACATGTGTGACTTACTTTTGTCTGTGGAACAAAAAATCAAAATTTTTAAATAAATTGTAAATAAAAAAAAACTTGTAAAGAATATTTTGTAGAATAATCTAATCTAAAAAAGACTAAATCCACCACTGATATCAAAAAGGTGTCATTTGCTTTGAGAGGTAGGGTGGGGGGCCAGATTAAATTAATAACTTTACATCGATGTGTTCTTCAAAACCATTGTATGACTTCATATACAGTAGACCACTTTCATGATACTTCTATGGTGATTTTTTTTTTGTAAACTTGACAGCACCCATTCTACTCACTGTCATTATGTGAGGGGAAAAAAGTGTCAGGTAACTCTTCAACTTTTGCATACCACTAAAAAAAGGATTACAGGAAAGCATGTCAAAGCAAGTAGTTTACAGTGACATGAGGGGGAGTTATTGACATTTTTATGTCTGGGAGAACTATTCTTTTAAGGCAGTGGTTCCCAAACTTTTTAGAGTTTGCACCCCCTGAGGCGTTTACCAACCTTCAGCGTACCCCCTCTCTTCCACTTAGTCAAAAGATTAGGTAATTTGAAAAATATATATATGTTATTTTAAAGGGGTGGTATAATGCCCCTTTTTTACAATATGTAAAATAAGTCTCTGTTGTCCCCAGAGTGTGTATGTGAAGTTTTAGCTCAAAATACCCCACAGATAATTTTAAGGCATTTTAAAATTGTCCCTTTTTGAGGGTCGGTAAAAATGCATCGTTTCGTGTGTGTGTCCCTTTAAACGCAAATGACACAGACACAGAGGGCGGAGCTTCAAGAGCTCGTGTGTGTTATCAGCTCCGATTACCTCATGCAGACAAGCACTAAAATGTCAGAAACTGTTCTGCCTTTTATGTTTAAAATGGATTCGGACAATGATGGAGAGACTCAAGAAGAAGTGACAACATGTAGAATGCAACAGATGTTTATGAATGGTTAGGTGATGAATTTATGTTGCTGATGTGGAGTTAACTATCGTCAATGATAATCTATAAAATCGCTTGTCTAGGAACTGTTGTAAGATGCCTACAGAGTGACATGCTATTGCATTTGTGTTACGTACTGTATTGCATGTGAAAACTCGGATGCGACAGCTTGAGCAGACTCACAAATGTGCTCCAATACAACTCTTCCTCTTCTCAACATGGACTGTGTTCCCAGGGGCGGTTTATGTAAATTTTAGTGTTAGTGATGTCACTAACCCGGGAGGAATGTCATGTAGTCCCTTCCAGCCATTTGTTTTAGTCCTTAAAAAATGATTTCTTTAAAATCAAATATCTCCCTTTGCTTTGAACTTTGAGCGTTGTAACTTTGCAGATGTTGTTTATGTTTAAACAGCAACATTACACACTAACTAAAGTTAGAAAAGTGAAATCATAATCGATCATAATCATTTTGTTTACGTGCCCACTCTGTCACCTCGCGTATCCAAGTTTGGGAACCATTACTTTAAAGGATTTTTTCATTCTTTCTCTTTTCTCTGAGAGAGGTGAATTTAAGCACAAAGACAGCCGTGGAGAGAGACATTTCTTATATACCCTTTTGTTTATGAATCCTTCAAGATACTTTTTCCCATTAAGTGCATATGAACACAACTAAGATCCCTTCCAACTATCCATGCGTCCCTTTCTTGTTCAACTAGAAAGGCTTCTCATATACCTATCAAGAATCGGCAGATATTTAAAGGGATAGTTCACTATTGTTGTTCCAAACCTGTATGACTTTCTACTGTGGAACACAAAAGATGTTTTTGAAAAGGTATTTTTTGACCACACTGACTTTCACAGTTATTCAAAATACCTTCTTTCGAGTTCAAAAGAAAGAAAGTCAAAAAGGTTTAGAATGACAACGAGGGTGAATAAATTATGAAATGGTTTACCTCTGAGTGAACTATCCCTTTAGCACTGCTAAAATCCTACAAAAAGGAAGAGTTGACAACAGCTTTGCCAGGATACCAAAATTTGTTCTGTGTGTAAAGTTTTGAATTTAGGATCAAAACTTCACACTCTCAGAATGAAACTCGAATCTGTCTATTGTGGATGCAAGAATGCAAGAGCTCTTTAAAGGCAATTTATTTAGAGACAAGCAGCAGAATGAATGCAAACACAGGCATATGTGCATTGCATGCAGTGTTACCGAGGGAACGGTTGTTGTTGGTTTTGAAAGAAATGAATACTTTTATTCAGCAAGGATGCATTATATTTATCAAAATAATATTTTATAATCGTACAAAATATTTCTATTTCAAATAAGTGCTGTTTTTTTAAAAACTATCTACATGTCATAAAATCATGACAAGCCGCACAACTGTTTTCAACATTGATAATAATAATAAATGTTTCTTGAGCACCAAATCAGCATGTCAGAAAGATTTATGAGGGAACATGTGTGACACTGAGAACTGGAGTAATGATGCTTTGAAATAACAGGAATAAATTAAAAATGTATTAACTTTCATATGAAATATGACTATTTTTAAGGTATTTGTGATTAAATAAAATGCTGCCTTGGAGCAGCAATAAGGGAGTTTTTTCAAAAACATTAAACAATCTTACTGACCCCAAACTTTAACAGCAGTGTACGTTTTATACACACTATACCAAAGCACTATTCAAACATGCTAGAAACAAGATTAAGAGTGAAAAAGAAAAAAGTAAAGTAAAAGATTCTGCTGTTTGTTGCTGCACTTCTAAAAAGACCCCTATACAATATAGGAGTATAAGTAAATGTTTTCTGGGAAAAACACTGCACTTCTAAAAAGACCCCTATACAATATAGGAGTATAAGTAAATGTTTTTCTGCGAAAAACACTTTAGAAAGCTTTCATTTAAGAAGTTGGGGTATATATTTTGAATGAAACGAAAAATAAAAAAAGCAAAAGCCAATTGCATAGAAAAATAATGCAAAAGAATAATTTGGTGTGGAGATATTCAGCTATTGTGTATCAAGAGGAAACAGGCGCTGCATATTAATGTGGTCCATCCTGCTAAGATGTCTGTTCAGGTCAGCATGGCAGCACACTACATGGCTCATCCTTCCTTAAAGCAAAGCCTCATCATCCTTCAAACAGCGCCAGTGATTCAGAGAGACCTCTGGAGTCTTCTGGGTCTTTCCTTCCTTGCTGTCCTATGCTATATCCTCTCTGATCTACAACACAGAGCCCAAACACTGCGGCTCATGTGGCCGGGTGTCGAGACCCAGTGACACAGGACTGAAGTGGCCGAGGAAGATGTCACAGCGACTCACTGATGAAGTTCTCCCAGAGTTCTCATGCCAAACCCCCTCTCCCTGTACACACTTAAGGCTATTCTTCATAGCATGTTTGATTCTAACTGTCTACACTTGCAACTTAAACATACAATACAGAAAAACAAATGGAATCAAAAATCTGTTATAAAGGTCCTACATTGCTATCTGAAAAAAGGATGATAAAACTGAAACTGCATTGTCAGCGAGGATGTAATTGCAAAGGCCTGTAGAACAAGTCTAAATAAATCAACATGCATTTATCAGTGTCTGAACGTTTGTCTCAGGGGAGTTATAAGATGTCATTTGGATGTTTTATTTGCATTCTGACGAGAAGGCAAGAGTGATTAAAAAAAACATCTGCTCTCAGTCGCAGAGTTTTGAAGAACAAACTAATTGTTCTGTAGGGTCTCTCCTAGTTTCTATGTAGAAAAGCTGGTACCTTGCATGTTACACAAATTCTCTTGTATTTCTGGGGGCTCATGGGAAGATTAATGTTGCAGATATTTGTTCAAAACATAAATGTAATTGTGAGCTAATTTAAAATAAGGAGGCGTTACATTGTTTCTGAGAAATAAACTCGTAATTGTGAGATATAAAGTTGCAATTATGAAAAAAAACTCACAATAATGAGAAATAGTTGCAATTTCAAGATAAACTCATAATTGTGAGATATATAGTTGCAATAAATAAACAGTCACAATATTCAGAAATCATGAGAAATAGCTGAAATTCTGAGAAATAAACTCACAAAGTAAATTACTGATTTACTCAATTTTTGATTGAGCCTAAATAGTTCTGGAGGCAATTATACCTGATTCTGTTCAGAATATTCTGTTTTTAATAAAGTTTAATGTATTTTAATGTGCCTATGTACAGTGTCCCTTGTTGGAAATCAATGAAATACGAGACTACAAAAAAGAAAAAAAGAAAAAAAAAAAGAAAAGAAGACCAGACTTTAGTCACCTCACCCATCTGCAGGGGGAAAAAAAATAGAGCTGTGTATATATATGAATATTTTACGCACGCAATAACCAAATATGCAAACAACATTGTAAAACATGCTTATATAAATAAGCTTTCAGAATGAGTAGATCTATCAAATCAAAGCCAAAATGCCTGCCTTTGTTGTTTTCTGGAGCACTGAGAAGTGTGTGTGTGTGTGTGTGTGTGTGTGTGTGTGTGTGTGTGTTTAATGCCCTGCCTTAGAATCAGTCAGGCTGCATCAGCATCAAAGTGAATCATTAGTGGCAGAGGAAAGTATTGCAAAAAAAGCTTGAACAGAAACAAACAATCCATGTGCTGTTGAAAAGCATGACTGTTAAACAAGGCAAATTTCTGGATTTCAAAAAAGCTCAGCTGACAGGCAGGGGCGGTTTTGGGGGGGAACTTTAGCAAGGTTGTTAAAACGATCAAATTAAGTGTTTTTCCTTCTACAGACTACTAAAAACCTCCCACGTCCACAGTGTTCAGTGACATAAGTCGCAGACTATTCCATTAGATAACACATCAATATTGGACATTAAAACTATTTGGGGAGAAAATCCTATTAGCTATTATTGCAGCAACACTACTACACCTACGTCCCATCCTAACCACTGTACTAAATACAGATAAAGCTAATGCTAAACATCTACGCTAACTTGAAGCTATCCTAACTGATGCAATTCTATGCTATTAACTAACTATGCTTCAAACAATACTACACTAACTGAGAATTACCTACCTAGGCTACACGAAATAATCTAAATAACTTTATAAAACGGTTAGTTCCAATCCTTGATTCTGATTGGTCAATAGCTGTGCTTTATTCACGATAAAACACGGCTATGACCGCTTCACCCAACGGTTCTATTTATCACTGCGCCCTTAGCAACACCCTTAGCAACCACTGACATGGCATAGAGAGCCTATGGGTGTGAACTACCTCGCAACAATGTTGCCGAGAATTTGTAAAGCAGCAGGCACCTCCAAGGTTTACACAAATCACTGCCTTCGCAGCACCATGGTGCAGAGATTGTCCGATGCTGGTCTCGAATCGAGGGAAATTATGTCTGTGAGTGGACATAAGTGTGAAAGTTCACTACAGAGCTACTGGAGGACAAACTTAAAACAAAGAAAGCACTGGAGCGACATTCTTGCTGCAACAGAAAACACTGCTGACAGTGCTGAGCCCCAACTAAAGAGAACCGCGTTAAATATCACCACAGTGGACCCGACTGAAATGAGACAAATATTTAATGCGTGCACAATAAACGGAGATGTTCAAATAAATTTAAATAAACAACAATAAAAAAAGTTTCTCTTGTTAGGCAGCATTTTAGCAACTAAATTAATAACATTAATAAAATAGATTAAAGACCTAACTGTTATCTATCAAAATATGTGCCCTTGTGTTTTTATTTAGGCTATGTAAATATTTTGTTTAGTGGAGAGTAGTGCTGCACGATTAATCATATCGCAATCGCGATGTGAAGCCTACGTGATTATATGAGGCAAAATGCTGCGATATTATATTAAATAAACAAACTAGCGCTGTTAACGCAATTAACGCAGCATCTGTTAATTTTTGGCATCCTTTGGCTAGTATTACATGATCCCGCTCTTATTCATGCAAATGCTTTTAAACCATTCATGCGTGATAAGACAAAAATGAACGCGCTGCCTGTGAATGTCCTGACTGTGACACACAAAAAGACTCGCGCTAATATCGTGCGTGCGCACAAAACAGCATGCCAGAATACAGTTCTCTTTCGAGCTTGAACGAACAATAACACACACAATTATGCCACAATGTCTTTTTGTCGAGTATCTTCATAACATAAGAGTAGTCTTATGATGAATGTGAAGAGTTGTGACTCGTGAGAGAATGAGGCGCTTGTGAGATCCGCGTCTCTGACAGCCAATATTAACCAACTGCAGAACCGCAGAACCATACGTCATAGCAGTGTGAGGATGACAGCGCCAGCCTAACAGTCTGATGCCGGAAGTGGGCGGGGTAAAAGCATCTAAGGGGTGGAGATGGGTAGGTTTAGGGGTGGGTTTAGGGATCAGGGGGTGGAGATGGGTAGGTTTAGGGGTGGGTTTAGGGGTCAGGGGGTGGAGATGGGTAGGTTTAGGTATGGTATATGTAAGGTGGATATGTATGGTATGCGGTTCCGGCATCAGACTGTTAGGCTGGCGCTGTCGTCCTCACACTGCTATGACGTACGGTTCTGCGGTTCTGCAGTCAGACGGATGGTCTTAAAGGGACAGTACACAGTAGCCACTAATTATATCTGTCACTAAAGTTAATCAAAGAACAAAGGGAACAGAGAAAAACACTCACTGCTCCATTGACAGCTATTTAATTAACACTTTGAAGGCCCAGAAAGGTAGGAAAGACATTGTTAAAATAGTCCATGTGATTACAGTGCTTCAACCTTAATTTTAAGAAGCGACGAGAACACTTTTTGTGCGCCAAAAAAACAAAATGACTATATTCAACAATTTCTTCTCTTCCGTATAGTCTCCGGCGCGCGTTGACGAGAGCACCACAATGCTCTTGCTTTTTAGACAAAATTGAGCAAAAGCAGACAATATTGTGTCTAAAATATAACACAATACAGTTATTATGAACTGTTGTATAAAATCAATATCACATTTGCACTCGTGCTATTTCGCAGTTATTATGAACTGTTGTATAAAATCAATATCACATTTGCACTCGTGCTATTTTGCAGTTATTATGAACTGTTGTATAAAATCAATATCACATTTGCACTCGTGCTATTTCGCAGTTATTATGAACTGTTGTATAAAATCAATATCACATTTGCATTTGTGCTATTTCGGACAAAAACAGCACTCACAATAAACTGTGATATTGCTTAACTATATCATTATATAAATATGAGACAAAAACTTATACAGGTGCATTTGTGCTAGGGATGTTAACCGATGACCGTTTGACCGATGGTTGACCGTATCAACGTTAACCGATCAAAGTTGCCGGTAGTCGGTTAAAAAAAAAAAAAAAGTGATCTCTAAATTAAGCTATTATAGACAGTGGACTAAACGCTACTACAGTTAGCCATCTCATTCCAAGATCTTTTTGTGTGAAGTGAACAAATCCCTCACACTCAATTTTTCATAACTCGCCTGTTTGTACTTAATAAACCAATAAAAACATTTGGCGCAAGGTCACAGCATTTGGGTTCGCATGCTCACAAGGTTTGCAAAAAGTAAAGGCTACAGGCTAAAACACTCGAGGTTAGAGTCAGGGCAGCACTACCTCAAACTAAAGCGGTGTCTCTTCGGAGCTGTCATTTTCTTAAATGAGCCGCGGCAATGTTTCAAATGAGCTTCTAACGCTAGACAAACGCCTTTTTTTTCAACGCGATCACCTTGTACCCAAACCATTTAGAAACTAAGGAGCCATTTGTCCTCCGATTACATACAAGCTACTCGGCGCCGCGTTTGCGGGACTCATGTTTCGCGCTGTAGCGGATTTTAAAAAAGTGACGTGAGTGGAAAGGCGGCGCCGGGGCAGTGTGTGTGTGAGCGGGAGGCAGAGCGGCAGAGAGATGCGACAGAGTTGCGAAATTGCAGGCGCGGCTCGAAATGGCTGTTATTTAAAATAGCGTAGCATATTTTAAACTAATCGGTTAACTGGTTTCAACCGGCTAATGAGGCTCGTGGTCGGTCAAGAAAATTTTTAGTTTTCGCCATCCCTAATTTGTGCCCTGATATCTTGGAATTTTAGAGGCATTCTACAGGCTACATCACACAGTGAGTTGTTGCCCTGCTTCATGTTCATCATCAATAAACTTTATAAAATGTAATACCGTATGACTTACGCAGGTCTGGGGCGGGGCGGGTACGTCAAATTAATTATTAATTTTAACACATTTTTTTCGCCATAACTAATTAAAGCTGCAGTCCGTAACTTTTTTTGTGTTCAAAATTTATATAATGAGCGAGTACATCATGAATCCATTTTCCAAACCGTGTTTTTGCCTTATCCTGAATCACTATGGTACACCTATAATACGTGTTTATATGCAGACTATTTTAGACTGGCTCGGGTCGTACCACTGCGGAGTAGCCTAGTACCGGCGTGACTCGTCATAGACATGAACAGAGAGAAGTAGCTCGGGCTACAATGTTCTTCCGCAAGACGCATGCAGTTCTGTTTATTAACCGCTAGAGGGCCAAAACTTACAGACTGCAGCTTTAATTAGATTAACAGGTTAAATCGACAGCCCTACTTACAACATTTAGACAACTTGGATTATTCTATATATATACTGGAGGGTTGGGGGGGGGGTTCTGCCTTTAGGGAGGCAATTACGATAGTCTAGAACAGGGGTGCAAAACTCAATCGCATACTTCTCAACTATTTAGTAGATGAAAAACAGTATGTGACAAAAGTAGTATGTCTGAATTCACAGTACTCAAAAAAAAAAAAAAAAAGAGTAGGCAAAAAGTACCTACTTCTTCCAGCAATATTCTTTTTATTTTATCTGCTCCAAGAAACTACACTTCCTGAATCAAGCAAACATCAAACACAACTTAAGTCTGAACAGAGCAGATGACAGGACCATTTAGAACAAACACTAGTAAATACTAAAAGCGCATGAAACTGTCAAGTGTACTTAAGTTAGCCTATAAAAACGCTCACACACACTCTCACTCGACTCACGCACGCACACACACACACATACACACGCGCGCTCGCTGCCACGCAAGCGCACACACTCACACACTGTCAAATTTAACATAGTGGGTGCATTTTTTATTACTCGTTTTTGTGTTTCCGCCATTTTATTTGACGAATGACACCAGAGAAACGTCAGTAGGCTATAGTCGATTATGGTCTATTACTGCATCGATGCAGAATCGTTCACATTCGCATTGGGATGCATCAATACAAAGATTAATTTCAACACCCCAAATATATATTATGCAAGGCTTACCCTGATTTTCAATTTCAGTTGGCTGGCTCATCTTTCAGTACAATGTATCTCAAGATCCTGTGTGCAGAAGTCCAAACAACTTTTAAATTCCAATGAGCTCACAACTGGCAGCAATACCTTTGCATGGTGTTACATTCCACATAACAAATCCAAAAAGCAGAATTCTTATCAGAAAGCAATTTCAAGATTTGGTAAATATTGCAAAAGGACATCTTACAATGGCATAGGGCTCGACAATAAGAATGGCCTGATGCCCTGGGGTCAGTGTGAGAGGGTTTCGGGACTGTCACTTGTGTAAGCAGACCAGAGCTGTGTTGAAAGGTTGTTGATCTTATACTTGTGTTTTTATGTAAATTATCAAGCAATTAGTATTGTTTTGCATCATATCATTGTTTTCCAGCACAAATGTGTTTTATAAATGTATAGCTGTCATGGAGTTACAATGCAGCTGTATAATTTCCATCTGTTAATGCAAAATTAAAAACCTACAATTAAAAAAACATAAAAATTAATTCTAAAATATTTTTTCTACAGTAAAAAAAACAAAAAACATTTATATAAATATATAAATTGGCATAATTTAATTATAAAGCTGCAATGCCACTTCATGAATTGTATTTATGCATTTAATTTTTGTATTTAATGAAAAACAATAATAAATAAATAAATATACACTATATATAGATTTTATTTCTGGTACATATAAAAATACATATCTAAAAATATAATGCATTTTTGTGATGGGTGACAGAAAGTGTTGCAAATGTTAGAAAATCATAACCATCAGAAATCCTTACAGTCGAGCCGAGCCGCGTGAGAGTACAGAGATAAGCCTCGACCACCAAGTTGTAATAATGTGGGGGGTTTTATGACTGGGCATGTTCTTGCTCATCCTCTCTGTGTTTGCTTCAAAACATTAATCACTTAAAAAACCTCAAGAGTGAGATATTGACATCTTAATAATTAGGTCAATTTGCCATTCACTTCATGAGCCGAATATAACATGCTTTTGATTTATAGTGACTGCAAAACGAGTCTGTGATGGACAAAAAAATAGGTGCTAAAGAAATCATTGCACTCTGCTCATGTAAATGTATTCTGTAGCTGGTAAAAAAGTCATTCCAGTGAGCTTGAATATAAATTGATTTGCGGTAATGTTTACATAAGTTGCATGGTCATTGCCGTCATGAGCCACATACATTAAGAGAAGTTCAATTTGAGTTACGAAATCTGTAGATGCATGCAACGGATGAAAAAAAAAAACATGCATCCAAACTCTCACAAACAAACACAAGTGTACGTGCTCAAGCTGTGCACTATGAATATATGAATACTTAAGAATGACAAATTAGAGTCACGACCACACAACACACCAGACGGAGTTGGTCTTAAACGGGGGTGAAATAGTCTATCATATGTCAGGTTTTGACAGCACTGGTAACATTAACTGTGACAAACAGGGGACTCCAGTCCCCGCTGAGCTGATAATGGTAGCACTGAGATGTTAATAAAAGTAATCTGCGTGCGCCCTGCATTCACTCATCCCGCAGTCACAGATGGGCTTGCCTTTAATGTGCACCCAGATGACAAGAGCATCATTTAAGCCAAAATACCCGAAAAGCCAACGCATGCAGCAGAGACTTGAAGTGCTCCAGCATGCTAACTACCCACAATCCTCTTCATCCATCCTCCCTGGACTCTAGAATAATCTTTTGCGCCATGTTTCGCATTTTATTTCCCCAAGCAACCTTGACTTTCAAAGAGAAACTTCGTAAAAAAAGGAGATGCTGGACAGGAGAACATTCTGTACTTCTGTCACTGATTGAAGAAATGTATCGACATGTGGACCTAGTCAGAAATGTCAGATCTGTGTTCAGACAACAACAACAACAAAAATCGAACCTTGTTGTAAAACATGTTATAAGTGAATCTCACGAAACCTGTCAATAACATGTCTAGGTGAATCACAAGAAATGAGTGATTCACATGAAACTCGTCAAGAACATGTCCAGGCTTATACACACTAGTACAGTTCAGTAAACACACACACACAGTCACACACACACACACACATATATATATATACACATACACAGGGCTCGACGTAAAGGCTTGTCTGCTGGTCCGGGACAAGATCTTAAGGGGCAAGTGAAAGTTAATTTTACTTGCCTGATCGGACAAGTAGGCTAGCCTAATAAAAACTTCAATAACAAAAAATAACTAGGGAATCACCAAAATGTGACAATGATTCTGCATTCATTTTAGTGTAAGTATTAAGTACATTTTAGATGCAATATTGACTGATTTTGTCCTATTTAAGGAGCGAAAATAGTTCCAAACAAAGATCACAGCAGAACCATAACGCATCTCACAGGAACACTTAACCGTGTTTTCATTACTGAATGATTCAGCGTTTTGAACTAATCGGTTGAGTCAAAGATTCAATGACCCATTCATAAACAACTGCCTCATTCCTGAACAAATCAGCCATTTGAGCAAATCATTTGAATAAATGACTCAATGACTCACTCATTAAGACGGTCACCTGCCGCCACCTACTGGTAGTTTAGTTTCGTGTTTAAAAGTATCATTCTTTCCAAAATTTCTTATTTATATATTTAAAAAATATTTAATACAATCTCATAACACTTTTTAATGCAGTTTTAATTTTTCAGTGTAAATTATTTGATTTGATTGGTAACAGCCCTATAATGTCTTATTATTCTAATTTCATTTATTGATCAAGTTTAAGAATTTAAAGTGAAAGATGAAGGAAATATTTAAAACGATTTAGATATATATAGTATCTTACCTCAACATTTTGAACAGTAGTGCATAAAATGTTCTGTATTGTTTTTTTTTGTTTTTTTATATAATATGGACAAATAAAATGCAGCAATAATAATCTATTGAAAATCACCACTGAAAATAAAGGTAATCAGTGTCACATTACAGTAATGAGTTTTTTTTTCTGTGATCCATGAAAAGTACTGTAATGTATTACAGTAAAGAAAACCCAATGAGAAGTACATCCATACACATTATGGCAGAGGTTCTCTTACTACATATCAACACTCCCCTTTTGCAAAACAATTAATTTTTGTCCTTAGATTTTGGGGTGAATCTGTTGGGCAGTATCTGTTAAATGTACTGAAAAAATTCTATCACCATAAAACATCAGACAATAGCCATGTTATTATGCCAGGACACATGAAGAGATTTGCTCATATGATGTGTCAGAACTGGTTAAATTTGACTACCATCCAACTCTAAGCATTTCTCAACATCTAAGCGAAGACTGTCAGGATGAGCTCGCTCGCGTAGTCACAAAGCTTCGACATCCCCTTTCGCCACCAACAAGAGCCAACGTGTGACACAAGCTCTCGATGGTTCACGCGAGTTATTTTTAATGCTCTATTCCGCAGTCCCTGTGCTGATCGCCCTTGAGCAAAAGCTGCCAATGTGGCAAAACTACTTGCGATGACAAAGGACAAAAACTCCCTTGAGAGTTCCCTCTGAGGTTTCTGAGACAGGTCAGTGTGAAGGAAAAAACCATGACGCAACATCGTGTGCGGAAACCTCTGGAACTACCCATGGCGACAGATGCAAACACACACACATCCGCCATTAATATTCATTACGATAGTTAGCCTAATTTCTACAGCATTCGCTCAGTCAGAATCAACCAGGCCCTGAACAGGCGCAAGCACAGTCAGCAAGAAAGCATCACGTCACACCGGCTAAATATATCACAGTCAAATTTTTC
Organism: Squalius cephalus; assembly: GCF_949319135.1. NCBI lineage: Eukaryota > Metazoa > Chordata > Actinopteri > Cypriniformes > Leuciscidae > Squalius > Squalius cephalus. The sequence continues at coordinate 8,749,909 of NC_137130.1, forward strand.
CCATACTACTGCAAATGACTCTCATCTCAAGAAACACGCTCATAACATTCAATGGGGGAAAAAAATCAATTCATACGCCGTGCTCAGAGCTTCTGTGCTTTGAATTCAGCACAGAAATAAACCCACGCGCTTCAAGGCCTACAACAGAGAGCGAAAGCTCCCAGCCGAATGGATGCTGATTCATCAATAGTTTGCCAACGCAAAAGGTCATCCCATTTCCCAAAATGACATATTCTGCTCAAAAATGGGCCTAAGAGGAACCTGCAAGAACCAGTTCAGCAAGATTATAAGGGATTCTAATAGGCACACAGACAAAGAAAGGGCACCGTACTCACCAGAGTTGCAGAAAGTTGTGGATCTCAGGACATAAATGGGGAGATTGGACAGATGAAGAGGGGAAGAGAGCGCAGCTGTGTCGCTGTGCGGATCAGTTCATCAGCCTTTAGACTTCTTTCCAGGTTGATAACCGGCCCATTCTGCAGGCAGAAGGGCAAATCAAAACAACACACTGTCAGTTTAAGCCACGTTTGTCAGTCATGCGAGGCTGCCATACGTTGCACCTTCTCCACATCAGGGTCTCTGTGTAGCGAAAGGGGGTTTGCCTCAAGAGCACGGGTGAAATCGCACAAGCCATATGTGCGCTGATTTACTTATCTCACGGGTAACTGAATCCTTAAATGGGAACATTGTGTAAACAAAGGCCAAAAGCATCAGCTTCTAGTTAAGTGTCTAACATTTCTGTGGATGCACCACTTTTGTGGAATTTAACCAAAAAATGTGCCATGTTATGAGATTCATAAATACAAGAAATGGTGTCACTGACCAGAGAGGGATCCTAGAAGTCTCTTGGGTTTTCTCTTCCAGGTCATGTGACCACGTGCCGTCACACTTCCAGACGACTTGAGAGAGTTCCGTCTGTCCAGTGTATCTCACCTTTTAAATATAAGCAGAAGTGTGAGAAAACATTCCGAAAAATCGAATTGATTCACAAATTTAACTCGTTTTATGAGTCTCTATGCATTACCTGAGCAAGTCCTTACTGTTTCTCTGTACAGGAGGTTTACTTTTTATCTGAAATTAAAGGTTTTCTTCTGCTCTTCCAAACCAAGATTCTGCAAGAAAGATGGGGGGGGAAACATTTGCATATTAAGTAATAAATAAAAGTTAGAATCCAATTCCATTCTATATATTTGCACAGTGCCTTTAACAATACATATTTTTAAAATAGAACTTTAAAAGATAGGGGGAAAAAAAGCTTGGGGGAAAAAAACCCTGGCAATTTATTAAAAAATATTTCAGGTGTATTTCAGATTTCATTTTATAATAGAAATGTTTCAAGCCATACATGCAGAAATTGGTGTGATACGTTTAAAATAAACAACGTGTTTATTATTATAATATCTATATTATTTAAATATTGCATTTTTATTTAATAATTAATTTTATTTAATGATATTTAAGTCTTACAGTTAACAGAATATTTCTATTTGGGCATAAGTTTGTAATGTAATTTTATAGAAATAACACCATAAATAACAACACAAATTACAGAAGATCAAAAGGTATTGCATAACAGGAATGATCTGTATTGTTTCAGATTCTCATCCCATGTCTAACACACAAAACTGCATAACAAATTAGCTTGTAGAAATAGTAATGATTTTTTGATGCATATTATTGTAATTGTAACCATCTCTTACGTCTGTGACCGCACTGCCAAATCCAGCCTTCAACTCCAAGCAAAGAGAAATTCCTTCAAAAAACAAGGAGACATTTATCAGTAAATGAACATCTGTGTGTGAAAAGTGCTCCCTCTAATGGTTATGTTTGGCATTGTTTAACAAGATGGTGATGAATTTGGTTTCTGGCTCTGAGTGACATAGAAGTGATTATCAAATATATGACATGTATTATAAAATGATTATTTCAGACTACATTTTGATTGGATGAGCCACCTTCAAATCTGCAAAAAAAAATAAAATAAAATGCCACAAACACACCTATGACCGCACATTTTACATTCATTCAGCAAGTTACTACTTTAATCATTGATTCTGTCTTATTACCACAGGATCAAGCAATAATACAACTAGTAAAATATATTTAGCCTGACTAGGCATGTCAGAGAGGGTTTCTCCTAAACATTATATCAAAACCTCTAAAGCTTGACATGTCTCAGTGTCCTGAAACACAATTCACAGTACTTAGGGAAGACTGCCATCTACTGGCAAAAGAAACTACTGACATCTACTGTCAATCATTTTCCAGTTAGATGACCACTCTGGGTAAAAAAAAAGGATCATGCAGACTTCTCCACATGTAATATATTGGCAGAAGAAAAACCTGTTAAATATTTACCCAGTCTAGACTCAGCTAGTCCAAAAACCAATTTGGCCTATTTATTTAGAGGCTTCAAGCGGATGCAGATAAAACACTTCGGTCCTCAGCCTGAGCGATATTGTGCAAACCAGAAGTTAATCAGTTCCTCTAAAGGCGCTTACAATCTGATCTCCTGTTTGACATGGAGCCACTTCGGAGAGTCCCAGAGATGAAATTCTATAATGATGGAGACTGAAATTCAGCACAAGGGCTCGACACACAAATCACACTGTATTAATGTTTAATGATCTCTAAAAGCTCCCATTCCTTTTTCGCTTTCTCAGGGTCCCGCGTGCCGGCGTTTACAGATTATCACCTGACCCCTACTCAAGGACTGTCCCAATGTGATGGCGAACGAACACACATCAGTGAGATTATAGATCTCCGCTGTGATGGCGGTTACAGTGCTCAAAAGATCCATAAAACACATAAGTTATCTCCTTTCGACACACGGCCCAGAGAGACAACCATACTCACGCTAGGCACATGAACCACACCATGATGCAAGATCATATTTAACACAGCTGTCAGACTCCTTTGTTATATATTACACTCAACGAGTGAAGCAGGAATACTATCAAAAGACAAACACATATGGCATTCGTATGTTTACATTTTGCTTTTCCCACCGGCGATATTTCAGACGAACAGCCTTTATAATATATTTACAATTTTTCCAATACTGTAGCAGTCACTCAAATCTTTTTTTCTACCATAAATGAAATATTAATAAGATCTAAACTATTTATATTGTGAGCATTAATAATGAATTGCAGCCCTTTCAACATTGTGCTTCAAAATGTAATATCAAGCCTGAGAGGAAAGCAGATATTTCCCCATTTCCATTTAGCCGGGGGGTTATAAATTAAGAGGGTCCATGCTTTGCTAAATATTGTAAACGCACCTAATGCATTAATCAAATAAGTAAATCTTTGCGGGTGCTCGGAGTGCAATAAAGCCAGAGCAGCACAAAACAGCGCTATTTAAATGTGTTTAAGCGTTTCATTACTTTCATTTACTAATAAATAAATGAATCAACGTGGAGACACTTCACTGGCTGTAAAATTTTTTGAATCAAATGCCATTTTGATGGAGAGGTTAAAAGGGGAAAGATCTCCACAGGGCTTTTAGAGAAAGTGCAGACTCTTAACTCAGTCATGGAAAAAGTCAGCTCACTTCTGCCGGTGTGCAATTTCATTAACGCTTACATGCAGGCAGGCATTGATTTGCAAAGGAATCTCTCTGAAATGCAGGTCTAATCAATCAAACGTCTCCATTAATTTCAGCCAGGACTGTCGCTTGAATTCACAGGGCCTCGGATGAAATTTTTATGGGCGGGCCTAAGGAAGTTTATAATATGGAGAAAGCTATCCGTTAGCTTTCCCATTCATCTCAGTGACAGATGTTTGGCTGGCCAGGACCCCCCGGAAGTGTGCAACGAATGGCCGTCAATGGAAAGATATGTAGATACTGCATCTACCAAATCTAATTATGTGTGATTGTATGGTTAGTTGGGTATTATTATTTACATTCAGCATTGTTTTTCCTCACCAGTTGAGAAGCACTAGACTATACAGTATAGAAGAGGTTCTCAAGTGATTATTTTATTATCCTCATATGGGATTCTGTGCCTTTTGTGTCCCCAGTAAAGATCATGATCTTACTGCCTTAAAATGTTGAACAATGTAAATTTGAAAGCTGTCTTAGTCATAAATAAGAGCATTTGAACAGTAAGCATATTGAAGTTGATTCAGTAAAATAATTTGAGACATTTTTCAGCTTCTTTTTGCTCAGACATGCAGACCTAACAGAGTGGACACTGAGAGTGTAAACAGATTGTTTAAAGTCGAAGAAGTGTATTTAAAGTGCTTTGGTTCATATTGTTTCCACTGTAAACAAGAGTAATATTGTAACCAGTTGTATGTGGGAGATAGGAAATCATACATACATCCATTACCTATACCACCCTACTACTTAGTCCACTCTGTTATACTTTGTCCACCCTGTTATACTTTGTCCACCCTGTTAAGCAGTTTTTAAAAAAAAAAATAATTTCATAAAAAAAAAGCAAAATATACTAATACTTCAGTGACAATGAACATTTATGAACATTGAATGGATAATGAACATAGTATGAATAATGTAGTACTTTGAAAAAGTTAACATTTGTAAAATGAGGCATTTGTATCTGAAAATGTAAAATAATTATATATATATATATATATATATATATATATATATATATATATATATATATATATATATATATATATATATATATACATACATACATACATACATATACATATATATATATATATACATACATACATACATACATATACATATAAATATATATATATATATATATATATATATATATATATATATATATATATATATATATATATATATATATATATATATATATATATGTAATGATGATGATTTATTAACTGATATGATTTTAAAAGGACAAATTGACATGAGTTGTCTAAGAAAATGTACACAATGCCCATAAATTAGAATCATAAGTATTTTAAACTGTTTTGTCCTTAACAGGGTGGACATTTTTGATCTTCCATTTCATTTATTTTGTTTAATAAATGCTTAAATTCATTTACCCCAGCTTGACCAATAGCATTTTTTAAATGTTTAACATCGACCTATCATGATTGCACTCAAATTTATTTTTAAGTTGGTTTCTTTTAAATTTCTTTTGACTTTGATTTTCAAAATTGTATGTCCAAAAGCCAAAAAGAAATACCAGGAATGACCCATATATAAACATACACATACATGCACACACTTTAAACACACATACATATAATTTATGTTTTTTTTATATAAAATATTGTAAAAAATATATATATATTAGTCATATTTCCCTGCTACCCAATCAAAACAGATCTGTTACCCATTCCCAGTACTGCTAAAAAAATGTATGTGTCAAATCTGGACAAACCCAACCATTGGGTTTAAAAATGTAATTTAAACATTTAAAACAAAGGTTGAGTTTGTCCATATTTGACCCAAACATGGGTTGAAACAACCCAGCATTTTTTAGAGTGGGACCCTTATTGAACCCCTCTCATCAGGGTCTGGGATAATAGCTTGTCCCACCAGATAACATACCTGATTTAAACTAAAATCAAAAAGAAGAGAACGTTAAGCCACACGAATAAGAATAGTAAGAATAAAGAACAGTAAATAATCTGTTGTTTTAAGTTTCAATCACAGTATTTGGAGGACACAAAGCAAATTTTGAGTTGAACAATTACATTTCTGTGATACCAGGACTATACATCCTGTAAATTCTCAGAGAAATATTAAATTGTTGCTAAATGTATGCCACAGTGCAATAAAGAAAACACTGATGAAAGCGCTTTTTTGCCTGGCAATGAAAATAATGCGGGCGTGACTGTGTGAGAGAGTTTGGTGGTTTGCTTTCTCATGACAGGATGCTTTGAAAGTCAGTTTGAAAAGTTGAGCAAGGTTTAAAAGCGAGCTGCAGTTTCAGCAGCCCGAGCAAAGCGAATGGAGCCGACCAAGTGCGGAGGGATTACACAGGAACAAAACAAGTCAAGAGGCAGTAAGCATAATGTTAGGAGAACTGCTTATGTGCAGAAACAGTCTGACAGGGCTGTGAGAGGCTGTCACTTACACACAAACACCCAGCAAAGGAGCTTAGAGGAACCTTTAAAAGCATTTCATCTACACCAGCTTGTTTGACTTTGCCACCTCTTTTCATTCTCTGCTATAAAAACCTGTTGAAAATGCAGACATTATTGCATAATCATGCCTTGAGTCACAAATCTATAATATAATATCACTACTGTTAACACAAATGACTTTCTAGGTATTAGAACTGAACGATTTAGGAAACAAGAGACTCTTTGTATACGGGTAAAGGACAAATAAAGATGGCAGAAATGTATTCATGCAGGATTCATTTCTGAAACACTGAAAATATTTTCAATAAAGGTTTATTTGATAATAATAATATTTAATATTTTTATTATTTACATTAAAATCTCTGGTTAGTAGTATGCATACATTTTTACTTTAAGCTCAAAAAATTATTATGATATCAATATCAAGTCAAGTCAAATTTATTTGTATAGTGCTTTTCATAATACAATATTATATTATATTAATAATACAATACGGTTTCAAAGCAGTTTTACAGAAAATCATGATGTTAATTAATGTTTACAATATCTTAATATCTTTATAATCGCTTTTAGTAGATTAAAGCGGGGCAATAATATTATAGAAATATTAAATTAATTATGAAATTGTCTCAAATTACCAAATCGCTACAGGAATCAAAACTAAGGTATCAATGTATTTGAGACGGCCTCGAATAAACATAAGTGTGACAACTTAATCTGGAATTGAGCAAAGTCTGTGAAAAATTAAGTGATTTAAATGTTTCAAGAACACCTAATACAGAAACTCATCAGCAAATAATACAGTGCAGAAGCTTCATTAACTCTAAAATCAAACTATACTGTATAATATTTCATTGCTTATACAAACTCGTGTTCAAAAGTTTGGGATCAGTTTTAGTTTTTTTAAGAAATTAATACTTTGATTCAGAAAGGATGGATTAAATCAATCAAAAAGTGACAGTTAAGACTTTTACATTGTTACAAATGAAATATTTTTCATATAAAATCTGTTCTTTTGAACTTTCAATTCATAGAATCCTGAATAAAATGCATCACAGTTTCCACAAAAAATAAATAAATAAATAAATTTCAACATTGATAATAATAATAAGAAATATGTTTTGAGCACGAAATCGGCATATTAGAATGATTTCTGACACTGAAGACAGAAGTAATGGCTGCTGTATTCAGTTTTACCATCACAGGAATAAATGACATTTTAAATATTAAAATAATTGTAATAATACTTTACATTATTACAGTTTTTACTGCATTTTTGATCAAATAAATAGCCTTGGTGAGAAGAAACTTAATTAAAAAAAATCCAAACTTTTAAACAGTAGTGTAAATACTAAAATACATAAATCAATGGACATTTCACTGTGCAAAGTCAAACCAAAAAAATATATATGTAATGCTACGGAGTTAAAATGATTATTTTAATATAAAAATGGCCAAAACCATCCTCACCCCTGTCAATGTGCTCTGCTCTACATGCAAATATGATAAAAGGCTTGAATGCCGAAGTTCAATAGCTGTATCAGCCTATCCGGACACTCGCGCATTACCCAGACGAGTCATTATACTTTATATGCCCTTGGCATTAATTGAGAGCTAATGGCATTTCATAGATATCCTTTATTTGACCCCTTTTGTGCTCAGCGGCTTTTGTATATTGCGGAAGCCAGTCCCCAGAAGCCCCTATTCCACCTGGGTATCTATGCCTGAGGGAGACAGTTGTCCCATAATACCCTTCACAGTGTGTGTGTTCTTAACATACGGGTGGGATCCTTCTGAAGTCGCTCGCACAATCTGTGAAAGGGCAGAGCAAAGTAATCAGGCCCAGAGCCATGCAGAAGAACGCTATAAAATAGTGCTGTAAAACAGAGGACGAAGGAAGTGGCCGCCCACACCACAAAACATTACTTACTGTAGTGGTCATAATTAGTTATTGATCATCGACAGCTAAATTGAAAAATTCAAATACTTAAATGTGCATCTTAAATCAATCTAACTGCATTTGACTTCAGCTGCACGATTAATCGTTAAAAGATCGCAAATCTCATTTCAAACACCCACGGGATCTTATTCCTAAAGGACTAATGGTTCAGCTATGTCTATTAAACGTTTGACAAGTACGATCACAGCGAACATTCAGATATGCATTGATGCTGACCCAGAGAGAGCAGTTGTCATGTAAAGAAGATAGGAAACAGCTTCACAAGCAGTCTTTTCAACCACAGTATCATTATTTCTGTGTTCTAATAATTCAAATGATCATAGAAGTACTGGGATAAAAGTTTATAGTTCGAATATAAACACTGATGTCTACAGTAGCAATCAAAATAGAGCAAATCACCTTTTTAAAGTAACTTGATGCTTCAAATAAAGACTGTATCAATTACATTGTTACACCAGTGAGCGTTAAAAAATGTATTTGTCATTGAATCATTCATTCAAAAGATTTGTTCATAACATTGATACAAGTGATGTCTTTTTGAGTCATTGAATCATTCATTCAAACTGATTTAAAAAAATTTTTAAAATATTAAATTTTATTAAATATAAAAGTTAAATATTTTTAACTGCAGCAATGAACATTTTTTCAGAACCTCTGTTAAATTACGTTAGTTTGTTTAGTTGTCAATTCAGAATAGTGTGAGAATCATGACCTCTATTTGAAACAAAAAAATAGTGATTCTCAATTAATCCAGAATCGCGCAGCTCTACTTTGCAGCAACACACACTGACATGCTTGTTTTGTTGAACTCCATATGGCATCGTTTTACAAACACTGCAATTACTCAGTCCTTCAATTCTTAAACGAATGGTTCCAAAACTTTAAATTAATTTACTCAACCTCATGTCATTCAAACCCTCTATTGTTTTCTTTTTCCTTTTACAAAAGCAGATGTTAGGCGGGATGTTGTTTACACACTGTGGTTGTTTTCCATACAATAGAGGTGAATGGGGTTTTGTCAAGCTCTAAAAATGATACAAAAAAAGCACCATATAAGAACAATAAAATTATTCTTTATTGTATGAATCACATGCAATATTGCAAGCCAACCTGAAGCCATATGATAGATTTATATGTGGAAGAGACCAAAGTTGAAGTCGCTATTCACATATGTGATATAACTGTTAAATCTAATTTGTATGATTTAAATATGCACATATACATGAATAAATATGTATGTGACATGCTTGCCTGATTGGGCAAATTACATATAATTATAAATATATAAATAAATATATGAATATATATCTAATATGTTATATGAATAATGTAATAATATAATAATGTGGTGTAAGCACACATACACCATGTATGTACATATATAAACCATACAGGCTTGAAATGGCATGAGGGTGAATAGGTGAACTATCACTTTCAAAAATATTTTTAAAAATCTCACGACCCCAAACTTCTGAGACACGTGAAGTATGCACATCCTGTATGAGCTTCTTATAAGTATTCAAATGTGTTTGGTTAACACTGAGCAATGTGAAAGACTGCAAATTAGCCTTTTAAAATAGACATGAACCAAGACTTGCAGAAATGTTTGGCAAAACGCTTGACACTTTCACACCTTTATGATTGGAGGGGTTCTCCTTTAAAGGCTTTTAAGTCTTAATCCTGCAAAAAGGCTCCTGCAGAAATTCAAAGGCACGGCGCACATTTGAATATCTCCACAGCTCTGTCCCTCCCCCCTTGAGAGAAGAGCAGATAGCGATATCATGTGCTTTACCTTCGCTGCTGGGCTTTTATTGAAGTGAGGGATAGTGTTGTGATGTCACAGACAGTTCTCATCGAGTGGAATTAGCCGATAGATCAAATCCCTCAACCTCGTGGGAGAAATAACAGCGCACTAACTAATCTGCGCTTGAGATTTTCCTGCAAGACGGAGATTGAGTCTCAACTTGTGATGTGCTGTTAAAAAAAAATGTCAGAAATCAAACAGATCCCGTTAATTACACTACACTTAAAATGACTTATGCATGGACACACTGAGTTGATATCTTCAACCATGGATGAAAACCAGCTCATCTGGTTTGGGTAAATGTTGTCATAACAGATTAAACCCATATATTATCTGATTTTCTGTATGCATGCATTGCAGATAATACATGGGTTTAATGTGTCAATTGGCCCCATTCCAAGTACTCGATTTGTTGAGTCTTCCTCTTGCTATAATATTTCAGATCACCATTGTCTTCTATAGTTATGTGGAGCATAGCATAAAGAATCAATATTATCTCTACACTGATATTAACAATGACGAAGCAGTATGTAAGGATATATTGCACAAGAAGTCTTTATACAAAAGAAAAGGCCTAGTCAGAGAAAAACCTACCTAATAAGTATCCTGTTAATACTTAAAGGAGAACTCCGGTCAATTTTAACATTGAGCTCATTTTTTTGTACATTTGGAGTGCTGTCAATACAGAGAACAACGACAAAAATCGGTGTTGCCTACACCGAGTTATTCTATTTTTAAAATTTGCACCCTGTTGACTTCAATGGGGCAAGTACTAAACCTGCTTTTAGCCTCTTAACATCCTTGATGTGTCATTACAAGTGCACAGAAAATGTGAGTGATTCCTTCAGAGTGAACACGAGTGAATCTGACTGCAGTAGATGTGAAAGAAATGTATAAAAATGATGTTATTTAAGCCAGCGCAAATACCTCTGTTTACATCCTGTTTTCGGGTGAAGTCCAAAGTAGTTGATTGCCGAGTTTACGCGCGTGATCATAGGTACTAAACCTATGTGCGTGAACTCGGCAATCGACTACTTTGGACTTCACCCGAAAACAGGATGTAAACAGAGGTATTTGCGCTGGCTTAAATAACATCATTTTTATACATTTCTTTCACATCTACTGCAGTCAGATTCACTCGTGTTCACTCTGAAGGAATCACTCACATTTTCTGTGCACTTGTAATGACACATCAAGGATGTTAAGAGGCTAAAAGCAGGTTTAGTACTTGCCCCATTGAAGTCAACAGGGTGCAAATTTTAAAAATAGAATAACTCGGTGTAGGCAACACCGATTTTTGTTGTTGTTCTCTGTATTGACAGCATTCCAAATGTACAAAAAAATGAGCTCAATGTTAAAATTGACCGGAGTTCTCCTTTAATGCTTTCAGAGAAACCATAAGCTCAATATTTGGACAAACACAAAGCATATACTGATGGTCAAGACTGGTCAATAAAAAACACAATATTATAAAGTGTTAATACATTTTAAGTGTTCTATTTAAATATAATGTTTAAAAAAAATCGTATAAAAAAATTACGGTAAAGACATAATGTTACAAAAACTATTTCTGAATTTTAAAATTGATATATGCCACAATGGGACATCCATGAACATTTCTGAGTGATGCGCCAAAGAGTCTGTGGATCCGAATTTTGAACCACTTGACTGAAACAGACAACACATCATCCAAATACTTGTAAATCACACAAGTCTAACAACAGTCTTGAGGAAACTTGATGTACAAAAATGTATTGTACACACAATATTTCCAGCAGAATCATCTTGAATACATAGTGAATATTTTATATATCAGCCAAATTCTCCTGAGGGCAAATAGAAGGACACAGAATTCAGATTTTCAGATTTGCATACAGTACACTGCACAGAGCTGAGAGGAAACTCATGCCTCTTTCCTCAATCTGTGCATCCCCAGAACACAGAACCGTTACTGCTGACTTAGCTGCGCAGATGCTTTGGAAGAGCGAACGGCATCGGCTGAGGAAAGTGTGTCAGGCAAGCATATTTGTTATAGAGAGGGCAAGCCAAGATCTATCCTGAACAAACGACGACAACAAAAAAAAGACCCTAGGTGAACCCACAGTCAAAACACAGCCGATGTTTACAGGTTTAAGACGGCAACTGTCACTCGGGAGTCCATTTCGGAGGCTAAAAAAGACTTTAAGCAGCAGGTCACACCTTTCCCCTCACACCCCGCCCCGCTGGGTTCAATCTGGCCATCGCCGCGGTCACAACACTCTGGATCCGAGGCCTTGCCAGGGAGCAGGTGGGAGGGCATCAACAGACACCGAACATGAGACAGAGCTTTTACTAAAAGCTCAAGAGGCTCTAGATTTTATTAGAACGCATTTGCAAGGAAGCGGACATCCTCTCTCTCCTCCTCACGACGCTGCCGATCACTCCCCGTCCGATAAGAGGGGCGAGGCCGCTGAGAAAACGCTGCATCATTCATGGTTGGGTGTCTCCTCGCGTCACGCCATGTGACCCGCTGACACACTCACATATTGTTGGGGGTTGGGTGCAAAAGCAGGCAGGAGCATGGTAGGAGAACCTGACCAAAGCCTCATGCCATAGTGACACTCAGCGGATTATGTCTAAATAAAGCCTCAGCACTGCATGAATCACTCTGCTACTGATCCCACTGCTCAATGAGAAAGGGAGTGAGAGAGAGAGAGTAAGAAAGCAATGTAAAAAAAAAAAAAAAAAAAAAAAAAAATTCGAGGGAGCGGGAATGTGAAGTGGAGAAGGCGTTCATCACTGGAGTGCCATGGCTTAGCCTAAGAGGCTTGAATAATCAGTGGTTAAGCTGTCAGCCCTGCTCTTGCACCTACCGTGTGCTACAAACTCCTGTGCGCTTTTAATCAAACAAAAACGATGAGATCCAGCCAGGCTGCCAAGACAGCGCTATAAGACAGGCCTCAAAGTCTCTTTAAGACTTATCCTGACATATTATATTCCCTGCAATGAACAGGCACCATATGGCAGATATTTTCTCAAGTCTCTGACGTCAAGACTACACCGAGTCTCAAGTCTTTGAGGTGAGGCGAACAGTTTTCTTTTACAGGTTAGTTGTATAAACCTTTTTGAAGGGCAAGCAATTTAGCATATTTTGCTCATCTCTAATTTGGAGTTCAAGCCAAGTCGCAAATCCCTTTGGTAAACGTTTTCTATACAATACAGCTTAGTGTAATAAACTTTATTTAAACTTTAATTAATTCATTATGTCGTTCAGTTGAGTCTAGGCCTCAAGTCCAAAGTTTTCAAGTACAGTGTAAAGTTTGAGAGTCAAGTCTTTGAATAAGAGTCCCTTACAGAGTGTTCTATAAAGTTTTTACAACAGCAAGGATGGCCCACTATAATAACATTAATATTAAAGTACCCCTGTAGTCAATCATTTTATCCCTTAATACTCATCCTTGAACAACAAAATTGCATATTTAAGCGTTTTTCCTGTAAAAAATAAATAAAATTATTTATGCCCTAAAATAGATTGAATGTAACACTACAACCTTGATTAATTAGTATACGCAGACCCATGAATATGCAAATTAGCCCCGTCTCCACTGACTCACACTAGCTCAGAGATCCACACACACAGCGAACTTTACTGAAGTAAACTGCACAATGGTTTTGCTCTTTACAACGTCGGACACATAACGATAATGAATATGATTAGCTTTTCGCTTCAAACAGCTAATAATGCTGCTAATGTTACACAAACCATGTTCCCGTTTGTCATCTCAGTCTGCCTTCTAAAAATCAGCGTCCTTAAAAACGCTTTGAACAACATAGAACGTCAGTGGAGAAAGTTCAGCATAACATCGTAATATACCTCTTATACATAATGCACCCGCTATATTGCTAAATGTTCACAATTATTCCAATCAAAAGAAAAATATAGCGGGATAACCTTGCTTCTCTTGAGACTCCCCTGCTTTGCAGATAATGGTATGCTAAAGCCCGCCGGCACGTTGAAGTGATTGGCTACAAAGTAGTTTGAAACGTAAGAAACACCAGTGATTTCAAACCGTGTTTTTGAGACTGTCTTTAGTTCACTGCAGTTTTAAGGAGAAAATACTCAGCAATGATGTTGACTTATGATTTTGCACATGGTTTGTCTTAAAGCATATTAAATACACCACATACTATAAACAACATTAAAAACTTGATTTTCACCACAGGGGGTCTTTAATGTTAATTGATTTTTTTTTTTTTGTTCATAAAATTATTTTAATAACAACAACAACACTAACACTAACACTAAAAATGTAAAATATTATTATTAAATGTAATAATTTAACAGCGAACTATTGCTTATTCATTAAACCTTTCCAGAACATCTCCACTGAGAGATGTGATTTGATCACTGGAAACAAATATAAAAAAAAAACATAAAAAAAAAACTATCAAATACAAGGAAATTATTTTTTTCCATAACCTTTTCCATAACATCTCCACTACATCACTGGAAACAATCAATCAATAAATCAATTAATTAATCAAAAAAATATATGAAGACCTCCGATGCAAAAGCCTCTAAAAGTCAAAAATGAGATAATAATATTGAGTGAATGCTCTCCGAGTCTCCGCACATAGTATACGTTCATCAAATACTTTCACTTCAAACACACTAGTTCCCAGCCTCATCCCATTCAGAAATGCCAGTACTTTGGTAGAAACCTATAAATAGGAGCCTGATAAAATGTTAATATTAAACAAAAACTTTAGACAGACTTAGAGGCTTTTGCATCTGAAGTCTTCATATATATTTATTTATATATATAAATTCCAGCAAATAAAAATATATTGCTAAAAAAAGGGGGCAAAAAAAGGATCATTCCTCTGTGGTGGATCAGTAAGAAAATCCATATGGTTGAGCCCTGGATTTTATATTGGGATTCCAATTTAAGTCTCAAGTCAAGGGTCTGAATCTAAGTTGAGTCTCATAATTAATTTGCAACATCCACAACTCCAAATCCAAGTCTCAGAGCAGAGTTCCTTCCTCTGCCATCTAGAAACAGAGAACAGCACAAGGTAACTATGTGCATTCGGTGTATAGCTTGGACTCCATGACTGATTAAATTGGTTCACTGACAGATTAACAACAGGATGACCTGACTTAATCAAACAGCCAGCCGCATCAGTAGCTTACATGACCCATGGATCTGCAAATTCAGACAAGCCTGCAATGTTTCCCTAACCTTTTCCAGAACATCTTCTTCACTACATCACTGGAAACAATAAAAATAGCCGCGCCATCCAGCCAAGCATTAAGAACGACGGCAGCGGGTGGTCCAGGGCCGGTTCGACTCACTCCCACCCCCCTCCAGCTTCCTGGGTCCTGATTGATCTCACGGCCCATCGGCGGGTTAAATTACACTGCAGAGTGGCTTTGCGGAGAGACAAAGGGCCCAGGATTTCACAGGCCATAATTCTTTCCGGGCCTTAACTTTGAAAAGGTGCAGCATTCAATTTCAGCCCTCGGCAACACTTTGCATTCGCTTATGAGTTATGACACAGCCATGACGTTTTTAACTTACTATACGGCCATGCTGAGGAAGACCTGCGTTCCAATCAGGCCGAAGGGAGGATGGGGGGAAAAAACATTCTCTGTCAGCACAGAGTATCAGTAATAGCGACATGTAATACAGTAAATAAAAGTGGCCCATCTTCTGGCTGAAGCTAAAGACGAGTTGGCTTCTTTCCACATCCTACTTGCCGAAAGCATTGAAGTAATGTCGGAAATTAAATGATTTACATGTACATTCATGTTTGGATCTCAGTCCAAAATGACATCCAGGCTCCCATAGTTTCCTGGCACATAGGGAATGGAGAGGAAGCCCAGGGAATGGCAGAGGCCTTTTGATACTGCAACTCTGCCGAACCAGCAACTCGGAAGCCAGGACAGCATGAGATCCGGAGAAAAAAAAAAAAAACAGCCAAAGCACAAAAAGACCAGCTGCTTCGAGATCATGGGCGTCAGCGAAAAAAAAAAAAAAAAAAAAGAGTCTTGTTAGAGAGAATATAATTGAACTTGTCTGGCAAGTAATAGCTTTTCCCAAAACTTCATGCATCCGTTTAATGCTGATGAAAATATACAGTGAGGTAAATATGCAACTGAAACTAATCTAAAGTGCTTTAAGAGATATAAGTCCTCATCGATGACATTTGCAATTTACTCTAGCTTAAGAATCTGCCCATATTTATAATTATACTATATGTGATAAGCACAGCTTTCCAAGCCAACAGCTAAAAAAGGCACCATGCTAAAATGTAAATCCGGATTGCCTGACAGGAACATTTCAAAACACTCAAACTGTCAGTAAAACAACCTCCAAATCTAAGAACATACCAGATCTAAAAGTCACAGTTCTTTATTTGTCAAGCATTAAGGCACGTCTCACTTCTCAGGAGGTACCGCTATTTGTGCAATGACTTAGAAATAATATAAAATCAGTAATATGAAACCGCTGAAGGGCAGCTAAAAGTCAATGGCAACGTCATTTAAATTTCCTTTCTAAAATGCAAAAAGTTGCGATAGTCTGTAAGGGGGGGAGGTTCAATGAATTTCTCGATTAGCATAGGATATGCTATTTGCATCTTAGGATTGGATGTGATCCACTTTACAAGGACTGCAGGACACGAGATGCTATGTAACTTAACAATGTCAAGTTAAATAAAGTAAGGCAAAATCTTTCAGACCTTCTATGTTCCTATAACACTTCTGTGTTGATTGAAGATCCGTTTTTGTTTGAACAATCATTTCTTCTTTATTCCACGTTTGGAAACAAGCCAACAAGGCGGCAAAGGAATAATGGTGTTAATTAAGACACCTGTTCTTCTGTGAATTTACTCGTTGCTTCCAATAACCCCAGATAATAATAAATGCTCTACATTTCAAAATTGCTTAATAAAGAGAATATATAAAGGTATGCTGTGCTTGTAAATAGACGGTAGTGCTGTTAATCAAATTGATTGGAAATGTCTTTACTATTGGCCAACTGTTAAAGTGCAGGAGACAAGTTCAAGATCTGTCAAACCATGGGCCGGTATTGATGTTTGCACCACTTCAATCTCACACAGCACCCGTTCACATCGAAGCACTGAACTGGATGAAGACCTAAGCAGTTTTTGTCTGCTGTGCTCTGTAGAATTAGACCTGAATCATACTCTAAGCAAGTATATTAACGCTAATGCTTCTAGCTACTTGATTTCACACATGAGTGCATCCTGGATTGCAAGTCCAAACTTCAACGGTCAGTTTTCTCCTTCAGGTCAACCACTGACATAGCAATAGTTTCTTACAGAATTGTGTTAAACAACTTTTGTCTTCTCTCTATTCTGATAGTAAGACGATTAAAAATACAGTTTAAAGGAATAGTTTTTGCAAAAAAATGTAATTCTGTCATTATTTACTCACCCTTATGTTTTCTTAAACCTGTATGACTTCCTTATGTGGAGCACAAACGAAGATATGAAGAACGTTGGTCATCAAAGTTTTCATTACCACTGTCTATCTATAGTAAAAACACAGATATTTCTCAAAATATCTTTTGTGCTCCACAGAGGAAAGACAGGCATACAGGTTTGGAACATCATGAGGGTGAGTAAATGACGACAATATTAATTTTGGGGCGAATTATCCATTTAATAGCAAAAAAAATTTAAGGAAACACTATCATTACTCTTTTGGGTACTGAAATATATTTCTGCCAAATTTGCTCAAATATAGATGTTAAAGGTGGAAGGTGTAATTTCCACGACACTAATGTCAACAAACAATTTAGTTTTAAAAGCTTCCGAAAACACTCCCATTAAACAGATCATCCCGCCCCAAACTAACGTCACTGGTTGAAAAAAAAATTGGACTGAGAAATGTTAAAAGTGTGACATTTCCACTTTTTCAAAGAAATCAAACTACCAATAGCTTACCATAGGTATTTTAGCATAAACATTTTTGTTTTTTGTATTTTCAAAAATGTATAAACTATCTACAGCAGAGCACAAAACTTAAAACATGTCGACCAAGCATTTGTGTAAAGCATGGAGTATGTTTCTGGCCTTACTGACCATATTGAATGTTTGAATACCTTGTTTGAATCAGTCAGTCCAGTAGTAACATCATGACATTGGTAATCCTAGAGCTGCAAAACCATCTGTAAGTTTACTTGAAACACTTCAGCATTGAAGAATTCTGACACACAGAAAATAAACTGCTGCAGGGGTCAAGGACAACACAGAGGAAACGTGTGAAGCTAAAGTACACACTGGGTTTGTGGCACGGAGCATCGGTTTTCCAGCATAGCCGGTGGGCATTACATCGCTTCAGATAAAGTCTTAGATAGAAGAAGTGGTAAGCACTCTGTGTGAACTGAGTTTGGGCTCGAAAACAGTGACCTCACAGATTCGAATCCCTCATCTCTCTTTGCACGCTTCCCTCTGAGAGGAACTGCCAGAGGGGAAAACTTGAAAGCTAAAGAGAGTGAGGGAGGGTGCGTGAGAAAGAGCGTGTGTGAGAAACAGAGACGAAATGACATGCGAAGAGGAAAGAGTGTACAGAATCAGAAAAAAAAGCACAACAAAGTCATATTTAGGTGCTGGCTTACCTGCACACAGTTCACAAGATGGGACGGTGAAGTGAGGATAGTCAAAGGGGTTGTGGGAGGAGGGTCCGGGCGGGTTGATCCAGCCGCTGACGGGTGGTCCGGGAGGGAGGAAGGAAGGATGGAGTGACAGGGAGCAGGGAGACGGGGAGGCCAGAGGGGGGATATGAAGCACTAGTCCTCTGTCTTTCTCTCTTTATCCCTCTGGCACAGAGGCATAGAGGCAGACACCAGTACCTGCAGCCACTCAAATAATAGGAGAGAAAAGAGTGCTCACATCCACACACGCTCCAGCACAGAGAGGAAAGAGAGAACACCCCTCCCACTCCCTTCCAGCACCCAATCGCACACAGACTTCACCGGCAACGAATAGGAGGGCAGGCAGCCGGTGCCATGCCCCAGCCAATAAGTGCAATTGCTCATATCCAGTTGGAATAATTAGTCCGAGAGCAGCTTCCCTTCTGAAGGACAGCGAAACGGGCACACTTAACCAATAAGTGTGATTTAAGACCGCATCCGACATTAGAGTAATTAGATTGTGCCGCACTTAACCTAGCAGAATAACGTTGCATGCTCCACTGCAGAACTGGCAGAGGCGCAGGCTACACGGGAAGGGCTTTGGAAAGGTGCAATGATGTTAAGTAGGCAGAAATAATGCTTATATATAGGAAAAGGATTAGGAACTCTTACCACTGTGATCAATGTGTATTATTATCGCACTGTGACACTTCCAGGCTTTCAGGTGCAGCAAAAAAAAATTAAACTATCATGTAATGCACAAGAAATTTAAAATGTTGGGCAAACGAATCATTATGAATTCCTGTGTTTTTAATTCATTTGTTCTTGTTATGCATATTGTCACATACTGTAAACTTGTTGATTTAATTTTTATATATATATATATATATATATATATATATATATATATATATATATATATATATATATATATATATATATATATATAGTGATTAATCACTTCCAAAATAAAAGTCTGTGATTACATAATATGTGTGTACTGTGTATAATTATTTTGTTTATATATATATATATATATATATATATATATATATATATATATATATATATATAAACACGTATGCATGTATACATTTAAGTTTTTTTATTTATATATAAAATATGTATATTTATATATAATCTAAATTATTTATAAATATATATACAGTATATATGGAAATATTTCTTAAATATATATGCATATGTGTGTATTTATATATACAAAATAATTATACACAGTACACACACACAAATATTATGTAAACACAAACTTTTATTTTCGATGCGATTAATCACGATTAATCGTTGCCCAGCACTATATTATGTAAATAATATAATTATAACATAATAAATAAAATACATTATAATATAATATAATATAATATAATATAATATAATATAATATAATATAATGCATAAAGATGATAGTACATTTTTAATTGGCTATAAAAAAAATATGCCATCTTAAAAGCCACCCTGTGGCGGCAAATATAGCCTATTAATCAAAAATATAATTTCTGACTTTACACTTTCTCTGCATAACATCAAAATCAGAGGCTGCGTTTACACTTGGCATTAACATGCGATCACCGTGATCCGATCAAGTAGATCGGATCATAAGCCAATCAGGACACGGTGCATTTACACCTGTCCACATCAAGTGGCTTCTGTATCTGCATAACAGATCTGATCTCGCATTTCCGCAAAAAAAAAAAAAAAAGGATGGCTCCGGTGCAAAGTCGAACTGAAGTGGTGGATTTTCTTTTAAAAACAGTTTAAAGTCGGGGGACATTTTACAAATCTTGCAAAATGAATAGGATGGCAGCAAGTAGGCCTACTAATAGATGCTGTAATGGAAACGGTACAGAGAAAAGTATGGGTCCGAGAACGTTGCCAGCTGTGGTGGGAAAAATGCACGTTCTTTACAGATAATGAATGGTTCTGCTACTTTTGGGTGGAAGGCAAACGTTTCAGTATATTTGCGATGTAATTCGTACTCGACTGTATCGCAAAACCACACAGCTATGTGCAGCAATTCCTGTGGAGAAAGGAGTTGCTGTGGCCCTGTATATCCATCGGATAACATTCCGATCAGAAGCGCGTTTACACTTGTCTTTTCAATGTGTATGTGGACAACATCCGGATACAGGTCGCATGTTAATGCCAAGTGTAAACGCAGCCAAAGAGCCGGAATGGAACTTTTTTCTGTTTTCCAGATCAATATTCTGGCTCAGGTCTAGGCTTGAGAAATGATCAATGGTGAACTGTTAGAATGAAGAATGAAAAGCACATTGGACAGCACTATCCCCTTCACACCGATGTGGGGACAAGAGACTTAATAATGTCCTATTAATAACTGCAAAAAAGGGACCACTACATGCTTTCAGGATGACAGGATGGCGCTCAAAGTGGCGAAACTTCTCTTAGCACCCAATTCTACTGCCATCAAGCGACAAGGCATTATTTCAGGGTCAGGGCTCCCAAGCCGTTCTCACTTTCTCAGAAGAATACGCACTTCTGCTCAGTGAATCTTATGCAGCGGTGAAATCGATGCACCTATCGATACCGTGCATCATAACATGAGCCGATATGCAAAGCATGAGCAAGCACAAACCTATGATGATTCAGCAGGGGTTCCAAACACAGCCCTCCCAGATATCAGCGTGTCAGTATTTACGAGTAAAGCAGCTTAAGCATGAAGCTGACAGCGACGGTGAAATGTGCTATAGACTCTGGCACGCTACAGAGCGTAGGGTTTCCTCCAAGAGGACTGGGTGGGAGAGGAGGGCCCATAAAAAATGCATGAGCAACAGGAGGAGATGTCACATCAGATATGTTTCCAGCTGCAGAGATGCCGGTGTGTGGAGACCCTTAAGAGTGAAAGGTACAAGTTAACTCCGGTATAAGAGGAGAAAAGTAAGGGGGAAAAGCACTTAACTTCCACAGCTAAACCTGGCAAAACCATTTCTGCGATTTGCCAGCAATAACAGAGATTTAGACATAAATGCACAAGAGATTTAATGGCTTATTTATGGCTTGATGTGTAAATATCCACAATCGCTATAAAAAAACATAGCATTTATTCAGCCTGTATGGCTGTCATCACACTTACTGCCCCAGTGATTTACATTTAGTCTGAGACACAGATCTGTTTCATTATAAACGCATTTACAACAATGGGGTTTTGAGAGCATGGCATACCACTGCCTTAGTCTACAATTTCAGAAAAGATATCTCATCAAATATTCATTAATTCTGGGGTACAATCATGCTTTAAATGTCATGCTTAGCAGGGGAGATAGGCTCCGGTTAGGCAAGAGGATTTATAACATGTGGCACTTATAAGTGGATGTCATTATACTGGGGTTTGAGGTCTTTAAACAGTGACTGACAATAAAAACAAACAAATGTATTCATCAAGCACAAATAAATTGAGGTTTTGCTGTTTAAAATAGAGCAAATAATTAGTTATCGGCCTGTGACAAAATCCAACTCATTGGAAAAACGTGCCTGTGGAGAAATTTCTACATTTACATTTAAATGCATTTAGTAGGGGCTTTTATCCAAAGTTTGGATATCCAAAGTGTTACTGTACATTGAAGATTTTCAAAGAGAAATGTCCAGTGAGTTGTGCTAAAAACACGGCAAACAGATGAACAGCGGTTTCTGTCGCTGTCGTTGTCTGAAATCTCCAGGGAGTGCACGGCACTGAAAGGGTTAATGTGTTTGAAATAGCTTATCACCTGCAATAAACCCTACACTAAACCTAAACAATAGTGCCAACAAATGCAAATGTGAGATAAAAAGCATTTGCTCAACCAATCATGCCAGTTTAGCTTGCTTCTAAAAGTCTTTAATCTGTTTTATCGTGACTCGTATCCGAATATTGAGCAAGTGCAATGATGTACCAGGTGAGCTACCAAGCAAGTTTACTATATCAGAAAAAGCCATAGTAAAGATATAGCTGATTGTGTGATGCAAACTTTAAAATGTATTTTAATATGTATTTACCATGCAAAAGTGTTTTACGGTCATAATAGTATTTTGAAAAGAATCAAAAATAAGTCTTTATCTGGCCTGTAATCATAATTTGTGTGAACACAAATAAAAGTTGTGGTGTTTTACTGCTACTAGTGTTCATTTCAGCTGGAAACTGCAATTGTATAGGTACACTCAAAAAGAAAAGCCTGTTTTTAGGATTTGCTCATTTCAATTGTATAGTACAATTCCATCAAATTGAATTAAATCATCCTTAAATATTATTCAAATTATGAATTAAGAGTTTTGAATGAGTAAAATAAACTAGAGGATTAATAGAACATTTTGTATACATCTTAATGGAACAAGGGAATGGACCATTTCAGTTTATGTGATTCGCATTTAAAAAAAAGATTACATTTATGAATACAAATCATGAATAGTACAATAGTGCAATTAACTCAAATTATCTCTAAAAGATGAGGGGAAATTTGATTCCTAATGACATGACTGCTTTAATGATGTATTTAAAATACATTTTCATGGTCGGTAAAAATATTTATGGATTGTAAATAGTCTCAGTTAATTTTGGAGCCTGCTCATATGGTTTAGTAAACTTCAAAATCTGTAGATTGCAATGACTACGATATCATTGCTAGTTCAATAAATAAGCCAATATTTTGCTTGACATTATAATGAGTAATAGCCTCCTGAGACCCAGAAAAAAAAAGTTTTGTGAATTTAGTTTTTTCCCATGTCATCACACTGTTTAGAGCACAATAAACAAATGGTAAAAAAACATTTTTGAAAAATAATATTTTATTCATACGTTATGCTATGTCCTCTGTAGTGGACGCCAGGACTAAGTTGTTTAAAAAATAAAATGACTTGAAATTATATGTATAGGCAAAAACAATGGGATTTTTTTTCAATCACCAATAAATTTGGGGTTTCAGGATTTTTTCAACCAAAATTTGTATAAAGATTATTCTCAACTATGTTATGAAAGAAAAACGGAATGAATTGATACACCATTTTACTTTATGCAATATGTGGGTAAAATGGCCATAAATTAATATTCCCATTCAATGCAATGTATCTATACACTGTATCTAATTTGCACATTAATGTGTTCTTGGAGCAACATTTAATGAAAAAAGAAGTGTAATAATTGGAGTAATAATTGGCATTAATTGGAGTAATAATATCTAATATTTCATAGAAATATTGATGTATAATTTATTTCCATATTCACTTGTTGTGTCTCACAAAATGCCTGATAAACATGATTTAAGTCCTGATATCCTCTACAGTGGACACGTTTGAAATCAACGCGCTGTTCTGTAACAGAAAGTATTTTTTTTATTTGAAACCCCTTAACATTTTTTTTGTTTTATGAAATACAATTTGAAAAGAATGCTACATTTGATCACTAAATTAATGTCAGACATTTTTAAAGACCAAGGAGTAGTTGCTTTCATGGTGAAACCTCCAAACCTCCATTTGGTATCTCTGAAAAGTCCTGAATGTGCTCTTTACAGGACACCCAGGTTGTGTCATGTGACATGTATGATGTCAGAGAAATTCACTAAAATATAATGTCCACTACAGTGGACAAAAGTCTATTCTTGGGTCCCAGGAGGATAGGGGCTATCATATTTCCATAGTCATTCGTCTGACGTCTCATTTAAGCTGCATCTCATTGACAGTTTTGGCAGCTTCATATGCAGAGACGAGAGCAAGATAGTAAATGAAGCAGCAGCATAAGCCACCTCCATAAAACTAACAGCGTTCATCGGTAGAGCATCTTCATTTCAGTGACTCACAAAGACAGCATAAACACAGCACGTCTAACAGACATGGCTTTGCCTCCGCTACCAATGTAATTAAAGCCAACATCTTGTCCCGCTCTCGTATCATTACCGTCTGTAGACCATTTGGATGAGCTTTGTTATTACTTACTTGCTGCTAAATATAGATTTCCTGTGCCAGCGCTAGAGATTGCAGTCAGCTGCAGATTGTTCTTCGTGTTTGCAGTCACAAAGACTAACGTGGATACTATATAGACAGGGGTTCAATAAGCTCTTTTGTATCTGTCACCCTTTTTTTGTGTGTGTGTGTGTGGGGGGGGGGGGGGGGTCACTATAAAAGGCTGATTACAATGAAATGAAAAGAATGTCAAGGTTTATATTTAAATATTCTAGTGCTGTATTAACATGTAAGCTTATACTAAAAGTAAATGCATGAGTACATTTATATAGGCTATATATAATAGTAATTTTCCAGATTTTAGAATAATGGTCTAAAATGAATAAATTATTTTAAAATAAAAGTCCAGGCAAAAGTATTAAATAACATGCATGGATGTATAAGAATTAGGTAGTGAACAAACTTCATGAGGTGCAGCTTTTCTTTCACTATACAGTCCAAAACATCCATACATTTTTTTATTAAAATGTTTTGTAAAGAAATTCATATAGGTACAATATATATGTATCTACAAAAGCATTCCATCTTAAACCTGTAGATCAAAAGGTTTTTAAGGTTATTATGACTAATGAGAAACATTAATTTAATCACGTTGTTTTAAACTGTGAAAAGTAAAACTAGGGCTAGTTGTCAGGTTAGGTATACGTTTTACATTGCTGTATAGTCATACACCTTTTATTCTCTAAGATACAAAATGTTATTGAAGAACATTTAAACTATTTTTGCCCAGGACAATAATTACAGGGCATGATGTCACAGCTCATGGGGTAAGATGTCACCCAACATAAGCTTTTCCGCATAATATGTAAAACAATTGTCAACAAAATAATTAATGAAAATGTAACATTGAAAAGTATCAAAGCAGGCCAACAAATATTGTAATTAATAAATTGCATAATATTGGGCAACATTTTGTCTCAAACTTGACAACTTACCCCAGCCTTACATTTAGAATAAATAGGACATTTTACTTTTGATGAACTATGAAAACAACACACAAACTCAAAGCTAGAGAAGATACGCATTTGTGTAACTAGATTTTTGAACCTTATAGTGTATACGACGTAATGAAGTAGCCTAGGCTAGAGGGCTAAAATCTCTGCGTGGCAGGGGGAGCTGCCACTCAACCTGTCACTCAACCCGTCACCGCTAGGGGCAGCTGCCACTCGACCTGTCGCCATTATATCACCCATATCCCCTGTAGCTAGCGGGCAAGAACGGTACGCACAATAGGTCAATTTTCACCATTATCTAAATGCTTATCACCAGCCTTACAGCTACTACCAGACACTCCAACTGATGCATATGATCAAATAGACAGTTAGACATGCATCTCGCATTTACTTCTACTCTTACTTAGCCTACCCATTTACCACCTCACTTTATATTTTTTCCACCGTTTTAATCCGGAGTGCGAGTCTCGACACCTACTAAGCGCCAGCCACAACTTAGCGTCGCTTGCCTCAAGATCTCTCACTGTTTACATGTATCAGACAGTCAATTTGATGCACATGTGCAAACAGACAGTGCAATCCTGCTCTTATTTGTCATCTTATCTTACATTTTATTTGTTTTGTTCATAATGGAGCGCGCGTCACATCACCCAAGCTTCGCACCTGCCTCAAGAGAGATCTTGAGGCAGGCGCGACACTTATAGGTGACGTGACGCGCGCTCCATTATTGTGGTATATTGAAATACATGTATGGACAGTAGGTGTCACTAAGGTACCAGCTGCCTAGTAGGACATGAATGCCACGAAGAGGTGTTGCTAGAATGTTGTAATAAAAAGTATATAGATCAACGTTGAGTTCTTTGAAGTTTATTACTGTGAAATATACAACAATTATGGACAAAAAGAGGGAATAAAATGTAAGATAAGATAGCAAATAAGAGCAGCATTTTACTGTCTGTTTGCACATGTGCATCAATCGGAGTGTCTGGTAGGCTACATGTAAACAGTGAGAGATCTTGAGGCAGGTGCAACGCATAGTAGGTGTCAAGACTCGCGCTCCGGATTAAAACGGCGGAAAAAATATAAAGGTGGTAGGTAGAAATAGGTAGGCTAAATAAGAGTAAGTTAACTCGGGATGCATGTCTGATTGTGCGTACCGCTCTTGCCCGCTAGCTAGAGGGGATACACGTTGCAATTTTGTTTAAAAAACACCTTATATATTGTGTAAGGTCCCGAGGCAGGCGCATATAACGGTGACGTGTCCCGAGGAAGGCGCATATATCCATGACGGTCCGAGGCAGGCGCATATAACAGTGACAGGTCGAGTGGCAGCTCCCCCTGCCACGCAGAGAATATACAGTGGCGGCGCTAGGGCTAATTTGCTTAGCACTGGTGCAGCCCCCCCAAGGATTTCCAAATGATTTTCCTGTTTTTTGTTTTTTTTACTCTGTCACTTTCATTAAATTTTTTTTTTTTTTAAATCATTAAAAACCTAAACCAAAAATGAATATTGTAAAAATGTGTAGCCTCTGAATAAACAATTGTCTTTATGGGTGATGGGTCAGTTAGGCTGCACTCGCGTACGGCGCGCGTCAGCTTTATTTTTAAGTTGATCATCAACAGCTATCACAATGGAGCGCTATTTAATATCGAGTAAAAGACCGCAGATTTCAGAGACTTTCCAGAATAGCTCAGGCTCAGAAGAGAACAATAACACACGTCGGCAGTCTCAGGATGGAGAGGAGGAACTACTCTCTTTCCTCACACAGGAAGAACAATTAGAGGTTGCTGGGTGTAGCAAACCGAGTGGTACGACCACCAACAGCGGCCTTACTGACACTAACTCCAGTATCACCCCTGATCTAAGCATGTCAGCTGTGGAAGGGCCACGGCGCCCTCTTTTAAGGACATATCCTAGCATTAAAAATGGACTGCAGGTACGTTATTTAAATCGCAGTTGGTACGATGACTATATTTGGCTGGAATATTCCATTTCCATGGACCGTGCATTCCATCACCGATCCATAGGCTGAATATAACATTAGGAAGGAGGATGGCTCGAAAATCAAGAATGCTTTGAGTGAAGGGCATGTAAAAGCAGTTCAGAAAAATAGGAAATACATGCGAGCAGTTGTTGAATCATTGCCATTCACTGCTTGTCAGACAATTGCACAAAGAGGTCACAGAGAAGAGGAGAGTTCTGTCAACTGAGGCAACTTTATTGAGCTGTTGCATCTTCTTGGCAAGTTTGACAACACAAATACTTGAAAATCCCCAAAATGCAAAATACACACACCATGATATACAAAACGAGTAAATTGAATTAATGGGAAATATGGTGAGGGAACAAATAAGTGGTGAGACTGAAGAGGCTGGACTGTTTGCCTTAATAGTTGATGAAAGCAAGACGTCAGCAAAAAAGAGCAGGTGTCTGTCTGTGGTGGCACGTTATTTGCACGGTGGGGTTGCGTTAGAGTAATTCCTGCATTTCACTCCTGCCGATGGATTAAATGCCAAATCGCTCTTGAAAACAATCAAACAGACATTGCATAAATGCAGTATTGACCACAACTCTTGCATTGCACAGTGCTACGATGGCGCAGTAGTTATGTCCTGCTGTCATAATGGTGTAGCAGAACAATTCAGAAAAGATTAGGGGTGGGGGAAAAAATCGATTCTTCGATGCATCGCGATGCGGACGTGGACGATTCTGAATCGATTCACAAATGTCAAAAAATCGATTTTCTAAAAAAAAAAATTTTTTTTTTTCTAATAACGTAATATTGACGGAACGCAAAAGGCGGAACTCTAGGCGGACGTGCAGTGCGCGGACAGTCCGTGGCGCGCACATATAACAGAGTCGCGCACATACATAACAGACGCATGATGGCTGAGCGCAAATTCGAACGGCACCCTCTTCGTTAAACGAAGAACGTATGTAACGTATGTAAAATTGGCAATTTCATTGTTACCTATTTTGTATTTTTGTATGAGAGCTGCTTTCTGTATTGTTTAGTTTTCACATCAGTACACTGTGTAAACCGATCTGTTATACGTACGTTATACTGCAATATGTGCAATGCCAGTCACAAAAAGTTACATTTTGACTGTGCTCTCTGCAGATGTTCATTCACTTTTTTTGTATAAGCTGTTTTTTAATTGTGGTATACAGCAAACATTTCAAGTCATAACTCTTTATTTAGTTGTGTATAAGAGTGGCTTTGTATGTTACTAATTATTCCGAATATGCGTAAGTCCAGCATTATATTTGTATGAGAGCTGCTGGTACATCATTCTATATTTTTTAACGAAAACTGTTTGTGATTTTGCTACAACAAAATGTTTTTTGTCTGAAGGATTATATTGCTCATTGGAAATAACAAGAGGATGTTGGTTAGAAGTCTATTATTAAATGCTAGAGATTCAGAATATGCTGAAGTTTGTAATAATTTACTACAATTACGCTGCTAGTACAGGCACACATTTATTTTCCTGTTGGTTCTTTGCAATGTTGGGACAAATGCTGGCAAATGTAACCTTACAGTTGACTTGCCAAATCACTTCCATTTGTTTTATTAATAAAATTAATATAGGAAGTATTGGAAGTAAGTTCGTTATGGGTCATCATAAATACTTTGCTTTAAAAGTACCAAGTAAGTAAAAAAAAAAAAAAATCGTTAATAATCGATAATCGTTACCCTCTGAATCGGAATCGAATCGTGAGGTGCCTAGAGATTCCCACCCCTAGAAAAGATGTCCCGCAAACACTGTATGTTCATTGCCATGCCCAGCGGCTAAACCTTGTTTTGGTTGACTGTGTTAAAAACATACAGCCCGTGGCTGAATTCTTCGAATCTGTGCAGATACTGTATAATTTTTTTTCGAGCTCTGTTCCTCATGCTCTTTTCCACAAATAAAAAAACAGCTGGAAAACGAGCCATCGCAAGCTCCTGTCGAACTAAAGAGATTGTCCGAAACCAGGTGGGCCTGTCAGTCTTCAACTCTATCGGCAATTAAAAAATCGCTTCCCACGATTGAAGCAACCCTTATTGACATAATCAGTCAGTCAAACGCTCTGTGAAAAATTGAAGCTAAGGGAATTCTTTCTCTCATTGACAGCCAATTCACGCTGCAGCTCACTTTATTTGAAGATGTGTTTCGTGTCACAAAATTTTTGTCTGATCACTACAGTCTCCAGAGCTGGACCTCGCATCTGCCACAGACCTTGTGTAGTCTGTCATAGTGACACTGTCAGGAAAGTGAAGTGAGATGGCATGGAACGAATATGGATAAAAGCACAGGCCCAGTGTACAAAGGCTGGCATTCCAACCCAGCTGTGAGAGAAGCCAACTAAGAGAACACAGCACCCGCATCACCTGCTGGATTTTGTGATTGATGCGCATACAGGAGACCGTCCACCTTCCAAAACCGCTGAAGAAATTCGTCAGCACTTTTTCTATCCAGTTATAGACCATCTTATCAGTGAAATGAATCGTCGCTTTTCACCAGAGTCATGTAATGTTTTGAAAGGGATAATTCCCAACACAGAATTCATTCCTTGACATGGAATGTTTGTCACCTATGGCTCTACACTATGGGATTACAAATTAAAACTTGTCTGCTGAATTACACCAAGTGCAACGGCTTCTGGACAGAAAAAAAGAACAGGGGGTGACAGCAAGCACCACACTGGAATTTCTTTCCATACTCAAGCCATTCAAGGACGCCTTCATTGATTTATACAGACTTCTTTGTATCTCTGTTACAATTCCTGTTACCTCATTAGCATGTGAGCGCAGCTTATCTTGCTTAAAACGAGTGAAAAACTACCTGAGAAGCACCGGCGGAGACGATCGAAACAGTAACCTGGCAGTGTTGGCAATCAACTCCTCAAGAACAAAGGCCCTTTATGTACAGGACATCACTGACTCGTTTGCCGTGAATCACAACAATAGACAAACTGGCCTATTGTAAAATGCTTCTGGTGAGTAGCTACTCTTAAAAATAGCTGGGATATAGAGTATTATGTATTGCTGGCTTTTTTTTTTTTTACAACTGCAAAGAGTGAGGTTTTCTAAGCAAACGTGTTGTGGCAATGTTTTCCTTCCTGTTGGCATTGAGAGTGATGGACACTTGATGGTCAAAATAATTATAAATATGTGTAAAAACCTGTTCTCTCTCTTCTGTGTGTGTTTTTTGGGAGTGTCATATTTGGCAGTTGGCATTAGATAAGTTATAGGCCTAGCCTATTACTAATAACAGTATATTTAGCCTACTAATTAGGCTGTGGCATACGAAAAGTATAATACCACAGTAAAAAAAAAAAAAAGTAGCCTACAGTATGCCTTTTTAGAGGATGTGCTATCTCTAAACAACACTGGGTGGCTGATATTGCATGCTGTGTTTAGATAGCTGCAGCTTAGTTCATTATGTTCATTCAATTTAATTATTTTATTAGCACCCCCTCTGAACTGTAAAGCCCCCCCTTAGCATCCCCAACAAAACAATCCTGGAGCCGCCACTGAGAATATAATAGCAAAATTGATTAATACATAATTAAAGGAACACGACGACTTTTGGGGACTATATTCTCAGAAGGCGAAGGACTGCAACTTGGCCGGAGTGATTTGCTCGCAGCACCTGAGAAACCCCATGGTGAGGAGCAGAGAGTTCCCTCAGAGTTGGAGTAAATCACTCCGCAGAAATAGCAGTGCTTCGCCTTCTGAGAATATAGTTCCCAGTATAAGATGGCTGTGTCTCATGTGACCTTGTTATTTGTACACGCACATGTAAATAAGAAAATGTTGGCGTTATTTTGTCACTTATTGGGTGGGAGCAGTATGCTAGCTGGAGCCGTTTACCTCCAGTTTTTGCGCTAAGCTAGGCTAGCGGTGGGTGCGTCAGACAGAGCTATGGCGATGAAAAGGACATGTATGGACTTATCTAACTCTGGGGGATATGGTGAATAAGCTAAAGTCCAAAAAAGTCGGCGTGTTCCTTTAAAAGAAAATACCTGTATATCCTAGATGAACCTCCAACAGAGAGATGGAGAAGATAATAAATGTAACAGGTCGGCTGCCATGGGGTTGATGAAAATGTCACTGGCCGAAAATGTTACATTCGCCTACAGGTGACAGACGGCAGAGCAGTTGATCGCGAGAAAGAAAGAAATAAAGCGCGTGTTGATTGTCTAGGCAGAGCTGCTGTTACTGGTGCTGTAGTCAGTGAATGAACCTATAGAAGCAGATTTTGGCAAATCAACTGCTTTCCTGCTGATTCATTAATAAATAAAAATATGATAATCTTTTTTACCTGATAATCTCCATCGTTTGCTGTGGAGTTTCTCACTACCTTTTGGTTTACGTCATGGCCAAAGTGATTACTGATTAAATCAAAATGTAAATAGCCATTGCTAATCTTGCCATAGCCTGTCAACTTTACAGTTTCCAAACTAAATGAATAAATCTAGAGATTTAATAAATAAATAAAAATAAGACAAAATTAAGAATGACAACTAAAGAAGAGAGAGTGAGATAAATGAGCAATGTCACATATCAGCACGGGTGTGATTCGGCCCGTAGACACAAGGCTGCAAGTACAAGCCGATCGCACCAGAATCACAGCCATACTGATATAGAGCCATATCGCATGGCTACGAGAGTGATATTGCATTTATACAACAGTTCAATGTCACAAGTGTGTAAATAAGAAACAACAACTGAGTCTTTAAAACCACTCTTTTGTGCGGAACTACTTCCTTCCGCCACGGATTCAAATCTCAAGTTAACAGTTGAGCCCAAGCCTCCATTACTAATTCTAAAACTTTAAAACTAGCAACGGTGAGTTGATTCATTGAAGCTTATTGTATTGTGTAGAGTAGACAAGAGAGATCAAAAGCAAGTGCATTACCTGCATCTAGCTGATATTCTTTAGGTCGATCTTACATTCATAATCACAAAATCAGTTTGAGTTTCGGCTGATGATATCGCTGTCTTTGTCCTAATTAACAGTTAAGGGGATTTCCCATGACATGGCTAGTCAATGCATTTGTAAGTTTCGTTTTATAAGCCGTTGTTTACAACCTTGTTTCAGTCCTTACCGACTCACTCATAAAGACAGTCTTTACTGCCATCTAATGGCGCAATAATGTAACTTTCACTGAAGTCGAAATCACAACCACACGGGATCCAAATATGGCATGCTATTTATATAAAATATTGTTAATTGAAAAATAATATTTAAAAAAATATTAGCCATTGTAAAAGTATAAGAAGTTTGAACAATAGGAAATAAACAAGCAAACAGTTTAATAAAAAGTACAAAACCAGTGCTAGTTTTGCACTGGTCACTCAGGCGGCCTGGTTCTATTTTAGGAGAAGAATTGTGCAGTCAAGCACTTTGTTTTCTTTCATTTCAGTACAGTTCGCAACAAAAACAACAACAGTTAATCATAAAGACAGTCATCCTACTATAGATTCAATAAAACTAGTGTATGAGATGGCAAATGTAAATTATATAATTTCCTTTTAATTTTGCCATTTTACATATTGCATTGTCATTTTGCATATTACTTTTCAAATTGAATATTGCTATGCTTCCATATATCCTGCTGAACTCCTGCTGAGTTCCTGTTGTCATCCTGCAGTGTGACGATCCATACTCCATCTCAGACCATTTAAAACAGTACTCTTTGACAGGCACGTCATTTTATTCATTTTTGGCACATCATTTTCCTTTTTTCAAATGCCCATGGGTTATTTTACCACAGGCTTGGTCCACCTTACTGAAACCCTTGCAAAGGACCTTTAAGTCCTGAGATACAAAAGAGGCCGCTTCACCAGCTCCCTGTCAGCAGTCTCTGATTTGTGCGTTGAGGCCCTCTCAAGGCCACATCGCTAAATCCTATTGAACAGGCTGTAAAACCCTTCAGGCGGACAGGGAATCAGTGCAATAGGCACTGAGGGGGGACTGCAATGTCATCAAAGGGGCACGCTGTGCAATTTAGAGACATGCATGAATCAGGACTTTGGGGCCCTCTACCATAGGCGCACAGAAGACGGTTGCCTGAGAGTATTTCAGTGCTTAAACAGCATTTAGCAGAATCGCATAGTTTACAATTCCAACCATTGAGAATGAAGAGCACTTACGCTGATCAAAGGCTTTTGTGTGAACTTTAAGTCAGGAGGATTTATAGCAAAAGTCACTGACCATGAGTTCTTCCAAAAAAAAATTCTGGTTTGATGTACAAAATAACATTATATGGCTTTAGTAAATAAGGACAAAGAGTGATTTTTGGGTGAAATACTCTTTTAAACATTTAATGTTAGTGGGAGGAAAATGAATCTCACAAAAACTCCATTTTCAAAATCTAAAATACATACAAGTGAGAGGAAAAAAATACCTTTATTTTTTATCAATCAGTCAGTGAACAGTAAACACATTCATGATATGAAATGGCTTGTGAATGATATCTAATGTTAATATTGTGCATGAACAGACAACATAGTCTAAGATATGTGTAGACAGGTCAGGTTAAGGAAACAGATTTTCATACACAAGAAGTTGTGCCAAAAAGATTGTGGCAAACAAAACAAAAAAATCATTTATTCAGTGCCTCTGAGACATGGTACAGCACATACTGGTTAAAAAAAAGACTAGAAGCCCACATGGTTGTGCTGAACACATCAGTAGCACTATAGTGGATTAGGTGTCTGAAATTCCATATGAATAGAGGATAAAGTGTCTTCATAAAACACATCTGTCTCTCTCAAACAACACTGTCAGCAGCTGTTTCATCAGTGAAATGCACCGAATGCAACCAAAGCCTTTGATATGTCCAATGAATTATTATCCAGTGGACATGTAACCACTATTTTTGAGTAACATTTTTTTTTTACATCAATATTTGTTACATAAATCATCCACTTTGCTGTATCAAAACTTCTGGAATCAACCAGAAGAGTAAAACAAGCAATGACACTTAGAAGAATGTGTTATCACATTAATCACAAAAGAAAAGAAAAAAACACACAGTGATCCCATAGATGCAACAGAAGTTTTTTCAAATAATTTTGTTTGTACAAAAACTCTTTTGAGTGGCAAGTATTGAATTATTCAAGGCATCTTCTCTTTGCCCACTGGAGCTTTTTCGAGAGAGCGACCATTTTTAGCAACAATTAACTATTTCAGTCTTGCACTTTTATCTGTGGAAGTATGTAAAAAAAAAAAAAAAGTGCTTACTAAAATAGAAAAAAGTATTCTATTTTAAATGTCTCAAATCATATTTTAGCTCTCTTTATTGCAAAATAAATATTTTCTCTTTTTAAAACCTAAAACTATAAGGTCTGCCCCTCAGTATCCAACAAACCTTGGATGAAAATAAAATCGGTGCAGACAAGCGGGGAGGAAAAAAGTTACACAAACAATATAGCTAAAATTGGTTAAATATACCAATTAAGACATCTTCAAAAAAGAATAAAACAACAACACAGATGACAAACAATTCATATACAAAATTTTATATGGATACAGTTAAAAACACTGCCTTAGTTGGCCTCACTTCTCTGGTTTAACCCCCTGAAAAATATGTGCCAATGCCCTGAGAGAGAGCAAACACCTCCACGTTCAACCAACCTCTTTGGCGTTACGGTGAGGAATAAATGACTGGCAAATTCTCCTTAAGGCAGACTCAGTTCTTCTTTTCTTTTTTTTTAATTTCTCCATTTATTAGATACAGGCATCTACTGGAGTGAAACTGTTGTGTTGAATGTTCAAAAGCTCTTTTGGACGGCTTTATTTCTTGGATTGTGCCATGTAGCTGTTCTCGATGCACAGCACGATGAAGGAGCTGGAGCAGCTGCTGGAGGTCTGCTGGAGGAGTTGGCCAGCCTGCAGAGATGAGGCCAAGCCTGTCACTGCACGGTCTCCGGCCCGCCACGTCTCACAGTAGTTATCCGTCTGCCTGTGACCCCTGCCACTGGACCCGTGCCAGATCATCTTCTCTGGCCTGCAGGACAGAGGAAGAAACATTCATTTTAGGTGCATCTCAGATGGCACTCAAAACCTGCAAGACCTTTCCGAAATTACAAAGTCAAATTGCATTGGCTGACTGCAGGGTCATGGTGTCCAGGATTTTAATCAGTCTTTTGGGAAACTACGTTTTGTTTACAAGATTGGAAGAATGAATCATTGGACCGGCCAAAGATTGGGCACTGAATCGTTGAAAGATATTGTTTGAGGCACTTAACTCTTTTCCCGACAGCGTTTTTGATCATTTTTTCAATCTTTTCATGGCCCCCAGAATATTTTGTTGTATGAATATCTGAACATGCAATATATCAAAAGAAAGAACAGACCATTTGCTTTTAAACAAACAAACAAAAAACTTTTACTCTAGCTTAATGCATTCTTTTTTCAACACTCAACAGATTTTAAAGGACAAGTTCGGTATTTTACACTTAAAGCCCTGTTTACAGATCGTTTCTGATGAAATAGAACGGTTAAGATTGAAATTTGGACACATGCTGCTGTCCCGAGAATTTTAGGTTTCTTTCGCTTTCCCCCCCACCTCCAGAATGGCTGCATATGTGCACTGGAACAATCCTTCCTAAAACGCATTAAACTTTCGTTTACAAAGACGTGAAACTCACCGAGTGGTCAGGGGTGTTTCACTGATATGCTCACACAAAAATCGCTGCAAAAGATGCTTTCCAACAGATGTTTTACCATTCGTTGTAAAACTGTGGAGCTATTTTTCCAAACGCCTCACACCCGTACATTCTTCCGTTGAGAGCTTGAATAATAGACACTCCAGCCCAGTTGGTGGCGATAATGCACCTTTGCAAGCAAACCACTGGCATTTCATTGTTTGCGATCCGCCGTAAAAAAATAAAAAAATAAAAAACAAGAAGAAGAAGAAGAAGAAAACAACCCCTGAACCCCATTTCAGTTTCCGGCGTGGAGTAATACCGTACCTCACAGCACATCCAATGCAAGTCAATGGAGTTGGACAAAAACTACGATAAAACCTGTTGGAAAGCATCTTTTGCAGCGATTTTTGTGTGAGCATATCAGTGAACACCCGTCTTTGTTTTCACATCTTTGTAAACGAAAGTTTAATGCGTTTTAGGAAGGATTGTTCCAGTTCCATTCTCGGGACAGCAGCATGTGTCCAAATTTTAATCTTAACCGTTCTATTTCATCAGAAACGATCTGTAAACAGGGCTTTAAGTGTAAAATACCGAACTTGTCCTTTAAGCAAAAAGCTGAGAAAATCGCGTTTTTGTCAAAGACTACATCCGGATTGGATTCAGAACGATGATCAAAACATCAAATGAGTAGATCGAGTCCCTCAACACCCCCTAAAGCTTCACAGTCCTATACCTCGTCCTGGGTCGACATTTCGTTCAGTGACATTATGCAGATTTGATTTATATGCTGTTTAATGTTGATGATTGCATTATTTTACACATGCATCTGCTTGCATATGCTATTGCTTGTTTCTGCTTCTTTATTTCCTGTGTTTTGGTCAGGAGATTCAGTACTCTTTCAGAAGATGTGTGATAGCGCCCCTACTGTATAACAGTGAAAACACGGAAAGCTGGAAAATTCCGTCCATGGCAGGGAAGCGTTGTCTCATAAATTACGGAAATTATGCCAATGGTGGGAAAAGAGTTAATAGCAAGTAAACGGGATATCCACGAGCAACTGTAGCAAATTCAGGTTCATTTTTAAGTTTTGTTTGTCAAATAATACATCTATAATATTTTTTGTGGATGGACAGCACAGACAGATGGATAAAATGAGATAGATAGATAGATAGATAGATAGATAGATAGATAGATAGATAGATAGATAGATAGATAGATAGATAGATAGATAGATAGATAGATAGATAGATAGATAGATAGATAGATAGATAGATAGATAGGTCGTTCAACTCTAGCTCCAGTGGACTGAGTGGTTTTAAAGGAAAATGAAAACTGACAGGATGATCTGCCGAGGCCTCTGTTTGAAGGGTTCACACAGATCAGCCAAAGCCACTGGCACTCACCAGGCACTGTCCCTCAGGACGTCTCTGCCATCAAAGGAGTAGATAGGAGCATTGTCCTTCATCCTGCTCTCGGAGTCACTGAAGAGAGACTCCCAGCTTCTGAAAAGGACTTGATCCTGCAGAAGAGAATATCAATGCCATGAAAAATCAAGAAAGGT
Source organism: Squalius cephalus (assembly GCF_949319135.1). Classification (NCBI taxonomy): domain Eukaryota; kingdom Metazoa; phylum Chordata; class Actinopteri; order Cypriniformes; family Leuciscidae; genus Squalius; species Squalius cephalus. The sequence continues at coordinate 8,787,498 of NC_137130.1, forward strand.
GATCACCAAATTAATGTATTAGTTAAGTTCGGTCTTGAGGAGAAAATCTCAAAATGATCCTCAAGATCAAATGATCACCTTTGTGTTCTGAGGCCCGAAACATACTTAGTGTGAATGTAGATGATTCTACGAGCCCCTATACAGACATGGTGATCGGCTTCATCTGATTCTACCTACGCAAGCTCAATTTTGTATGTTGTGCGTTATGGATTTTCAACTGGACTGCGACTACGTGATAAAAGCCATCTCAATCTAAAATAATGTCTTTTCACGTGGCGACAACAAGCAACATGATATTTTCAATTATTGGTTGCGATAACTGTATATTAAACATATAATCTTCTGATCTGTTGTTATTGTGCAGCATCACAAAGCCTTCTAGTCTGGACAAATCACTTGGAAAATTAGGACACAGTGTTCGGCTAATTTAAATTCTACCTAGTGGAAAAAATGAATAACATTTCTGATTAATAAGATTATTAAATTTGTAGAATCTGATCTGATAAATATTTTCTTTTAATACATTTTTTTTAATCATGTTGTTGCCTGGGCCGTCCAAAGCATGGGTAGGGGCCCAGTGTGAGTCGGTCCATTCATGGGGGGTGGTGGGTTCCTCCTTTGGTCCGTTTGCATTTGCAAAAGTTGCACTGCCCTAGGACGGCCCTGGTTGTTAACATTTTATGAAAGCAAAGGAGAGGCCGTGCGTTACAGTTATTTTATCACAACTAAAGGGGTTTATAGGTACTCCACTCTGCTCTGCCTAAAACACCCATGTAAAAATCACTGTAATCTAATGGCTTGTTGCTAATCTGGGATGAAGATCTGCTTGAGTAATGGACCACACACCTTGAGGTTAACAATCGGTAATGTGTCTCTGTCGGATTTGCGGACGATACTGTAGAGATCCTGAAGTTTGGAAGACAGGAAGGCTCTGAATGTTCCCTTCATCCCCACGGCCCGAGCTTGCTGGAAGCACAGGAAGTCTGCCCCACGAATGCCTCTCATGTTCCCCACTTGTGGAGAATTCAGGGCAATAAGATGCAACTGCACAGAGAAAAACAGTGGCGTCAAAATGGAAATAAACAAAGGGCACCTGTGCAAATGTTGTGACTTAGTTGACTGAACTTACCGCTGGTCCGGAAGTGTGGGTGTGGCCTTCTGGTTGATTGACAGGGGGGCTGGGACGGCGGGCTGGAGTGATAGGGTTCCTGTCAGGTTGAACAGGGTATCTGATTTCTGGTTGTACAGGATTGTACCTGTTATCAGTGTAGGGTGGGTATCGTGGATCTGGGTAACGGGAGTCAGGCGGATTGGGGTTTCTATTCTCTGGCTCACTCCTTGGAAACTCAATCGGCTGGTGAGGTGGAGAAATCTGCTCCGCTCCATTGTTAGCTGTGTGGTCCTGGGAATAGTGAACAACAGGGGGCGGCTGGACCGCTGCCACCTCATTGTCCTGGAGGAAAAGCCAACAAGCTACAGTCATACCTTCAGGAATTGATACGCTCATCCACTAATTCTAACTTCCTTTGATTAAATGGTGGGTGCTTATTTGAATGTTAAAGAGCTTTATTCACACTGCTTACCAGCTCTCCATAGAAGGGTTTATAATCTCCAAGCTGCAAATAAAAGGAAAATTGTGTTAATATGTGAAAAGATATGTAAAAAAAAAATCCAACAGTATATAATGTTCTCCTTCAAATGGGTCAGTGACAAATATGGATAAGATGACAAAATGGAGAATCTAAAATATTTAATTCCAAATAGTGCATCTTATATAATCTATTGTTGACATCATTTTTATGCACAAAAATGCTTTCTTTTATTTTTATTTTAAATAAACGAATAGGTGTGCACAAAAAAATAGTGTGTTTTATAGAACTGTACCATCACTTGTCTGACACCATCCCGAACTCTGAGGTAGAGATCGTTTCGGTCCAAAACGTAAATCAGAGCACCTTCTGTCTGTCTGCGTGCCGAAGCAATCATTACGTCATAAGATCTAATGACAGTCACCTGCTGACACATTTAAAACCAGGGGTATGATTAAAGTATCAAGTGTCAGGTGTTTTATCAGATACACTCCATTAGTAATTTCTTCAGTGAATGTCCCACTCACCCCAGATCCAGTGCCGGGAATTCCAGGTGAGCCGGGGGGACCTGGGGGCCCGGGAATGCTGAGTGCTGAAACATACAAAAATCATACAGCATTGATTGTTATTCAAGTTCCTCAAGAATATTCTGAAAGCAGGAAGAATTTTTTACTTATTTTTATCTTACGTGGTCTGTAGGCTCCTGGCAATGACGGTGACCCTGGAGGGCCAGGGGGTCCAGGAGGTCCTGGGTTTCCTGGACGACCATCATAACCAACCCCAGGTGTTCCTGGTGGACCCTGCGGTCCAGGGGGACCTCTGATTGAGTCTCCTTTAGGTCCCTGGAAAATATATAGACCATCCATATGTAGAGTTTGTAAGTACTCAATTCAGGTTGTGTCCAGAAACTCCTATCAATCCTTACAGGAAGTCCTGGGTTTCCTGGCGGTCCCTGTCCAGCTCCAAAACGAGGGTCATAAAATCCACCTCCTGGCTCTCCTTTCTCTCCTTTAAGACCGGAGTCACCTCGCTCCCCCTTCATCTCATTCTGAGGAAAAAGGTTTCATGTTTACATCATTATTATAATCAAACAACTGTTTCATCAAATACTTTCATTTATGTACTTTGTGATCCACAAACCTTGAGGGCATAGATATCAAGGTTTGAGGAAAAGCCTGAAAAAAAAAAAAAGTGAATATTAAATTATACATCTGTGCATTAAATATCATTTGATTATGATTACAATTTGATAATGATGTACTTTCGACAGAGTCACTAAAATTTACAGGGCCCAGGATAGCATTGTTATTCCCGCCTGTTAATGGCCCTTAATGTCTAAAAACAGAAACAGTGGTAAATTTTACCTGGTGATCCGGGAATCCCAGGAGCTCCCTGGTCTCCTTTATCTCCTTTCGTAGCTTTAGAAAACAAAACACTGCATTGTTCATAGCTGTCAAAATTCATGGATGATTGGAGACATTTGAACTCTTTCTAATTAAGATCATTAAAATCAACATAAAATGCAGTTCCCAATTCTCTAGAGTGAAACAAGGCATTGAAGGGAAAATATGTAGGTTGAGATTTGATTTGATCCATTTGGAAATAATTGGACCAGAACAGACATAGAAAAAGAGGCAGAGCAAGTTTTTAAATTTAGTTTTTATTAAGAAAAACATGTACAGACAAATCTTGCACAGTAAGATCTTTAGGAAAGAAGATAGGGTACATTTTGATTTCATGTTGACTTTTGTGATACTTATAAAACATATTTTGATCATCTGCTGTGACAAGAATGACTAACATCTTACCTGGGTATTGCCTTGAATAATCTTCATATCTCTGAAATGGAAAAGAAGATAGCAAATTAGTGCTGTTGCAATCATGATCACTTCAATTCAACAACCACCACCATATGGAGCTCATTTTGCAACATTTCATGCATGAATTACAGCTTATTTTACACAAATAGCACTTACTCCAAATCTGTCCAAGGGCACAGCAGGTCCGGGGGGACCAGGGGGTCCTGGGGGACCGGGGGGACCCTTGAAAAGACACAAAATAACTTATGAGGGCAAGCTATTTATATAACAATCACTGACGGAACAAACTGCACGGTGTACTTACTGGGTAACCATATCCAGAGCCTGACGCTGGGTCTCCCTTCTCTCCTTTGTATCCGTTCACACCTGGGCGGCCCTACAGTCATAAAATTAAGATATTAAGTAAAATTCAATTACATACTCAGTTAAATCATCCTGTCATTGAATTTTTTTTGTTGATGAAAGTTATTTTTTGAGAGACTTACGGGTCTGCCTGGCATTCCAAATTCACCCTTCAAACCAGGAGGTCCAGCTGGACCCTGAATAAATGAGATGCGACTTAGTTGCTCTGAATGTTCTTTTTTACCAAGTAGAGGAATGATAGAATTGTTTCTGTCTGAACCTTGAATTTAAAAAAAATATGTAATAAATACAAACGCACAGGAGGTCCGACTGGTCCAGAACCCCCTCTCTCACCCTACAGAGAGTGAAAAACAAATTAATTTTGATGTATGCTACTCTTTAGCATTTTCCTAAATAAAGTCATCAAAACTATGAATTAACACAAATATGGTTATAAAATAAAATAGAAATAAAATAAAATAAAATAAAATACCTTTTGGCCTGCCGATCCACCAAGGTAATGTGGGTTTCCATCAGGTCCAAGAATAAGTCCAGGCTCTCCTTTTTCTCCCTGCAAACAAAGTAAGGTTGCAGCAGTGAGCCGTTGAGGTTTTTAAACACTTCATATTAAGCTTTGTGTGTTGATTTCTGCTTACAAACCTTAATGGCATAGCCTGGTAAACCAGGTTCTCCTCTATCACCTTTCGGTCCCATTGGGCCCTGATTGGATAAAGAGACAGTGTGTAAGATAAATGCACTCAGGTCTATATTATTAATGCGCCAAATTGCAATGTTGCTTGGAAGCCGTGAACAGTCTACACTTACTGTTAAAATACGTTATAATATTTTTTTATATCATTTTAATAGAAAATTAAGTGAACTAACTATGAACTAAACATTACAATAGTTAAGGGTATTTCCCTGCTTTGCATCATACCAAATAAACTGTTTACCCATAGTGAAAATCACTGCAACAATCTCTTCTTGTCTTGAGGCTTTATTAATTACTTCTAATATGTATAAATGTCTAAAGTGTTTTGTTCAATAAAGGGGGATGAACAAATTAAGTTATATAGTACTTACTGGGAATCCTGCTTGACCAGGAACACCAGCACCACCCTGAAAACCACACAAATGATATATAGATATTGGAAAATTTGATGTTATGAGTCTGTTTTTGAATGCCCACAAAACAATTTCTGGTATCCTAATGTAGTAGCAAGGGACTATTAGAGGCAGGACTTTCATACCTGAGGCCCTGCTCCTCCAGTTTCATCATACTGTACAGAAAAATGACAAACAGCTTAATAAAAACATGAACTATTTTAGGCAAACAAAAATGGTGATATAAATTTGAAGACTTACATTTTCAGAATAACGGTAAATAATTTGTCCAGGTTGTCCAGGGGGGCCGGGTGGACCTGGAAGACTAGTTCCATCTCGTCCAGATTCACCCTAAGCAGATGATCACGTTTAACAATGATGAAGTAAATAATACGATTATTTGATTATTTACTTCTCAGAGAGAAGTAAACTCACCCTCTCGCCTCTGTCTCCCCTGTCGCCCTTTGGTCCCTACAGGCAAATGCAAAAAACTGATATCAGCCTGAAGTACTGGACGCCAGACTGGCAATTCAGTACATTTACACAAGAGATTTATGAAAATGAAACGCACCTGTGGTCCAGGGAAGCCATCCAAACCAGGGCGGCCATCTTGTCCCTGAGGTCCTTCACTGCCTTTATCACCAGGAAGTCCAGGGAAGCCAGGCTTACCCTGAGGAACAAGATATGAATAAATGACACAATCCCCAACTGAAAATTATATCTTTGGGATATAAATCTCATTTTAATGAATAAATAGTCTTACTTGTGGTCCTGGGATACCAGGAGGTCCCTGAAATTAAATAGGTTTGCAGTAAATGAACTTCTAAAAACCAACAAGGGTAGATAAGAACCAATAAAGGTACAACAAAGAAAAATTTACCTGAATTCCAACTGGTCCTCTTACCCCAGGGACTGAACTGAAGTGAACACCAGAGCCCTCCATATCATCCTGAACACATATACAGAGGACACAATTTTTTATGGATTTCCTAAAAGACAGCGAAGCACAAAGAAAAATCGACTAATACTTACAAATCCAACATTAAATCTTGGGCCAGGAGGACCAGGTGGCCCTGGTTGACCGACGGGTCCCATTGGTCCTGGGAGACCAGCAAGCCCACCCTGCCCAGGGAGGCCAGGGAAACCAGGAGAACCTGTGGCGCCCTTTAAAGACAAGGAGTAAGATGAATAAAACAACGCATGCAGTTAGCTTGAAAGATACCAAGATTCCAGGCAGGAGCAAAATAAGTTAGATTGCAGAAAACACATTCACACAACGCATCTACAAAGCAATGCCACAAAAAGTCCACACTAACATCAGTATAATAATGACGACACATTTCAAGCATTAGAACTGTAGTGTAAAAAAGTTGAGATGTCTGTGAAGAAAATCGATTGCCACACTCGAGACTTGCTACCTGCCACCCTGCAGCTTTAGAGGAGAAGGATGAGGTATAGTAGGAAAGAAGATCATAGAGATTGCTGGGAAAGTAGGAGTTTTGCTACAGAGACAGAAACATAAAAGAATCCTGAGGGGGTTTGACTGTTTCAGAAAAAGATGTTTTCTGAAACTGCTTTCCACACAACACCATTTCCTAACTAGGCGTGACACAATAATGCAACATTATTCTTACATTTTTCTTCAACAATGGGCATTTTTGATCATGAACATCTGCTCTACAGTGTCATTTCCACTGCATTTCAAAATATGCATTGTGTTTGAGAGCATTTTATTGTGGAATTTTTTTTGACTCCTTTTTATGCATCTTTACAGTGTTTTTGGAAAATTTGGCAAAATTACAGCATGGTTGGAAATGATATTTATCTTAAAGGAACCGTATGTAAGATTGTGGCCAAAACTGGTACTGCAATCACTTTCAAATTACTGTTGAGCGGTGTATCCCCTCCCCCTCCCCCTGACTCGAGGTTGCCAGATAGGCTGCAACGTTGGCGTCTGGTCTTCAAATTCTTCTCCGTTTTCAGCCGTCTCCATCTTTCAAAGGCATCTCCTATACAAATCCTTGTTTTATTTCGGACTTTGTCACGATGTATTTCGGAATCATAACGAGGTCTTTTAGGTTTCGTAACGTTAGACATTTTTTATCCGACACGTTTGTAGCTGCAGCTGTGGTAACTAGAGCAGAGCTGGCAACCCGGATGCCTGAAACACTACTGACTTTGTGATTGGTAGATAGGTGGAGGGTGGAGCATCAGGCCAAAACACAACATGACAACAACATCAGTTGAGGGCTGCAACTTCACTTTTAAATGACAATATCCTGGCCGGACTACTGTTGTCAGTGATATAAGTATTTGAAATGAACATGATTTCTTAATGTCTAGTGACATATCAGGGCCATTTTATGATTAATTGAAATACATTTCTTACATACGGTTCCTTTAACGTTTAATATCTAAACGTTTTCAGAGCAAATATGCTCTTCACTGACAATTTTGTTTGCAGGATAACCAAGTAAACGGACTTTTAATAAAACGTTATGGAAAGAATTGTTGGTACAGTATGTATATAAATCATTTTCATAAAATACATAGAGAAATCACTTTCACTTTGTTTGGATTATCCTATTTGTTAAGTATTTATAAGATTTTCTTTTTATATTTAGTATTTTATTAAGTATTAATTATAATTCAATATTATAATATTTTATTATGGATATTCATATTTTAAGACTGAAAGGCTGCATCTGGGAAAAGGAATCTGTAAAAGAAAAAAAATATGTAGATACTTGAAAAGTAGCAAAAAATAATAATAATAAAGGCCTGGAAAAAAAGTTCAGAATAAAAACATTTTTAGAGACATTTTTTAGTTCTATAGGTTTCTGATGCTGACAGTTAAAACTCACTGGTACAAAATCGTACTCCACATAACTATACATCAGACATGTTTAGTGATTGTTATTGTGAAGACAAACTTCTCCCTGGATCTTGCTGTGTCACTCCTGGGTAGAACATTATGTTTGACTCTTATTTAATTCTCAGTCATACAGAGCTTCACAGTATGTTCAGCTGTACACAACAGATATGTGATATACGAGTATGAATATGAGCATAGAGTGCACAACGGTTTCTCACTACATTACGCAAACTGACCTTCTCTCCCACAGGTCCAGGTAGGCCCAGCTCACCGGCATCACCCTGTGGAGCACAAAATCAGTCCAGCGTCTAAAGATAGCTACCATTACAGGGATCTCAACAGAGCTGAATTATGCAAGTCCAAATCCATTAAATGTCCCGCATAACTCTCTATATATAGACAGGGTTCCCACACTTTTTACCAATGGATTGTCATGACTTTTCCATCACCTTTCCAGTCGTTCGTGATTATAGCATATTGATGTTTTAGAAATCATTTTATAGAAATTGCCTGGGTGGATTTACATTTGTATGTCAGACTGTGATGATCCAACCAATGTCCTCTACTCTATGTTATTGGCTACTCATTGAGCCCAGGCATAAATATTTTGTCCCTAGACTTGGTAATTTTACAGATATCCCCGATGTCAAGTGATTTCATGAATTTAAAATGTATACACAGTTTACAAATGTCTCCACTAAGACCAATAAACAAACTGATGTCATCACTTTGGCCTATGAGAATGTTTACTCTGAACAAACACTCACAAACAGCTACATTTAGAGATGAAATATTTTAGAGCAACTTTGTAAGATTTTATACATTTCTAAGACTTTTCCAGGCCTATAAAACACAACGTTAAATTCCCTGTTATGTTTTAGGTTTTCCTGGAAGAGGTTTGAGTTCTAAAGTTTCAGTCCACTACTTCATACCTTCTCTCCTCTTGAGCCAGGTGAGCCTGGTTTTCCATCAGAACCTGGTGGACCTGGAAGTCCCTATTAAAAACAAAATAATTTTTGAAAATTATTGTATCGGCTTTTTATGGCATGAAACGACAGGGACGGGTGGGACTACACATTATTCAATGCATCAGAGAGCACACAATAGCCACAATGCCACATCTTTGACTCATAAACACTGTATTCCGACACATTGTTTAAACCAGCGTTATACATGTGACGTGTATCATGTCTTCTTAGACTTACCGGTTGACCTGGAGCTCCATTTTGCCCAGGAGGACCAGGAGGACCAAAACCACCAGAGCCTGAAGACGCAAGACCAGGTGTGCCGGGGGGACCGGCGGGACCAGGAGGACCAGGTAGGCCAGGCAAACCGGGCATTGCCTAGCAACCAATATTAAGTTACAAAGTGAAAAAGTAAAGTGTTAATAGAATTCACTACATTCTGCTTCCAAAGTCTGCACTGTTGTGCTCTTGTGATGTACACAACTGTTCAAATGTTTGTGGTCATTAAGATCTTTTTATGTTTTGAAAGAAATGAATACTGTTTTTTTAGCAGGGATGAGTTAAGTTGATCAAAAGTAACATGATTTCCACAAAAATATTAAACATCAGAATGGTTTTCACATTTATAATAGGAAAATGTTTCTTAAGCACCAAATCAGCATATCAGAATGATCTCTGAAGAATCATGTGACACTGAAGACTGGAGTAATGATGCTGAAAATTCAGCTTTATGATCACAGGAATAAATGACATTTTCAAATATATTAAAATAGAAAACTTATTTTACATTGTAATAATATTTCATAATATTTTTTATCAAATAAATCCAAACTTTTGAACAGTAGTGTACATGACTTAAAATCAAGGAATATCTACAATGGGGTTCCAAAACGAAGACTGTTAGTTGTTCAGCATGAGATCTGAATTAATGTTATACTGTAAGTTAATATAGTGTCCACAGGACGTACTCGCACACTGTCCATATCAAATCCAGAGCCCTCCATGTCCACAAATGTCTGAAAAATAGAAACAGAGGAATGAACGTTTTTATAAACCAGTTTTTCAATAGGAAAGGGATCATAAAAACAGATGACTAATAATGAACTCATAATGAACTCACAGGCCTATCAGAGCGAGAGAGGGGTCCTGGTGGGCCAGGAGGCCCTGGAGGCCCACGGGGTCCTGGCTGACTTTCACCTCGGTCTCCCTAAAATGAAAACATAAGAAAAAATGTCAAACAACTGAACTGGAATATAAAGGCATTCGCAATTCAATTCAAAAGACACTGATACTGTCAATTATCATTGACACAATTATTATGACACCAAAAATACTTACTTTGTCTCCTTTGGTTCCAGGAGTCCCAGGAAAACCGGGAGGTCCAACTTGACCCTGTTACAAAAATGTATTTTTAATAATTTGTACTGTACATGAAACTTAAGAATGCAAACACAAATACACAAAATCAACAACACAATCAGAATTCACAATTAGTGAAATCAAACTGTTCTCACCAACAAGTATAGTATACACTAGCAGGTATCATTTCAGAAGAATAATGTCATTCAGATATATTGAGAAATGTACTTGACCCAGGTCTGTTTTATAAGAGAGTTTATGAAATGCATTACTTACAGCTTTTCCATCTTCACCAGGGTCACCCTATAAAAGAGAGGATAGAATATTAGTTTTGTTCAGATATGACCAATGCCCGATGCATTATGCATGGTCTCAAGGACAGAAACACAATGTGCCTTTGTGTTTGCAATGATGCATATCTTAAACCTGTATTAACATCACTCTCTGCTTGTGATGGGGAACACCATAGGGATATATTACTGTGCTAACACATTAACGGCAAATACAAGACCACTTCTGACATATGCGGCTCGAAAATGGTATAACGCTGTTCCTTTTAAATGTAAATGCATTCGCTAATAGAAAACAGAGGCAGTAAATGAACCATTCCTCTGCGAGCTACTCACCGCCTCCCCATCAGTTCCAGCAGGGCCGGGGGGTCCTGGAGGTCCAGGTGGTCCTCTTGGTCCTGCCATTTTTTGAACAACTGACCCATCTCCTCTCACCTCTACTTCTGTACTGGGCCCGGGGGGACCGGGAGGCCCTGGAGGCCCAGCGGGACCACGGTCACCCTTTGATCCAGGATAACCAAAACCAGGATTGCCCTGAAACCAAAAGGTAACAGAGATTTGAGCATGGGTGAGCCTTACTGTGAGAAAATCTGCATAAACGTCTGTAAAAAAAAAATGCATTAAAGATGCTTAAAGGTATAATTCAGCCCAAAAATGATAATTTTGTACTTTTTTAGAAAGTAATTTCATGAAAAACAAAATAAAAATTTCTTCTGTTTGTTCATTATCTACATTTGTGATTTTGGCACAAACTATTCCTTTAATTCACACTGTCACAGTTATGTCTAGGTATAAGCATCGCAACAAACCTTCATTCCTTTCTCTCCTGCGACACCCTGTGAAAACACACAGACAAAAATGATTGACCTGTCTGCCACTCGCAGCACTCTAACAGATGGCTGAACATTCAAGCTCCCCATCAATGACTTCACACATTACTGAGAATTTTGAAGGACAAAAAAAAAAAATACAATTCAACTAAAGAAAGGATTCACTATATCACACACAATAGAACATACTATAGATAGATAGATAGATAGATAGATAGATAGATAGATAGATAGATAGATAGATAGATAGATAGATAGATAGATGTTCACACTACTCAACAGACCTGATCTCCTTTTGCAGCGCCACCAGACACAGATCCTGAATCGCCCTTTGGCCCCGTAAGGCCGCTGTCACCTTTGGCACCCTTCTCTCCTTTGGCTCCTTTCTCTACTCTTGCACCAACGGAACCTGTAAATTTGAAAATGACTTTATTAATATAAAAATCATGCATTAAAGTTAGAGCTCACCCAAAATGAAAATTTTGTCATTAATTACTCACCCAATGTCGTTCCAAACCCATAAGACTTTCATTCATCTTTCGCAACACTATGAAGATCTTTTTGATGAAATCTGAGAGCCTTCTGTCCCTCCATTAACAGCTAACTACCACTTTGATGCTTCAAAAAGTTCATAAAGAGATCGTAAAACTAATCCATATGAATTGAGCGGTTTAGTCCAAATTTTCTGAAGAAGATTGAATTTAGGCTTTTATTCACATAAAAACATTCATCAACTCACACATCAGTTGTGGTAAACGGAAGCTCAAGCATGTTCGCTTGACATGCGGGAACCAATGAGGTTCATTCTCGTGTTAAGCAGCATGTTTGAACTTCTGTTAATGTTCGCTAATCAATGTTTATATGTAGCTGTCAATGGAAAGACAGAAAGCTCTCAGATTTCATCAAAAAGATTATTTGTGTTCCGAAGATGAATGAAAGTCTTACGGGTTTGGAACGACATGAGGGTGAGTAATTAATGACACAATTTGTATTTTTGGGTGAACTATCCATTAAATCTTACTCAAAATTAAAAGTAAGAAAACATATTTTGCATTAAGAACATAAAGCCTATTCTAAGACCATTAACATTAACTGTGATATACACAAGTTTTCATGTTAATTTTCATTACCAAAATGCTAAATAATGCAAAAAAAATAATTACATATTTAAATGGTTAAGTATACATCATGCTAGTATTTGGTGTGTGCCATTTATTTCACGCTGAAATATAAAAATAAGACTATTACAGTAACAGGAATACAACTGACAGTACAAGTAAATCATACATACAGACATTATGACAATAAGACATTTAGGGGGAAATGTGCTTAATTATTATAGAAAATATTGTCAGAATGTAGAAGATCTAAAAAAATTTATATATAATTTATTTGTTGTGAAACATGACCTGGACATGTTTCTGTGATTTTCAACCTAAAATAATCTAGTTGTATAAAATAAAAATAAAACATGACAATAGACAAGGAAGATGGGCCAAACTCCACATATTCAAGAATATGCCAACAAGCAGAAGCTTCTATAAGCAGCTGAATGAGCAATCCGTCAATACAAATGCCCTATATCAATTATGCTAGCATTAAACAACAAACATACATATGTGCAATAAACAACATACATATGCAGCAACACTATCACTTGCACCCGGTTCGCTGCAGTCCTTGTTGGGCATCCACAGCTTTTTGCCAGTATTTCATGCAAAGCATCATGTAGAAATTCTGCTGAGAATTTCTATCCAGAATGTCCCAAGTCCATTTGAGAGATTTTCATCTTTTTATTACCTGTTGGACCTGCAGAAGCCAGTCTGGACTCCACAGAATACCGTATCCCATCATCAGCTGAGCCTGACGTTCTTAGAGAGTAGTCAACAGAGTTTAAAGCTTTTCTAGAATCCTCATACGACCCCGAGGTTTGCTTGCTAACATCATCTGAGTCAAGAGTTTGTCGAGAACCACCATACGTGCCCGATGATTGTCGAGAACCACTATATGAGCCAGGGCTTCGTTGGGAATCACCATATGAACCAGAAGTTCGTTCAGAATCACCATATGAGCCAGATGTTTGTCGAGAATCACCATAGGAGACAGGAGTTTTTCGGGAATCCCCATATGAACCAGATGTTTTTTTTCGAGAACCGCCGTAGGAGCCAGAAGTTTGCCGAGAGGAATCGACTGATCCTAATGTTCATGAAAACTTCCCAATTCAGCTCATTATGAGGAAAGATCACATAGCAAACCATTTTAAAAGTAATGTAGATGATTGTTGAAGCAAGTAAGAATGGATTATGGTCAATCCGACTACAAGGCCATTGGGCACCAGCCTCCCTTGTTGCCCACACACTATGTCACAGGTAGTAAAAACAACCCCCAAAAATCTGATGTTAAATCTTATTTTAAATATATATTAAAAAAATACAATAATAATAACAATATTATTATTATGTGACTTTGTATTATTGAATTATGTGACATTCTGTAATTGTGATATAAAACCTGTATCTCTCATAATTGAGACTTTATATCTAAAAATTACAACTTCAGCTTTTCATAAAATCTAAAATGTAGATCATAAATGTGAGATTTTTTGACAATATTAATTTATACAAATATACATTTTTACAAATATAAGAAGTAAAATAACAACTTAATTACAGTTTTCAACAATGACAAATGTAGATTTTGTACACATCAAAACTGCATTATTGCACCATTGGCATGGGCCATAATCCATCCTTGGGTTTAAGCCATTTATTATAAAATTAGAATAACACACCTCTTAAGAATACTTTTGCAATTAAATGTAAAAAGACATTTTCTCATTGCGTTACACCAGTAGAGGGAGCCAAATACCACAGTGGCTCCTTCCATAAATACACACAGTTTCATGATTAATACTAAAATTAAACCTCAAATTAATTCATAAATCTCCTTGCCTTCAATACCCTGCTAAAAACACTAGCTTAGACCTGGTTGACCAGTTGGGGAAAGTGTACTTTGAGTAAGATGGGTGATTAACAAACTGAACTTGCTGGTTGCAACACTTTGGCCTGGTTTCACAGACAGGGCTTAGATTAAGCCAGGATTAGGCCTTAGTGCAATTAGGACATTTAAGTAGCTTTTATAAACGTGATGCGAATCTTGAGACAAAACAAAGGCACTGACATATTTTAAGATATTTCAGTGCAAGTTGCTTTCAGTTAAAACAGCTAAAACATGCATTTTAGTCTGGGACTAGACTAGACTAGTCTGTGAAACCGAGGATACTGTTCTTTTCAGATGTGTAAGCTAAGTATGCAGCCCAAATGTTTTCTTTCTTGAACAAAATGACTTTCAACAAAAGGAAAGTTGTAAATTAACCAACAAAAATGCATTACTCCAAGCCACTGAAGAGTTCAACAGAGCAATAAATGCTACTGGTGAGCAGTGCTGTCAGACAGACCAGTTCAGACCTGACACTGAACAGAGAAAGCTCACCTGTCTGCTGCTTCTCAACAGTCTTTCTGCTGGTCACCGGTGGCTGCTGGATCGGCCGAGAGGAGGGAGGTGTCGGCTGAAAGTGATACGTATCATTAATATATCAATTAAATAAACTGCAAATCAGACAGTCAATCAACATTGAAATGCAATGTACAGAAATAACAGCATGTACATTGATAAAAATTCACATTTTTAACACAGAGCGCCTTATCTTGTTTTCCCAAGTAAAAAAGTCTAAGCATCCTTAAAACAACACAAATTTGCAAAACTGTTGTAAATATTAGATATTATCGTTTGTTTTCAAATAATTTATCTTGTAAATAAGTGTATTTTGTAAAAAAAAAAAAAAAAAAAAGTATTTATTCCTGAGGGAAAAGCTGAAGTTTCGGCATCATTACTCCAGTCTTCAGTCACATGATCAGAATTCAGATATCATGCTAATATGCTGATTTATTGCGCAAGAAAAGAAATCACATTATTATCAATGTTGAAAACAGATGTGTGGAAACTAGTATTCAGGATTCTTTGACAAATAGAAAGTTCAAAAGAATAAGAATATTTCAAATAGAAATCATCTGTAACATTATAACTGTGTTTATGGTCACTTTTGATCAATTTAATCCATCCTTGCTTAATAAAAGTATTCATTTAAAAGAAAAAAATCTTTCTGACTCCAAAATGTCTAGCAGATTTGCTTCTCATGTGAATTGATCTTGTTTTAAGGACATTTACATATTTCTACTTTTCTATGTTTAGGGGAAAACTAGAGTATACATTTCCTCAAAGTTAAGAGACATGGACTAAATGCCATAAAAATCCAATTATGATTTCTTGGGTTCTTAAACAATATTAATAAGTACATCATCGCTTATTCCTTTCATACCTGTTCCGACAGTTTAATTTCATTTCCCTGATTATGTACAAACACTTTGACAAATACAACCATGACCATCTTAAAACACTAGACGGCACCTGATGTGGCAAATCAAAGAACCGTGGCACTGACTGCACAGATATTTGTATACTCACACACCGCGTTCAAACAACTGGGAGCGAGATTCAGACATACAGCTAACAGTTAACAAAGCTCCTTGAAGAAAAGCTGCCATTTGAAGCGCAGACACAAAGAGAGCCTGACCTTGCACTTTACAAAACACGCGCTGCTGAAACGGCAGAACCCACTGATGAAATACCAGGCATCGGGTTCTAGAACACTCTGATCCTCAGATTTCACGCCAGGATTGAGAAAAAGGAGACTTTGCCGAGAGGACATGGAGTGCTCTGATGGCCAGTGTGAGAGGATGCTGACAGCGTTTATTTTTGGACCAAGAGAACGACCGTCTTGGGGAATGCAGGCCACGGGTCCCGGGGTCTAAAGATAGAGGTCAGGAGTGGGCAGCTAGGGGTCTGTCCGGCTAGATGAGGAGGGGCTGCTAAACATCTGCCATCACGGTCACTGCTGCGGAGATGGAACAATCTGACCTTGAACACATTACCCTGAGTTATGCTGGAGGAGTTGAGGATATGGAGGAGATCATACGGCACAGAAGGATATTTCCTTGTGCATTAAAAAAGGGGCCATTCTTTGCTGCCATGTGTTTTCTGCATCATGGTCTTCCAGGAGAGCAATTTAGATCATCACTTGGAATGTACTGGATTCTTCTGGATGTTATGTTGTAGGGCTGGAACACTTCAGTAAACTTCTTATAGGAGTCTAGATCAGAGGTTTTCAAACTATTTTGATTCCACAAAATATGATGATATTTTAAATTCTAAAGACCCAGTTATACTGTGGAAAACATACAAATATTTTAAACTTGTAAAATCATATCTGAAAACTCTTACTTTTAATGTCAAATTTGTGTATTGAAAGTGAAAATAAAAAATGTCAAACAAATCATATTATATATAAAAATAATCATATTAATGGCATAGAACTTACATAATTATGGATAATTATATATATATATATATATACTGTAATATTGTAATTCTAAAGTTTAATTTCTATATTTAATTCTATTCACTCTTCAAGTTTTCCCTCAGATTGTTATTTGATATATTATAATTTGCGATACAAAGGTATTTTAATAAAGTAATTTACCAATCTCTTAAATTTAAATGCAATATCCTTTATCGTCTCAAACTTTTGGACCATAGCCTTCCCTATCCTTAATGATTTTGAGAACAGATTAAAATAAAAATAGACATGCTAAATAAGACATGCTAAAATTTAATTTTCTTTTTCATAGAAAAAGTGTAATGAAGTCAAACTGTTTACCACTCTCACAAGACTACTTCTCTTCCACTAGATATAATAATCTCATGAAATTGGATTACACAAAATTAGGCCTACACAAGAGGCTGTCATGCAACACAGTTTGCAAAAATGCATGTCCACCAGCTGCCCTCTCCTCAAATGCACTTTCTAACATCCAAGCAGGGTTGGATTGACTGTGAAACAAGCGTGGAAAATGTCCCAGGGGGGAATGTGGCATCCTTTAAAATGGATTCCACGGTAAGATAAAGGAAAGTTTACTTTACAGCACTTCGGAAAATGCTGTCTCTGTTTCTGTCACAGCATGTTAAAATGCATTACATACTGTAAGGCAAACAAAAGCCGTGTCATTTAAAATTACACGGTTAGAAGCAGCTGTTTAAAAAATGTTAAAACAAATATAAATACTTGCAAGTGAAAGGAAAGAAATGGCAACCTCCAAACAAGTACAATATACTCATGAAATTCAAACACACAAAAAAATGGCCAAAATGTTCTCAAATTGCACTACACTTTAGCACTGATGAATAAACCAGTCAAACAAAAAGCAGACTCTTATGGAAGACAATCCTTGCAGTCCACACCTAAGAGCCACCTGGTTTCTTTCCATTGTAATTAGCTCTGGCATGCTCAGACAGGGCCTCGCACATCAGTAGCAAGGGTTCATTTCAATTTCCACATGGCCTATTTCTGGATTAGTAACACAAGGCATGGGAAGATGGGCTTTAACATCTGGGATTGGTCTGGAGATAATAGCGTACATCCGGGACTTTCCCCCAGAAGATGAGCAAGTGTACAATGACAGACCTGTCAGAACTCACAGACCGCTGCTGCTCTGTAAATAGCCCGGAACCTCGGGATCATCATTTAAATGACATTAAATCGATCACAACAAGATTAAAAATTGGGAGCTTGGCTTCACATGTTTACCAAACAAAGCAAAACAAGCAAAATGAAGGTAATACCTGGACTGATGGTGGTCTGTCTCCATCTCCACTTGCTCCATAATCACCTGATCCCTGCATATTCTGAGGGTTGAATGGAAAACTGCATAAATTCTCTTTGAGTGTTAACAATGAGAAAGGGTCATTTCATCACACTGTTTTCTAGACAGCTGGAGGGCATGTAGTACGTCATAGGTCAAACTGATAGGCATTTATCCTGTGGAAAACCTAACTTGAGGCAACACATTCTTTTCTTGAAAATGAATGGAAGTGAATTCCAAGCACGCACATCAGCCGCAGATAGATAGCAATCAGTCGACAAACACTCCAGGTACTCCTTTAAAGGAACAGTTTCTCACCCTCATGTCATTCCAAACCCATATTGTTTTTGTTCTTCCATGTAACACCAAAAGAGATGTTAAGCATAATGTCCAATAATCTTCCTCTCTGCTTGAGCTCTTAAATCTCTTTTGTGTGAAAGTCAAAACTTGCACCTTTTGATGCTTTGCACCAGGTTTATAATTGATTCTTACGTTTGTAATGTGTTCATCACATACAGTACAGTATAGTAAGCTATCATTTGGCTTCAGAAGAGTTGTAATATAGGCCACAAGTCACATGAAAAAACTTTTGTGATGATTTCATGACGTTTTTTGGAGCTTAGCAGTATAAATGAAATTGTGTCGTCTGGAAAAGATCTCAGACATTCTGTCTCCACATCTTGTTTTGTGTTTCAAAGAAGAAATAAAATAATACGGGGTTGTCAAAAACATGGGCTGAGTACATGATGACAACATTTAAATTTTGGGATAAACTACTCCTTTAAGTTTTTTTTTATTCCACAAAGCTTTAATTGTGTTTAATGTAAATTTAGCTAATTTGGTAGGGCTTTGGTTCAATTCCCAGGAAACAAAGAACTGATGAAATGTATACCCTGAATGCACTGTCAGTCGCTTTGAATACAAGCATCTGCCAAATGAATAAATATAAATGTAAAGTGATGCCGCATCAAATCTAAGATGAGTCGCCTGGGCAAAACTGCGCACCGGGCGATCTATTCCTTTCACTCTGGTCTCATTTAAAAAAAAGACTACATAATAACTGGGTGAGCAATAAAAACCGAACACACACACACCAAGCTTTCCTTTTTTTAAAAGACAATCCACTTGTTTGAGTATGCGGTTATTTAAAGACATTGCTTTTTACCACTGATCTCCAAGAAACCAATTTCAGTTCTTCTCACCTCACTGCATTAGCTATTCGTTGGTTTAATCACCCATTTTAGAACCGCTCAACTCTCAACAAAGCATACCAAAATGTGTTTATGAATGTCACATAAGTAAACTGTCTTCTCATTAGTCAGAGTACACCTGTTTATGTTCCATCATCCTTCTAAATGGACTGACAAGTTAGCTCCTTGAGCTTATTGTAGCGTTATCTGTAGCTGTTGTTACACACACAAATAAGTATATGAATATACACTGCCCAGCCAAAAAATATTTAAATAGGCAAATGTATAAAAGTCTATGACTGGATCATTATTGCACTGATTATTATGTGTTATATATTTGGCACCAGTTCTTCTAACCCAAACTGATAGAGTGTGTAGCTTTTCATTTCTTAAACAACCATGTAGGATGACACATCATGGACATATTCCAGGATGACAAAGTCAAGATTCATCAGGCTCAAATTGTGGAAGAATAGTTCAGATGGAGCATGAAGAATCTTGACATTGTCATCCAGGAATATGGCCATGGTGTGGGTTGGGAGGGAGCATGAAGAATCATTTTCACACATGAATTGGCACCTCTGAGTCCAGACCTTAAATTCATTGAAAGTCTTTGGGATGTGCTGGAACAGACTGTACAGAGTGCTTGACTCTTGATTTGTCAATACAAGATCTTATTTCTCTTGATGGAAATACATTTTGTGATGTTCCCACCCACAAAATCAGACACTGCTACTTTTTACATAAAACATTTCCCATTATGAATTATAACACAGCTTGGTTTGTTGGTCCATTGGGTCAGATTGCTTTCTCACCACAACCGAACTGCTCCAGGGTTCATTTTCAATTAGACCGAGATCACCTCATCTAAGCCATCTCTGACCGATTATCTTGGTTCAGATCTGAGCGCGATTGCAGTGTTCATATATGCCTAAACAAACTAAACTAAGGGAAAAAATGCATTAGGTTCCAAAACAAATGCTCCAAATGAGCCAGGTGTGAAAGCACACTTGCTCTCATTAGAGAACTTGTGTTCTTACCGCATCGAAGTCATCCTCATCTTCTTCACAGTGCCGCTCAGCCGCCCCAGGGTCTCTCACCACCCTCAGATCACCGATAACACCCTAGAACACACAAGCACAGATTGGTAAGCTTATTTTGATGGTCATGGCAGGTGTGGTGACATACAGTTCATGTTGAATGGCAGCTGCTCATTAGAGACTGAATCCACTGCTCTTTTTCATGCTAATGCCTTCCACGACAGAAATGCTGGCAGTCAGATAACAATGTGTGCCTGATATCTTACTTTTCAAACACATGGCTATCTGTCTCCATGTGGGATTTCCCTTTTATGGTTTGCGGCACAATTTCAACGCAGATGGGGATAACATTCAATACAATCCACCAAAACAACACATTCCTACATTCAATGGCTAACATACATGTCTCATTAAATGGATAGTTGATCTAAAAAAATGAAAATTCAGCCAGCGTTTAATCACTCTCATGTTGTTCCAAACCTTTCTGACTTACTTTCTTTTTGTGGAACACAAAAAGAGGCGTTTAGCAGAATGTTGACGCTGCTCTTTTTCCATACAATGAAAAGTGAATGGGGTCCAAGAGCTGTCAAGCTCCATAAATGACAAAAAGCACAATAAAAGCAGTCCATTTGAAGTCCTCTGAAGCCATATGATAACTTTGAGAAGGACCAACATTTAAGCCGTTATTCATAAATAAGGTAGCAAATTTCTAATGACTTCAATTTTGGTTTGTTTCACACACAAAGCTATCATGTGGCTCCAGAATATGTGAAGTATAGTGTATGGACGACTGTTAGGGTACTTTGGTTTTGCTTCATGTAATTGTTTGGAAATGTCTGCTAACCATTTATGTTCATCAAGAACAGAATGAACATCCTAATATTTCCTTTGGTGGTTTACAAAAGAAAGAAAACCATACAGGTTTGGTGCGATTCATTTTTGGATGAACTATCTCTTTAAGACAAGTTGATCTCCATTCAAGATCTCTTTATTTGGGGTAATAAGTTTTAAGTTGCTGGTTAGATCTAACAGGACTTCCCCTCTCATGTCTCACGGACTAAGGTCAAAGGTTTAGGAGCAGAACGCAGTGAAGGAAGCTTTAAGATGTCTTAATTGTCCTTTTGTGTCACGTTATGACCTCCACCGAGACCCTCTTACAGCCCCAACACAGGGTCAGATTTACAGGCCTGATTTCCCCACAGTTCTGCAGATAAGCACATGCTCTTAATGAGAGGGATGGAATAGCAATCATATCCTGCCTAATCAGGTCTGTAATTATGATGGCCATCTACTTATGGTGGAGTTCCCACAGGAAATGGAAGCCACATGAAACAAGGAGTCATACTGAACTGAACAAGATGCATCTGCTTTTGAGTGGACATTATGAGCTCTGGGAAATATGAGGCATTCCTGCTGCCTCAGTTGCCTCACTATGGTTATTGAACAATATGCTTGAAAGCACTAGCATAACTGCAGAACACAAGGCAGTATATTCAATCACATTTCTTCACAGATCAGCAACTGGTTAAGAATCTGCTGTCTTATATGAGTAGTATAATATAAAATAATTTTTTTTGATGTAATTTAATTGGCTACATATTTATTTCTTTATTCTAGGATGATTTATGTTTAATATGAAGTTATTTAGAGGCACTTATATTTGTAATGTTTTCAATAAAAACTCAATATTTTTATCAAGAACGTAACATATATTTCCTGTGATCCAGACAAAAAATTATCTTGAGTTTTTATTTAGGAACATGACAAATATGCCTCTAAATAACTCAATATTAAACATAAATCATCCAGGAATAAATAAATAAATATGTAGCACACTGAAATATGAAAGTACACTAAATATAACATTTTAAAATAAATATTAATAAATACATGAGTAATACATAGAATATATACTAAATATATAAAACTAAATGAATAAATGAATAATAATTTAATAAAAATCATAAAAATAACAAATAAATATATAGAGAGATTAAATTGAAATTAAGAAATTAAAGAAATTAAATTGCATTAAATATAAAATAACATTTTAAAATACATATAAATATATAATATATAACATAACTAGATATAAAACATTAAATAAATGATAAATAAATAATTTAATAAAAATAATTACAAATAAAATAAAATAAAGTATAGTGAAAAAAGAATAGGGTAGCGGTCGACTGGTTCTCACTGATCTGAGATCAAGCTGTGGGGTCAGCAGCTGGACACTACCACACAGGAGCTAATTGCTCCCCTGTGGTTTCTTAAAGCAATTAACTACTCTACTCAAACAAGGAAAGACGAGTGGACTTTTTTACAACCACAGAATGTATGTTGTTTTTTAAACAGGCCAATTTGAGCAATCAAATCATGTAGGAGTCACTCAACCACAGCAATTTTTTATTGCACTTTCCCTTTTCTAGCCTAAGTTAACCTTCATTTGACTTGTTTTCACTGGGATACCATTATATTAAAGCATGGTCTGTGTACATACCAAAAACTTATCTGAGTCTGCTCCACTGGCATGGCCAACAAACACTCCAGCTCCAGCGTCCAGGTCCATATCATCTGGGGACCGCTCGAAATTGATGACTTGAGGGTCTGAGTCACAGTTGAAGTAGAGGGAAACCTTCTCATTCAAAACACTGATGGAAAACCGGGTCCAGGTGTTCACTATGGAGGGCACAGAGAATTTGGCCGCCTCGTATGAACTCTGCGAGTCAGGCTCAGTGTAGTAGAAGATAATATTCTGCTTGCCCCTCTCCACTGCCGACAGCTTCACACCAACATACATGATGTTCTGGGTTGGGTCACTGATGGAGAAGATGACGCCAGGCTTGGTGGACGTGGGCTTTATGTTGAAGATGAGGGAGAAGTCACGGTAGAAGGGGTTGGGCAGGTGGGCCGCAGCTGACTGTCCCACATTGGAGCTTGGGCCAAACACATAGCCAGGGCTGTTATCATTATCAAAGACTTTGGAGACGCCATCAGGTGGAGGATCGCCAATTAACTGTAACAGCGACACTCCACTTTCTTCTGTGGAAGGAAAGGAAAAGAATATGAAGGGACTTTACAAAGAACAATGCAAAAGTGAATGGTCAGGGATGGGCAGCAGGCTCGGGCTAGGTTAAAAGCACTTTATTAGTCTGCTCAAACAAATATTGTAGTGTAAAGTGTTCAACAGCTGAGATGGGAAATCAAGCAGTGAGTATTGACTTTAGTTGTGAAATCCTGTGAGAAAGTATTATTTTTGGCTGTACTGTACATACTGTAATATCTTTGGTAGGGCTGGGTATCGAGCTCAATACTTTTTAGGCACCGACCGAATTGCCTCGATACCATCGAGTATCAAATAATGTCTTGTAGTTCGGTACCAGATTTCGAAACCTAAGGGCATGATTGGCTGTGGCGAGGCGTCAAGGAAAAACAGTAGTTTACACCGGTTACGCCCAGAGAGGTGGGTCACACGTGAGGCTGGAGTGTAGGGATGTCCCGATACCACTTTTTCACTTCCGATACCGATACCGATACCGCAGCTTTGGCTATTTGCCGATACCGATATCAATCCGATATTTTTATTTTATTCTTGAACTAATACTACTACTAATACAATATATGGAAGCACTTTGCTCAATTAACCACATAAAAACATCTCACTCAAATGGAGAAAAAAACTTCTCCAGAGTCCAGTGTATAGTCCACAACAACAGCTGATAATGAAAGACTGCCACCCTTTATTCAAGATATGAGACATGTTTGGTAATTGTACCTGAATGAATTTAAAATTAATTTGCTATATTTCAGATCAATATATTTGTTTCCTTAAAATTTTAATTAACTTTAACGTTATTCTCATCTGAATTATAAATAATTTATTTCTGTATAA
Organism: Squalius cephalus; assembly: GCF_949319135.1. NCBI lineage: Eukaryota > Metazoa > Chordata > Actinopteri > Cypriniformes > Leuciscidae > Squalius > Squalius cephalus. The sequence continues at coordinate 8,811,555 of NC_137130.1, forward strand.
AATAATACTACCATTAAAATCACATTTGATTTTCTTTTCAATGTAGAATGTGTAACTTCAAAATAAACAGATTAGTGCTCTGTTTTAGGACAAGAAATGAAAATCTATGCAATATGATGAATGTCCAAAAGATGAGATGATTTTTGCTTTTAAACAGCGCGCGCGCGTGTGTGTGTGTGTGTGTGTGTGTGTGTGTGTGTGTGTGTGTGTGTGTGTGTGTGTGTGTGTGTGTGATTTTGGTTGGGTGACAGTTGTAGGTTACAGTTTGACAAGAGTTTACAGTTTGACAAAAGCACAATGTTATGTTTTACACAAATATAAGTAGGCTAAACACTTTTTGCAGGTTTAATGATGTCCTGTATGAACAAAATTACGGAGTATGTTTTTATGTTTCCACTGTTTGATCGCGACGGTGCCTCTCTCTCTCTGACACACACACACATTCCAGCATTGCAATCTTGACATCGCAGCCTGTTCATTTTGCTGCGTTCAAACCAAACGCGAACAGAGCGTCAAATTTGCGTCTATCGCGTCTAGTTCGATACTTGAACAGTTTGAATCCATTCGCGCGTCCAAAGCGAATAGGACGCGCCGCGCGAGAGTTTGAAGCGAAATAGACGCGCGTTCAGAGCTAAGGCGGGGCTACAGATTAGGTGTCCCTAAAGTACCCGCATATGTCTATGCACGTATCTAACAGTAGTTCCGCATAACATTAATTAATGTGCACGCGAGTTTTATTTATTTTTATACCGTGTATTCTCTGTGTAAATCCATGCACCGAACCGTGACGCACGGACGTTCAATATACGAATAGACAACATGTAGCGTTCCACCCTATAGGTATCGGATTAGGTATTGGATATTTTTTTTTTCTCCCCTCCGATATCCGATCTAGCGTTCTGGGCCAGTATCGGCACGATACCGATGCCGTGGATCGGATCGGGACATCCCTACTGGAGTGTGTACGCGTCCCAACCCCTATAGATGGAAAAGATGTGGAAAAGATCAAAAGTGTGGCTACATTTCACCCGGCTCGATGCCAAGAGTGCGCGATGCAATATTTGTGACAAGATAACTGCTACCATGACCAACAACACGACAAATCTGATAAAGCACTTGACAGTGCACAGAATAAACTTAAGAGCAGAAAGTTGCTCCGTCTTCAACTGCAAGAAGAACTGGAGCGCGTCACAAATTAACCGAAACTCACCGTATAAGCTACTAGCCTCCCAGACATGAGAAATAGGCCTATAGAAAGCTTGAAATGTCTAGTTTTAAAGAAAACCAATTCGAATCGAAAACAAATACAATCTGATTATGTAATCCAAATGAAACGTGCATTTCTCTCTATACGCGCACGTTCACTATACTGCAGAGATGACGAGTCAGAAAAGTCAAATTCATCTTTGCAGCCAACACTGACTCAAAAAACACTAGTTTATTAATAAGCAATTAAAATGTCTCCTTGCAATTTTTTCACAACAGTGCTTTGCGGCAAGCTTATGCGTGCGCTTGAGCGCTGTCATTAAAAATGTTATTTTAGTTCATATAAAGGCTAATGTAATCTTGTTAAAAGATATTTCATAAATGTTTTATTTTATTTCTAAAAAACTATCATTCAGGAACCAGTATCGAAGTCAAGGTGCCGGTATCGATATACAGTAGAAAGATTTTGAACGATATCCAGCCCTAATCTTTGGTGAGCTAAAGTTTTTCTTTAGAAGGAAAATTTGTCAATTAAACAGACAGCTGACTCTCTAAAGAATAGTCTATTTTATGTGACTCATATGTGGGAATTTTTGATATCCTGAAAAAAATACAACCCTTAACAAGAATGTACATTCATCGTCCAGTAAAAATAGAAATTTTTAATAGAAAGTGACCCCTTTGTTTATTGTTCCCAGACACTATGTATGTAATGCACTGATATTTTCAAAGTAAAAATGTTAATGCTTTATACTATGTGAACACGCTAAAAAATAGATTTTATAAGACCCATGAGGCTGCAATAAGTACTTTATACTTTACTCAAGAGGATATAAAACTTGTTTTGACCTGAGAAATGGAAATTTCATGCCAACTACTACAAATATAGGTTTCTCCAAAATAAAAGTCATGTTATCAGTAGTTGACACAAAGGATTCAAAATAATTTAAATTACTAAATGAAGTTTTAGAGACAACCAATTTCAATAAAATAAAACATCACTGGATACTACTTTTTGCAGATGATTATATATATAAATCAAACTGAAGACTGCTGGGTGAGATCAAAAGGCTTGCACTAAAAAAAACATGGACAGAAATCTTCAAACTCATGCTAATATCATTCAACACAGACATATTTAGCTAGTTGTGAAGATAAGCTAGACATGGAAACATCACAGGCTCCATGTGCTGACATGTCATGAGGAGGAGGGAAAGGTGTGAGGTTACAGCTGGACAGCTTAAGAACCTTCTTGCCTCCACACACACACACACACACAGACAAACAAACACACTGCATCCTCCGGGCAATTCTGCTTTTGAGTAAGGACAGTGTGTTTCTTGTTAAAACATCCCTCCTTTTTCTATCATACGGAAGATGATTTTGTTTTGTTAGACAAAGCACATGTAGCATGAAAAGAAAAACAAAACAGCAAGAAAAGAAAAACAAAACGGCATCAAAACAAAACAAAACAAAACAAAACAAAACCAAACCCTAATGAAACGAATCAAAACAAAACAAAACAGCATGAATAAAACCAAAACCAAACAGCATAAAAAGAAAAACAAAACAGCATGAAAAGACAGCTAAAACAAAACCCTAATTTTTATTTTTTTATTTTTTTAAACATACAAATTAAGTGCTCATTATACTAATGCATAAACGTGTGTTTTGTAATCATTTGCAGAAACATAGAGAATTACTTTATGTTCAACTTCTATAACTTTGAGCTGCTTTCATGTTGAAAAATAAATGTTTTGAACCATGACTTGACTTTCTGAAGTTCTGAAAAAGACTACCAAGTATAACTCACAACCACATGGTCTTATTTATCAAACAAGGATCAAAGACCTTTAGGGGCTTACATATTCATCATTAAGTTCTTCAGATGGTGCTTTTTTTGTTATGAGTTGGGAAAAAAACCTCTTGCCTTTGCTGCACATGAAAGGATTAGAAAAGAAAACACTTACGTTTGGTTTTGGTGTAAACCAAAGAATCAACCCTATTCTTTCAGGTGAACCACTGTTCTGAGTTTCACTATTCAAAGAGTGACCCATGTCTTTAGATCATGACAGTATAATGACAAGCTTAGAAGAGGAGGAGCTTTTGGAGCTAACCTCGCATTCCTGCACATGTTCAGGTGTTGCTGTGTAAACAGCAGAAATGCTAAACCAGCATTCAGAATGGCTAATGGCCACATCAATACAAGACTACATTTTTCGGAGACATGTTGGGCTTGTGAAAATCACTTTAGGGAAAACCAGAAACTGTTGCTTTTCTGACAGCAGGCAATAAATTCTAATGCCAGAATCCAGATGTGTGTCGGGATAACATACAGAAGTCCCTGAGGCCATGTGCATCTGCTCTTGTACATGAATACAACAGCCCAGATATTTGACACTACCGACTATCATAAAGACTTTCAATATTTTTACAACTGAAAAGTGCTTCCATTTTTGACAGCATCATAATTACTTAGTCTAGGAAAGACAGAATAGTTTTAAAGTAAATGGATGCAACCGATTTACTGATGCATAATGTATTGGGGGATGTAGGATTTTAGACCTGATTTTATTTTTTGGGAATTGATTGATTGAAATAAGTATGTTACATACCAAAAATTGTAAAATTAATTACAATTATTTAAAAATAATTAAAATATAAAACATATTTCAAATAAAAATATATAAATATAATAACAATTTAATTTGTTAACATAGATCTTACAGAGTACAGACACAATTTATTCTTACTGAAAGCAAAAAAAATAAACATTTTGTCAGTTGGCTGATCTGATTTTGTACAAAACAAAGTAACTAGTTTTAGTCTATTAACTTCTTTCCATGTCACACACTGCTGATGAGACTGATGTGGCATCCATATGTTCACCAAACAAACCAACCTTGACATCAGTATGTGGTCAATGTTTTACTAGCCTGTTGTAATACAGTGAAGATCTTTAAGGGCCACCTTGTTAGAGTTAAATATTAGCGTTTTAAATAAAGTGCCTGTTTATCTTTTTATCCATACTAGCGTTCTTGACCTCTTCGAAACTAAATAGGTTGGTTAAAGCAAATATAAAAACTATTACAGGTGCTTTTACCTTTCTGGGTGGATTTATTACTGAAAACACAAATATGATGTTAAACAACAAAGTCACCCATCAAAATATGACTTAAGGGCTCATGATAAACGCTGAAGTCCTTTCTCAAATTATAGCTGATCAGGGCATATTACATAAAGCGGCGGAGTCCACATGCTGAGAGTATTTGAGGCATATCTAAATTACAAATGGTCTTATAAAACTGAAATATTATTGAAAACTGCTTAATTGTTTATATTGTTGCATAATTTAAACTATATTCGTCACCTACAATAGCACTTGAAAGAGTCAAAGTGCATGAAACTGAACTGAAATTACAAAATGTAACTCTCTCTTTCAAGCCCACATATAAAACCAACATAATCAAGTAACTTCTAACTTGTTCTGCGAGTTTTAGCTTGATGTTAGATTAGTTTACATAAGTTTGCCGTTTTAATCTAAGGCTGTCTCAGAATGCAATTTCTAATCAAGCATTTTAAATAAGATGTGAGCTATAATCAGTTTATCCTAAAGCTTTAAGAGCCTCTTACTAGTAGGCGTCCCTTCTTAATCCTGACAGAAAACGCTAAATCATCAGCATCATTCACTTGCACTTATCAAACGTCAGCAATCAAAATGCCACATGACCTAATTATGCCAAATAAGCCTGTATTAAAGATTTGTTGACTTGTACCTTTTATTGGACACTAGATTAAAGCCCGTAATACAGTTCCGTGCAATTGGAAACCTGCACAGCATCTTTTGCCAATGGAAGAAAGAAGTACGATCCAATGTGACATCAACACTGCCAATTTATCCCAGCAAACCCGTTTAACCTTGGAGGCACAATACAGACACAGAGGACAAGATTCTCAACACAACACTTCCACATTTTTACTTTTTTCTGACAGTCGAGTCATCTTGGCAATTGCAGGAATTGCCCTCTCAGTTGATCCATTACAGAATGAATTGAGCACACTGTCTATTGGCACTCAGAGGCTCTATTGTTGTGGAAAAGGTCCATGGAGGGCCTCTGACCCAATGAGAAATCTCGCACAATCGCTTCCATTTTCCCAATGAAACCATTTTTTCTAAATCTAATAGCTCCATCTACAAGCTTCACTGGAGTCCAGACACTACATAACCCCATTAGGATCTGTGACACTATTTGAGAAAGCTTTCAGAACAGTCACAGGAGGATATGAGATGGGACCATACAGAAGATGAAAGTGTGTGTGCAGCAGTGAGAGGGAGAAACTTACTAAAAGTAATGACAACTACTAACAGAACTATTTGCAGTAGCTTGTAGTAGCTCTATACTACTATTTTCCCCTTTACTTTCAAATAATTTAGCAAGGATCCATTAAATTCATCAAAAGTAAATACAATGATACAAAAGATTTATATTGTTCTTTTGTACTTCCATTCATTAGAGAATCCTGACAAAACATGAATCACAATTTCCACAAAAATATGAAGCAGTACAACTGTTTTCAACATTGACAATAAGAAATATTTCTTGAGCACCAAATCAGCATATTAGAATGATTTCTGAAGGAAACGTCAAATCTTTCCGACACTAAAGACTGGAGTAATGATGCTGAAAATTCAGCTTTGACATTACAAAAATAAATGACACTTTAAAATATATTCAAATAGAAATCGTTTTTTTCTGTATTTTTGATCAAGTAAATACAGTCTTGGTGAGCAAAAGAGACTTCTTTCAAAATCATTTAAAAAAAACTCCAAACTTTTGAATGGTAGTGTACATCAAAGCAATACATATCTGTTCTTTGAGAAGTTCCATTCATTTTAGTGAATCAATTTACATGAATCAGTTAAAGTCTACAAAAAAGTCTACACATAAATATCTGCAACGTGTTTTACTGAAAATTTCAATGTAATACGGTCATCATAATTCAGACTGTATTTGTGCCAGATAAACACACATTCTAAAAAGAAATTGCTCTGTTAAAGTGCTTTAATGGTTAACTAGCTTGTATAGTAGCTTGGGAGGTTAAGGTTTCAGTGCATAGTTTCCCCAGAACCGGTCCACCCCAAGGGAATTCTGATGAGAAAAGCAAATTCCTTAAAATAACAGACTAATTGACAAAAAAACAATCAATTGTAGTTAAAGGAAGACTAGACAGTCTGTCACACATTAGCTTGCCCTTTGCACATGGCCCCAGAGCCTCACAAAGGCTAACAATGGCTAGACACTGTCACACTTAACAACCTATTGCGTGACAATTACGCTTTCCAACACAAGTAGAACACCTGGAATTCACTTTTTAGTTTGCGATGAATTAAATGTCAAATCCTTCACATGTAGCTAACATGAGAACCATATAATTAGCATAACTAAATCTATGAACACAACATGAGCAGTCTGCTGCACCACAGGGACCATCAAGGAAGCTTTACAGCCGCTGAGAAAGCCTCTGACATGCTGCTTGCATTATAAAAAACATTAATATTGTGGTTTGATCTTATCTGCCAATTAGCCTTGAATGTCTCAAAACACTGCCTAATCTAATTTCATTTAGATGTTTCCATTATTTAAGATGACTTTAATTAAGGCTGATGACTAGATTATTTAAACATACACACAAAAACAAGGCTCTGTCTGTTTACACCTAGTATTAAGTTGCTAACATAGGAAGACCAATAATAGTCAGCTCACATAGTCTTAGTTATCAAAACATTTCTAAAAATAAAAAAATAATAATTGAAGTTCATTAAAAACATGTTGAACTTTTGTGACAACATGCCCCAAAAGTCACAATATACGGGGTACGTTGTCACAACGAAGGGCTTTGTAGCAAAATTTGAAACCAAATGTAACTGCAACCATTTTCAACATTGATAATAATAAGAAACTTTTCATATCAACATTTATGTTAGCATTTGGCTGTTGAAAATTCAATACAATATATATATTACAATACAATATATTAAAATAAAGTTATTTTCAATTTCACTATATTGCAGTATTTTTTTATTGAATACTGTACATGCAGCTTTGGTGAGCATAAGAGACTTCTTTCAAAAATATTAAGAACATCTTACAAACCCCAAACTATTGTTTTGGCCACTAAATTTGTAGTTGCCCCAATAAAATGTGACAGCTTTGTGACCCTAAACTGAATTTCTTCCACTGTGCCACTTCAGAATGACTTGGATGGGCTCCTAAAACACGATGTCCACACAAAGTTGTAAATATAACAAGCTGTCTGAAAGATAAAGTCTTTTTTAAACACTCTTTTAAGATAAAGGCCATTTGGTCCCAGCAAACACAGCTTACAGTGCACTAAAAATACTGTACTTGAACAGCACTTGAAATTCAAGCTAGAGACTCAGCTGTTTTTTTTTTTATCATATAAAACCATGGTCCGAAGCTATTCATCATGACTCTATTTGCTCATTGTGTATTTATACATGTTCATTTGCTTCACATGACAGTTTATTCAGTAACCGTGTTTCTAGATGTTTATCACGAAACCACACAAATACCAAGTGAATGTTCTCTGGATTTACTTGGCAGAGGATTGCAATCATAAATTCAGCCTGAACATATGGAATAGCAATTCTGTGTTAAGTCACTCCTGCCAAAAATGTAACCTGAAAGCTGCATTTACTGCGTCTCAGCACAAAGACATACTTATTAGAATACAGATGGTTCTATCCTCCAGCCACAGAGACATGAACATTTATCTGTCCTTCAACGTTAAGAACAAACTCTGGAATGAGGGGGAAAAGTCATATGAACGGCATTCACTGTCAAAAACAACTCAAGATCAAAGTGTATGCATCCCCGCCATTTATTCAATAAAAAGAGCTCATGTTTCAATAAGAAAAACACATAGTTCCAGGCAAAGTACATCAGAGTCCTTTTTGAACATCTTTATTTAATAAAACCAAATTAACTTACAACCAGAAGAGCTCATGGCATTTTCAACATGCCTACAAACAGCACCAAAAATTATTCTGCTTAACTTGCATTGCTATTTATTAATAAATCAGAGTAAAAGGGACTTTCCACTGCCTTAACAGGAATGTAATATATCCAGCTTATTGGTGATGTATGGATAGGTTAACAATTTGACCACTAACTGCATACTCAGATAAGGAACAGTATGCATTAGAGAAGAGCAATGTGCAGAGGTGTTTCTCTGTATTTACCTAAACTTGACAAATTACAGTTCTAAGATACCCCAATTAAATGTAGGTTAAGAAAGAATGTGGGGTATTTTTATGGTAAATTGTTTGACAATCTCTTGTGGATTTATTCTTTTAAGTTTACCAAGTCTGACCACATGTACTGTATGAAACTATGATTATCTGTGCAATTACAATGCACAGGGAGAAGTCACAATTTAAATCATACCTCTCACTACCACTAATTCCTCAAACTGCTAAAATAAAGTTAAGCTACACTAAATGATCTTAAGCAGATCCCTATTTATATAATTGGAAAATTAAATGTACTCAATAGATGTGTGTACTGTTGATACTGGATGTATTCAGTGCTTCACAAGTTGGTTAAGAGTCATGATTCCCAAACCTTCTGACCAATGAACTTACAGGACATTTCCAACCATTCTCGATTTCATTTCAGTCAACAGATAAACAAAATTTTAAGCTAGGGATGCTCCGATCTATAGGCCTCAGATCGGTATCAGGCGATAATCGTATTCTATGACTCAGTCGGTAGTCATTAAGGGTAGGCTACACGACAACGATGTATTAAAACTGTTTTTAGGAATTTTTTTCCTTCACATTTTTTGCATACAGGTCAAAACAATGCCTGTTCACACGGATCTGTGAAAATGACTATGAATTATGCATGCCAGGCCAGTAGTTGGCGATGTCACTTTGTAAAGAAACACTACGTGCATATAGACTGAACATGTAATACGTCACCGTTTTCATAAATTAGTGTTTTTGTAGTTTACACAGAGACGATTACAATATGGTTTTCAAAAACTTGCACTTTGAAACCCGTTAAAAAACAAAACAAAACAAAACGCCATTGTCGTGTAAATGAACGGCTAAAACACATAAAAAGTTTTATGTTTTTAGTTGTAAATGGTATTGTGCAAATGGACCCTACATTTGGCCGATCTCACTAACCGATCGCAATTTGACAATGTAAAACCATAAAAAGTTACCGCCGACGCAAATGAGGCTTTCACGACAAGTTCTGCTTTGTAACTTTGCAAAACATTAGCAAACCTTTATTTAGAGAAGGTTGTCTCAATTCAAACGAGTCCACACACAACATAACATGATGTATAGATCTTGAGAAAATCCTCACGGAGTGACATGACACGATGCTCGGCTAAAGCTACAGGACCTCCAGGAACCGATCGCATGGAAATCGTAACAGTGTTTTCCAACGTCACTTGAAAGTTCAACCAATGGAAACTGGATCGAGGGCATGGTGGGTAGGGACGATATGTAGAGGCCAAATCAAATGGACACTGTTTTACAGCTGGAGTGTGCTTAGACTGGATCGATCGCTCAGATATTGATTTACCGTGCGCCATAGAATAGCAGCGCACAGCTGAAACAGCTGTGGAAGATCATCACTCACCAGCCAGGATCTTATTTCTTGTTACTTATTCTATGTATAAATATTTTTATGCTTTGTGGCGCTTACACATGTAAGTAGTTCTTTTGTTCAGTAAAAGTTAGCCCAGATGCAGTTGACATGATTGTGAACAAGACCAAACATGATTTTATGACCTGTCATATATACTTTCTAATTGTCATCATGTCAAGCACGAATAATAAAATAAATCAATAAATCGCATCACTTTTTTCTGGGGGTTTTCCAGCAGTGTTGTAACATATAAACATTTTCTTACCAAAAACGTATCAAATGAGACCAGGTACTTTTATAGGCCATAATAAGCAATTACTTTTAAGTATGCCACTTAAAATCAAGTGAAATCATTAAATATGCCTACAGGGTTTAAGTGGTTAACAGAGCCAACAGAGAGCTTACATATCACTTTTATAAAGCTTGAATGATCAGGATCGGGCAAACATGATGACAAGAAATTGGTAGTTGGTATCAGCTGCTAAAATCCTGACCCCTATTTTAAGCCAATAAAATATATTAGAGCTAACTAAAAGAAGAAAACAAATTCTGAAAACCACAACAATTCAAGACCGTGGGAACAGAGTCTCATGTGTATTGAAAAACAAACACATAAACATGCAAAGACTTGATTTAGTAGTGTCATGCAGTCATCCTTCACACTTCCATGCAGTTTTGACAAGCGTGCAAAGTGAATACATTAAAACATCTCCCCAGAGACTCTGAGTGCTTACAACTGGTGATGACCACACAACACTAACAGACAAACAAAAACCCTCACCAAGACTGGTGGATGACAAACAGACAGACAGGTGGCACTGGTTGAAAATGCATCTTTCTTTTTTTTTTGAGAGAGAGATGGCATTCTAACCATCCGTTACCTTTCTGGTTACTAACTGACAAGCACCGATACCCATCATGCTTCTCTTCAGGCAAAGAGTGGCACTCCACGGGGAGGCGGCCCTCATCCAGGAGCGTCCAGCAACTGTCACGCAGGACCTCGCAGAAACTGCGACAGGGCAGTGGGGGTGGCAGTCCAGACGGGCCGCACCGCGGTGTCAACAGCAGGCAGAAAAACCATTCCAAACTATGATGGCAGTTTGACCGCAAAAGCCATGCCCATTGGGTTAAAACCACCTGAACTTCCTCCACGCTGCTTTGATTTAGAAAATTGGGCACCATGAAACTATCCACTCTCGTTCTGGTGCAAAATGGCAAATCAGGACCGACTGGCAAGCAGCGAGAGGATTCGACAACCGGCATGCTAGCTACAAAATACTCACTTTCAATGGTTAGTAGATTATCTGAGACAGAGTATTCGGAGGAATACAATGTCGAGTTATCATAATCATCATGCTCAGTAGAATTACGCCCATTTAAATGATTATATGTGCTAACATTTTTAACAAGAATGCTTTCATTAAACTGACTGTATGCTGGGTCACTGACGCTCTGAAGTCCATCCATCTGGTCCACTTTGGTCTCCAGCTTGAGGTTTCCCACATGCAAACTAGCATTTTCAACAGAAATACCTGAAACGTTGGTTGACGTAACATAGGCATCCTGTCTTTCAAATTGAGAAGATCCAGATCCGGATCCAGAAGCAAATTCATACCCATTTACAGATTCAGACTCATCCCCCAACCCGGACCTGGATATGAACTCTGATTCCCCCTCAAAATGACCTCCATTGTAACTGACCTCTTTTTCCACCTCAATTACGGAAGCACTTGTACCTGCTGTCCTGGTCGTTTCTGTCCTCAGTTGGGATGTGGGCCTTATGGTTGTCAGGTAGGCCGGTGTCTGCGTGCCCTTCGTATTTGAGATATCATTCCAGAACCAGCCATGTGTGTGGCGTATGCTCAAGCACACCACAATAAAGAGGCACAGCCAAAACCTCAGCTCAGACATCACGTTCACTTCCAGTCAATTCAGCAATTCAAACAGGATCCTGACATGCCCTCTACAGTAATCCACACCACACACACAGAGACTCGTCCCTGGCTCACCGTAAAGTCACCACAATCAGCCCACAAGCCAGGCAGGAAAAGTTTAGAGGAGGAGTAACATATTTAAAAGAGAGCAGGGGGCTGCTTCGTCATTGGCCGAGCTTGGGACCTTTTCCTCCCCCGTAGCTCCATCTCCCCTTTGTCCTTGTGAAAGAGTGTCTCTGATGATAGATATTCTTACCAAAAATGCCTCCAAGGCGTGCTTTTGTATATGCCGGTGCTTCTAAATGCCCTCGCTGATGGAATTTAGAGTTGTTTCAACTTTTACAGCCTTTGTAGGGGCACAAAAATTCCACAGACCCACTGTTACACAGAAACAAGCTGCTTAAAACACCTCTTAGATACAGACATTTATGCTTTAAATAGGGCTTTTTTGTCATTTGCTGAAGCTCTGTTTTTCATTATAATTAAAAATGAATACTTTTTTGTCATTTTCTGAAGGAAATACTAAAAAAAATCGATATTTAGGTAGTTTATGAAATGTTGCATCAGGGACAACATTTTTGAGGTAATAAGTTATATACAAAGCATGCATTAAATTGATCAAAAAAGACAGTTAAGTAACTTTTACAACAACAAAAAAAGTTTTAAATAAATGCTGTTCTTGTGAACTTTCTATTCATCAAACAATCCTGAAAAAATGTATCACGGTTTCCATAAAATATTAAGCAGCAAAGCTGTATTCAGAAATGCTTCTTGAGCATCAAATCAGCATATTAGAATGATATTTGAAGGATCGTGTGACACTGAAGACTTTCAGCTTTGCCATCACCGGATTTTAAAATATATAAAAACAGAAAACTATTTTAAATTGAAATAATATTTCACAATATTACTGTTTGTACTGTATTTTTGATTCAATAAATGCAGCCTTGATGAGACTTATTTCAAAACATGTCAAAAATTACCGACCTCAAACTTTTGAACAGTAGTGTACATAGTAAAATTATAAATGTGATAAATTCTGAAAATTTAATGGAGTCTGTATGTTACGAGAGATAAAAAGATTATTGATATGAATAATCAGAATGCCTGAGGAATATCAATATGCAATCACTCTATTAAATATAGTTATCAAATGCTATAAGACCAAACTATGCTACCTAGTTAGGACAACTGTTTCACTAAACTTTTTATCCTTCTTGATACAAACTGTGTTCCCTGTTTAGGAGAGACGACATAAATCATTTCATAACTATGTCAATGAAGTTCACACAGAAGCCAGCTTTGAGCTGGAACAAGCTGTCTAAAAACTTGCTTACCTCCAGCATATTGGCTTAAACCAACCCCCAATACAAATCTTGTTCTCTGGTTTAAACTTACAATTAGCTTTGACAGTGGCGACCACATGTTCTGTGCTTCAGTTACAGAGTTATCTTGTGCACTTGTTCAGACAAGCCTAAGGGAGCTGGTGACAGAGACCCTCCACATGCTAACTGACACTCTATAAGCACAGTCAAACTACAAATATTTCTCCTGAAGAAATTTACAAATATGAACACATGCATCAGTGGACATTGTGCCTCTCTCAGTATACTGTAAAAAAAAAAAAAAAACATTTACTGGATTACGTTTCACAAGAAAATACTATTTCTGTCTTATACTTTCAAAATGTTGAAAATGTTAAATTTCAGAATTAATTACAGAGTGTAAACTGTGTCCACGCCATTTTTTTCAGTATATAACGTATGTGAATATACCATCGCAGATTCACATAATGCTATATTACAAATAGTATCCAAATCCCTGAAAATGTTTTACATAAAATCACTATTACTATAGCATGAAGAAATCAGAACACAGCCACTTTTAAAATGACTATATGTTTTTATAATTGTAGGAGACACAGCCAAAAAAAATAAATTAAGTGCACATTGTCAAAAAAAATTGTAAACAAATGGACTACAATTTAGCCGCGTTTCCACCGCAGGATCTTTCCCCAGGACCTAAGGACTTTGGGGTGGTACTCTGTGTGTTTCGACCGCAGGAACCAGGATCTAAATGAAGTTCCAGACAAAAAGTTCCCCCTCAGAAAGTCCCTGCTCACGAGGTAGTAATTTTTTAAAGTTCAGGAACTTTTGGGGGTTGGACTTGGGCGCTGAACACGCTGATTGGTTGAGTTCATGCAGCATTTTGATTGGGTGACTACACACAGCATTTTATTTCAACCACCATTTTTAAAAGTCTGTTGTGATGCTTGTAGTAAGAGTTGTTTGCAATTCAAATCAACAATGGAGTTTAAAAAATACGACAGATGACGAGATTCATATATTAAGATGATGACATATATTAAGTTGATATGCAGAGGACAAAAGAGTTCCTGGGACGAATTGTTCCGGGTAATTTTGGTGGAAACGAGGCTTATGACTAAATACTGACAAAATTTCAAAGAAAAAAAGCTAAAAAGATACAAATAAAACCCAATACTGGTAATTTACTTGTCTGGCTTTTCATTTAAAGCAATCCACTGAAAAATAATGATTTAAACATGTTTTTACAGTACAAAGCTAATTTTACTATTGTGAAGTACTTTGGTTAAAAGTTGAGAAAAATAAAATAAATAAACTCAAAAAGTCTAAAATCTTAATGAATAGTTTCACTCTTTGACAGTGCAGACATCTCAGAGTAACAGTATAAGTCAAAAGATACAATGAAGCCTTGTGTTGTGTTGTGTTTTTCTTATTATCCTCAGAGCTGAATTTATAGTAAGATGAGTCTAGGATGCATAATCACTCTTTTGGGTTTTGATGTGAACTGGATAAAAAGCTGAACCAGGGGATTTGGTTCAAAGAAAACTTTGAGTTCTCTTCTTAAACAGTGAAAGGACACAATGAGGCATGCAGATATTTCAGAAACCTACAACGTCTGCCAAACCCCTTGAGGCACAATAGAGAAGTCAACCCCTCAGAACAATTCATCAAGAGGCACAGCCAAAATTACTGGGGCAGCCCACAGTGAGTGTGGGAATTGCATTAACAAATGCTGAGCAGAAGTAGACAGTCCTCAAAAACACAGCGAATCTAGCATTAACTCAGCATAGCATTTAGATTTTAAGTGGACTCTGCTAGAAGAATTCTCATAGGTTCTGTGGCAAAACCTAGTGAGCAGCCTTGTTGTCTACTGCCTATGTAGACATCTACCTTCTGAGATAGTGTCCAAACTTAAATAGAACCTCATTTAGAACAATTTAAACAGACTCTTCTGTAGGTGTGACAAAAAAAAAAAAAAAAAAAAAAAAAACACACACCGAATTTCCTGACCATTAAAAAGTGCACTCTACAGTATATGGTATGAATCCGCCATGTTGGATTTGTCATGTGACCTACAGTGTCAGTTGAGTCGTTTCATTGCCATTCCTAACTCCTCCCCCATTGCCTCATGGGATAGTCAAGTGTCCATTGGATGTACGCTTCAGAATCTCACCGGGTACTCTTCGCCAATTGTTTTATACTGGACATACTATTTTTTTTCATATACACACTATGTATAGGAAGTATGCAACATCTTTTTACTGGCCATGTCGCTATGCATAATGGGATTGACTTCTACAAGGAGGATACAAGCAAAGCGACATTAGAACTTGGTCAAAAGAAGGTATTATGCTGCTTACATTTTGGGAAAAGGTCACATTGAGAATTAAGCCCACAATTTCTTAAAATGCTGCCTATATAAGTAACTTGGTTTTAGAGCAGAGCCCAAGATTCGAGGAGAAAATCCTCCCAAAATAAATCGATATTAAGTAACCAAAAATGTTTTATTATAGAATTCTGCCAATTCCTACATGGAAGAAATGCATACAGTAAAGTTGATTAGACTCCGGTGTTCACTGCAGGTTAAAGGAAGTATGACTGACTTCATTCTTTTTTCTTCTCATTTCACAGGAAGTAAAGGTTAATGAACTGCAAACACAGCTTTACCCACAAGGACACTGAAACACGAGCAGCCATGAGAACATGACATCAACACATGCTTCTTATTACCTCGAGCCAAAATGTCACATACATCACTGAAGCAACTAACAATTCAATAACTGGCTGAAGTCCTGCTGTTAGCTTTTACATAAGGGTTAATGCTAAACCTCATGATTCAGGTCATCAATGGGTGGGAATCTTAGTTTACAATTCTCCTTGGTGACTCCCTCGCAGTCGTGACCTTTCTCGGCACACACTCAGGGCCAACGTGTTCTCTGCCATCAGCCAAAAAGATTTGTTTGGTGGATGAAAGCTGCACTCATCAGGATGTGATTTAACATGAATTTTAAAATTTAAGGCAGCTTTTACTCATTGCCGTTACAGAACAAAAATGCTTGTGACATTTTTCTTTTGGGGAGTCCCTCATTCCTTTATGACTGAACTGGGATATTCTTGTGCCAAGGGACCCTAATGATTTGGAAAGTTTGGCATCTGAGCTTTGTTTTGAGGAAAACTTATATTAATCATACAACAATAACAGAAAAATAGGTGTCACATGTTAGTCGGAGGAGTTTGAGGTGCTCAGGAGTCAGGATATATGGGAAGTGCAGCCAGAAAGGATGGGTGGCCAAAAGAAACAAACATCCAAAACCGGCATGTTCTCAGTCACACTCCTCTGCAAACTCCTATGAGGAAACTGAGCTTTCCTGACATTTCCTGCCTCTCACTGATGAAAGAAGTGTCCTAAACATGTAATGTCCTTGGGTGTGTTTGAATAAAAAGATGGTTTGGATCAAATCTACATGGCCTCATATGTATCTTCAACTAAATTACCAAATTAATGCAATAATTGAAATAGATGAAAACTATACAGTGTACACTGCTGTTTAAAAGTTTGGAATCAATCAGATTTTTAAAAGAAATTACTGCTTTTATTAAGCAAAGAAGCATTAAATTGATCCAAAGTGGCAGCAAAGACATTTATAATGTTACAAATATTTCTATTTCAAAATAAATGCTGTTCTTTTAAAAATTTCTATTCAACAACGAATCCTGAAAAAAATATATCAAGTTTTCCACAAAAATATTAGGTGTCACAACTATTATATTTTAGATAGATAGATAGATAGATAGATAGATAGATAGATAGATAGATAGATAGATAGATAGATAGATAGATAGATAGATAGATAGATAGATAGATAGATAGATAGATAGATAGATAGATAGATAGATAGATAGTAAAGAATCTTTAACAGTCACCTTTTGTGTTCAAAGGCATACAGCATATACAGTATATAAAATGACATAAGGTCAAAAAATACATCATATGGGGTTTGGACTGCATTGAGGCGAGTAGGAAAACATTGTCAAATAATTGAAAGGATCTTGTGAATTTGAACAAAGCTTTCTATATTTACAGGTGACAGGGAACTTGTTGAGTGCATGTAATTAACTTGAGCATAGGGATAATAACAGCATTTCATCCTGTTTCCGCTGTCTACAGGCTTTCTTTTTAAATGCAGAGAGAGTCTGAACCTCTTACCCAAGCTGACATGCCAAAAGCAGAAGTTATGAGATGTACAAACAAGGTGTCCTTGATCCATAATAACACAGTAACAGATGTGACACAGGTTTACAGCATCAGCAGGAGCAGACAGAATAAAAAACTTGATTAAATATATTCTTTGGGTTTTTCCCACTGAGATTTGTCAAACAGCATTGAATCAGACATTCATACAGGCTTTTTGAGGTCAATTTAAAGCAGTTAAAAATTCTGAACTGTTTACTCTAAAATGTTTCACCAAAAAAAATATGACGGAGGAAGGTCCATGGTCACACAGTCTCCCTCCCACCTGAATATAATGTTTACATGCTTTAGAGGGACTTACAAAGTAAACTCTCTCAAAATGCTTTATTTTAGTGTGTGTTACTGATAAGGATCAACAGAATGTTTTACAGCAAAAAAAAAAACATAGCATAATATTATTTGCCATTACTGTGATTTAAAAGTGTGGTTATGGGCTAAAATAATCATGCTTTGTGGCTCCTGAGCTTTGCAATGTTGAGGCAAAATTATAGATGGATCACCTACTTAATAAAGGAAAAGACAGGTTTAGATCAGATTAAACTGAACGACAAATTACAGATTAGATTAATATGTCCTCTTAACACCAGCCAAAGGGGGAAAACCTAGTGATCACATGCTGCAATTTAGAGTGACCTCGCTCTTTCTCCCATCAGAAGCCAAACTGAGCATGTGACCCACTTTAACCTCTAATTGCAAGGTCAGTCCTAAATGGACACCATATTGGACCACTTACAGGAGATTTTAAAGAGGGTCACATCACCTTCCAGTCTAACATTTCATCATATTCCACTAAATAGGTCCATTAAACCCTACATACGTTCAGACACAAGCTTGCAAAACTATAAAACCTGCAAATGTTCAGATACACAAGCTTGCAAGTCTATTCCAGACAAAATGATCAAACCGGTAAATATATTTCTCCTTTTGTGGCATTCAAAAGACATGGGCATGCTAGTCTAAAGCCCGTGACACACCAAGCTGACGTCAAAGAGCTAGCGGCGACGAAAGCTGACTGTGTTGTTGTCTCTCGTCGGCTGTTTCTCTGCCAAAAAGCTGCGCTTGAACACACTAAAAGGACTAAAGGTGACTGTCAGCTAGCACTTGCGTTCTGTGACTGCGTGTAAGTAAATATCTGTCCATATTCAGCAGGTTTCATTAGTCTATTTTCGTCATTCAAAAAGGAAACCCGAAACTAGGGCTGCAAATATACAACCGTTAAACAAAGAAGCGCTTGCTTAGCATTTTGAACATCAATCACGCTGATCACTTTCTTCATTCCACTCGGCTTATGTTACTATGAAAATATTCGTGCATTCGAATGCTCAGGTTAGATGATGTAAAAATTATAACAGCCTTCTGTCTGTACCGTCTTGACTTCTTTGCTCGCTTTCATCACTTTCGCTTTTATTCTCCTCGTTCGCTAAGCTGAACAGCCAGAGTTCTCTCCCTCACCGTCGGCCTGATGCCGAATCAATCCAGCGGTGTTTGACTAGAGCCAGCGGTGCGGAACACACTGAAAAAACCCGAGCAGACCGACGGTCAAAAACAGCCCGACGGCTTGGTGTGTCCTGGCCTTAAAGCTTCAGAAAAGTGCTGCAGTCAGTAAGATAATTGAGCGTGTAATCAGACCCCTGCCAAAAAGCCAGAGGACACTCAATAGCCCCTCTCGGTGTCCAGTGAACTTTCTATGCATTGTAGCTTCCTCTGATCTGTCCTCACCTTTCAGGTCCCCCGTCTATACATTGTTTCAGAGAACTATACATCCGATATAACATTATACCATACAACAAAATTAGTGAATCTGATATGGACTAAGGCTGACAATAGCTGTGGACATTTCAACACAAGTCCTTTGTGAAGGAAATACAGTGGGACTCGACAGACCGAATTTAAACAATTTCTTCTTTAGCTGCATTTGAATATGATTACATTAGTTAGTTAACCTTTATTTAACCAGGCAAGTCACTTAAGAACAAGTTCTTATCTTCAACAACAGCCTGGCAGGAGAGTTAAAATCTCCTGAAAGACATAAATTACAATACACACACATATACATTCATTTAAGAAAATCTTGAATTAAAGGAACAGTTCACCAATAAAAGAAAATTCTTCATTATGTCTTTCCAAACCTATATGACTTTCTTTCTTCCTTGGAACATAAAACAAGTTATTTATCTTTTCTTATTTGTTTTAAGACATTATTAAATCACTTTAGCAGAATTTCCAAGCTGTTTTTGACCATTCAATGAAAACGAATGCTGGCGTCAAGTTAAATGGGTTAAAAACAACATTATAGGGTCAGAATATTTTGAAAGTATTTTCATTTTGGGGTGAACTATCCCAAAGTAAACACACAAAGGAAGTGTAAATGGATATAGAAGTTCAAGCTACCCATCATCATCTACCAACTGACCTACAGTTTGATCTCTCTAAGGAGCATATGGAAGATCCATATGATGTGTTTTTACAGCTAAAAGGGGTTGTAACCCCTGCACTGGGACTCCATAAACCGAGGTCACCCTGAAAAAACAAATCCACAAGACCCAATGATGAGAAAGGAAGTCCGCACAATAAAACCACCCTCAGCCTGAATCAACTACAAACTGAAACAAAAATGCACGTACACAACACAACAAAATCCATGTCCAACACCTTTCTTGCTTTGTGTGCATGTACATAAGTGTAGGACCAATAAAGGACAAAAAAAACAAAACAAAGGAGTACAGAAGGATACCCCATCTGAAACTTCAAAGACTCAGTGACAATGACATGGAATGCATGGCATGCCTTCATGACACCAGTAGGCTTTTGTCTGGACCTCTCTGGCTCTCTGTCAGCAAGCGAGCCGCAGGAGAGCATTTACATGCTAAACACTGCTTCCTCAGGGACAGAGCTCACTCAGGGGGCTGCTTCAAAAAGTAATGAGTTTAGTTAAGGGGCATCTCCTGAGCGGAGGGTGGTCCTGGTTTCATTCTATCTCCAGTGGCTCCAAGAGCTCCACTGATAGTCTTCTAGTGAGTCATGGTATGTGCCATCTAGCTGTGTTCAATTGTATTGATTCTGCAGTTTTATTGTTCCTTAAGGTACTTAAGGTTTATTCGACATACTGGACTTAATTTTCATAGACACAAAAATATAAATAACAGGCCCCAAACGTTACTTTGAAGCTTAAGTCACACTTAGTGCTTAATGTATGAATATTGTAAAATTAGAAACAAAATATCATATACAAATAATATAGGAAAAATAAATAAATAATAGGTGATTTTTGTATATGTATATATATAGATAAATATATAGTAATATGTTTAATATATACACTGCCATTCAAAAGTTTGGGATTAGTAAGATTTTTGAATGTTTTTAAAAGAAGTCTCTTATTCATTACTCCAGTCTTCAGTGTCACATGATCCTAAATCATTCTAATATGCTGATTTGCTGCTCAAGAAACATTTATTATTCTTATCAATGTTGAAAACAGGTTTTTTTTGTTTTTTGTTTTTTTTGCATTCTTTGATGATTAGAAAGTTCAAAAGAACAGCATTTACTTGAAATAGAATCTTTTGTAACATTATAAATGTCTTTACTGTCACTTTGGATGCACCTTTGCTGTATAAAATAAAAAAAATGCCATCTATTTCAGATAATTGCTGTTTTTTTTTACTTTCTATTCATCAAAGAATCCTGAACCGTTTTCAACTTTAATAATAATAATTGTTTTTTGAGCAGCAAACCAGCATATTAGAATGATTTCTGAAGGATCATGTGACACTGAAGACTTATACAGCCAACTTCTGTCTTTTGAAAAGTATGCTTTTACATGTGACTAAAGTGTCAAGTGACTTTTAAGTTAAAAAATATTTACCAACATTATTAATGTAAATAACTTGAACAAATAATAATAATAATAATAATTAAAAAATTGTATTTATGACTAACATTTCTCTCACTTTGTGTCTGGTCTTCACACTTACAGTATCATAAAATGCTGCACAGAATTTAGAAGAGAACCAGTGAATGTGTTTAACTTATCCAACATAAATTTTCAATGCCTATACCTCCCTGGGCTGTGTTTTATGTTATTTTAAAATCGTAAAACTTCCAATTCTATAGTGCACTCCACTAAATCTGTCAGAAACAACTGCTTGGAGAGCTGGGCAATTCCCTTAACTTTTCAGCGTTATCTACAGACTTGCTGAAACCAAATCCTTACATCTCCACCACGGGAAATAAAGCAGTAGAATTATAACACTGAACTCTAGGCTAGAAGTTCACGTAAAACCAAGCATCAAAGATTCCATAAATGAAAACAGACTTCCAATATAGACGCTAGAAGGTTTGCAGAATGAGGTCAGACTTAGGAGACTTAGAGGAGCATGTCTGGGCAGAAACAAGTGCTAGAGACAGTTGTTTCTCGGCTCTGAACGGCAGAGAAGTCTCCCATTGAGAAACTGAACAGGAAGGAGTTAGTTAGGGTTGATTTCTGCAACGGAAAATATCTCTCAGGACCCTGTCAGGGACGTGTCATGGCCCAGCAGTGCAGATAAGAAGAGCCTCCTCTTGACAAGCATCTTTCAGACCTCATTCATGTACTGAACGCTGGGTAAACACATGCAACATAGACAACCTCATGAAGGGAGCAGCCCAGAGGGTCTTTATCCTGCTCAGACACGCTCTACAGTCGCTCTCATTCATGTCATCAAATTATCAAAATGTAGCATTCCCGGAAGATCCTTCACAAAGTCCATACTAACAATGGATGGCAAATACAGCAGTCTACATCAAAACAGGCCAAATATGGACGCAACATGTAGCTTTTGACTTACCTAGATATAACAAACAGATACAAAACAGGCTTTATTACTAAAATGCCTGAGCAAACTATTGCCAGAAAATGTTCACATGGCTACATCTGGGCATATATATTTTATTGCTGCAAGTAATAGATTTAAAGATGTCTGAGAATGCTTTCCAAGTTCCCTAAGAACAAACTTCAGTGAGCATGACGCCCTTTAGCATGAGTGGCTCCCTCTGCTGTAAGATGAGAGGTTTACACAATGTAAGCTCTTGTATAATTGAGATCTCTTCATCAAAATGGAAAAAACCTAGCATTAAAATGATCATACAGATTTGAAGAATACTGAATACATATGCTAATTAACGTTACAGTAATGTTTAATTCCTTATCATTATTTATTGCATTAGGTATCGTGAACGAACATTGAGCATTTTACAGCATTTATTCTAGGTTAATGCTAATTTATAAACAATGTTGTTCATTGTTCATTTAAGTTCATTCATAATAGACTGTTAACCTGAAAATGAAAAAATGTACATGAAGCAATTTACATACTGTAAATAAAAGTATTGTTCATAGATGCTCATATTATAACGAAGACAATACTCATAATTAATCTTATATTGATCTTATATTGAATTTCTTGCATTAAAGGGAGAAATATCGGGACCTTGATACTATTTGGAAAAGAAAACATTAACCAAACATAAAATATATTTTGCAAACTACCCAGCAAACACATAAAAACCATTCAGAACATCTAATATAAGCAACTGAAGAGCAAACATCTAGCATTGTGTCATGAATTTTGCAAGGAAACATCACTCAAAAAAAATCTTGTTTTATGTATTTATTTAAGATTTAATAAATGGTAACTACTACCTTTCTCCACTAGAGGGAACTACAAAGACTTCACGTATTATACAGCTAAAGTCTTAAGAATAAAGCATGAGTGACATCCTTCAAATAAAATGAGAAGGGTGAAACAAAATATGCTCTTAAGTTTAACATTAAAAACATTTGTTACATATAAAGATCTGATACTGTACACCTTTACTGTGAGGTGGGGAAATCCTTTTGTTTGACAGGCTACGACCATATTATGCATTAACACCGTGACAATATGCACTTGTTACTGCATATACTTATTGTAGCATGTTTGATCACTGAAGCTATAGTTTTATCTAATAATCAAGCCTGAGGAGAGATCGAGCGTGTGCAGCTAAAGCATAAACCACCCCCCCCACCCCACCCCCAAACGCACCTGTTCAAACACGCATGCAGACACACACACGCTCGGGTTGTTAATAAGACTTGTCAGCATCTGATGATGTGCTCTCGGTAACACCGCATGGTTCAAACAGTTCATTCACGAGGGACAGAACCGAAAAAAAAGACAAACACAGAGGGGCGTCCCTCATCTGCTACTTAAAGTGAAGGACTGTTGACATTATTGCCTTTTATCTTGTGTATATCAACACACTCGGGACCCATATAACATACGGTTACAATAATGTGCTGATTGCACATCACTTTACTGACTGTATCAGGTGTGTTAGTCTCACGTAGCCAGACTTCAGATTTTCTGCATGTTTGGTCCATACGTGCTATTTATTGGTGTGTATACCACAACAAATACTTGTTCCATAAGGTTCACTTATAATGTTACAAAAAATATATATATTTTATGTGGAACAACAACTATTTTCCACCTTCATTCTGACCCTCTTTTTAAAATTATCCGTTTTTAAGGGGTGTCTCCTTTAAAGGCCCCCTGAAATCAAAATGTTAGTTTTTTAGATTTTAGTATGAATATTTTAGTCTTAGGTTATGATTAAGCTGATGTGTTCCAAAACAATGACAAAATTCACATTTAGGAGATATAAACATTCAAAACTTACAGTCCATCACTTCTGCTAAAATGGATCATGGATTTATATGACATCACTGTGGACTTCAGCTTCTCATCACATCTTCTGTCCAATCAAATGCTCTCTAGAATCTAAAGCATCTCGCACCGGGTTGGAAATGTGTGTTTGGTTGCTCAAACGTTTTATTCCGTTTTCCAACTCTATGTTGGTTAAGAATGAAATTGCTAGAATTTATTCACACCTCTACTGTTGAATCCAATGTTTCATCAGTGTTTCATTCACTTCCATGGTGCTGTCAAGTGCGACTTGCAGTCTGTGAGGTAAACTAAACGCAATTGGCTATTTGAAAAGGGGGAGGGGCCATTCAATATGTCCCGCCTTAGCTTCCTGTTTCAGTAGAAATTACATCAACGCATCATACAAAGCGACACGTTCCAAGGCACTTCAGTGGGCCTTTAAGGTTTGTCAGTAAACGGCCACTATTATGATTGGCTAACGTCATTGCATAGGAAACTGTATCAATGCCCACTCGCTATTGCATGCGAATAAGTGTTTTGAAAGTGTTTTGATACCCACAAACAACGTCGTTTCCACACAAACTGCTAAAGTGCATAAACTGTGTGCTCTTCCTCACAGAATGCAACTGATTAGATTTCAACCATCAATATACATCAGATGTACGTGCATCGGTAAATGTACACTGGGCAGGTGACAATGAGCAAACAATCTAACTGTTTTCACCCAAGATAAATAAAAGCACTGTGGTCTTTTCCACTTTAAAATGATCATGCACCTGGGAGACGTTTCGCTAGATCTCAGAATCACCGTGAAGAGCTTTATCTCAAGCAAACAGCTCATGAAAACACAAAGCTGAGATCAAATCTCACGCTCAGGCTTTTTCGCAAAGCGGCATCAAAAACTGCAAGCATATGTTCACTATTACAGCTCTTGGATGTGTTAGGTTTAGAACTTTTAAAAGAGGTTTGCCATTTTATTAGCATTACAACAATAAACCTGATTTCCCAGAAAAGTATTGGCTTAAATCTGAGAGGGAAAAAATCAGTTTTACAAAAGTACCATTAGGGTGCGCTGCTGAGCCTATTGGAGGAGTGGAGGAGTGGAGGGGGGGGGGGGGTGTTATGGGGCTCTTGGGGGTGCTGAGTACAGCCTTTCCCACATTGACCTCATTACAGAGGACATCTCAATCGAAGCACTATCATTAGCAGGGCTTAAGCTCAGTGCTGTGTTACAGCATGTGTGTGCATGTGTGACGTGGTTCGCACAGGGAGAGCAGACGGGCCGCATTGCTGGACATGGGACCCCGTCTGGAAGGAACAAGCCTCGTCTGTGTCTTGTCAACAGTGGGGTTGGGCTAATTATTTACCTGTGCTAAGATTTCAAACCTCCGACACGGCCAAGTCAAGGACAAGGTGTGGTCGTCCCCGTCCAACCATCCTTCCTCGGGTCATATTAACTGAGAGCAAAGGGTGAGGCTCAGATAAAGCAAACATGCCTGAGGAAAGGCTTTGTTGACGCTGAAACTTACAGATGACTACTCATCCTTCCTAAGTGAGCTCAAGCCAACACTTGTCTACACAAGTGAGCAATGATGACTTAGATTTGAATTAGGTATATGCGAAAGTAAATTTTTTCAAAAGCATTGCTAAGGAAGCCGTGTATAAAGTTGGTTTTGGGTTCACCTGACCCCAATCAGATGCGTTCGAGAGCACTTACACAATACACTCTTGTACTGAAAAGCAGCTGTATGTGCTGCAACAAAACAGAATGCATTTTTAAAAGTAAAGGTTGTGGTCAACCTTATTTCAGCAAAATTTGGTGATAAAATTGTTTCTTGTCAAAAGCGTAGCATTCAGCTGCTTTTCTGTTGGTCAGCATGGTGAAAGAATTCAAGAGACCAACTTGAAAATTAACGTGGGGAACTTTTTCACCCTCGCGCGAAACTCATAATCGCATGGATTTCTATTGGATTTACGCCCGCAAAATTTCGTCAAGCAACGGTAAATGTGTCCATGCTGAAAAATATATTAAAATAGAATACAGTTATTGTAAATTGTTAGAATATTTTGCAATATTTACTGTTGCAGCCTTGGTGAACATAAGGGATTTCTTTCAAAATCAAACTTAAAGCTGCCGTCGGCAACATTTTTTTTATCATATTCAGTGAAATCGACACTATAATCCGACAGAACAACATAAATAAGGTGGTTTTAGAAAAAAAACCGAGCTTCTAACTCCACCTGGAGCGTGTTATTTGTTTTGAAAAAATCCACCGCTCCCGGATCATCGGGTCCAATCAGCGCAGGGGGGTGTGAGATCTGACTGTCAATCACAGTTCGTGCACACGCCACAGATCCCCCCTCGTGCACGTTACAATATCACATGCACAAGACACGCCTGAAGTTCGCCTGAAGATTGTACGAAGTGTGATGCGGAGAGAAAATCTACTAACAAGCTTCCAATTCCTCGGTTATTGCTATCTATTGATAGATTAGCCAGGGCAGCCTACCTCCGAGTCTATGGTGTTGATCGATGCTGAAGAGACGGACGCGTTCACAGAAAATCAGGTACACACGCACTGACGAGCACGACCACAATGGGAGGGTGCTCGCTGGTAGTGGGGGAGGGGCATGGGAGTTGTAAACAATCAAAATTTTGGCTAAGTCGACCCAATCTGCCAGACTTGCCGACTGCAGCTTTAATAATTTTAAAATAATAATAGAAATCAAATGTTCTCCATATAATGCCAATATATATCATTAATTCATCTCACACTACATATAATTTAATAATAGCAAATAAGATGTATAGAAAATTGCTACAGTGAAATTAGTTACTTTACACCACATTTACTATTCACACACACACACACACACACGCGTAAGCATATGCCGACAATCTCAAAATGGCTAAATATTGTCTGACTAATTTGCCTGACTGATATACAGAGGTGGGTAGAGTATCCAAAAACTGTACTCAAGTAAAAGTACAAGTACTTATAGAAATATTTACTCAAAGTAAAAGTAATAATCTTAATAGTTACTTGAGTAAGAGTAAAAAAGTATCCAATGAAAAAACTACTCAAGTAGCGAGTTACTAGTTACTTCGGATCATATAGGCCTATATATATATAAACTGTATATATATATATATATATATATATATATATATATGTATGTATGTATGTATGTATATATATTTTTTTTTTTATATATATATATATATATATAATGTATGTATGTATGTATATATATATATATATATATATATATATATATATATATATATATATATGAAGACTTCATGATGCAAAAGTCTCTTAGTGCCATCTGAAATTTTCTTCTAAAAGAGCATTTTTATCAAGCTCGTATGTTTAAGTTCAGTAATTTCTCTTTAATGACAATTAATTTAGGTACTATAATTTAGAATTTAGAGCATAAAAATGCTCTTTTAGAAGAAAATTTCAGATGGTACTTAGAGGCTTTTGCCTTTGAAGTCGTCATATATATAAAATGATTTTATTTAGATTTTTTTTTTATTTAAATGACTATTATTATCATAAGTAGCTATCTTTGCAACAAAAACAGAAGAGATGCGTAATGCATTATTTCTGCCATCTGTATAGCCCGAAAATCATTGCCTGTCCGTTGGTTTGTATAACAGTAACTTATACAACTACATTTGGATTATTAGACAATGTCGAAATAAAGTAAATCTGCAGAGTGTTGCATTCAAAGGCATGTAATTGACAGAGAAGAAAGAGTTAAAACTCTTCACATGTGCTCGCGCTCATGACTGCTACTAACATATGAACACAAAAAAACAAATAAAAGTACATTGACGGATCTTCTTCTGTCTGTTCTCCAAAATATAATCAAATGTATATTTCTGCAAGCATGTTTAAACTGGTTAACTGTCTACGGCAGGCAAAAGCATTCGTTTTCAAGTCGAGTTCACACGCCACTGCGCAACAGACAGCTTACGAAGATGTTCAACTAATAAAGATCTTCATCGCTGGCAAAAATATGATGCATTTGAAGATTTGCTCTCACTGACTGTACTGTAGGTCCACGGCCACTTCATCTAACACTCTTGATATCCTTAAATCTTCCTGTTACGACTCCGAGTCGAGTGTGAATTGAAATCGCTTCAGACGATTCAGTGCGTGCAGGAACTGAACAGATCGTTCAAACTGATTCGCGAACCGATTTAGACAGATCTAACTTGTTGTTTGATGAAGTCTTTGAACAGAATCGACTCAAAAGAGTGATTCATTTGTGAATTGAGCATCGCTCAAGCCCAGAAAAAAAGATACAGCGCGCTTGGAATAAACTACGCATTTAACAACACATATTGCATTAAAATAAAGTAACGAGAGGAACGTCGCCCAAGTAAAAGTACAGTTTTTTCATTAGAAATGTACTCAAGTTAAAGCAAAAGTACCCACATTTAAATCTACTCTTAAAAGTACAATTTTTCCCAAAAAGTACTCAAGTAGGCCTAAATGTAACGAAGTAAATGTACTTCGTTACTACCCACCTCTGCTGATATATCAGTTTATCAATATCTCAAACGAAAAGAAAAGTTATGACTTGTGACCAAGCAGTGGCCTCTGTCTTGCCCTCCTTCATTTGAAACAATAGCTTCACTGACCTCCACACAGAAACCCACACCTGTCAGTCTTTAAAATGCCCATCAATCTGTTTCCTGAAAAGAGAGCCCTCTGCTGTCCTAAAGCTCTTTTGAAAGGCACCAGGGGGATGGGGACGCTTGTCGACAACAGCTGTTTGTTGGCAAGGTCTTTGAAAATCTTGTTTTTGAGGCAGCAGAGGGCAAAACAGAATTTGGGAGGTAAGCAGAAGTGGACCTGAAACTCAGTAACTTCCCACAAAGTCTATGAGTAATGGTCAACAACTAAAACAATATCCTTATGTAATACAAAAGGTCTCAAAGGGACTTGCAAACAAATAAAAAAAGGATAAGTTTTGGAACAAACAAGTTATATAACTGAACATATTTTAGCAGTCTGCCGGAATAATATTGTATTTTGTGCCTTGAGAATTAGGACAATGCCACCAAAGGAGACATAAACAATCAGAGTCTCCTATGAGAAGGGAGGAAGTTGACCAGTGATACATTTGCTCACTGTAATGAACTGTGACACCAGTTGCCATCAAGTCATGCAGTGGGGAAAAAAACGTAATAATGCAACTAAAATATAAGCATGCATAGTTAGGATAGCAAAATGAAAACAAAATCATGTGGTTGTGAAATCAAAAATCATACATCTATTTAAGCTTCAAATTCATCTGTTAATAAAAAGAAATTAGCCAAGTTAGACAGATACCAGCATGGACAAGTTGCATGATATGCCACGTTATGAAAGCAATGAAAAAAAGACCCAGGCTAAATTAAATACAAGTTAATGTGCAAAATTAACAAACATGGATTTTTTGGACGTACACTACTCAGTAAGATGTTTTTAAAGAAATTAATACTATTATTCAGCAAGGATGCATTACATTGATCAAAAGTGACAGTAAAGACTTCTAAATTGTTACAAAAGATTTCCATTTCAAACAAATGGTGTTCTTTTGAACTTTCTATTCAACAAAAAATCTATTACAGTTTAGACAAAAATATTAAGCAGCACAAAGGTTTTCAACATTAAAGGTGCTCTAAGCGATGAGTCACGTGTTTTTTAGGCCAAAACATTTTTTGTCACATACAGCAAACATCTCCTCACTATCCGCTAGCTGCCTGTCCCCTGAACACACTGTAAAAAACATGGTCTCTGTAGACAGCCCAGGCTCCACAAACGGCAACAAAAACAAACTGGCCCAGCCTGGACCTCGAAACATAACAAACAGTGTTCCAGCCAATAACCGACAAGAATGATTTGGGGGTGGGGGTTCGGGGGTTAGTGCGCGTGCACATGAAGGGGGGTGTGGGGAGATGTCTAGACCAGTGGTTCCCAAACCTGTCCTGAAGGCACCCCAACACTGCACGTTTTCTTTGTCTCCCTAATCAAACACACCTGATTCAACTCATCAGCTCATTATCACATGGGTTAATGAGCGGATGAGTTGAATCAGGTGTGTTTGATTAGGGAGACAAAGAAAATGTGCAGTGTTGGGGTGCCTTCAGGACAGGTTTGGGAACCACTGGTCTAGACAACGACTAATGTTAAAAATGTATATTCTTGATAATTTTGATATGGCTGACACACGACCAAAGAGACAATGTTCCGATGAACAAATAACAAAGAATAGGGAAAAGGAGAAGGAACGTGCGAAGTCCCGAAATTTACATCGGAAAAGGTGAACGTCAACTAGAAGTGACTTCACCCAACATCGCTTAGAGCACCTTTAATAATAATAATAAATGTTTCTTGATCAGAATATTAAAATAATTTCTGAAAGATCATGTGACACTGAAGACTGGAGTAATGATGCTGATCAAAAAAATGCAACCTTGATGAGCATAAGAGACTTGCATGAGCATTTTTTTTTAGTTTTGCATTGGGTTTTCACTTGTCTAATGTGAAGTCTTGATCCTGAAGCAAAACCTGTCGTGAATCACTGTCATAATGGAGGTCTCAACAGAGACTCTTGCACGCACACCCACCTAAAAGTACTGCCATCCGTCTGTCGCTCTCACCTCCTGCATGAGGTGGATCACAGACGGAAAAGGGGAAACGGAGGTGGTGACTGGATTAACATCTGGAGAAGAGGCCATAATGGGCCATGAGCCACCCGACAACATCTGCACACGCTTCAGCAGAAGGAAACCTACACAAGCATCCTAATTCTGAACTGAACACTACTCTTTTCTTTGACGGAAAACACTACATCCGCTGCATTTATTGGATGCCTCGTAATACTGACAGGATGTGTTTGTTCTTCTGGGAATTTCATGAAATGGTTATGTTTATCTGAAAATCATCTGTTGGCTTTGCGTTTATTTCCAGATAAGTAAAGGCTTTAAGAATGAAAGGGTATTCCACTTCAAAAAGCATCTGAGGAGAAGAATCTCTCACAAGGACCGACCCAGCATTCTCCAGACATCTCTGGGGTTCGGGAACAAAGCTCCTTCAAAGGACAGCCATCAGGGTGACGAAAAGGTGGAAAATGCCGTCTGCCAGAGGGAGAATAGCTGGGTCCTCCCTGCCCTCCCACCCAAACACCAGAGGCGGCTCACAGTGTGAGATCTTTTCAAACCCCATTGCACAGTTGGACAGAACATGTAGAAACCATTGGGTTCTTTGCCCCTTCCCCCTTCTCACTTTTTTCCTTTATGGGCCATTCTTCATACAGACTCAAACAGTGACACTGATATTTAATGCTATGGTATTAGTTTCCTATCATCAAATTGTAACACTAAGAGCAAAACTATGCCACTTGCAGGTTTAAGGTATCCTCAGACATGTAACATCTATAGTGATGTCCAGATAAAGCTTATCAATGAGATTTTAAAGGGGTCAAGACATGAGAAATCAAAGTTGCCTTGATCTTTTGACATACAAGAGGTTTTTGTACCATTAAAACATGTTTCATAGTAGCCTGATTAAAACCAGACCATTCTCAGTAGTAACTGAGTTATAGTCTGGCAAAGCTCCATAGACAAATCATTTCCAAAGGGGCGTCACCAACGGACGTCGCTCAAATGCCTCTGGGCGCAGTTGGATAGACCTAAAACCAATCAGAGCGATCGGCATCGTGTAAAGCCATATGCTGTGTCCCAAGTCCCAAAGTTACACTACGCCATAAAAGTATGTACTCTTTTTGTGAAGAAAAGGTATTTACTTTTGAATGTGTAGCAAAAAAGTAGGCAAGCTTTGGGACATACTACTTCGTCATCTTTATCGGACGGATCTGTCGCGTGCATCCTGTCATGTAAACTGCCCTGTCAATCATCGTGTCACAGTTAAAATCCTCTATTAAATCTAATTTAATTTCCTACCGTTTCGGAGAGAAATGTAGTAGCACGTTCATCTGCCAGTGGGTCTTTCATGGAGACTGTCCTCCTGTGTTTGCAATTTGAATATAAGAATGCATTTAAAAGTTGAACGGACGTCGCTCAAATGCCTCTGGGCGCAATTGGATAGACCAAAAACCAATCAGAGCGATCGTCATTGTGTAAAGCCCGCCTCAACGTTTCTGATTGGCGCCGCGATTTCTAGGCCATGGAAATGGGCTTGAATGAGCTTTTTGCCAGACTACTTCTCAAGCAAATCTGAATTTGCCGGAAGTTGTCTGGGTTTTCCCAGGCTAGTTTCATAGATTAAAACATCCTTCTCGTTATAAACAAAGCATTTATTTAATCAAGCTCAGAAAGCAGCTTGTTTTGATATTGGCTGATTTTGTGACATCCAATGGGCAAATACATTTGCATATGCCTGACTCCAGAGCAAGACATCGACGAATAGTTATACATCATCGCATCATAGGCCCCGCCTACTGACATTCAATACATTTGCATACACTGGATGTGAGCATCACACAGAACCCATTATAATCTCTGATGCTGTCTACACTGGATACAGTTTACAGATGCGCATTCAGTTTCTGACATACTCCACGCACTTTGTTTTTATTAACTGTATAAGCAAACATCATGGAACATATTAAAATAATTGTTAAAAAATCCACTGTGGTCAGATCTCAAAATGAACTCAAAAAACAAATTATGTGAGCTATGCTACCCACATTGTTTTTCTTTATAGTAATAGTTGTTGGACCTCTATTAGAGGTATTAGTATTTTCAATATTTCATTAATAGTTTTAATTTATTTTTTTATTTTTTTTGCCTTTATAAAGTTTTAAAAAACAAAACATGCAGTGATTATTGTCATGATATTTGCATGTGTGTAAAATAAAATAAATTAATTAAAAAAAAAGCATTAGATTAAAAAAGACATAATAGGATAATAGGTTGGTAAAACATTTCAATGTTTTTGAAGAAAGTTATCAAGAAGCTCACCAAGGCAAAAAGTATGTGGCTGCATCAATCCAAAGTTTATCCAAAGTGACTTACAAAAAAAAGAGAAAAAAAAAATTCATTTTAATGCATCCATGATGAATATAATAAAATCATTAAAATCTTACTGATGCCAACATTTTTAATCCTAGTGTATCCAAGAAAGGATGACTAGAACACATTTGGACCTCCCTGACAGTTCACAACTCCTTTGATTAAGAGCCAAACGGTAAAATGTTGGAAGTTTCCATTCAATACCAGCATTTGCTTTTTGCCCTAAATTCAATACTTTCCATCAGTTCCTCTGTTAGCAGAACATTTGGGTATTTCAGTGAGCACAATAAGCTTTTAATCAAGTGGAAATGAGGCGGTCTGACAGCAAGTGTTTTGTCAAGATTGCTCCATCACATGTGCTGGTCCCACAGGACCCACATGTCTGCTCGAGACTACACCATGTAACCTTTATTTATCCAGAGCCTCACTTTGTTAAAACTTAACAGCATGAAATAAGGACATTATGTCTGTCTACCCTTTCGTGTCAAGCCATTTCCTTTGTGTCACTCAACGTCGAACCCTTGTTTGATAAGTCTAAATTTGGTTTTACAGCTTCTCGTTTGACCTGACCTTGTCGTTTTGTAGTACATCTACCCTCATAATTTGGTCTCATTTAATGGCTCTGTTCAAACAAAACAAAACAAAAACATTTGTCTCCTTGATTTTGTTACAACTTTAAATGCCACAGGAAAGAAATAGTAAAATAAAAACCCAGACGCTTAAGCTTGGACTTAAACTTTAAAGACAGGAAGAAATTTTTGCACCTGAAGAATTAAGGGAGCAGCTACTGATGTGTTAAGACATGACTTTACAAAAGCTGACACCAGCAGAATTTAGTTAAAATTTGGCTCATCACTCAGTTTCCATTTGATTAATAAAAAACAATTCCATGTACTTTGCCAGATTAGTCTTTGTCTGGACAAAAAAACAACAACATATGTTTATGCTAGAGCAGCATGATTTGTCATTAAAAGATCACAATCTCGATTCAAACACCCACACGATCTCATACCTAAACGATTCAGCTATGCCTACTAAACCTTTTGACAAGTACTGACCAAGAGAGAGCGGTTGTCATGTATATAAAACAGCTTCACAGTCTTTTCAACCAACAATAATTCAAATTATTACAGAAGTACTAGGGATAAAGGGTTATGGTACGGGTTTAAACACTGATGTCTACAGAAGCGATCAAAATAGTGTGGCAGATATATGTATATTAATCACAGTAATCAATCACAATTTAGCAGTGATTACACTGAAAAAGTGCAACTTCAGTAAAAGCCATTGGCTCCTTTCTAAATTACAGTGGGAGGATCTCATAACTCCCTAAAGCGCATTTTAGTAAGGTTAATGACATAGCCACAAGTCAGTGACTCAGGACTTAAATGAGTCACAACATCATTTTTGTCCGATTTTCCCCTTCACTCACTCATGGGAAACTCCTACCCCATCCTGTTTTTATACAACCATGACAAACAAAGTATTTTGCATGCAAATCCCAAAAGCATGCTTATGTTCTTGCAGGTTTTAATAGCAAAACACTTCCAGTAATTTTCTCAATCAATTGTGTCTAATTGTTAATAACTTTTTGCAACCTTTTAAGTTCAAGTAAGTATAACTGCTTGGCTATGCGACTGCAAAGATTCCGCACCAGTGCTTGTGACCAGACTGGGTTGTTGTATCGGGGCAACCGGGTCATTTCAATCGTAGCCCTCCTCCTAACACTGACTAGTGCAATCCTGGAACAAGACTCAACAGTCATTCGGCCTGAACATCAAAAGCCGTCAGCAACATTCAAGCGCACTTTTCCACAGGTCTGTCTGTGAAACAGAGCCCTTATTGCGCTTCCTTAATTCAACACTTCCAAGCAATAAAACAGCTTAAAGTCCCCCTGTAGTCAATAATTGTCACAAAAAATTCACTCAATACCTAAAATTAATTTAAAAACATACTTGCTATTATTAGTTATTATTATAATATTTATAAAACAAAATTACAATATACAAAATTAATTCAAATAAAACGCAATATCTAAAATTGTTCATTTAAATATGTATTAAATACCTAAATAAATTTTTTTTAAACGAATAAATCACTCATTACTTAGTTAAAAAAAAGTTAATTTTATTACATAAAATTATTAATTAAAACTATTCAATAACAATAAAATTAATTAATTAAACAATCTATAAGAGTAAAATTAATAATAAAATAAAAATCCTCAAATTATTAAAAAATAATAATTCAAAAGAAAAAAAACAATTTACCCAACATGTGTCCTGTAGGTTTATACCTATTATTAGATATAGCATGCTAAAACTAAACTGTATTGAAGTCAAATTAAAATAGTCTCCTGCGTGCCTCACATAAGGAGACCTACGTGGTATGAGCTGCTGCCTTTAGCTCTGTCACATCTACTGTAAGTAAACACTGACATAATGGATTTTTAGTAAAATCATTCTATGAAATATATTAAAATGTATTAAATAAGTAGGCAGCAGATAGTAAGGCTCACCAGGTTTTGGAACAGAGCCAATGAGTGCCACTATGTGTAGATACAGTAGATACAGCTATCTAAAAGGAAAACACAACTGACAGGACGTCCTAAACTTCACAGTGTAAGTGGACATTTCAGGAGGGATTAGCCAAACTCACTGCCCTGTCTTGTGGTCACATGACCCTGAACTTCAGCTGTCTGTAAGCCCACAGGCAGACTCACATTCCCTGGAGAAACAGCCTGAGTAAACCAACCTTCCCTCAGGACATAAGAAATGCTTTCCCTCCTCCCTCCTACATCCTTCCATGCATCCAAAAGTGTGCTGGAAGCGTTCAAGAGCTTTTTCCCAGATCTGAGATTTGATGTGCTTACTCATCAGAGCAAGACTGGGAAAAAAAATACAATGCTACAGTTTTGAAGAACACCCATTATTTTAACCATTAAAAGACAATGTAAGCCTTGATGTGTCTAGGAGGGAAAGAGCTTATGAGAATAGAATTAATGAGCATGATCAGAGAGCCGCTTTGAAACACCGCTCTCCCGATGAGTAAAAGTGCTGGGCAAACAGAGACAAAGGAGAAGTCTGGAGGGCGCACGTACAGTCCGCTAACACGATGTGACAGACAGACATCTCTAAAAGAGGCCAGGAAGAGGAAACTAAAGAACCTAATTCTGGCAAAGAAGATCTTCAAACATCCACTGCTTCTGCCCTTCCTACACTCTCTCTCCTCTTACCCAACCCCAAAGGCCCCCTGAGGAGAATACATTCCAACTTAATTATCCTGCTGGAACAAAAGAGCCATGCCAAACAAAAAGAGAGAGAAAGTGCGAGAAAACGAAAAAGAGTTCAAATCATATTAAGACTTGGCATTATTTACAGACTAAAGAGTCAAAAACGAACAGGGCCAACATGAGATATCAAAGCTTCCTGTTCAGAAAAAATGCCTGATTCATAAAAATTCATGTTGCACGGTAAACTGTTTTTCATTGTTTGGCAGTGGATAGGGAATGTAAAAATCAAACAAATGAACATTCAAAAAGTAAAAGAACCTTTAGAAAAGAAAGCTTTACAAGAAAACCCCCTTGTAAGAAAGACTTCCTAGTTTCTTATAGTTTTACTATGCCTCTAATTTTAAAACAATGCCATCTGGTAGATCACTATCAGCAGATAGATAAAAAGAAAATATCATGCTCTTCCTGTTCTGAGGTTTAGAAAAACTGATTTCCCAGGCTGTTTCATTTGGCATTCGCCAGTAGGCCACTCCTACAGTGAAGCATGACTATAAAAACTGCACAAATTCTTCAACATGTGGGCCTTAGGCGAAGCTTTTGAAAATGTTGTGGTGTTCTCTTAAGATGAAAAACACTACTTAAAGTAAGTGCTTGAATATAATTACTTGCAGTTTTCATTAATTAAAATCTTAAGAACAATTATTTAATTCAATGACTCCTTGAAATAAATGTTTAAGAAATGTACAATGTTAAGTAAAAAGGAAGGTTTGTCAAGATAAACTTTGACAATTTTAAGGAGAGAAAGCCATGTGGTTGCTAGTGGTTTTCAAAGTGGTTCTCAGGAAGTTGCTAAGGTGTTGCTTAGCACTTTCAATGGTGTTTCAAGAAGTTGCTAAGGAATTGCAAGTGGTTGAGAGAAAAATTGAAAGCCATGTGCTTGCTAGGGCATTACTAGGTGGTTGCTAGGGGTTCTGAGTGGTTGCTAATGCGTTGCTATGTGTACTGAGTGTTTGCTAAGTGATTTCTAAGGTGTTTCAAGTTGCTAGATGGTTGTTAGTCGGTTCTGGGTGGTTGCTAGGGCATTGCTAAGCAGTTTCTAAAGTGTTTTCCAAGTTGTTGCTAAGCAATGGTTGGGTGTTTGCTAGGGTGTTGCTAAGGTTTTTAAAGTGGTTCTTAGGAAGTTGCTAGGGCGGTTTCTAAGGTGTTTCAAGAAGTTACTAGGGAACTGCAAGTGGTTGAAAGTTTGAAAGCCATGTGGTTGCTAGGAGGTTGTTAGGTGTTTTGAGGTGTTGCTGAGTGTACTGAATGGTTGCTAGGGTGTTGCTAAGTGGTTTCTAAGGTATTACAAGAAGTTGTTAATTGCAAGTGGTTGATATGACACAGACAGACAGACAAATATAAATAAATAGACAGACAGACAGACAGACAGACAGACAGAGAAACCACATTCTAATTTTAAAGCAACTTAATGGGATTCAACCTGATCCCTCATCCTGACTGTGAGCGTGCTTTAGGGAGTCAGTCTGGTGCTGAGGTAAGAGAGGGTCTCATTGTCCACCGGCTACATTCCTGGCGTTGTCTGCGCTTTACTAAGGAGACCCTGCGGGGTGGGCAGTGGCCTCTCACGCTGACCTTTGCTGGAACTTCAGCCGCTATGCTCACCAGCATTTAAGAGCAGTGGTGGGGAGCAGAGATGAATCAGCAGGAAGAGAAAGGGACTTGTTCAACATGAGAATGGACAGAAATCAGGCCCCTGTATGACAGGCCCCCTACAGCAGAGGGGATTTATCAAAGGTAATGGGTAGCTGGTTTTCTCTCTCTCTATCTCTATGCCTCTTTATGTCCTTCTTTTCAAACAAAGCATCATTCATAAAGGGATAAATAAAACAAAAGCACAACCGGAGGGTACACAAGAGACAATTTGTAACAGGGACTTTAGAAGATATAATTTAATTAGGGCACAAAACAACAGGAAAATGCTGAAACACTCACCGCAGTTCAGACAGGCCAGCCACATAGCGGTTTCCAGCAACATAACATTTCCGAAAAAGTTGTTTTGTATAGGAAATGACAGACACACCAGTGTACAAAGCGCAAACGTAGATAAATATGAAATGTGTGTAATGGATTTTTTTGGGGTTTATACTTTGTGTGTTTCAGCTTGCAATTCCTATTGGCTTTCATTCTAAAATTCTGTTGCATGGTCCTGTCATGGCTTTGTTCCCTTAACCAAAGCTGATTGATCCATATGACCATTTGAATCATTGCTTCTAGAGTGTTTATACTCATTTTTTGCTTCTTTGTAAATCCCTTTAAGAGCAAACACGAGATGTTGGCAAAAGGCTGAAAAATATTGAATTTATATTTCTTCCAAAATATCTCAATATTTCACTTTTGCTAAACCATAATTTACCACCAACTAAACAGCCACAGTTGCCAATTAAATTAAAAATGCACAATGCAAGAATTAATGAATTTTTGTGTACTGTATATGCACCATTTAACAATAAATAGTAAAGAACAGCAAAATTTACTTACTGTTACTAAAACACATTAATACATGAAAAATGCCATCTGAAGACTTTCGTGCGCATTGTTGAGTTTAGATGCAAACAAACCACAGAATCAGTTTTGAATCAATTTACTGAAACTGAATCACAAAAATGATTCTAATGGCATATTTGCAACTAAAGTTTAAAATTAAACACACAATTACTTGTAAATAATATTCAGGATATTAAAATGTCCAAGTGTTTTTTAAAATAATTTTGGCTTTATACTTGCAACAAATGGAAAATGACGTAAAAAAATGTTTGTTAAAGTAGCGTGAAATGTAATGTGATCTGAGGTCACAGAACGTAGGATCACTGAGAGTTGTGTAATCTGGAAATATACAAAGCTTGCTTCTTCCCAAGCATGTTTCCCACACAAAATGCCTTTACTCCAGCTTGTAAACAAATTACAGCTCAGGAACGGTTTTGCTCAAGTTTGTTTGGGGGGGAATGTGGACATAAACCCAATTAAAAGTTTCAAAAGCATCCCAAAGCCCTACAAAGTCAAAAAGAGCACTGCTCGCTTTGAAATGCTAGCCGGCAACAGAAACATGAAAAGCTGTCAGTTGCAAATCCAATTAGATTTATATCCTTTGCAAGATATCAGTCTTGATGATCCCTGAGGTAAACAACACAAGCTAATGGAGAAAGTTGCTCTAGGTAGTGAAACCATGGTCATAGAGACATATTGGCTGCTGTTGGCCTGTGGCTGAGAAGTCGGCTAAATAAGTTCCTCAGTAACTGTCCAAAGGTCTGTTTAGCAAAGATCAGGTGTATTGAATGACATTGTGTAACTGAATAGTGCTGTAAGAGCAGGCAGACTGGTGAACAGAATGCATGGCAGGAATGTGGGCAGATACCGCTGCTGTTGGGTTGAGGGGAGCTACACCTGACAGGATCACAGTTTAAGAGTCTCTCGTTTCCCTTCACTGTCAGGTCAACACGTATCTCCCTCCGCCCTCCGGAGAAAGTCCCACCACAAATCTGCAAAAAATACAAGACTCCTCTGACTTTATTGAGGAATAATTTGTCGCCGCTATGCTTCTCAGTGTGAATGATGCATTTGAACTCCTGGAAGATGGCCAGTGCCCGCTGAAGCTCACATCCATTGAAATCTTCCCACTGTGGCTCCTGGCAGCCCAGGCACATTTTATAGAGTTCTGGTTGGCAGAAGTGAAGTCCATTTATTCTGAAGGAGTAATCCCTAACATTTGCCATTTCGTAAAAGGCTGTATCAAATCAGATTAAACAGATCCTGATGAAATTTTAGGAAAAAAATCAAACAAATCAATGTTTCACACCATGTACGGTGCCCAAACGATGTTGGTGTCTCGATCAGCTTTCTTTGGTCAAGAAAAGGCAAATAATCTGAATGAACAGAGGTTTCACATAATCATGAATTAATGTCAAACTTTTTTCAGTCTGAGGGTCAGGACTTGCATTAATCCTTTACATAATGTCCCAGAAACAGGTACTCACGCCATGGGTTTTCAGTGAGGTTACTGAGTTCACAACTATTCCACAATACTTAAAGCGTCTTAAAGGCTCCTATAAGCTTATGCTTTCATAATCATGAAAAGTCATTAATGTCAAAGCATAAGCAGCGTCTCAAGTATCTGATTACTAAATCAACACTGCAAAAATTCTGTTTTTCAGTAAAAAAAAAAAAAGAAAATCTAAACGACCTTCAAAGAAATAGGTTTTGAATTTATTTTTCAATTATTTTTAACCCCACTTGCAAGTTGTAGTTTCCTATTTGAAGAGTCAATCAAACAAAATTCTCTTTGAGTTTATGCTTAAAACAAGGGGAAACTATTTGTTAACGGAGTAAGAAATATAAACAATTCAAGACACAATCTCTGAAAGTCTTGGTAAATTACTAAAACCAACATTTTGATGTTTTGAGGGTATTTAGAAGTTTTATAAAGGAATATTCTGGGTTAAGTATATTTTTATGCTTTTTTCTTTTTTTCTTTTTTTTAAACAAAGGACTAGTGAGATATTTTTGGGGTATACCACAAATGCTGTCATTTAAACTTGAGTCAACTGCACCCAGAATATTCCTACAGTGAATCAAACTAAAAGGGCATCCAGAAATCCATATGCCTCCTAGCAATAATGAAAAAAAATCATTAACCTCAATTTTATTTTTTAATTCAGACTGTGCTCCATGATCAGAGAACAAAGTGCATTTATAGCATAAAACCAAATGCAGTTGGTGGTATAACATACTGCCTGGTAATATGTAAAAATACTCCCCAAAAATTACAGGAAACATCAGATCCAAACATGAATAGCATGTGTTTTATCTTTCATCGAAAAACGCAAAAGGAAAGGCATATTTGTTACATGGGGATGAAAAGTATGTGTTTGGTGCACCAGGACAGATTATCTCAGAGGTTTTTAACTGAGTGGAGCTCAGCTGATCCTCTAAGGAGACGCAAACAAACCCTCTATTGTCACTTTCAGAGGGGTGCACTTAATACACCTAATCCCTGGCACCTGACAAGGTGAGGCCACACAGCAATGCCGCCACAGAAGTCCAATGACAAGCAGAGGAAAGGGTTTAAGCTTTTGTTTCAATGGTAAAAGTCAATTGAACTGGGCTAACAAGAACATAATACACAAAACCAGTGTCTTTATAAGCATGTTAGTTTAGAAGCAAATGCTCTGTGACTGCAAGTCAAATGTATGACTCTTATGAACTGGTTCTTTCAACTGAATCTGTAAAAAAAAAAACACAAATCAGTTTATGAAGTCAGTTCACTTAAGGCCAATTCACACTGCACCGACAGACGACAACACACTTCGTCAGGTTTTGACGGATTAGTGTTACCCCTGTCTGTCTCTGTTGGCGTCGGTCAGCGTTTTTGCCGAATCTTCGTTTGTCGGGTCAAGGAATGTCTGAGAAGTGACGTACTGTAATATGATGATTGTCTATGTTAGTCGCGTCTGTCGGTGCAGTGTGAATTGGCCTTTATTCACCAAACTTCAAATATTCAAATCTAAATGAACCAAGAACTTTTACTGCTTTAGGCTTGTGAGACTTATGTCACTCAGGCTTTCTTGCTTAAAACTCCAACTGTACAATCTCAAACGTATAAAACGGTCTTCTTAACCCAGTGAACCTGTAAAACCTGGAATCTGTTACTGTTTTTTGGTGTTGCTTCATTTTAAGACCTCTAGAGTCTGTCAGTGCCTGTTCACATTCCTGTAAGTAGTCATATCTAATGAAATAGGGGCCCACAGCTTCATTTTTCTGTGGGCATCCACTGACACACGAACCAGACATCCAGCATTCTTGGCATTCCCCTGTCAGTCAGTGAGTAAAACTGATTTGACTTTTATCACCACAACATTGTAATGATAGAGCCAAAGATCAACAACCCTGTGGGACATATCACAAAGCAATTAACTTTTTCCATATGGTGATGTTAAACATAATGTGATATAGGATGTATAATGAATCGTTTACAATAATATAATCTCTACACTCCATCTACAAGTGATATATATTGTGTGGTCTGGCAATGGTTTGCAGCAAACATTTTTTACGTTTTTTTAGATTTGCTATGGTTTAGTCAATAGCATTACCACAGATTTGGGACGCAGCCTAATAAAAATTGGCTACTGCGCAATACAACACATTTTCTTGCAATAAAAACGATGTCTTCACCTCGGAGAAGGTGGTGAATATAGAAAACAGAATTTTTTCATACTGAGCAACTGCTCTTATTTAGGGAGGTCCCCAGGTTTTGAAGAAAATGTTGGATTAGTAATCATGATTCGAAGTCATTTAATCTTCACACCTTTGGTGTCTTACTTATTTTAAAGGTCCCAAAGCCACAGAGTGAGAACTCCTATGTAATGACAAGCTTTTGGTTAGAGGCACAGCATACAAATCATAAAACTCTCTTTGTTGTTTATTTTAAGCCATAATTTGGAGTTGGAGTTAGTTAGAGTCTCTCTTAAAGTTAGAGTCTTTAAATGATCATTTGAAAGGGATGTTAGTGAAGATAAGTTAGTTAAGCTGTATTTTTTCTCTTTAAATAATCAGAGCACCATTTAGAGCCATTTTATAAAAGATACCACAGCTTAGATGCTAATTTCGGTCATGTTTATAGCTAGTATTACCATCCGACTCCAGTGATTCTTTCACAAGCTGTCAGATGGATGGGTCTCTTATTGTGTGACTACAATTATCAATTACTGTCAATGTCACTATGCTAATGAGGAAACTTTATGTGTGAGGAAAAACAGTGATAATAAACAAAACCTTAAAGAAAAAATGTAAGTTTTTAACTCATGCTAAATCTTTGTTTATATACACTATTGTTTAAAACGTTGGGGTCAGTAGGAAAATTAATACTTTTATTCAGCAAGCATGCATTAAATTGATCAAAAATGACAATACATAGTTTTACATTGTCACAAAAAAATGTTTTTCAAATCTTTCTATTCATCGAAAAATGTTACACAAATATTAAGCACAACTGTTTTCAACATTGATAATAATAATAAGAAGAAATGTTTCTCGAGAAAACAAACCAAAATCAGCATATTAGAATGATTTCTGTAGGATCAATGATGCTGAAAATTCAGCTCTTCCATTGGTGAGCATAAAATATTTTTTTCAAGAACATTTATTATCAACCCTAAACATTTGAACAGTAGTGCATATGTTACATGTCCAAGTAGGTGTCCCCGTTAGTCTACTTATGACATTGTATCTTGCATGAATGATGGTTAAAGCACCATCCAACATTCTGCTCTGGTCAAAGCATTGCATTCTCATTCTGCTGCTGTTGCCAGGCTCATGAATCACCAGCAAAGATGCGTGCAGATAGTGTTTTCCAGAGCTGCTGGAACAGGGATTTGTTAAAACAATACTGTTCAGACCCGGTATATGCTAAACTTAAGTGAAAATGACTAAACTAAACTCTGGTTATCATCTTAGGTTTAAAAGGGCTTCGCTCACTGATACAAAACAAGAGTAAACTTAAAGAGAAATGGAGCTTGCTTGGCACACAGAGCTACTCAAATTATCTAGAAATGCACAAAACAGAATCCCTGCCATGTCAAACCACACATTTTCATCATAATCACACCCTGTGATATCTGCAAAGGCAGAGTACTGCTTCATGGAGTCTTCACAGAAAACACCAGATATTGTGCGAACCGTACAGCTTCAAAACATATTCTTTGAAAGCACATCTCAAAGCTAGCATGAAATTCCACAGCATGGGGAATGACTTCAAACTTAATCCCTGTTGTTTGGTGACTGACTGTTAAAGAAAGCTAATACTTAAGGATTAGCGGACAGAATGTGACCTTTTTGCTTGTTTGTAAGAATGACTTGCCGATGAAACAGAACTACGAAGTAAACTTACCTCTACACGCTCATATGTAACCATAACCTACCCTTCTTTAGTCGACATGTTAATCCTGTGTAATGAAGTAAGAATTTATCTAAGGGGTGACGTCTTGCCTCAAGCAACATCACAAGCTTTAGATTCAACAGGACCACTGAGCATGACAAAGGGGTCCTTCATCAGTCGGGCCGTGCCTGTCCCGCAATTAGTGACAGGCAGGCTGAAAAGAGACCGGCGGTCGCATTGTTTTCCGTGAGACGTTTCCAAAGAGGGTCTAAGATTTCCAGCCACTCGACTCGAGATAATAAAGGGCAAAGGAATGATAATCTGAGGGAAAAATCTCTCTGAGAACTGTGGTGACACTTGCCTCAGGAGAGCACATTAACTGAATGTGTTTTGTAGACATGGTAAATGTGCCCCAACAGCAGGAGACATGAGACTCATAGCCAATGACTCTACATTTGAAAGTCCTAAGCTTGATAAAATCATGACATCAGTCAGCACCAGGTACCAACATGGACCTGACCCAACCAGTCTCTATTCTTATGGGACTAAACTCAGACTGACCTGGATTCCAGTGGAGATAAGACTGATCACTAGTTAGGCCATGTGCATTGTGGGAATCATGAGGAATTTAATGATTCTAGTTCT
This sequence comes from Squalius cephalus, assembly GCF_949319135.1. Classification (NCBI taxonomy): domain Eukaryota; kingdom Metazoa; phylum Chordata; class Actinopteri; order Cypriniformes; family Leuciscidae; genus Squalius; species Squalius cephalus. The sequence continues at coordinate 8,856,486 of NC_137130.1, forward strand.
AATCCCATTGCCATTTCATGATTACGGTTCCTCTGTTAATTTTTTGAGGAAGCATCAAATAATCTAAATACACACTAGCTTACAAAAGCTTTATGTTTTTGAGAGAGGTTTTTATGCTCACCAAGGCTGTATTTATTTGATCAAACATATAGTAAAAACTGTAATATTACTACAAGTTAGAACTATAAAGCTGTATCTATTTTAAAATGTAATTTCTTTCTGTGATGGCAAAGCTTCAGTGTCACATGATCCTTCAGAAATCATTCTAATCGCTGATTTGGTTCTCAAGAAACATTTCTTCTTATTATAATAGTTGTACTGCGTAATATTATTGTGGAAACCCTGATACATTTATTTTAATTTCGGTATTCTATTATGAATAGAATGTTTAACAGACCAGCATTCATTTGAAAAATATTTTTTACCAGTACCTCAAAGCAGTTCTTCACTGAAGTTAGTACAAATACTGTAAATAAGCAAATCCAAAGAAACTAAGTGTTTTCACAATACTTGAAGGTCTCACTTTACAAAAAAAATATTTCATTACACAGGGAAAAGCATTTTAGATTTAATAACACAATAATTGCAATGAGCAAAAGTAATCATTTTAATTTAGATTTTTAGCAAAGATTTAATAACACTACAAATGAACAAAAAAAATGAAAAATTATTGCTCCAACTTGGCTTTGGCTTGCTCCAACTTGGCTTTAGCTTGAACCAACTGTCATGCAGCCTGATTTATTTTTTTATTTTTTTTACTTGTGTAACAGTAATTTTCAAACATACAACAATGTAGCCAGGGTCATTGGTGCATAATGGAATTATAAACCTAGAGCACTTCAATGAACCATGTTCATTCTCTCCACCTAGTAACTGTAGAGCAAAGCAGCTTGGGAAATTTCAGCCAAAAAGCCTGTAACAAGAGAGTCAACTGTTGACTCGTCCAGAATGATGGCCCTCCCTCACTTGTTGTGTGGATAACTTTATAGCTTTGTAAAGGAATGGACTGGCAAATCTTTCACTGCTCTCTAAATGTTCTAACTACCCCACAATTGGCTTAATTCCCTTCCCTTTTTGTGAATGTCTCAAAGAATGGCACTGTGCCATCTGGCCTGCGTTACAGAGAAGAATAGATGACTTCCTTCACTGTTTCGGTTACAGCTCAGAGACAGGACAGTTGTGGCCTCCAAGCATGCTGAGCAAAGTGATGCTTTGGCTTTTGTGTTGATACAAGCCCATGCAATTAAAAAAAAAACACTCCCAAGTGCAAACTACTTAGAACTTCCAGCCCCTGCAGTCTGTTTTTATTTAGCAAATTAGATGCATCCTTATGGATCTCAATAAACTGTTTCAGCATCCATGGAGACATTTAAAGGGATAGTTCACCCTAAAATCCTCACATCGTTTACAAACCCATTGGACTGTTTTTTTTCTGTAGAAAACAAAACATGAAGACTGTGTTCTATACTATTTTCTTTGCAATTACAAGGAATGGGAACTGAAGCTTTCAATCTTCAAGAAAAGAAAAGAAACAAAAGCACCACAAAAGAATCATAAAAGAAGTTCATGACTCATATGACTCGTTCACTAGTATATTTCAGGTATTGTGAGGTAATACAATAACTTTGCGTGAGGATCAGACCACACAGATCTAAATAAATGAATGAATATTTGGGTAAGTACGATTTTTTTGCTTGGTTAGAGATTCATATTCTTATTCAACAAGGATACATTAAATTGATCAAAAGTTACAGTAAAGGCTTTCACATTGTTACAAACAAAATGTATAATTCAAATAAATGATGTTCTTTCTTTTCATCACAGAATCCGGAAAAAAAAAAATACTTACTGACCTGTTTGTTTGAGTCATATTTTTCAATGAATCATTGATCTGGTTCACTGGGTTCATATGAGTACATTAGCACAGAAAAGGTGAAGATTTGCATGGACTAAAAGCTTAAATTTTGGTCCATTTCTCACACAAAGCTTTTGTATAACTTGGAATACAGCATACTCGCTATGGGAATCATTTTTAATGTACCTTTCTATTGCTTGTGTGTCCTTTTCTTAAGCTTGAAATTGAATGCTTTAGTTCACATTCACTGTACTGCTTGTAAAGGAAAAAATCAAACACTATCTTCAGAAATTCTCCTGCTGTGTTCCACAAAAGAAAGAAAAAAGAAAAACTTTAGTTTAGGGTCTAATTGCTTATTAGCATGCATAATACTAGGATTCTGGCAGTTTATTAGTACTTATAAAGCACATATCAATGCCTTATTCTGCATGACCATATTCTACATCCTATCCAATAGCTAAACTACCTTACTAACTATTAATAAGCAGTAATTAGAAGTTTATTGAGACAAAAGTTAATAATTAGTTAATAGATATAATTGGACCCTCAACTAAAGTGTGACCAAAAAAAATCAATCAAGGTTTGGAACAAAATGAGTGTGAGTAAATGGTGAACTCACCAGTTCAAAAAAAATTAACTCATTTTCAGGTTACCGATCCATTTAATTCCCTAAAGTCTTCAAATAAAGACACATCCTCTAAACTAAACTAAACCCACACACCCCTGACTCACCACTCTTGAAATCAGAGAAGGCAAGAAAATGGTCACAGCACAATATTTGCTCTATCCCAGCATGCCTCAACGTGCCTCTAGCTGTCAAGGCAAAGAAGAGAGCCGCACTAGCAGTGAGAACCGAGAGGATCCCTGAATGCCATTTCATGTGACCTCCTATAGAAAAAGGTGTTGCTATAGAAAAAAGGGTTTTTGCACCTGCCTCAAGAGGGCCTTTAGAGTGCTAAGTCTCATTGCATTCTTTCCCTGACAACTAAAGAGCATGAATGATACCGTCTCCCATATCTGACCTCAGCCCCCATTCCCAGAACTCTCAGGAGAGACAGAATTGGTTAAAGGACCTCCGCAAATCTGTGTTTTGTTCTCAAGCCCACTGCCCTTGATGGTAATCTCCCCTGCCCAGGGGACAGACGTCTTTCACACCATTGGGGAGAAAGATTTATGTGGGGTGAAACAAGAGAAATGTCCGTGGACACTGCTGTTAGTGGAAGAATGAATAAAAGGAGGGAATTTCAAACATCTTTTAAAAGCTACTTAAATTAAATAGACAGTGAACAGTATTAAAACCCTATTTTAAAAACAGACAATCTACAAAAAGATGAGAAAGAAACCATATGATCACAAGAAATCCTCAAATTCACAAGCACATAGAGTAGAAATAGATGCTGAATTGCCTGGAGCGACTAAAGGTATCAGTTCACTGGCCTTTGCCCTAATAGTCTTGTGTGGTGTACAGTGGTGGTCATTCAAATCCCACTTTCATTCATGAGAATAAAGGCGCTGGTATGGATTTCGTGGGATGTTGTATTTGGTTTCATCCAGCCCTGCGTTCAGCAGACTGTTTCTTGGGACATGTAAACACTTCTTAAGCTGGTGGGAGGATAAAGTGCCAGGTAATGGGATCTTGCTTCTCACACAGGGGCCAAACTACGCTTTGTGCCTCACAAATCTACACCTGGTTGGCATGGGAACCGTTTTCCTATTGGCACTGGCAGCCAATCATTATTGACCAACTGTCAAGATCTAATGACTAGATGACTATCTGCACAAGCATATTTTATATATCTCCTATTAGAAAACATGTCGGAGCAAGAAAAAAGTGGGAGGTAGGGCTGTGCGACATGTTGAGTATTTACGATTTATTCACTGTTATTTTATTGGATATATAAAATAAATTGATGTCAAGAATATTTCAATAGTTTAATGCAATTTATTTAGCCATTAAATGTCTAAATTATGAGTGCATTAGCACAGATCAATTTTATTGAAAATGTAATAAAATGGCTCAATTGAGTTTTTTCGTCTTTGTACAGTCTATTTTAAAGAATCAGTTCATTGGTTTAACTACATTTAACAGTAATTTCCCTCCTGTGTTTTAACATTTCGAATGCAACATTGACTCATTGGTCAAGATATTAAATTTATTTTAAAAAAGAAATCAAAAGGCTGAAATATATTGTGACTATTTTTTAAAGCTATATCGCCCAAGTGTCAGCGGTGATTTACTTGCATATGAAAATACTTACACAATCACGTCTGCATGCCAGAAAATTCTCACGAAATCATTTATCTAAATTATCACCTTGGAAGTTAAAATGATTTGCTTGCAGGCAAGATAAAAACAAGTTCAGCTCTCATCTATTCCAATTACACATAATAATTGTTAGAGAACAATTATTCAAAACAGTACTCGTGTGCCAGCTGCCATTTAGAAGACATAACATGAAAAATGACTGTAATTAGAGACATATAAGAAGATCATATAAACTATTTTCAGTTGGCTTTTTTTTATAACCAATTGGGGGGGGGGGGGGGGGACTATAAAATCAGACTCAATTTGACAGTTTTATAAAATGTAAATATAAATTACAGTTTTTATTATGGTTTATTATGTTCACCAAGGCTGCATTTGATCAAAATACATAATAAACAGTTTCAAAATATTTTAAAACGTAATTTATTCCTGATGGCGAAGCTGAGTTTTTCAGCAGCCATTATTTCAATCTTCAGTGTCACATGATCCTTCAGAAATCATTTCAATATTCTGATTTGGTGCTCAAGAAACATTTCTTATTTTTATCCTTGTTCGTCAACGGTTGTGCTGTTGCGCTTTAATATTTTTGTGGAAACCGTAATGCAGTTTTTTCAGGATTCTATAATGAATAGAAAGTTCAAAAGAACAGCATTTATTTTAAGCATACTTTGTTTTGTAACAAAGTAAAAGTTTTGAATGCATCCTTACTGAATAAAAGTATTAATTTAATAATAAAAATAACAATCTCCCAAACGTCCTTCATCCTGACTCAAAAGCGACGGGCCAAAAAATCCATTCAATCCGCTTCAGATCCAATGAAGTGCAACTGTACACAGATGACAACAGACAGTAATAAAGATAACACGCAGTTGTCCCCAACCCCACCCGTCTTCCTCTCCTTATCAACACAATCTTCTTCCACAACAGCTGCAAAAGCAAGACACAATCTGTAAAACCCAAATAGGAAGTCAATCCATCATCTCTTACACAATACACCTTACAATCAAAGCACACACAGTGTCTATATCCACATAATGCAATTTCGGCAAAAGTCAACTTTTCCTATTTGCCTTTGACGCCTTTAAACCACAGGTGCCTTTTCGGGGGATTTTGAGATGTGTACAGAACCCATGGGCCTGTCATTTGTCAAATAACGCCATAGAAGTAAACTGCCGCCACAATTACAGGTGAAGGGAGCGAAAAAATAAGGGTTTCAACCTAGGCAGGAAGGACTTCAGGAGCACTCAGGGGCCGCTCAGTGGACGATTAGCCATGATGATGGTAGGTTGCGGGCCATAAAAAGTATTACAAATCATCCTTTCATGACCCAAGAGCTGTAATTATGGTTTTCCTATTGGTTTTTGGCACTAACGCACAGTGTGAGACTAAGAGGTTCAGACACCAAGGACTGACGCTACACGGCAAAAAAAAATAAAAAATACAAAACAACAGCTGTTAGCCTTTACAGCATCACCCTAAAATGGAAGAGGACATGCTACAGCATATTCAAATCAAAGCTTTTGGAGAATAAATATCTAGTGGTATGAAGACATTAGTACGTGTTTGCTAATATTTTCTGGAATTCAATTGTGGTTTAAAGCTTTGAAGATCACTAAGAATAGGCCTAATTGTCTCAGGAAGATATCATTTAGACAGAGCTGCGTTTATGGCACTGGACCAAAATGAGAGACCTTTCAGCTCTGACCTTGTGAATAACCACAGCGCACACCTGCTTTTATTGAGAGGACACAAATGCACTGGTGGAACAGCTGATAGCTCATTGTGCCAAGCAAACAAAGAGCAAATCTAACTTTGTGACCAATAAAGTTAAAGAAACTAGTTGAAATAGTGACCTAGCTTACTAAAAACATGACCGGCAGGTCCTCAACCCGATACAACTGTGATTGCTCAAGTTTATGATCATTTCTAGGGATAATAAATGTGTATAATAAACAAATTGGGCTCTAAATTAAATGTATCAAACAAAACAGTAACCTACAGACTGAATGATTTACCTGCTGCAAATACTACACTCCTGATCTCATCAACTCTAAATCTCAGACATTACGCATGCTATTAGAATGCACATCCTTTAAGCCCCCCAACTATTGTGTGGTAAAGTAAAAATGACAAGCATTAAGGAGAAACATATGTTCTCATTCCTGTCACTGAATGTTAGCGATACCCTCTGTTCTTGCAGGATTAATGTGAATAGATTACGACACCGTGCTGTAAAACGCAGATGTGTCGCATGTCAGTTCCCATTCATCAGTGCGATCCCCACCCTTTTAGCTGGCATGATGGGAGTATCACATCTCCAAAACATGCATAAGCACATCTGTAGTGATAAGCCATTATTTGGCCATTTTGGGCTCACTGGTTAATAAATGTACCCACTTGGCTGATTAACAGAAAAGAGTACATTTTGTATCGACATGTATCCTAGACCGTACTTGGATGAATGAATTGCCTTGAAGACCACAGTTTTAGGTAACTTTGCCAGATTGTTCCAAACAATAAAGTCCCAGCCTGTTTTGCATACGTAGCCTACATAGGTTTCAAATATTGTGAGGCAAAAAGCCACGTGCAGCAAAGCAGGCAAACCCACTGCATGAACTTTCAATCTTCGGTTTATATTTTGAATGTCAAGGTGTGAGATATGCCTCATTGCATATACTTTAGGTCATTGCTGGGTCAAATTGACTAACTAAACACATTCCCAATAAAAAAGGACAACATAATTGCTGCAAGATGAGGCAGAGGTGATATATTCTGCGTGCTTTCCAAGTATATGCACAGTTTTTGTTTACTTCTGTATTATAAACAATTTTGTTAGTGTGGGGAGTCACCACTTCATTTTTTTCAATATAAAAAAAGCAAAACCAGTTGACAACCACCGATCTAGAGAGATTTTCCCCATAAACTGTTGATTTATAATCAATGTTATGAGAATATCGCATTACGGATCTAAAACACAAGCAACACAGAAAGTCTGGGATGCATCATTTGAATTTTTGATAGTGGAAAAGTGGAAAATGAGAGTTATTATTCTTCTTGACAACTTCGCAAATCCTTTGCATCACCGGTTACCAGATCACAATGCCTCTAAGTTTAATGATAAATCCAGACTCTTTGTACTGATGGGGTACATGAGAAGTGCACAAACACACATTCTCTCTCTCTCACTCACTGACCCTCTCACACACACACATACTTTAGCCATCTCTTGATCCCAGGGGCTCCCATTCTCACAAAGTGGGTTAAATATAGCCCATTTAGCTCACAGGATAATGCCGTCTCCACTGCTCCCCTTGAAAAGAGTTTCAAGGGTGGGTTAAAGAAAAATTCAATTCACATCTCTGGATCAACACTTCTCAGACAGAGAAACGAGCCCCCCACTAGAGTCTACTATAAGTGAATCTGTTTATTGACTGGAAAATCTGTGGATTACTGAAACCAACGGAGTTGCTGAGCCAGGACAGGGCTTGAGAACATCCATTTCCACTTCTTTAATTTCTTCTAAATGAATGGTAACACAAAAATAAAAATGTCCAAGCTGCCATCCACACAAAAAAGTGGATGGTGCTTATAACCGCCTAAGTCAAAAAAATAAAAAGCACCTTAAAAGCATGCAAGTCTGAAAATAATGACAAAATATTTCATCTCTGGCTGAACTATTCCTTTAAGAAAGCACTGGCATTCACCTACAAGAATGCTGCCGCTAACTAAAAGGTTACGCTTCATATGCGGATCACGCCTTTTCTTCAAACATTTCGTAGATAAAGAGTAAATGAAAACTCAAGGACTCTGTTGTAATGATTACATTTTATCTGTCATGAAAATGAAGGCATTCCATTTGTTTTAAAATATGATTAGCGAATAGTGCCTGTGGGTGTTCGAAGGACTCAGTTAAACATGTTAAGGCAGTTAACATAAATCTAGCATCAGAACTTCCATTTAAAGTCATCATGTCATATCATGTTTAATCCACCCTTTTTAATCTCACCAACAAATTCCCAACAATAAATTATTTCATAATGGATATGCAACACAAAGTTGACGCCATTTTCTGAAGCTAAAGTAACTGCTGAGATCTTCAATCAAACAAGAAACAGATGAGATCTTTATGTAATAAAGTAATGTTAAGAAGCATGAGTATTCAAAGAGTTCTTTTGTCCAAAGTCTCAAAGTAAATCAACAAGTGTCACAATACATCGTCGTCAATATATAAATTAATGAACCCATAAATTCATTTTCATTATTGACTAGCACATACAACAGTTGTGTTTTAAAAGTGCTCCTCTTTTTACATTTGTTTATAGAACTATTGTGTAAAATCAAATTTGCAATCGAGTCTGCAACTTAAAAAGCTGGTCTGACTAAAGCACTGCACACAGAGAACAGGTCATGGAGGTTATTTGGTCTCCAGGTTTCCCTGAGCACGAAGAAAGCTTTGTTTTGGGTAAAAGCGTATTGTTATTTGCAACCACAGAGTTCCCAGCAGGACGTTCCTGCCTCCTATCGCTTAGGCATCCATATACAGCAGGTGGGAAGCCTTGTTTGCTGTGATTTTTAATGCAGAATTTCGCTCAGCGATTAAATATCCCGGTGGGGTGTCCTTTTACAGCTGTTCTCCTCCGGCCTGCGGTGCAGCCTCAGGACACGATCAGTCAAAGAGCGACAAATTGATGGCATGACAAAAGAAAAGTCCACCATGAGGCAAGCAAGTAGTCTGCACTCTCACAGTCCCGGCACAAAGTCAGTGAAACTGATCTGTGATTATTTAAAATACACTGCGGCTCTCTCCCAACAAGGTAACATTTTATAATAACTTTCATTAATAAAACAGAACTGAAAAATGATATGAAGTTGAATTACATTTCTATATTTTCAAGAAGTACATGATCATATGAATTGAAAGTTTAATAGCATTTGTGAGCATTTTGATTTACATTAAATAATGATCTGTTAATCATGATGTAATAAGTTCATTAGTAAACATTAACAAGCACATTCTTCTAGTTATGTGAATATATTAACTAATGATCTGTTAATCATTATATAACATTTGTTAATGATTTATTAATGAAAGTTATTATAAAGTGTTACCCTCAACAATACTACATCGCTATAAAACAATCAAACAGACACTGACATGGAGTCGCACAGTGAACACTTGATCTCTCTGTAACCCTGGCACATCAAGAATGTACTACCTCCCATAAATCTATAAACCCAACCAAGCAAGCAGACCTTCGTGGTATATATTATTTGAGATGCAACCCTCAAAAACGCAAATGGCACACCCACAAACTTTGATGCAAGGTTGTCCATTATCCCTCTATAATGTGATGACAGCAACAGTGATCTCTGTCAATCAAATATTTATAAATAGGTTCTCGGTTTCTTAGATCTATCGGTTTCAGACCAGCCTTACATGACAGCTGTACATTTTCTTAATGAAATGGCCTGCAACTGAAGTCATGGCAGAACGATCCACATGGGAAGAGACATAACTTCCGAAACTACTGTATGGTGTAGGCAGATCCCACAAACTACCACAGAACTTTAAACAAGTCCAGGAGAAAGACACCAATTGGGTAAAAAAAAAAACTCCAAACCTGTCAAAATATTTTGATAAAATGTACACCAGTTAAGTTTGGAAGATAAAAAAAAAAATATATATATATATATATATATATATATATATATTTTTTTTTTTTTTTTTTTTTTTTTTAAATATAGTAAAAAAGTAAATGAAAAATAAGTTTAAAAAAAATGCAACTGCTGGCCAAAAAAAATCCTTATTGTTTACCCAGGTGATAGATAGATGGTGGAGAGAGAGAGAGAGAGAGAGAGAGAGAGAGAGAGAGAGAGAGAGAGAGAGAGAGAGAGAGAGAGAGAGAGAGAGAGATAGAGCAGTCCAGATCATCATAAAGTAGAGTAAACTAAAAAGTTAACTCTTTTTTTTTCTTCACAAAATGTGTTAGACATGATGTTTTTTATGCGGATCATTTTGCCGTCTTTGATCAAATACTGCAGCACTACAGGTAATGAAGTCTGTATGTATCGTCGACTTTTCAACAAGTCTAAGCACACACATGTGCCAGTGGTCCAGCTCGCATCTGATTGTGCACTCACCTCTCCTCTGCGATGCAGCCGGTGACAGAGCAATGAACACACAGATCAGCCGCTCCAGAAACAACAGACACCTGCAACGATCACCCACATTCGCTTAGTTTTTCCCCCCCATCTTCATCATTTACACTCTAAAAAGATTCTAAAGAGCATTTCTCACTTATACCTTCTTGCCATTTCAGTTTTTAAAACTGATCCGTTCCGACAGCTACATGGGATCCTGGTTGGAAGGTGGATGAAAGTTTCCCGCTTTAGAGTGAGAGCTCTCGCGCCGGTGCAACAGCTGATGAGAGTGATCCGAGAGAACACTGATGAACGACACGGAGAGAGAGAGGACAGCTGCGGCACACGAACACCTCTGGGTCCTAAAGCCTGACACACCCACCTGACCCCTGTGACGCCACGCGCTCTCGATGTCAAGTAGCCTAGCCCTATGAGACCATGCATTCTTTTTTTCCGTTTTGTTTTTGTCTTGTTTTCTTGTAATAACCTTTGAACTTTTCTCATGACTTTAAAAAAGCAGTTTAGCAGGAAGTTGTTTTCTTAAGAACTCAACTTTATTTTGTTATCTTGATATAGGCCTAACTAACACAGTTTTCTTGAGACATCAATAGGTGCTTTAGTTTTTTCCTGGTCTAGAGGTAGTACAAATTGAATATATTTTTAAATTGAATATGGTCCATGGAACCTCTCCATGGAAGAGCGAACCAAATAAGTTAAAAGTTACAAGTTGAGAAAAAAAAAATACAACAACATACTTGAAAAAATGTTGTTGTTTTTTACCAAGTAAATCTAAATTCAAATTAGGGTTAGATTGAACAGACTGCAAATTTTGTTTGAAAAAATTCGGATTTGCAGAAATAAGGACAAGAATCTTAAACAGTTTCCTAAACATCTCTCCATCCACAATTGGTCAACCAAGGGGACAGTCCTGCTGCAAACTCACGCCATTGGTTGAGTCAATGTTGCAGAGCAATGTTTTGATAACCTACAGTAAATGGCTTAGAGACTGTCTCTGCATGTTAAACTTGAATAGGAGACCGTATTTTCACATGGGAAATTTAAGCTTTGTTTGTACTGAGGAAAGTTTGAACTGCCATTAAGAAAAAGGGTCATCAAAAGAGAGACAAATCTGATCCTGTCTCTGACTAGGAACAAATTCTGAATGTGTACAGAGTTCTTCCTATGCTTTCAGCCCTAATTTGTCTTTCCAATGAACTTGTCACCAGTGCTCTTGAGCGAAGCATGACCTGGAGTGCAGTTTTTAGTGCAGGGTTACGTGGCGTACTTGTGCAATGCAAAGGATAAGGTGAAGTCCATTGTGAGCAGAGTGCTTCTCACACATAAAAGTTAATCACTCCTCAAATATGTCTGTCACTCTCTGGTATGCTGTCAGTTAGAATGGACTCATAAAATCAGAAACCAGATAAGATGTGTCCAATGAGCTCACGACATGACAATTCTTCAGATTCTTACCGATCGCAAATGCTCATTCATGACCACTTTGGGCAAACATGCTTCTAGAGATAGTATAATATCAAACAAAGACCCTTTTAGAGTGATCACAAAATATTTCCGTTGTTTTTTTTTAAAGTTGAACCCAGAGCGCACATTCTTTACAACAAATGTGAGGTAAAAGAAAGTGTCACCCAATCAGATTTATTGCAGCAGGGTGAAGTGGGTCAATGAGAGTGCAGCTTTTGTTTTCCCAGTCAGGTCAGCTTTCTTGGGAACAGTGGGTCAATAAGAGAGGAAGTGGGAACAGACACACACACACACACACACACACACACACACACACCTATGACTTCAGGAACACCCACTTGCACACACAAGGCCACCTCATCAAAGCATCTCCAGCATGTTCTCATTACGAGCACTCTGCACCATGAGTAACCTCTCACTGCGGAGGATGGGGAGGATCGCAGAGGAGTGTGATGCTAGCGGACTTCAGTCACTGCCTCTGGAGCCAACGCTGTGATCAGAAACGTGTGGGCTGCTGTTGAAACACGTTCACAGCCCTGGTGAGCTTTGCATTCCTATAAAAGCAAAGAATGCATTAGGATAAATGTAAATACACATAGGAAAATGTTGAACTTTAAGCATCTCATCACCATTATCATCTGTGCTATATTGCTTTAAACATTTAATTGAAATAATTAGGACACTGAAATGCACTTTAAAGGGGACATATCATGCTAAATCCACTTTTTTAGCCCTTAAATGCATTTTGTTGTATATTTGGAGTGTTTAGAAGTACAGAAAAGTTGAAATTATTCTCTTCAGGTGCTTCGTTGATATCTTTATATTCTGTTTTGGCCTTATTTTTCAACCTGTTCCGATTTTCTGTTATCTATGACGTTTTGTGAACTATTACGTCACAGTATTTGCAGCGGAACTGCCAAATAAGGACATTGACTTCCAGCCCAACACTTCGAGCAATCCGCCATTTTTATTTCTCGCTGCAATTTTGTAGTCCAAGCTAAAAGATGCAGAAGTTACGAGAGGGTAAGTTAAAATGTTCGGTTGTTGGATGTAGTAACCCACACGCTTCATTACACCGTCTAATGTAGATGAACTGCCGCGCTTGTGACAGGGAGCATGTTTAACTGAAAGAACGAGCAGAGAGAGAGAGATCAGGTCGCGCACACGCACTTTCTCTATCTTCGGAGCCAGGCGAAAATGTAAACAAGAGGCGATGTCTTGCTCTCTCTCCCTCGCACATATTAATCACAATTGTATTTAAAGAGACCGCACCAAAACGAGTTGCTCTCAGACGCACATCAGAAAAGGGGTAGAAAAGGGGCCTGTGGAGCTATAATAATGAGGAATTCAGACCCAAGCATTGCAGTTCCGCTTTATATAGACTACAAATGTATGATTTATATGTAAAAAGGAACGATTTAAAAGCATGATATGGCTCCTTTAAATAGTAAAAGGACAAAAATGCACATGATAATATGTGTGTTGTGAGATAACTGTGAACGCATTAAAGTTGAATGTTACAGTTTGAATTTGTGATCTCACACATTATAGTATTTTTTTCTATTCTTTGGTAACACTTTACTTAAAGCCTTTAAGTATAATGCATTATAAAGGTATTGTGTACGTTTGTGTACTAATGTACGTTTTAAGGCATTATTTCATTTCAAAAATATTTGTAACCAAAGTTAAAATACATTATAAAATGTGCACATTCCTTGTTACATCTGAAATGAGTTGTTTGTCATGAGTTTTAATGTATTATACTTTATAAAGATGTAACAATGTATTATAACTGTGGTTATGATTATTCATGGGATCATACAAAGCATTATAGGGTTCATTACAAGGCATAGTTAATGCATTATAATGCATTATACATAAAGACTTTAAGTAAGATGCTACTGATTTCAGCACTCTATTTTGAACTGTCAGATATTGTGTTTGAAGGCTATTTATTTGGAAAACAACATCATGGCAGATACTGGGCAAACATTGAATGGGGGCCATTGCTGTCAAGCTCCAAAGTAATTATTAGAGAATTATAATAAAAGTATTCCATATGTGCACAATAAGTCTATTGATAGATTTGAGTGGCAAACAGGCCAAAATGTAAGTAATCATTCACAGAAAATGATTCCCTCCACTGCAGCTCTCAAATCATATTACGGTGCCTTGAAATGCTGGAAAATATGGCATATGGAAAAGAGCAGCCAGGACAGTCTCAACATTTTCACCATTTGTGTTCCATAGAAGAAAGTTTTATTCTTTTAATAAATGCAAGACCATCTGGATTTCATAGTGTGTTTTCTGTAAATAGAAAAAAAATGCTTTCTACGTCAGGAACATGTTAGTAGACTAATTTTGATTTCAGGAATGACTTTAGATCTAGAAGAAAAAAAAAAATGAACAACAGATTTTTGGCAGCAAACATTAAGGAATGCAGATTTGCTTCACAGATGGAAGAATCCAGGTAAACAACATTCAAAGAGCAAAGGCCTGTAAGTTTAGTTTAAATAAATCAAAAGGTTAGTAATCTAATCAACGGAGCTGGTAAGATCAGAATTGCACAAATACACAACTAGATTAGCCTTTCACCAGACACAACACATAAACACTTAGAGCCAAGACAACATTTTTTCACAATTATCAGTCATTTCGCAGTTCACTAGCTGAGAAGAAAAGCAGTTATTTCCCAGCCTGGGCATTAGTGGCAAACTTCATGGGAAAATAGTACAAAATAATAATTTTAAAAAACCTGTGTGCATCTTGGTTATACACCTGGAATACATTTTTCTATTAAGGGCATGTCTCAAGAAAATCATGTTGTATAATCCCTTTACATAAGCATTCTCCAAATTTAATTATGAGTGCACTTCTTTTTTACTTTTACCTTCATTCGACTTTTTATGCACGTGTGTGATTACAACAATAAACAACTTATGAGAAGAACTCAATAAAAATGGTAACATTAAAGCAAATTCTAAACTACTTTAATTTGGTTTTCAATGTTGAAGGATCGTGTATCAAGAGAGGAGATCAACAAAAAACAAACTATCTCAACTTAAATGAGCTACACAACACACAGGCCTAAATGTGTTTCCAGACTAAATAAAAGGAACTTCACACACTCAAATAGGACATAAATGCGATTACAGCAAACTATTGTGCATCAAAGACCAAACAGGATCTTCTAAGATAATTTGTTCCACTTGTCCAATAGTTGTTGAGACAACAACTGCCACATTGCAGTTGATTTCTGCCTGACTGAATGTCTCTCTTTTGCTCAAAAAAAAGCTTCATTGTGCTCATCCATGTCCTCCAGCTAAGCTCCTATCATTTCCCTCTTGATTTATAATGTGCTGCTGTTGTGCTGAAATAATCTGCAGTTCTGTTTCATATAGACCCTTTGAATCTATTCTATTTGTGAACGTCAGTCAAAGACTGTTCTGTTTGGAGATGAATGTGTCTGGGCTAGTTGTGGATTTTTTTTCTGTCAAGAGTGGATTTCATATTTTAACTTTTAGAATAGTGATTCAAATTCCACTAATATGACATTGGAGCTGATGACTGATCTGTGTATGCTGCTTTATTCTCAAGGAATTCGGATCGGTGGTGTTTTGCCACAGTTAGGACTTGACGCAGAACAATGGGCCAAATTGTTTGAAAGCTGCTTTTTTTGTCCGACATAACTTTTAGCAATATGTGTATTCATGTAGTATTAGCAGAAAATCCCTCAGGACTATGACAACGTCAATGTTCAGAATGTTCAAAAGTTGTCAGTAGGATTTTTATTTTATTTTAGATGAATTAAACTGATCAAACGTGACAGAAAATATTTTTTTGCAACAACGTAAATTTCAATTAACGCTGTTCATCTGAACTGTCTATTCATCAAAGAATCCTGAAAAAATGTATCAGTTTTCACAAAAAATATTAAGCAGCACAACTGTTTTCAACATTGATAACAATAACAAATGTTTCTTGAGCAACAAATCAGCATATTAGAATGATTTCTGAAGGATCATGTGACACTGAAGACTGGAGCAATGATCCTGAAAATTCAACTTTGCATCACAGGAATTAAATACATTTTTTAAATATTTTAAAGTAGAAAACAGATCATTTAAATTGTAATAATATTTCACAATATTACTGTTCTACTGTATTTTTGATCAAGTAAATGCAACCTTGCTGAGAATAATAGACTTTAAAAAAATTATTAAATCGTTTGAAAGGTGTACATTCAGCCAGGCATTATCGCATAATAAACCTGATGCGAAGCTACGGCACATTATTTCATCTTGTTACACAAGTACTTCCCAAATAAATGAATAAATGGAGATGAAATACGAATATGAGTTGAAATTATATGAAAAGAAAGAGACGGCGGAGTGATATGAGAGACTAGCACAGCTTCCAGTTGACTAGGATTGTGGTCCATTAAACGAATGGTAATTTCACTAAATAATCAATTAAAATACTGACCAATCAGAATTGAAAAGAGAGCAGTGTAATTAGTCTTCAAATATTTCTCTCTCCATTTTTAGTACATTTATATCTTATGCATGAGAATTTTGTGTCTCAAACTATGGATCTAGGCCACACTTTTAGCTATTTGGGTGAGGCAATGTCACGCATGAAAGAATCCTGTTATCTGATTATGGAATCAGGACGAGGGGCCTCTTGCCCCAGGTTGGGTAAGGTGTATAAATCTAGTAGCTGCAAGAAGCTCAGACGAGATAAGCACCAATACAGCTTCCCGCTGTTTATTGTATGACAAAGGTCTCCAAAAACTCTCTCATTAACTCGACTCTTTTTGGGTATTAACATAATGCCAAAGATTCTGAAACAAGAACTACATTGTGCCTCAAGAACAAGATTGTGCAGGTGTTATTAAATTATGTGCTATATAAATTTAAAAATACACTTGAGTTGGCTTTCACAATCACACCTCCTGCTTGGTTTCGTTCTTCTCTCTGATTAAATATAGAAAGATGATAGAAAATAAAGACTTATAGGCTATTAATCAATTTAGAAATAACACCACCTGCTCTTCAGCTATTGTCACTAACAAAAACACCAAGTATTTAGCAAGCACAACGTCACAGATCATTTACAGCCAAAAAGAGCCTATTTTATGTTTAATATAAAGTGAGATTTTGGGACAAATTTAACTTTGGTTAGGGCAACTCAGCACAACGCCACTGTAATAGCAACAAAGCAATTGAATGTCATGCTGGTTTTTACTTGAGGGCCGACCTGACATTACTTGGGAGTATTTATTACTTGTCACTTTATCATATCATGCCAATGGGTGGCTGAAAAGAATCGCAAACCATTTTCAGAGTGAGCAACAACACTAAAACGGAAAAACACTTGTGAGGCACAAAACTAGAACTCAAAAGAGAAATAGAGAATTATTGTGATTTCAACAAAACATTCAACAGAAAACAGGACAAAAGATCAAGCTCTTGATGGAAGTACCTGATTGGAGTCTGCATAATTTGGTTCCAGGTGCTCCTGCTGAATGCCTTGTTCACACATGTAGGCCAGCATACCTTCAGCTACCACCCTATACCTCAACTCTTGTGCCTGGAGGCAAGTAGTTAGTGCTGTCCAGGTCTCACAAGGCCATCAACATTCCTGACACCTTCCATTGAGGTCATTTTCCATATCTGAGGGTGGAAGCCATTGGCACCTAGACTGAAAACAAATAAGTCAAGTTAAGTCACATTTATTCATATAACGATTATTCCTAAAATACAATACAGATTGTTTCAAAGCAGCTTTAAAGTGATAAACAGGAATATATTAATCAATTATACAAGCAGAATTCAATTCTGCTGCAGTAAAGCAGCTCTAAAAAGACAGTAATGTCATTGTTCAGCTGAAGTCAGTTCGTGGAAAGATCAACATTTTGAAATTAGTTCAATTCAGCTATAAACAGCTCTGCAGAATGCTCTCATCCAATGGTGTCAGTGCAGATAGATAGATAGATAGATAGAGAGAGAGAGAGAGAGAGAGAGAGAGAGAGAGACGGACGGACGGACGGACGGACGGACGGACAGACAGACAGACAGACAGACAGACAGACAGACAGACAAGACAGATAGATAGATAGATAGATAGATAGATAGATAAAGAAATTAAGGATAATTTAAAGAAAATGATTTTTTTGACAATGTCTCCTATAAAACAACCAACAGTGAAATTAGAATAAAATGAAAGAATAGAAGTCAATGCAAGTATGCAAGTAAGGACTTCAAGTCTGACAAGTATGCATAGATTCTCTGATTCTTTGTCACCACACAGTGGTTGCCGAAAGAATTGCAGGAATATCAATTCTTCATTTGTGAACAAACTGGCCTACTTTATCCACAGTGCATTAAAGCATTAGACTTTTTCAGATTAAACAGTCTGTGCTTTAATTGTGAACATGTTTAAACAAATAAGGCAGACAGTTCGTAATGAGTCAGCTCAGTCAGACAACCTTCCAGCTGAAATGTTTTCTGGCAAACACACACACACACACACACACACACACACACACACACACACACAAAAAAAAAAACTAGCAAGTAGAGACAGTGTACTACAGACCTTTAGCATCTAGGCAGAATTCTAAACCTTGTGTGAATTAATTCGTAGCCATTGCCAGGACCATGAACTTGTCTGATATAAATGCATCACCTGCCTGTTTTCTTTCAACACAGCAGAAGAACAGGATTAATTTTAGAATTTACAGAGGCAGTAATATTAAATGATAGCTTGGCTCTGCTGTAAATCAGTGAGGTTGTATAGGAATAGACTTGCCAGGCTCAATTTTAAATCATGAGGAAAAAGTGAGGTTGGTGTAGGAAAAACAAATAGCTTTGCACCTATGGTAACTGAGAGGTCACGCCAGGTTTCCGTCACTCTGACTTAGTGATACACAGGTAAACACTGTCACGTCAGGAGACAGGCCGTATGTTTTGTTAACTCACCATTGTCTGAAATGCATAAACCAACTGAAGTGACAGCAAAAGAAACAACCACATTAACAGACCTTCTCAGAGAGAGAAGAGATCTCCGCGATGAACAATGCAAAAGTCAAACCTGTTCACCTGCAACACAGAAGTGCAAAGAATGAGAGAGACATGCATAGTTTCACAAATAATCGTACAGTTTCTTGGTATTCTGACATCCCTTGAGAATCCTCTGCTAAAGATGTGCTGCCGTACACATTCATCATTCATGTCCATTCATGTTTCAGGAGGCAATCTGAGAAAGTATTTGAAGCCTGGGGAAACTATCTGTGCTTTAGGTTCAGTAGTTTTTCAGCTTATTCCAGCCCATGAAACTTAAAAAGAGTCTTAAATCAGATCATTTACACCAATTAAAACTAGCCCACTGCATATTGTGTCATTTCATACCGGGGCAAACAATACTTTTAGAAAAGACACACTTCACATATTCGTTTAATTTCTACACTAACACATTTTTGTGATTATTAAAAGCCAATACCATTTACACCACATTAAAAAATATTTATTCTTCAATAATATTTTGGAATAAAATAAAACACAAAAGACACACATGTGTGCATGTATATATATATGTGTGTGTGTGTGTGTGTGTGTGTGTGTGTGTGTGTGTGTGTGTGTGTGTGTCACGAGCCAGAGCACCCGAGGACTGGGGCGATGAGTTTCATTTATTCAATGAAAATAAAAGCTCTCAGTCCAAAAACAGCGGTTCTTCCAAACAAACTAGCAGAATATTGTCCAGACAATTCTCATGGTCCACAAAGGATTCAGGTACCGAGTGGGATAGGGTGGGAACCGACAAGTCTCCATAAAAATCCATCATCCATCGTTCCCTCAATCCCTGGTGTCGTGAACTCACACCCCTAGTCAGATTCACATTGAGACTCCACTTTCTGTGGCGATGACAAGATATGGCCTCTTATCCTCGGGCTCTGGCTCATTCGTCACGGCCGGTGGTTTTGCTCGATCTGCAGGGGGCTCTCGTGACTTCTCCACGGTCGTTTGGGTCGAAGTTTGCTCTGGGTCTGGCTGGGTTCCGAATCGGGACGTGATATATATATATATATATATATATATATATATATATATATGCTCAATAATGTAAATTAATGCCCAGTATTCATGGATAATTGTTTACTGCCATTCCCTCTTTGGGGGAGCTCAGATTTAAACCATTTACAACATTGTGTGTAGAAATGTTTTACACTTTTTGACATTTCTTTGTCTCTGTGCCTCTATCTATTATATGCTTGGTTACCACAGATAAACCAATGTTTTCTAAGAAAAGGAGATATCACTTGTCGGACCAGTGGCCACCTTTGTAAACAAATGGCTAGAAATACGTTTGGATAGTTCTGGCAGGCAAGCAGCCAAGATCTTACAACATGTCTGAGCCAGTCAGAAGAAAGACGCTTATAAAGCAATGACGACACTTTCCTAAATTAGACTACCTCTACTCAGATACACAAGAACTTTGTGAAAATTTCAGCTGAGTTTGATAACCAGCAAACAGATTACTCTGATAATTATGGGAAAGAAACATCATAGACAGATTCATATTTTATTACTTTGGTAGAATCATGAGGTAAAAAGAAAAGGTTTCCAACAAAATTGTTGAAAAACGGCATCTAAAATAAGATAACTGGATAATGACAGCTGTTATCCCGCCAGCAGAGGGAGGGAGCAAGCCATTTTGTGCTCTCCAGAGATGCACTTTCAGATTCGCTTTATGTAATGTAACTTACAGCAACGTATATATGAGCTGTGTGTCATCTGAAGGTTTTAGGTAACAGTCACTGTCCTCCACCGGAGCTGCACCCATCAGTGTTGAGTTCTACGCGCAACACAAATGCTCCAGATATAAAAGCTGCTGTCAGTTAATGAAGATTTGACGGATTCGATTGGACTCTTGTCATATCAATAATAATAAGACTTTTCACTTTCATGGACATCGCCATTTTTTATTTGACTTTGGTCACTGTTGGTGTGGTTGCTGGTATAGAATATGGGCTTGACATTTCCAGACTCACACCTATAAGCAAATGCATTTTTTGATTACACTTTATTTTAAGGTGTCATTGTTACAGTGTAATTATATATTGAAGTACTGAGTTAACTACATGTACTTACTATAGGGTTAGGGTAGGATTTGGTTGAGGGTTAGTTGAATGTAATTATGCAAAATTGACTGTTATTACTATGGTAAGTAAATGTAACATATGTAACTAGGACACTGTAAAATAGAGTGTTACCCATGTTTTCTTCCAAGAAAACAGACCACATATTCATGTCTCAAGAATGAGAATGTCTTACTCTTTCCCCCTCATACACCTACATCTTGCAGCAAATCATATTACTATATTAGCTTTTACCCAAACTTCCGGTTTCGAACGAACATGTAGACACGGAAGACAACTGGGATCGTCTTGCTCTTTCACTGGGTCTTTATCAGCAAACCATAGATATTAACAGACTCTCAGTGTTGTTTTTACAATTATTCCTTTAGCAGAGTCCTTATTGCAACAGGGTTCAACACAAAGAAACGATGCACTTGCTAATATCTTCTTTAGCAGCTAGGGGAATTTAGAAGTTTCGAAAACAGGACCGCTAATCCCTGCAGGTTTTCACAAAGTGGCTTGAACAAACCGTTTCATTGCCAGGATGCTGGTTTCAGGGTTCAGGGTAAGATCAGATTACTTCCAATGGCTGAAATCAGAGGAGACAGCATTGAGCCTGTGAGACGTGAGACTCTAAACAGCTGAGGGGTCACTGCTCTCTGTGTTCACCCTCACACATTCATAAGCCTTATCACACGTGCACGCAGCACCCCTCTGGATCTTTGCTTTGAACGCTTCGTTTTTAGATGTTTTCCGCAGAGGCATTTCACAGTTGCTGAGCTTAATTAAGGACACTTTGCTGTACCTTCTCTGACAATGAAACGCATAATGCATTTCAAAATAACACCATCGGCTATGTCAGTAGTGTCAGATCACAGCTGACAGCAGACACAACGCCATTTACATCATATGTTGTTGTCGTTGTTTTTAAACAGAGTACGTGTGATCGGCATACTTGTCTAAATCATTTGCAGGGCTACATATCTACTAAGGCTGATGACAGATCCCATAAAATTATGACCATTACCAGGAATCCTCTACGGTTTCTGAATGCCTTCAGGTGACTACGCTGACACTGCTACCATAAACAAAAGGTTCTGAACATTCTACTAAATGCTGAAAGTTTTCAGGAGGTCAGAAGGCTGCTGCCCTTCTCCTTAGATTTTATTGCAAGGTCTCAAGTAAGTCAAGCAATCTGCCCAGGACGAGCAATCCAACCTATCTTTAGCCACTGCGAGCAAGTGAATGGAGAGCCTGACTTATCTTCACTGCTGTCATCGAGGCTGCCAGTATTTTTAGGGGACAGCAGCAGCTGCAAAAGCATTTAACAGTCTTCTACGAACAATAACACTAGGGGTGTCTCAGGACTAAACGCCACAGAGATCGTGGGACTGCTGGAGTGTTCAAAGGAAAGCTGTCTGATAAGGCTAAAACCTTCTTAAAAGGGGCACTTAAAAGCCTTGGCAAAATGGGCAGGTGACACTGACTAGATGTTAATGAGGAGAACATACCGCAACAAACTTACCGAAGTGGAAAAGGATTATTCTGTAACCAAAAAAAAACCTTAAAAAAAAAAACTAGAGCTGGAAGTGAGGGCCAGTGAAGCAGGAGAAGCTGGTTGCCGCGGAATGTATATTGACATTTGTCTCTGAGGACTGAAGAGAGGTAGGATATGTTAATGTCACAAAGTGCAGTTTCCCTGAGGTCAAAGGTCAGTCTAATTAAATTAGGAGCACAAACAGGAGGTTAATCTCCTTTTAAAGTCCTAGGGGAAATTCCTGATCTAGATTGTTGATGTTATACATTTAAACCTTTAACAGCTGGAGATATAATAAGAGTACCTGCTTTTCCTTTCTTTTTGATATGTGTTCTTCAATGTTGATTACATTGTGGAACATCTGAACACCTGTTTTCTTAAGAAAATATACAGTATGCAGTATACTAATAGAATTAGTGTTTAAAGCTCTTCAATTGTAGGGAGATTCTTATAAGGTAGTTTGGTTTCACTTTATTTTGATGGTCCCTTTAACACATTCTGTTGACTATAAGTAATGTTGCACCTACATGTGTACTAACTCTCATTGGAGTGTTACTAAAGTATTGGTAGACTGGTAGGGTTAGAATAAGTTGATATGTAGTTGCAAAGTTACTTATAGTCAGTAGAATGTCTGTTGGAGGACCATCACAATAAAGTGTTATCAGAAATGAAGCAGACTAATACTCTAATGGGAGTTAGCTGGCGTGCAATGTTACTTATAGTCAACATAATGTTCAAAAGGGACCATCAAAATAAAGTGTTACCAGTAGTTTATGTGTTACATATATCATGTTTTGTTGTCTTGTTTGTAGCGTAGCAGACTTATATGTGTAGCATGATGAATAACTAGCAGATGTTTAAGGTTCTGAGGAGGATACTTATAACCAGATCGTTTTCCTGAAGTTAGTTGTGCGTCATAGATTCCCAAGACAAGCGATTCATGCGCTATGCCATCCTAAAACAGATAAACCAGTCCTAGCGAATAAACATCTCCCTGTACACCCCAGAGGCCAAACTTGCAGCATGATTGAAACTGAGAAGCAACACATTAAAAAAAAATCAATCATGAGGGCATATTAAACCAACATGATCTGGATTACTTCATATGCAGCAGATATTTTCAGAGGAAGATATCACTTATTAGTACAGAGCAAGTGTTTCTTTCCTGAAACGAATGACAAACAAACTAATTTTGACAATGACATTTAACAGCTAAATTCGTAACTGCATTTGCTAAAAGGGGCGTGAGAGGCATAGCATATTTTGACTGAGAGGTCCCCATGGGGTGTGTCCTGCTTGAGTGTGTGAGACCTGTGTTGTATGTGCACGCATGTTCTGTGGTGTGCTTTGTGATACCTGACACATGCCCTCTCACAGGTCTTTATTTAGGGCAGACTATATAAAGCACTTTCCCATTGAAATACAGCACCAGCTGTGTTAGTTATGTGTTGTGGCCGCTGTTGCAATAGGGCCAAAAGACAGTACACCTCTAGCGCTCTTCTCACACAAGGCATAATTTCTAAGAAAGTTCTGGGCATCAAGTACTCTAGTGTAATAGTATCCTTGCTCTCTGGGGAGAGCCCACACTATCAAATCGCACTAGTGCACATACCAACACCCAAACTCAACAATTCATTTTTAATCAGTCTGTATACTTCAGTGGATTGTTGAAGATTTGAGAAACAGCTAATGCAGTCTTCCAAAATTATTGGGACATGAAAAGTTTGGTTATTAATTTTTCTCTTTTTCCAAGAAGATATGAGAGAAAAAAAATACTTTTAAGAGACAATTGTTGCTATGACAGGCCAAGTCAGGTGTTCCTTGTTGAAAGTTTTAACCAACAGTGAACTATATTACTTTTGTAAATGATGGCAAAAAGTCAAATGTCAGATGGCAATTGTAATTTTGCTTTAAAAATATAATAATTATGACCTTTATATAATACCAAACAACTTATATTTACCTGTAATGAGCTGACATTGGAAGAGGTGTGTCCACGATCACGATGGCAAGAAGCAACTCTGCAGTAAAACAGAGCAGTAAAATTAATTCTATTTCAATAAAATGAATTTGTTATATACAACAGAGCTTAACACAGTAAAGCTAAGTTTGATTTAGAGATACAAAGCTTCCCAGGTGCAGATTATGGCAGCATTATACAATGAACAAACTAACATGTAAATTGCTGAAATACAAGTTCTGCAGATTTACTAAATTAATTACATTAAATGATTTCCTGTTTGACTGACTATTTGGGTATTGGTGGCCTCTAGACTGTTGTTATTCGATAAGACTGTATTTACCAGGGTTTAGTGGAATTTAAAAGTAAAGAATTGACTACATCTAACTACATCTACATGTCTAAGGCCTATAAACTTCAAATTTGAATGCTTTTAAAATAGTCTTTACAAAAATTTCAAACAAGTTACAAATTCATTATAATTGCTCTTCATTATATTCAAATGCAATACAGTTTGCTACCTCAATTCAAATTTTGAACGGTGCACAACCCTGGTATTTACATGCAGTATTATATACATGTATGAAATGGCATATCATATATTAAGTGTATTTTTGTGTGTGTTATGATTTAGAGTCTTTCTTGATAAACGGCTGGACAACAAAATTCTTTTAGAGTAATAAAGAGACTGAATGCCTGTAGCCTGTCCCTCTGAGTGGAGGTTGGCAAGTGAGCAGGGATGGATGTGTTTGGTGGAGCGCCACGGTTCCTGGCCTACCCTCGTCCTGTGGTTGTACAGAGTGGCACAGATGCAGTTCTGAAATGCCAGATCAGTGGGGATCCCAGACCAGCAGTTATATGGGAGAGAAACAATGAGAAGATTCACCCAGAGGGCAGATACCGGGTGTTTGAGGATGGCAATGTCTACAACCTTATCATAACTTCTGTGACAATGGAGGACAGTGGACAATACATCTGTAAGGCCAAGAACTGCATTGGAGAGACGTACGCAGCAGCCACTTTGAAAGTAGAAGGCGAAGCACAGGAGATGGAATTTCGGGAGGAAAACAAGCCGCGCTTCCTCATCAAGCCCCTTTCGACTAGGGTTGGACGAGGAGAGGATGCAATGTTCTCCTGTAAGCTATGGGGAAACCCTCGACCAGAAGTGATGTGGGAGAAGGATGGCAAGAAGTTGAATGAGATTTTTGAGAGCACACATTTCACCATCAGCTATCAGGATGGAGGGTGGTTCCAGCTAAAGATTTTCAAAACAAGAGCACCAGACGGAGGGGTGTACACGTGTAAGGCCAGGAATGAATTTGGAGAGAGTCTGGCAGGGGCTGTGCTGTTGGTGGATGCAGGACCAGGACACGAAGATGAAGGGAACCGTAATGGATACACTAATGGCCACTGGAAAGCACATCAGGGAAAACAGAGAAGTGGTAGGCAAGTTGCAACAAGGCTGAAAAATGACCCACTACCAAACTCAGCCAAAGTGAAAATGTTTGCAGTGACAGAAGGGAAACATGCAAAGTTTCGTTGCTATGTAACTGGGAAGCCAAAACCAGAAATATTATGGAGGAAAGATGGGAGACTTATCTTGTCTGGGAGACGGTATCTCCTGTATGAAGACAGAGAGGGTTACTTCACACTTAAAGTTCTCTACTGCAAACAACAGGACAATGGAGTTTATGTCTGTTCTGCTTCAAACACTGCAGGCCAAACCCTGAGTGCTGTACACCTTATTGTCAAAGGTAAGAGTCACCTCATTTGGAATACGATAAATACAGTACAATACAAATTCAATACAATTTTATGGTTTTACCACCTGATCTATAACATTATACAGTATATATTAGTTTGGCATACACTTTAAATGGCCTGTACAATTAATAAGCCAGTTGCCAACTGTTGTGTCAAGCATTTGGTTCCTTAATCAACAGTACATTTTATGATGATTCAGTTGTAGGAAATGCATCAAGGGAGCTTTAAAATTACCTGACCAGGCCAAACTCATTAACATGAAATAGATTCCATCCAGTCCTATATCTGCAAAATCACTTAAGCTTTGAAAGGCCTGAGGCCCACACATGTGATAGAAATCTCTGGAGGCAAGCTCATATTTCTCACATGGACCATCAAACAGTCAAAATTGATTGCTTTGCATGACTATATTGTATCAGAGCCAGGCAACACCATAAAGCTCAAAAGGGTTTCGAGTCACCAAGGCTAAATTGAAGGTATGACTACTAAAGCAAGCACGAACAAGACAAAAAAATACATCAATAATGTCAAGGATGTGGTGTCAAGATATAACCTAAAAAAAAGCTAGATACAGTAGACTGCAAAAAATAACTTAATGGGATTTTCATTTAATTTAGCAATACTGTTAAAATCTTAGGACTTTTTAAATAGGTTTTCATAAATGTTTTCTTGAAATGGAGCCTTACTGCACTGGCAGATTTTAAAAAAACTTGTTTATACTTAAAAACCATTGAACACCAACAAATACCCTCCTATTAAAGATACATTCTCTGAAAACTAGTCTAAAAATCTTTAAGCAGGGTTGATTCTCAAATAAATTTGTGTTTCAAGAATTTTTTTTATATTTTAAAGTGAAAAAATAGCCAAAAATACAGTACAAACAGTACTTTCCAAAATATAATAGTATAATAATACAAAAGCAACATCATTACTGATTACAGATTATCTCAAAGCCACTACTGGACAAAAAAAGCAGTATCAGCTAGATTACTTTGAATTTCCATGTGTAACAGAAGCCAGCTAGTAAGGAAACACCCGTTTGAATCCCGCTCAGAGCGGTGCTAGTAGAATCGGAGGGGTTACACATGCATGAATATCCATGCTGATTGAGGCTAGTGTATGCTGGTGTTGTTATAAAAGGTTAACATGCAGTTCACCAGAAAAACTTTTCGACCAGCATGGTTTGTCTGGTGAAGCTGTTCTATCAAGGAAGTCTTGCTGGATAAGCTTGTTAAAAAGCATGCTGGGGACACCAGCATATCAGCATCCAAAACACTACATGTACTGGTTATTGTCAGTGGGGTAGGTATTGTATGCAATGTATCTCTGAGGGAATGCAGATCTATCCATTACTGACATAAAGAAAACTTGTAAAACTCTCCTTTTTGGGTCCTTTCCTTCTTGTAACAGAGCCCCCTGTTCGATTTAAACAGCCACTCAATGACTTGCAAGTATGGGAGAGAGACTTGGCTGTTCTTGAGTGTGAAGTTCCTGAGGACTCTGTTCCAATCACATGGTACTTAGAAGACAGACGACTACAGCCTGGAGCCAAATATGGGATGGAAGAGTGGGGGACAAAGCGTCGACTGACAATTCGTGATATTGGAGTTGATGACGATGGGATTTATCTATGCGAGATGGCTGATGGGGGTAGAAGCATTGCAGAGGTAGCAGTCAAAGGTAAAACAAAAAAGTTATATTTATTTGCCATCATCTGTCTGGGAAAACAAATTCATCTGATGAGCATTTGCAGTTGTATAACTTAAGTGACTCTCTTTAAGGCACTATAGTAAGAAAGCTGCCACGAAAAGTTGATGTCCTGGAGGGGGAAAATGCAGCCTTCTGTGTGGAGGTGGAGGACGAGGAAATGGACATTCATTGGTACAAAGATGGAACAGAGCTAAGGGAGACCCATCAGACCATTCTAAAATCTTTTGGAAGGACACACATTTTGGTCTTTGTAAACACCACACCACAAGACTCTGGTCTGGTCATGTTCTATGTGGGTAGATCAAAAACTTCATCTCAGCTACGGGTGAAAGGTATGACAACTTTTTTTTTTGGAATTATTGTAAACACTTGTATTCCAGAATGTCCAAATGTATTATTGTTTTTTTAACAAACCTCTTCTTCTTTTGTGCTAATTTCAGCGGCAAGGCACTGTCCACCAAGCTGTCCAATTGGGGTACAGATAAACACAGAACGAGCGAATGCAGCTCTTCTTTCCTGGTTTCCAGCACAAGACTCTCGAAAGAATCCACCCTCAGGGTACATAATTGAGAGACAAGAGGTTGGCTCACAAGAGTGGCTGCAATGTTTGACTACAGACTCTGCAACCTCAGTGGAGATTCTAGGCGACAGTGTTCCATGCGAGGCAGACTACAGATTTCGGATATGCAGTGTCAACAAATATGGAAGGAGTGGAAATGTAGAGTTCCCTCGAGCAGTTCACCTTGGTAAGCTCCTTTATAAGGCTGTCCATTGCATACATATAAAGAAAACACTAACAAATCTCATTCTTTCTAGTTCCAGTTGCCAGAATCCAAGCACCTCTACAAGATGCTTTAGTACCAGAGGGCCAGGATGCCTGTTTTACCATTGAGCTATCTGCCTCAGTCATAGGCACTTGGTTTCTAAATGGAAATCAGCTTCAAGACGATGACCGTTTCTCAATAAGACGTTCACGTACACACCAGTCCCTACGCATTCGTGGGGTACGAGACACAGACAATGGAGCAGAGATCACCTTCATTGCTTACGGAATTCGAGATTCTGCTGCTTTGTATATACAAGGTGAACACTTAACTTTGATTTCCTTGCATTGAGATATATTTATGAGGATATTAACAATTGTTGTGTTGTACTGGCTTTTATATTCCTCTTAATCAGCTCCACTGGTAAAATTCACTCCACTTTCTGAAATGGATCGAAACAAATTTGTGGAGGTTGGCAACCCTATAGTACTCTACTGTGAGCTGTCAGACCCTGAGGCTCCAGTTCGTTGGTATAAGAATGGTGTTGAACTTAAATCAATGGAAGGTCTGCATATCCAATCAGAAGGAACAATGAGGAGGATTGTCATTCAATCAGCGGATTTTTCCCACTCAGGAGTGTACAGCTGCGACGCTATTGATGACGTCATCAGGTTTAATGTGGAGGTTGAGGGTGAGTAATTTTTGTTCTTAGTTCTCCTTTCAAAATCAAATGAATATGTCCAATAAAAGAATCTTGCACTTGCAAGTCTCTAAAGTTTACTAAATACTACTGAATGAAAACACATATAGCCCCACCAGTGAGGTTCTCAGTTCTTCCGGAGGGTGAGAGGAACAAATCCATTGAAGCAGGCTCAACAATAGCACTGCAATGTGAGCTCTCAGATCCACTCGCCCAGGTCTCCTGGTACAAAGATGGTGCGAAACTACTGCCACAAAGTGGACTAGACTTCAAATCCGAGGGCACAAAGAGGGAACTGTTTGTCCAATCAGCTGAATTTTACCACTCAGGGGTGTATAGCTGCAAGACAAGGGGTGATGCTGTCCTCTTCAATGTGGATGTTAAAGGTGATTTATATTTTTACAAGTGAATTAAGTTACATTTTCATTTTGCCAGACAACTAACAAATGGCAAGACAATGGCAATGTTGATTAAGTTAAAATATA
Source organism: Squalius cephalus (assembly GCF_949319135.1). Classification (NCBI taxonomy): domain Eukaryota; kingdom Metazoa; phylum Chordata; class Actinopteri; order Cypriniformes; family Leuciscidae; genus Squalius; species Squalius cephalus. The sequence goes on from NC_137130.1 coordinate 8,886,289, forward strand.
TTTCAAATTAAATATAAAAAATGACTATTAAAATCATAAAGTGGGACTTAAAAAACTCTAAAATATCCATAGCCCCACCTGTGAGGTTCTCAGCTGTCCCAGAGGTTAAGCGGAGAAAGTGCATTGAAGCAGGCTGCCCCATTATTCTGCAGTGCGAGATTTCAGACTCTACTGCACAGGTCCAGTGGTACAAAGATGGGGATCAGCTCCTTGTAGAATCTGGAGTAGACATCAAATCAGATGACTGCATGAGAACACTCAGTATTCAGTCAGCACACCCATCTCATGCCGGTGTGTACAGCTGCACAACAAAGGATGATGTCATCAAGTTTCATGTGGAGATAAGAGGTGATTTTATTCCTGACTTACAAATTAACTCGATGTCTTCTTGCAATTATGCCACTAACAATCACTGCTTTCTGTGTTGCGCTTTTGTCACATTCTTTAGAAATGTTTCAAAGATTTTATGTTGTACATTACCTCTGTCTCCTTTTTTTCTGCTTTAGTTTTACAATTTTGGATCATCTTTTCAGTCATGATGTTCTTGTATACTCAGTTGTTACAGTACATGTTATCTTAAAGCAATAGGTCCTTTAATCTGGGTAATTTCTTATAATTCTTGATGATTCTGATACAAACCATCATCTGTAGCTGAACCAGTGAGATTCTCAGCTGTTCCGGAAGCTGAGAAGAATATATGCACTGAAGCTGGTGGCCACTTTGAACTCCACTGTAAGGTCTCAGATCCTACAGTCCCTGTCTGCTGGTTCCACAACAATACACAGCTTCAGCCAGAGACTGGTTTGGATATTCAGTCAGAGGGAGATGCAAGGACACTGGTAGTCAATCCAGCTGTACCTAGTCATTCTGGATTGTACCGCTGTGAAACATCTGATGACTCTGTCCAGTTCACTGTGGATATCAAAGGTGATTTGTGACTTTTTGAGAAACTTGTACATCCAGTAACACATTTGCAAAACTAGATGCACACTAAAAATTCAAGCTTTTTTTGTTGTCTGCATCTCTTAGCATCGCTGTTATGGACATGCCTCTCACATGCATCCAACTTATGGGCAGTGATTTGAGACAGATGTTACATGTTTTGCATTACTTTATTTAACTTGCTACTTGGCAGATGGTCTGAGAATTCACAGATTAGGCAGTCTAGATAACTTTTTAATAAAGGATATTAATTCTGTATATTCTTTAATAATGCAATGGATCACCTTTAGACCCACCGGTGATGTTCTCAACATTACCAGACACTGTGAAGAACCAGCTGGTTGAAGCAGACTACTCAACTGATATGCACGGTGAGATCTCAGATCCAAATGCCAAGGTGTGTTGTTACAAGGATGGTGTAGAGCTCGTCTCAAAAAGTCAGCCTCATATCAAATTGGAGAGTACCAGGAGGACGTTGGCTGTCAAGACAGCACAGCCCTCTAACTCTGGATGGTACGACTGTGTGAGAACGGACGATGTCATCCAGTTTAATGTACAAGACCAAGGTGATTTTCAAATATTTGCTTCTAATCTTCTTAATGTTTTTGTGTGACAACTAACAATTGTGTGCTCTTCGCAGCTTTTTTATTCTCTTTTAATGTATTCTGACTGTTACTTGAACATGCCCTTGGTTTCAGTGGCCATAATTGGTTCTGTCTTTCTGCGTTTTGAAAATAGTCACATTTAATAAAGCATTCCTCTATCAATGGTCATCTGTAGTGCCACCACCAAGATTTTTGGCTGATCCTGAAGTTGAGATGACCAAATGCAATGAAGAAATGGAACCTGCTGCACTGCATTATGAGATCTCAGATCCCACTCCATATGTCAGCCAGACCAAAGATGAGGAGGTCATGCTTCCTCAATCTGAACCTGCAGCTGAATTTAAACCTGAATTGGAACTTGCATCTAAATCTGAATTTGAACCTGAATCTGATCCTGAAATTCATTCAGATGCATCTAGAGGAACTTTAATCATCCACTCACCTGATACATCTCTTTTTGAAGTAAACAGCCCAAAGACACCAGATGATCCCATCCAGTTTGAAATGGACCAAGGTGGTTTGCCACTTACTTGTACGCCATTCTGTATAAGGCACATTGACATGACTGAAGCAAGTCAGTTATTGTTTTCTTTGTGGCTTTCCTAACAGCAGAACTGTCTCACTATGAGGTGTTCAGTGGTGAGACCTATGGTGACTCTGTCCAGTGCACTGTGGATATAAAAGGTGATATAATGCTACCTCAACCCAAGCATTTAACCCAGCACCTCTGTGCCACTAACAAGGGTGGTTTTAACTATCCAATGGCTCTTCCTGGAGATGCTGGTCCCCTGCATCTTGGTTACCTACCTAAAATAGCTCCCAAAACTAATCCATGCTATCCTGTCTTTATCCAACATCCAGTTGGTCTGCAAACCCTTCTTCCAAACTAACACTCATTCTATAGACTTACATATCTTCATTCTTCATTGAGGCAAATTTCATTTAAACCTATACTGTACACTGTCTACATTTGCTTAAGTCATCTTGTTCATGTGCCATTCAGAATCATCATCAATACTGTGTTGACTGAATTATAGAGAACTGAATACAGAATGAATGGTTGAGTGAATGAAAGTTGGTGATCTGACTTCTTGCGTAATCATGTTTTGTTTTTAATATGTGTTTTAACCAATATTGACTTGTTTTTAGACCACTCTGTGATATGGTCATCTCTCTTACATTTTTTCAATCTTGAAATAATCTTAAAAATTAACCAATCAATAAAACTACGTCTTTATAAGCTTTTCTGATTATGAAGACAGAAAAGTACTTCAACTTTTCTTTGTGTAAACCACTCAACTATAGAAGAGTTCCTGGGAAGATCAGGAACTGAGGCTGAGATCAGATCTGAAAATGAGAACAACAAACTCACAGCGGAAAGATCTGGAGAAGGGACCCAAATGTCCATTCCAACAACCTTCAGAATGACCGAAGAGGAACCACAGCCAGAACCAATGCTACATCCAGAGTTACAACCAATGCTACATCCAGAGTTACAACCAATGCTACATCCACAGTTACAACCAATGCTACAACCAATTCTACAACCACAGTTACAACCGATGCTACAACCCCAGATACAACCACAACTGCAACCTCAGCTTCAACAGCTGCAACCACAGTTGCAACCAATGAACCAGAAAAGTACTTCAATTTCCGAAGATGAAGGCTCAAATCACATCACAATACAAGAGAGTGATATGGATCAAGATGTCTTAGCTTTTAAGGTGGATGTTGAAGGTGATTTAAATAGTTAGCTCCATCATTCTGCAAATAATGATGAGAGCAAAATATAAGCCATTTACATTTACCACCTAACAACCATTTAACGTCAATCGTCTATTTGGATCCATTTACTGAATTTAGAAACAAAAACAGCCCTGTTCTATAATGTAGCTGCATTTCATTATTATTCACCAGTAAAACTCTATCACCAAATATTTATCTAACAAAGATCATCTCACTAAAAAATGTAACAGTATCATCTTGAATTTAACTTCTAGCAGAAAGAGAAAAACATTTTGACATATGAAAAACACTACAAACATATAAGGCCTGTAACCTATAACATGTAAGGCTATGAATACATAAGTGCAGTTTAGCTTAGTTGACTTAAAATATTCAATGTAATGTGTCACAATTGTAATACATGTCTCTTTTCATATAACTTGAAATATCCCTAGCCTCGAGGACAAATACCACACCAATTTGTGGAATGGATGAGCACTTGCCAATTGATGCAGACTGTTCCAGTGTACTGCTAACTGAGAGCTCTGAACACACAACTCAAGAAAAACCTATATCCTGCCAACAAGATGAAGCAACGGTGATATTCAATAAACCTACAACACAGAAAGAGCTCATCATCCAGTCATCAAATATATGTCTGCAAGAAGCACATGAGACTGTTACCAAGGATGAATTTGCTTATCAAGAGGAACTGAAAGGTGATTTAAAGCTATGTTTAACAGCATTAATGAACAAAAGCAACTAACTTCGTCTGGCTTTTTGCTTAAATGTTCTGTACCCAAATTGATTCACACTCTTGATAGATAACTCACTATACGATACTCACATTGCTTTGTCCCCTCAAAACTGAAGAACCTGGTCATAAAGAAGAATTATTTACACATCCATTTGAAACTGAAGATGTCCAACCCATTGAAGGTGATTCTCCAGTTCATTGGTACAAGGACAAAATACAATTTTACTCTGAAAATGAAAATGGACATATTCTTGAAATGGAGGAAGGTGTACGAAGACTAAATGCTCCAGCCACTGACTTGGGACAATCAAAGGATGATGACATAATATTTAAGGTGGATGTCCAAGGTGATTTTAAACTAGTTTAAATCCACACAGCTACATAATCAGTTTCAGTCATTCACGCTTTATTTAAAAAAATAAATAAAATAAAATAAAATAAAATAAATAAAAAAGTATAAAAACATTCATTTAAAATATTACCTGCTTAGGTCAAATTGTCTGCTTACATTAAAACATATTAAATTAAACCCCTTAGCTACATCTTTGCAAACTTCAAGTATCCATGAGACTGAAAGGAGCGAGTCAAATGATGAAACAGTCACTGCTAATTTTCCACAACCTGAGGTATCAAGCACAATGGCAGAGGTGTGCTGGTACAAGGAAGGTGAGGACCTCCAACAATGTGACGTTATCACCCAATCTGAGGAGACTTTCAGAGCTCTTGTTGTCAAAACAGCCGAGCCGTCTCACTCTGGGGAACATGCTTGTGAGACAGATGATGTCACCATACAGTTTGCAGTGGACCTACCAGGTGATTCATCAGTCATCTACGCCAGCTCAATCCATCCGATTACCAAACTAACCACTTCAATCATGCAATTGTCACTAATTTTCTAGAAACTATTGTTCAAATAAATGCCAGACTAGGTTGTTGTAAGATGTTACACCGCTAATGAACATTTCAGTAAAGAAATGACTTTTTATCCAAGATAGTGCTTTTTCCCCATTGACCTTTTTCCCATTGAAGTAAAACAATTGGTAAGACCAATGTCTAAAGTGTGTTTAAAGAAACTTTTACTGTAATTGCCTCCTTCAGATATCAATTTAGAAATGATCCTTTTGATATATTACTACTATTACTACTAATAATACATTCTACTAAATATATGGTATACTGAGGAAATTACAGAATCACTAACAAATGTGCAAAGGCCTGATACATTGGTAAAAAAAAAAAAAAATGTTTTCAGTATGTTTGTCTTTAATGTTTGTTTCCCATGTTTTGTCTTTGTTGTTAAATATCTGTTACTTTCCATGTTGTCCTTTACTCTTGCGCTACTAATCTTTCATCTTATATTTTGATGTTTGAGAATGTCTGCTTTGTATTTTCATTTTATTGATCATTACAGTTAATAGTCAGCATATTCTTAAAGTCATGTTCATGCCAAACAGACTCTTTCATAAAACGCTGAATGATTGTCAATATTTTGGCTCATTCTTGAGAATCAAGTTGAGAAAAACTATAAATATAAAATGAAATGTATGTTTTATAAAAAGAAAACAAACAATATAAAAGTAAATGTGTCTGTACAAAATTGTCTGTAGCTCTTCCAGTGACGTTCTCCAGTGTCCCTGAGGCTCAACGGACCAAATGCATTGAGTCAGGAAGACCCTTTAAACTGCAATGCGAAGTCTCAGACCCTGATGCGCAAGTCTGGTGGTACAAAGATGGGAATGAGGTGCTTCCTCAAGATGGTATTGTCACTGTGAATGAGGAAGCAATGAGAACACTCTCTGTGCAAACTGCTGAATTATGTCATAGCGGAACATACAGCTGCAAGACAAATAATGACCTCATCACATTCCATGTGGAAATCCAAGGTGATTTGATGCTTTCTATCATGAAGACACCACATGAAATGTGTGTAAATCAAGTCAAGCAATCTCCTTCATTTAACCATGTATAGTGGTTATTCAGAGGCAAAAGGCAAATATTTTGTCCTTTATCCCTCAAAAGTAGCTTGACATGTTAACTGATCACTCAAGCACATGAATTTATAAATAGAAGAAAACCAACATAATAGCCAGTAATTTTCCACTAAATCATACAGTTCTTTCTCTATGCCACTGACAACACTGTAGCTCCATCACTGAAGTTCATTCCAATTTCAGAAGTGGAGAAGAACAAGTCCACCGAAGTAGACTCACCAATCGTTCTGAAATGTGAGCTATCAGACGCTACCGCTCAGGTGCTCTGGTGTAAAGATGGTAAAGAGCTGGCCCTAAACCCTGGGCTAAATTTCCAAACAGATGGAAATATGAGGAAACTAACTGTTCAATCAGCAAAACTGTCTGATACTGGAAACTACACCTGTCATGTTCCAGGTGATACCGTATCATTCATGGTGGACGTTCAAGGTGATTTTCACAACACTACCACACAAATTAACTATTAAATGCTGTGTATGCCCTATGTATATATATATATATATATTCCTTTAAATTTCTAATCACTCCCTGTGGAAAAAAATATATCTCCTGTAACATCTTTTCCCCTCCATTTAAACTCTGCTTCTCTCACTTCTTGATAACTGGGCAAATCATGTGACTAACACATCTGTAGGTTAAGACTGGCTAAATGTCTTTCAACAGATTTGTCAGAATTAATTTGTCGATAGTCTAAAACAAAATGTATTTACATTTTCCAAATTTTCATAGCTCACCCTGTAAGGTTCTCAGCACTCCCAGAAATTGCAAGGAACAAGTTTATTGAAGCAGGCTGTCCCATTATACTTCAGTGTGAAATCTCAGACCCTACTGCCCAAGTTTCCTGGCTCAAAGATGGAGTCAAACTCCAACAAGACAGTGGACTTGACATCCAATCAGAGGGCACTATGAAGACAATGATCATCCATTCCGCTGAGCTCAAACACTCAGGCGTGTACAGCTGTGAGGCTGTGGATGATCGCATAGCATTCAAGGTGGATGTTGCAGGTGATTTTGAGTCTATATACTTTTTCTCAAAACCACTAACGATGTGTCAAATAACGCTTCATCCACTAAATGCTGTTTGCCCTTATCAGATTTTAACAAAGAATACATTCATAACCAAATAATCAAAGCCCCATTTTGTTAAACCCTACAATGATCTCCTCACCCCTTTTGCTGACACAAATAACTACGCTATAAAAAAGGGTTTTAAAGGTTTTTGAACATCTTTTAAACCGCTTATTGCTATACAATTTTACTATTGTATAGATGATGTCACCTAATTTAGACCTGCTCATTAAGTTATGTTCAGAATAATAGGCTTCAGAACTATAACACGAGAGATCAACTCATAATATACACACGGCAAAGACTCAGCAAAGTGTCTCATTCATTAGCCGTACGTAAGTTTTAATCTTTTTCATCAATTAATTTCATTTTTTCTCATCGATTATCTGGATATATAACTTAGAAAGGCTTTTTCTTTTGGTAATTCTATTAATTTTGACTGAACAAAAATCCTCTTAGCTCCACCAGTGATGTTCTCAGCTGTTCCTGAGATTGAGAAGAACAAGTCAGTTGAAGCAGGCTGGCCAATCATTCTCCAATGTGAGATATCTGATCCTACAGCCCCGGTCCAATGGTACAAGGATGGATTACAGCTCCTACCTCAATCTGGGGTTTACATCAAATCACAGCACACCATGAGGACACTGGTTATCCAATCAGCAAATGTATCCCACTCTGGGTTTTACAGTTGTAATACTGCTGATGATATCAGTGAATTTTTTGTGGATGTTAAAGGTGACATATAAACCTTACCCAAAGTATTCTGTTATATAACTAACAAATACATAAACTTAGTAGAATTCAGTTTCCATTGGGTGAAAGCATTCTTTTCTACCTTTCAACAGATCCATTCTGCTGCTTTTATGGGCTCCTTAACCATTTCCATAATGCAGGAATATTTTTGAAGCTTCACAAGTTTGTTTGCAATTTTTCCACCAACTACTGCCATCCTTAGATGCTATTTAACCAGCATATTGGTTCTCTTTACTTAAAAAAACAACAACAAAAAAAAAACACTTACGCTGGGCAAGCATGCCTTGTAACCATTATTATCTGTGCTTAATAGCACTTCATTCTCACAAAGCTTTCATTAACTCTTCTTTCTCTTTTTCTTTGGATTTCATTTGGCTTATAGAGTGGAGAAAGAGTTCAACAGGGCTGGCCAAGCAATCATCATCAGTGCTTGAATTGCATGCTTAACATGTCATACTTGTGTGACTAAGTAGCATAACAAAAAACTAATGACCACTTCCTTCTCATTGCAGCACCTCCTGTGACATTTGCCTACATACCAGAAGATGATCTGCACAGAAATATTGTAGAACAAGACAATCTACTCCTTTGCTGTCAAGTGTCCAGATCAGATGCTACTGCACAATGGTACAAGGATGGAGTAGAGTTAAAGTCTAGTGACAGTGTCCTCATAGAGGCAGAAAACACTTTACGAAAGATGATCATCCTGTCCGCTCAGCTGTCCGATTCTGGAACATATACCTGTCGTGCTGGAGATAGTGCCTTAATATTTAAAGTTAACGTAAGAGGTGAGTAAATGCGTCTATAATACTATCAGTCAAAATCTGATAAAATCACATTTACAAGGCCATTTTCTTTGTTTTGCTTTACAGAACCTCCAGTGATGATTGTATATCCCAAGGAAGACGTCCACCTTGACCGCTATGTTCCTGAAGAAATTGTCCTCAGCTGTGAGCTTTCACGACCAAATGGAAAGGTGACATGGTTCAAGGACGGACAGAAACTACAAGAGAGTGAAAACATAAAGCTAAAGACAGAAGGTCCATATAGACGGCTAAAAATTCTGCGCAGTGGTGTTGAGGACTCTGGAGAATATGTCTGTGACACAGCTGATGATTCAATATTCTTCAATCTAAACATAAAAGGTATCAAATTCAGGTTTAAATATAGCATGTACAAGAAAAAGGATTTTGTGATGTCAGTTTGTGATGTTATTAAATTGGATGAGATTATACTTTTTAAACCTGAATTGCATGAATTGTGTGCAATAAGATCAGGAACGTGCATTAAGAACATTGATATGGTCAATTTTGATGTCATGTTAACTTTTGTGGCATGTCCCCCTAAAGAACCACCGGTGCGCATAGTTTCTCCAAGCCAGTCCCAAATGGAACTTTGCCAACAGACTTCTGAGAGGATGGTCCTGAGCTGTGAAATCTCTAGACCCAATGCCACAGTACGCTGGTATCGAGATGGTCTTGAAGTGGAGGAGAGTGACAGCCTAATTCTGGAGGTTGATGGTGTCTATAGGAGGCTTATTATCCCAAAACCTACTGTCAAAGACTCTGCAGAATATGTCTGTGACACCGCTGATGACTCAGTAACCTTCTTTGTAAATATTGCAGGTGTGTCAATGACCCTATATTTAATCGTTCGTAATTTAAAGCAAATGTCAGTTCTCAGTGTCAATAATGACTTACTTACTTTGTGCAGAGCCACCAGTTAGATTTATTCGGCCAAGGAAAATGACCTATGCAGTAGAGAAACTTGTTGGAGACATTGTGGTCCTTGAGTGTGAAGTGTCTCGACCAAATGCTGAAGTTAGCTGGAAGAAGGATGGAGAAGAGATTGAGGAGAACAGCAACATTACTATCACAGAGGATGGCACAAGTCGACAGTTAACCATTCACTCTGCCGCTTTTAATGATGCAGGGCAATATGTCTGTGATGCCAGAGATGATGTAATGGATTTCCAAGTGAAAATCAAAGGTACATTTCAGGGAAAAAGAGATTTAAAAAAATAATCACTGCAACCAACTAAAATTCTACCCTCGTCCTTCCAGATCCACCACTGAAAATACTGCGGAAAGCTGACATAGAAACGAAACGCAAGTTTGTAGTATCTGATGCGATTGTGTTAAAATGTGAGATCTCAAGAGCAAATGGGGTGGTCAGTTGGCTTAAAGACAATGAGAAGGTTGAGGGAAAGGAGCATTTCATCTGTGAAGAGGAAGGGACATTCAGATCTCTGATTGTCCTTAATGCTGAGTTGAGGGACTCAGGGGAGTACATTTGTGATGCACAAGATGATAAAGTTGTCTTCAATGTTACTGTAGAAGGTACTAGTTAAAAAGCAATGTACACAATGAAAAACATGCATGTACATGGTCAGACAAAATGTACAAAACTTGTACCTTTATCTTGTCATTGGGCCAATATCCTCAAAAGTACACTTCTGTACTTTATCTACCTACCAACAGGTGTATATATTGCACAAAGCTGTATCTTTGAGGGTACTGCCCCAGTGACAAGCTGTTGTACTCCAAAATGTTTTGCTTTTTTTCCTGACAGTGTACAAAAAATAACTCATTATTTTTGTTCAGAGGCTCCAGTGTCCATTGTTGGAAGTTCAGACAAGCCAGAACACCACATTTTAATGACAGGAGATGAGCTTATCCTGGAATGTGAGGTATCACGAGTAAATGCTATAGTCCAGTGGTACTGCAATGGATGTTTACTACAAGAGGATTCACGCACACATATTGAAAGCAGAGAAACAATGAGGAAGCTTGTGATATCAGGACTTCAGACATCTGATTCTGGAGAGTATCTCTGTGATGCCACTGATGACAAAATGATAACTAGGCTAACGGTTCAAGGTAAATTTACCAATAGCATAGCCAAGAACATTTTATTTCATATCAGTTGAAACATTGTGTGTAAAACACTTAATAATAACACAATTCTTTTTCATAGAAACACCATTCAAATTCATCAAAAAAGAAGAAAGAACAAATATTTCAGCCTATGAAGAAGACAGTGTGACACTACGTGCCGCTGTTAACAGGGTCAATGCCCCAGTGAAATGGCAGAGAGGTCATGATCCAATCAAAGGGGATCGTTTCCACACAACAAGTGATGGTAACACCCACTACCTCACCATTAACCCACTTAAGAGATGTGATACTGGTGAGTACACATGTCACGTGGGATCCGATGAGATGCACTTTAGTGTCCATGTCAAAGGTAAGACTGGGGAATGAACCATACATTTCTACAAATTGTTATATGTACTAATAATTAATTGCTTGTAAAGGTGTGCAGTAAAATGTTGTCTTTACTGTTTCGCAATCAGCAATGAAAGTGAAATTCTCCAAACCACTGGAAAACATAGTGGGACTCAAAGGTAGTGATGTGGTTTTAAAATGTGAACTGTACAAGTCAAAAGGAGATGTTCAGTGGCTTAAGGACAGCCAAGAGATTGCGCCAAACAGACATTTTACAATCAGAGCTGATGGTCGAGTGAGAAGCCTGACTATACATAACGTCACAGAAGATGATGCAGGAGAATATGCTTGTGAATCCAAAGATGAAAGGACATCAGCTGCTGTAGTGGTCAATAGTAAGTAAAATTCTACCAAAGGATTTGTGTGCATCTGCATAAAGTTTAACCTGAAATCACATTACTTTAGTACCAACTTCTTTCTATTCTTTTCCCAAGTTCCTCGCATTGTGGAGTTTATTGCGGAGCTACACAACATAACTGTGATGGAAGGAGAAGACGCAACATTTAAGTGTGTGGTGTCTCCAGAGGATGTGAAGTTAGCCTGGTTTAGGAATGACCAGCCAATTTCATCAAATCATAAGTTCAACATCTCAAGTAATGGATTATGCCATATGCTGCATATCAACAACTGCCAAGTCTCAGATAGCTGCAAGTTGACAGCTAAGGCTGAAGGTGTGATTTCCAGAGCTATCCTTCAGGTCCAAGGTAGAATATCATCTATCAGTACTTCATTTTGACAGAATATTTGACTAATTAATTTTTTTTTTTTTTTTTTTAGTATCAACATATTAAGTGAGAAATTAACTAATAGGTAATTTTCTACAAAATGGTATTTGGAGTGTAGAGAGGGGTATTTTCTTTAAGATCCTGCACAGGTCTTTAATGTCATGTCAACATGTTTGAGTTTAATAATGACCCTTTCAGGCATGCCTGAATTGTTGAAAAGGTGCTTATGATGGCTTGTGCTTAACAGCTTCTCCAGTTAGAATTCCACTCTTAACTGACAGAGACAAGTGTTACTACAGCACACAGCAATGCAGAACGAGGAGCAGTACTCCAAGCACATGAAATAATGTTGTCCTTATTGGCTATGCTCATTGGTTTTTGAATATAAAGAGCTTTATAAAGGGGAAAAAAATGTATCAATTACCCTGATCTGTATTCAGAGGCACAGGTGCTTTTCACAAAGAGCATGGACCCGGTGGTTGCAGAGGAGTTTGCTGAGGCAACACTTGAGGTGGAGGTCAGCCTTGAGACTGCGGAGGTGCAGTGGATGAGACAAGGAGTGGTTATACATCCAGGGTCCAAATTCACTCTGAAGCAGAGTGGAAAAAAACATTCTCTCACAATCCACAAACTCACCCTTTCAGACCGAGGCACCTACAGCTGTGAAACGCTCCATGACCGCACACAAGCCAAGCTCAGTGTGGAACGTGAGTCTGCATGTGCTTGTCTCTTCCTTACTATGTGCTGTTGTTAGCATTTCTTTACGGTTGATGGTCCCTCATTACTGCCCATTGCGATGTTGTCGTCTTAAACAAACTGAATCAAGTAACCACGAGTAATGCGAGCAAGAGGCAGCTACTTTAGTGACACTTGTTCCATGGTTTGACAGCAGCAAACAGGTGATTGGCAGACCACGTACTGAGGCCCGGGGAGCAGCTTTCTTTATTGACATTAGATCAGACGAGCTATGATAATTCAATTAAGCATGTCAAATGAGAAATAGATCAAGAGCTGGTAGAAGGTCCTGGCGGAGTAACCTTTTAATTCCTCTTAGTTGCTTGTGAAACACAGATACTATGAGAGGAAGATAAAAGTTCCATGCGTCTCTACTCACAACTAATTTCCATTGCCTTTGATTATTAGCCATCTACATCAAACTTAACAAACAAGCTTTCAATATCTCTTAACATAACTTCTGACGATAAAATTAATTTGCTCTTTAGCAAACAAGCAATTAAATACCAGTGATAAACATTCCTTTCAGGATAGCTTAAGACGATAAAGCTGTGTTGTACAAATGAGCAAGTGATGAGAGAAAGTCTGTGCTTTGGCTGTTCCTGGCACCAACTATGAATCTGGATCTGTTTTCATTGCAGCTAAATTTATGCACTGGCCTTCAAAATCTAGGGTGGTGTCACCAACTCTCTAAAATAAACCACCATTTTCCACAGGGAATGCCTGTCTGCCTGTCTGCTTTGAAATACTTAAAAAAAAGAATTGGCATAGCCCTGATCGAAGGCAGGATTTAGTGTATTGCTAAAACCAAGCGGCCAAAACCGAGCCAACTAATTCAGCAACTGTTGTTCTATTTCTTTCTCTTTATAAACTTCACCTTTCTTCTTAATCTCTCTCTCTTTCTTTTTCACACACTTCACTGATTTCTAACTGCATCACCATTGAACTATACTTTTCTTGTCTTTGACAACCTGTGCTTGTCCACGCAGCACGAAAAATCAAGATTCGGAAAGGTCTAACTGAGATCCAGACTTACGAACGAGAGACAGCTTCTTTTGAGGTGGAGCTGTCACATAGCAATGTGGACGGTGTATGGCAGAAGGATGGGCACGCACTCAAAAACAACAACCACTGGCGTATGACTGCAAAAGGACGGGTACACAGCCTTACCATCTCCAACCTGACCTTGGATGACACTGGCACCTACATATTCTCTGTTGAGAATATCAGATCATTAGCAAGATTGGATGTTAAAGGTACTGTGCAAATTTAAACTGTTTTTATAGTAGAGACTTAATTGTGACAATTTTGCCAACAAAAAATGCCGGTTTAATGGGTTTTTAATTTTGTTTAAAAACATTCAAAAGTCCTTTTTTGTTACATAAAAATCTGTCAGTCCAGTAAGGCAAAATACACTTGTGTTAAAGACACATTCTCTGAAAACAAGTCTTAATATCTCAACTTAGTATATTTATATTCTTCAAGGATTTAAGACTACTTTAACTAGAAAAATTAATGAAAATACTCATGTGGGATTCACTGTTCAAATATAATCCTAATCCAGTTTCAAGTGAAAAGATGACTGAAAGCAAGTCATTTGTTGACTGACTTCTTAAAGAGTTTAAACACTGTGGCTGTGTGGCACCTTTAAAACATGACTTTGTTTATTTGAGCTGCCTGAAACGTCAACTACTGGCTCAACCAATGACATAAGTTTGGGGCATGACAACTCCTAGTTTGAAAAGTTACAGAAAACCAGAGAAGAGTTAGTTTGGAAAACTACCCCCAAAAAACACATCAGCTAACCTAAGCACAACAAAGTCAGTGTTTTCCAACTGACTAAAAAGCACAGACTGCTCCCTCAACGTAACAGACATCCAAAATGAGCTAAAAGACATAGCCAAAGCAAATCCCTAAATTAACCATAACGGTCATGCAAATACTCAGATTTACTTATAATGGCAAGGCATACAGGCATGCAATAATCTGTCTTTTTTCCTTAATTGCCTTGGCAACAATTAACTTATAAGGGGTGGAATCTGGCCATTATGAACTTAGTCGTGAGAGGTAAGAGAGTCCAGGGCAATGATGTAATTCATCAAACTGGTTAAATTTCTGATGCTGATGACAGTGCAATGGCATGGACAGACATTTTTGCTACTGCTCTTACCATGTGTCAGGTTACACATATAAAAAGATATGGATCACATGATCAGACTCCAGCTACCGAAACATTTCAAACATTCACAAGCATAAGGTGCTGGTGTAAGGTACTCACTTCTATGCCAAGTCACTCAATAGGGCTTATCCTTTGGAGTCACAGAGCTGTCATTGAGGATGACAATAACATGTAAATGCCACTACAACAAAGGACTCTTCTCAAAGTCCTCTAAGCACAAAGCTGAGGTATGGTTAAATGATAAGCTCCTGTTGTACTAGACAGATCGACATGTACACAGTTGACTATGTGATCTCAAAAGTCAAACAAGGGCAACCCAGAGGTAAATAATAATAATAATAAAAAAATATAATAAATAGTGACTTGGTTTTAAGATTACAGCCTTTCAAATGTGATCAAAATGGTTTTCCGTCAATAAGCTGCTGATCGTTGTCAAATGAAGTCTAACAGTGAATTTTCAATACATAGACAAAACTCTACTCAGTGTCGCTGACAATGCTAAAATACCTCCGCTTAGGGGTGTGACTTAGCAAGTATCTTTAATCTGTTTCCAAATGAAGTAAAGATGCTGCCAGTGTAATAATAATGAAAGCCTGCAAACTGCAATATTTAACATAACAAATGCAGGGTCAAATGAGTAAACAATGATTTACGCACTAAATCCAGCATAAATTCCTGCACAATCCGCTTATTTTTAAATGCTCTAGTCTAGACAGAGGTCACTATACTTCACAGCGATTGGCTGCCGCCCACGCTTTTCACTTGATATTTGCCGAGAACTACCCAAACTTTTGACGCTCTCAGCGCTTTCCCTGGTCCGCTGTCAATCCCACAATTCAATGTGCAAATGTGTAGCTCAACTTCTATAGGAATGAATTGAAAAAGCTTGGACACGCACAGTAACAATAGCGTTTCTTTTTTACCTAATTAAATGTGTATACATAACACATGTTTTTATGTCAAAAGTAGGCTAATGTTTTTACATAGGCTGACAAGACTTTGCTTCTCCAGAAATCCCAGTATCAGTATTGAAAAAGCTTGAGGATATCAGGCAACCAGAGGGATCTGGTGTAACCCTTGAATGTGAGCTGTCACGCCACAACGTAGACATAAAGTGGACAAAGGTAAAATTACATGACATCCCCGCACCCTCTTGTAAAAGTTGATTGAAAATCACTATTTTTATTAAGTTTATTATTTGAAGTAGCATTTTTTTTCTACAAAATAAAGTGGAATTCTTTCACTTTCAGAATGAAGTTCAGCTTAAACCAGGAAAAAATCATCGCATTTACTCTATGGGAAGAAAGTCATTTCTACAGATACTGAAGTGTGAGCTGGGAGACTCTGGTTTATATGTGTGTGATGCTGGGGAAGCTACAACATCATGTTCAGTGGAAATCTATGGTAATAACAGAGAGTCTGTTAAATTATCATCACATTTATCTGCAGATTGTATACTTTCCTGGTGATATACTTATTATTTAAATCAAAATCCTCCTGCTGAAATAATTCAGTTAAAGTACAACACTACCATCTACTGGTACTGAGACAAATTCAACTAAATGGAAAGCATTTTCACTTACTGCTTAACTGAATTAGTCATATATTATGGAATTACGCAACACCTTTTTATGTTTAATAACATTTCAACAGAGAGGGAACTTGAGATTCTACAAAGCTTAGAGGATCTGGATATTCAAGAAGATCAAAATGCAGTGTTCATGTGTGAAGTGTCACTGGATGATGTGCCCGGAGAGTGGTTTAAGAACGGAGAGACGATCAAACCAACCAGCACCATTAAGATCCGTCAGGAAGGTTATTCTAGCACCCATTGCTAAACATTGCTCTTTTACAAAAATGTACCGTTCAACCTCAGTGAATATTTATATCACTATCTGATCATGACTTTTCTGAACCATGTTTTCTTAGGGACTAAGCACTTCCTCCTCATATGCAATGTTAAAGAAGACGACTCTGGAGAGATCAAGTTTGTTGCCAAGAATGTTGAGTCTACGGCTAACCTTGAGGTGGAAGGTCTGTATGTTTAAGTCGAGCACACACTACAAAACCAAAGCTTGTCACCCTCTCTGATGACTAGTCACAGATGCTATGACATTTCAAACAATTTTGAAATGTGGCCAACCAGACATCAGTTATTTACACTGTCCCGACAAGTAAGAGAGCAGCCATGATGACCAACAGCCAAAAACACAACTGAAACCTCTTTTTATAATCTATATTTTGTGTTCTTTTTCTCATTCTGTGCAAATTATTGTAGAGAATTAACTTTCACGTTACTATTTGCATCTGTTTTTGAGAGTTCAGGATCATACCTATAGTCAGGGATGAGAATTATCTTACAACTGACGCACATTGTGTGATTAACTGTATAAAATGCACAATAACACAACAAAACCTAAAGCAAGAAATTAGTCTTTAAATGTGTGCAGGGTGACAAGCTTCAGTCTTGAATGCACATAGCATTACACTACTGTTAAACAGCTAATGTTTTGAAAATGTGTATTCTTTGTATAACAAATTATTTAATTATAGCTCACTAATTTGATTGGATATGTAGCGTTCCAAGAGTGATGATGGCTGCAAAGCAGAGGCATTTCACTACACAATTCCAAGTCTGTGGTTCTAACTGTAGCCAAACTTTTAATACAACTGTTTTAAGAGCAAAAATAAAATAACTGGACGCATTACATCACAAACGTTATTCATTATAACAGCAATATATCACACTCAAAGTGCTTAAAACTATGACTTTTCATCTCCACAGCACTACCAGCAAACATTGTGAAACCACTACAGGATAAAACAGCTCTAGAAAAAACCCGTGTCATACTGGACTGCACTGTGACCAATCCTCGTTGCAGCATTCGCTGGTATAAAGGACCTAATGTCATCCTGCCTTCAGAGCGCTTTGAGATCTGCAGTGAAGGGTGCTATCGAAAACTTGTGATTCAGCAGGTGTTGCTAGAGGATGAGGGCACCTATAGTGTTCAAGTTGGAAACTACACATCCTCAGCAAAACTAACTGTTGAAGGTGAGGCAAATTCAGTCCTTTCAAACCAATTATACAAGCATAGCATGACAATGGGTGGGTGTGAACTGGAATGATTGACAGCACTGTCATATAATTTTTAAAACAACCCAATAGTTCTTGTCAGTCATACAGTTGTTCATTTAGATTTAATAATAACAAGGCTTTCTAATGCAGAATATAGGATGAAACAACTGTATGTTTTTTCATTTTTTTTTACATTTTTTTAAACATTACATCTTGATTGTGGGAAAGTCCAATTATCTTAAAAGTCCCCCTGTTGTCAATTTTTTTTTAAATACTCAGTAATGGTGTTGACTTATGAATTTGCACATGGTTTGTCTTAAAGCATATTAAAAACATGACATATTCAAAAGTTTTTTCCAGTGAAAAAAAATCTTCATGCCTTAAAATAGCTTGAATGTAACTACATCCTGGCTTCATTTATTATACACGGAACCATGAATATGCAAATTAGCCTCACCGTCACTCACTCATACCGGCTCAGAGATCCACTCAGCCAACTTTACTGAAGTAAACGCTGCATAATGGTATCTCTCTTTACAACATCGGACACGTGCCTTTTGCTTGACTATGTAATCAAACAGCTAATATTGTGTTGGTAATGTTACTCAAACCATGTTCCCGTTCGCCATCTCAGAGTCAGACAGCTGCCTTCTAAAAATCAGTATCCATAGAAATGCTTTGAACAAACGCATATAGTTCAGAATCATCATAACATTGTAATACACATCATGTACATAATTCACATGCTATATTGCTAAAGGTGCCCGATTTTTCTTATCAACAGAAAAATATACTGGGATAACCTGGCTTCTCTTAAGACTCCCCATGGTTCAGTGGTCATAATGATATGCTAAAGCCCGTCAGCACGTTGATGTGATTGTTTACAAGATAGTTTGAGATGTAAGAACACCGGTGATTTCAAACCGCATATAAACAACATTAAAAACTTCATTTCACCACAGGGGGAATTTAATGTGATTAGAAATGTTATTTAAAAGTTAGAATATATGTAATTTATGGATAAGTTAATGGGGCATATATGGATATGGAATGGTAATGGCAAATATTTCAAAAAAAAGATTTATCCATCTTACAAATGTTTTTAACATTACATCTTGATTGTGGGAACGTACACATTTCTTAATGCGAGTGGAACGTTATTTAAAAGTTAGAATATATTTAAATAAGGGATATGGATGGATATGGAAAGGTAATGGCAAATATTTCCAAACAAATATGTATCCATCTTACATAGTGTGGTCAACATTATAATGTTGACTTGAAGCCAAAATTCACTTATAGCAGGGGTGTCCAAACTGGCCACTGTCCTGCAGAGTTTAACTCCAACTTGCTTCAACACACCTGCCTGGAAGTTCCAAGTAAAACCTTGATTAGCTGGTTCAGATGTGTTTAATTGGGGTTGGAGCTAAACTTTGCAGGACAGTGACCCTCCAGGAGCAGGATTGGACATCACTGATTTATATAGGCCTGGTTTCACAGACAGGGCTTAGATGAAAGCAGGATTAGGCCTGTGTTCAGTTAGGACATTTAAGTAGCTTTTATAAACATTACTTATTTAAAAATAATAATAATAATAATAAAACATTACTGGTGTGCATCTTGAGACAAAATAATGGCACTGACTAATTTTACAAATTTTTTTCTTCTGCTGAACACAAAAGAAGATATTTTGATGAATGTCAGTAACAAAACAGTTGAAGGGCCCCATTGACTTCCATAGTATTTTTTCCACACTACGAAAATCAATGGGGCCCATCAACTGTTTGGTTACCCATATTCTTCAAAATATCTTTTTTTTTTTTTCAACAGAAGAAAAAAAATAATAATACATGTTTGTAACAACTTGAGGTTGAGTCAATGACGGAATTTTTGGGTGACCTATTCCTTTAAAGGAGAACTCCGGTCAGTTTTAACATTGAGCTCATTTTTTTGTAAATTTGGAGAGCTGTCAGTACAGAGAACAACGACAAAAATCGGTGTTCCCTACACCTCGTTATCCTCTTTTTAAAATTTGCACCCTGTTGACTTCAATGGGGCAAGTTTTAAACCTGCTTTTAGCCTCTTAACATCCAGTAGTCGATTGCGAGTTCACGCGTATAGGTTTAGTTACCTATGATCACGCGCGTGAACTCGACAATCGATTACTGTGGACTTCGACCGAAAACAGGAAGAAAATACAGGGTTTTTTTTATTTAATTTTTTTAATTTTTTTATAAACCTTTATTTAACAACAAGGCGTTACAGAATGTAAAATAACAAAGCACAGAAAAATGCTATGTAGAACAGTACAGAGTAGCACAAATCCTTTCAACATTTATATATAGCCTATATATGAAAAAGGAGAAAGTAAATATAAAAATACATATAAAATAAAAGAAATAAAATATGAAAATACGAGCACATATCAATAGATTAAACATAGTTATTAAAGTACTACTAAAATAAAATCTCTTAGCAGCTGGGCTTTAGAAAATTTGCATTTTTCCAATGCACTATTAAACAAAGTTAACTCGTTTTTGAAAGCTTCAAAGATAGGAGGCATAGGAAGAAAATACAGGTATGTGCGCTGGCTGAATTAACATCACTTTCATTAAAGGAGAAGTTCACTTTTAAAATGAAAATTCTGTCATCATATACTCACCCTCATGTTGTTTCAAAGCTGTATGAATTTCTTTCTTATGCTGAACAGAAAGGAAGATATTTAGAAGAATATCAGTAACCAGACAGTTTTTGGGTCCCAATGACTTCCATAGTATATTTTTTTCCTACTATGGAAGTCATTGGGACCCAAAAACTGTGGTTACTGATATTCTTCTAAATATCTTCCTTTCTGTTCAGCATAAGAAAGAAATTCATACAGCTTTGAAACAACATGAGGGTGAGTATATGATGACAGAATTTTCATTTTAAAAGTGAACTTCTCCTTTAATATCTTTTACATCTACTGCAGTCAGATTCACCCGCGTTCACTCTGAAGGAATCACTCACATGGCTGGGGACTTGTAATGACACATCAAGGATGTTAAAGGAGAACTCCGGTCAATTTTAACATTGAGCTCATTTTTTTGTACATTTGGAATGCTGTCAATACAGAGAACAACGACAAAAATCGGTGTTGCCTACACCGAGTTATTCCTTTTTTTAAAATTTGCACCCTGTTGACTTCAATGGGGCAAGTACTAAACCTGCTTTTAGCCTCTTAACATCCTTAATGTGTCATTACAAGTGCACAGAAAATGTGAGTGATTCCTTCAGAGTGAACACGAGTGAATCTGACTGCAGTAGATGTGAAAGATATGTATAAAAATTATGTTATTTCAGCCAGCGCAAATACCTGTGTTTACATCCTGTTTTTCGGTTGAAGTCCAAAGTAGTCGATTGCCGAGTTCACACGCATAGGTTTAGTTACCTATGATCACGCGCGTGAACTCGGCAATCGACTACTTTGGACTTCAACCGAAAACAGGATGTAAACAGGTATTTGCGCTGGCTTAAATAACATCATTTTTATACATATCTTTCACATCTACGGCAGTCAGATTCACTCGTGTTCACTCTGAAGGAATCACTCACATTTTCTGTGCACTGGTAATGACACATCAAGGATGTTAAGAGGCTAAAAGCAGGTTTAGTACTTGCCCTATTGAAGTCAACAGGGTGCAAATTTTAAAAATAGAATAACTCGGTGTAGGCAACACCGATTTTTGTCGTTGTTCTCTGTACTGACAGCACTCCAAATGTACAAAAAAATGAGCTCAATGTTAAAATTGACCGGAGTTCTCCTTTAAGAGGCTAAAAGCAGGTTTAAAACTTGCCCCATTGAAGTCAACAGGGTGCAAATTTTAAAAAGAGCATAACAAGGTGTAGGCAACACCGATTTTTGTCGTTGTTCTCTGTACTGACAGCATTCCAAATTTACAAAAAAATGAGCTCAATGTTAAAATTTACCGGAGTTCTCCTTTAAGCCTATTCTGTGAAACCGGGGGATAAACTTTATTTGCGGTTTAAGTTAATTTTTTCTTAAACGTATTTGTATTATTAGCCTTGTAAGTAATCCGTTATTGCCCTAATAACTGTCGTGTTATCATATTTGTCTTATTATTTGACAGAATTTCAAATTCAGTGCATCCATTCCCTACTTAGGCTATATCAACAAATTGATATTCTATCTAGGCTACTTGCTAATGAATATCTATATTAGAAGAAAAAATATTTCTAAACGTTGTGACAACATCAATCAATCAGTTAGTTAGTCGGTCAGTTAGTCAATCACTTCCCTGTTAGGGGGGAATGTTCTAAATGAAAATCAAAGTAGTTTTCTTGCCACCAAAATGAATCAGTCACGAAACCATCTGACACAACGCTTAGTCTCGTGAGAAATTACCGCGCTGTCTTAATATTCGCTATTATTCAAATGACAAATTCTTCTCAACGTGTTCCTAGCAAAATTACTTAAGCAATTTGCCTTTGGAACTACTTTTAACGAGCAAATTTTGCTCTGGGCGTCCAACTTACCGTCGTCAGCCACCTGTACAAATTTCCACTGCACTTACTACAATAACCGGCAGATGGCGATGTCTCCCTTTTACACATACATTACAGTACGCAGGCTGTAATACCACAAAACAGTGGAGACGTTTCATTATTAAATAGCCAATTTTTAAATAAAATTAAATTAAATATAGTATCTTTTATTTAGGTCAGTCACTAATGATGGATGTCCAAAATGGCAAAAGCTAAAGTCTTTTTAAAATCTAGTTCAAATCGCCTCTGCCAAGTTCTTAGAAATGTCATAGGCCTATTCATATTTATGTTGGTTTCATACATTAAAAAACATAGCTAAAATTTTTAAAACCTGATTTAATAAAAAATAAAAGCAATATACTTTCCTTTCATCTCGAAAATTAAGTGCGCAAACACACACTGACTGTGTGAGTGTGTTCATAAAATGGCCAAATTACAATGTGATTGACAACTATAAATGGTTTCAATCTGTTTTACAGTTTTCTAGTGTTATGACAATAAAATGACTACCTGCAAGTCATTTACGTCATTCTGATGTAATAGTATGCCTATTTTAAAAGAAAACAGATGTTTGTTTATTTGTTTGTTGTTGTTGTAAGAAAAACTAAAAGATTATAGCAATTAAAAACTTTCAGGTAATTGTCTGTATATGATTATAATGAGAAAAGACTGTTTGTGGTCTACATTGGGGTAAAAAAAACATATTACATAAGTCATAACTGATAATACAACACGTGCCCATGTGGTTTTGCACTTCCTCCCTGTTTAAACAGCTCAGTCAGTCCTGATGGTGCGAGAGCTGCAGGATGTAGATGTAACTGCTCCTGGAGATGCTTGCTTTGAATGTGAAGTCTCTCTGCCTGTGGCCAAGGCCCCTACGTGGACCCTGAAAGGGGAGACACTGCATCCTGGTCCTAAAGTTGTGGTGGAGAAAATGGGAACCGTTCACAGGCTCACTCTTAAACAAACATCCACAGATATGTGCGGCATTGTGTGCTTTATCATAGAAAGAGCCAAAAGCACTGCACATCTGCGTGTCATAAGTAAGTCATATATATTAGACAATATGCATGTTTAAATGTTGCAGAGTTGAAGATTATATTGTTGTTTATATGCTTTACATATATACTACTATCATTACCTTTACTCTAAATAGGAGACATTTCTGATGCCTATTCTTAGACATGGAGTCTGGACTTGTTTTAATAAGAACTTGATGCTCTGTAATAGCATGGGCCATGTGATTTACAGTGGTATCCAGTAAAGGTTTATCAAGTGACTGCTGACTTATTGATTTTTTTTCTTTTTTTTTCTTGTTTGCAGGTAACCACTGAGAAACAACACATAGGCTAAGCACTTACAGTGCATAATACTCATCTATACGTCACTATTTAAATACAAAAACTACCAAATTAAATTATGAAACCATTAAATATCTATTCTTATGTGTTTGAAAGTGAGAGGCGTATAATTAATTTATTTAAAATTCAAATTTATTTAAAACCTTTAGTGCCATTTTTGCACATTACACCCCACATCTGTTAGTCTACATAATAATTTCTTCAAGTCTTGAATATTGTGCTGTCTAAATTTATGATCAAACAAATTGTTCTTTATTTAAAAAAACAAAATGAACAGCACCAGGCCAGATACCCATGTTGTTACGCCTTACATTTCTTGCACAGTAATTTGGTATTTAATATTGAAATGTGTGTACTACTGTATATCCTTGTATAGATATCCTTTGTGTTGTTTTTTTATTATTCTTGTTTCGTGGGATGCAGATTAAAGTGAAGTTAAGGCATGTAATTAAAATGTGCAGGGCCAAAGATGATCAAAAGAGGGTTTGGGACGGTAACTTCATATGTAATAAATACACTGAGTTCAAGAATACAGCCATTTTATGAATTAGGGAAACATTTACAAATAAATGGAAAAGCTTTTTAGAGTTTTAGTTGTTTGCTTCTGTTCTATTCAAAAGGTAGCCTATTTCACTGTTCTTGCCTTCTACTGAAGTATCCAAATGAAGTGCTGCAATTTTCCCTTGTTTATCAAGATCTTTCAATAAAATTTTAAAACAAATTTTCTTGAGGAGTGTTCAATCACATTGATTTTTTTTTTCTTTGAACAGTCAATACAACCCTGAAAAATACATCTTTCTTTTTGTGGAAAACAAAGCTTATAATAAAAGGTATGTCAAATTCTTCCAGTATTTCCTAGAGGGGGAAAATGCGCCCGGCCTGGGTTACTTTTTATGGAATGCCATGTCTGCCAAAATAAGGAATAAAAAAATACATATATAAATGTACAAAGAAATGGGGGGGGGGGGGGGGGGGGTATATAAACAAATATTTAATTTTTTCCCCTTATGTATAAATAAATTATAAAAAAGTATATTTTTTTTGTTTATTTATTTATACATTTATTTATTTCCACAAAGAAATAAATGTGAAAATAAAATATTGTAGACATATTTATTTTTGTTTTTTATATTTCTCTGTATATTTATTTAGTTATTATTTTGGCAGACACGGCATTCCATATAAAACGAGATTCAGCATTGATTCATGGCTTTTCTGCACAACTGAAGAATTTGAAATGTTGTAAAAGCGATGGGGAGACGCCATTTTATTACTCAACAAGCGAAGGTATTTTATTGAACTGATTGATGGTCATATGTAGCTCTCTAACAGAATTCATTGTAAAGTAAAGTGAAGGGTCATATTCATCCACACAGTCATGCAGAGCAGAAACTCAACCAAAACAATGTTCCTAGAGGGCCAAAAGTTAACTCTGTAAAAGTTAACTGTATATTTCCCCAAAAATGTTGACTTAGTTTTGATGCCTTAGTCATTTTAAGTGATATATCCCACCTTCACACTGACTTACAATTCATTTAAATGTAGGATATTCATATTAGTTAAAGATAGTTTGCATGGGCATTTCTTCATGGTAGGCTATTGTTTGTAATTTCTCAGTAAGGCTAACTTAGGTGGAGCTGATTGTTTGCCGTTTTATCCGCGATTGAAACAATGAGAGATTACATGTGACATTATATTTCAGTGAGTTTAACTGTAAATACCTTCTTCCGATGTTCATTTATGTTTATTTTACGCTATAAATACTACAGCGATCTCACGCCATATTGAAAGCGCCAAAACGATATTTATTGTTTGAATTTCGTAATGAAACTTTAAATATATGAAAGCTGAGGCATTTTGTGATTTAGAGCATTGTCCGTGTCCTCTTTGTTCCGTGATGTTTTTTCACTGCATGAGAAAATGGACGTGTGGTGCGAGAGCGCTGAATGCGTAGCGCGAGAGTTGGCAGCACTTGTCGTGTGTCTTTGAAAATACATAAAATAGCAAAATAAATATTAATATATTTATATTGTTAAATACACCACAGAAAACTTTTTTAGGCTACTATTTTGCTTTAGCTGCTTTAGTGTCATACACAACAGCGATTCATCATGGGACACAGAAGTTCACGAGTAGGCTACAACCGTTCATGGATAGCGAGCAGGTTCACGACCTCCATCACCGTGACCGCATACCAGGCTCAAACCCCAGCAGCAGCAGTAGCAGAAATATCTTCCTCATCGGCCTGACGAGAAGAAGCCTGAGGGAGAGGGAGAGGGAGAGCAGCTTCCCATCTCTCGTCTGAAGAGGAAGAAAAAGAAAGAGGGCGACTTCAACTTCTTTAAGAGTCTCTCTTTTAGATGGAAGAAGAATCCCCCAAAAACAAGAGCTCAGATCAGGGTGAGATGATGAAGAATCAAGAGACGGAAACATCCAGGTGAAGTAGGCTACCGACGGTAAATGACAACCATGTTATGAGAATATATTTAATATCCTACATGAAAAAGTCTAATACGCCTAAATGAGTAACGGGAAATTTTCTGCCCATGTAGGATGGTTTTAAACAGACTTTTCTCTCTCTCTCTCTCTAATAAAATAATGAAGTAACCTCAAAAGTGTAAAAAAAATTAATATTATACTTTGTACTTTAAAAATCAATAGGTGAACGAATAGTAGCCTAATTTACTTTAATATCAAAGAATCGCTGTTCCTTATAAATATTTTTTTTTATTTTACCAGAACTGGACTGATAGCTAGTGCTGGTATTCTCCTCTTTAGATCAAAAGTCTCTACAGTCCATCTCTAGATCTGTAGAGGTCATTGATCTGGAGGAACCTCCTGTCGATGATCCTGAAGTCCTTCCCGCTGCTGAGCCTCTGGTGCAAGAAGAGCTTCAAACTCGAGTCCACGACGCTCCAGTCCGTCTGACAGCAGGTGAAACGTCTCCTCTCCGTAACGAAATGAACATGAGAACTGATGGTGAGTTTCCTGCAACAATAAATCTCACAATATCTGCAAAGCACCACTAAACATAGTCTTTTTCTCTTCATCTTTTAACAGACGACATTTGCTGCCGATATGCAATTGGCCGTAAGCTGGGGCAAGGTGCAGGGCCGTGCACAGACCTTTTGAGGGGCATGTGCTGAAACTGAAAAAGGGCACCCCCCTCCCTTTTTTATATCAAAATTATTTAGTAAGCCTACATAAAAGGAAGAAATGGTCACGTCTTCATGACAAATTCAATAACACAAAATAATAGTCTCAAAAGCTTTAGATTTATTCACGATTAATAACAACCATAATAATAATATAGATAATATAGATAAACAGGGTTTTAAGGGCCTCTTAACCTAAATACAACAGCAACCTTCTGTTGCTCTTGTGTACTCCCTCTTTTTTAAATTGCATTTATAGAAATATATGTCAAAAATACTTGACTCATACATAAACATGTTAACCAAATAATACAAATTAGCTTATAAAACCAAACAGAATAGCTAAAAAATTCTCTTTTTTTATTGAACTTTATGTACTTTTTTATGAACTTTGCAGAAAAAAAAAATATATATATATTCTCTTTTTTAGCTATTCTGTTTGGTTTTATAATCTAATTTGTATTATTTGGTTACCATGATTATGTATGACATTGAGAAGAGGGGAAGGTAGAGCAATGAGTCAAGTATTTTTGACAAACTATTTTGAAATATAATTTGAGTAATTATGTCCAAATCAATTCCAGATTATAAGAAACTATAGCCATACCTTTACTATATCCAACATGTATCCGCCTACCTGGCAACAATTTGATACTGTGCTGTGGAGGACAAGGGATGTTGGTCTCTAGAAGGTCTCTTATTCACTAAAAATATTTCACAATATTACTGTTTTTGCTGTATTTTGGATCAAATAAATGAAGCCTTGGAATGAATTAAATCATGAATTACATTCTGCATGATACAATATAAAGACTTCACAGTGATCTTCTGTAATGTTTTTTTTTTTTAGTTACTACTACAACATTACTGTAGTAAAACCATGTTTTACTACATTTTATACATGTGAGGATGAGCGGAGAGTATAATAATATAGATTAAAAATTAGCTAGATAGCGAATACATGCATATTAACAGCCTTGAATTAACCATAATTGAATATTATTACCATAACATGATTAGCCTAAATGTTAATAAATTAAGTGTATCAGCATGCAATCATAAATCAAAGAAGAAATTTCTTAGAAATATGTTACCTAGGTGATGAGGATCGCTTTGTGTAAGTTCCAGTACGAAACAGCGCGGGGGCGCACCTGTTATGATTTTCCGATGGTAAAAACAAATTATATGTTGTTGTATTACTTATCAATATATAGTTTTTGACCAGCGAATGTGTGCAAATGTGCATTTTTTTTGTCCGTCATTAAAACGCCGCCGGCGGTATCACATTACATTTTCATCAACAGGTTACAAACTAGTTTGTTTTTCCTGTTGTAAAATACATTTGGCCAAAATCGCATTTTATAAAAGATGAAATACTACTGTATGCACAGGCTATTTTAGTTATTTGCGTTAGGCTATGTATTGGCTATGACTAGATGGCAAATGCTAGCCTAGACCTCTCTCTCAGGCGACGTCCCACATGTCTCAGTCAGTGAGTCATCAAATAAATAAAATATGAGCCTTTATAGACATAGTGTTTAGTAGTACTTATTCAAACAACAAGATATTTATTTACCCTTCGCAAAACTTCGTTCAGCTGCTGTCTACTGTGCGGCTGCTGTGGAACTTCAGTTGATTCAGTGAATAATAGGCCTATAGAGGGGGCGGAGTTATCAGCTTACTGACAGCTTGAGGATCGAATAAGATTTACACAAGCTCGTTTTAAGAACTTTCATTGGCTAAATATTTATAAAACAGACAGACAGACGTAAAAGGATGACCAATAGCATTGATTAAAAAAAAAAGAAGAAAAAAAACCACTACCAAAAAAAGGGCACTTCGGAGTGTGAGGGCAAAAAGGGCATGTGCTCTGCACAGGTTGAGCCCTACCTGTGCACGTGCCTGGCAAGGTGGATTTGCTGCCGTCTATGAAGGCACTCGTTTGGCGGATGGCCAGAAGGTTTGACTTTCTTTTTTTTTACTTACCACAACTAGTTTAGCAAATAGTTTTTTTTATCTGAATTATTTCTCATCCTTTGATATCTCACTTTATCCTGTGCAAGACATCTTATTGTATCATATATTCACTATTTAGGGCTCTTCTTGACCTGTTAGGATTTCAATTCTTGCTTGGAATTCATGATATGACCTCTACACACAATTGCTTTTTGTTTTGTCCATCAGGTGGCAGTGAAATTTATCCGAAAGACGAAGCACATGGAATGTATCAGCATTGTGAGTAAGTGATTTTATCAGCAGACAAACTTGAGTTAAATTTCCATATTTAAAACATATAATGTATATGATCATCCCTGATCATCCCAAACCCCTTCTCAAAGAAGTCGCTCTGACTGGCCAGTATAAAAGGACGGTCCAGCAATGGACATTATCAAGCTGCTGGACTGGCAGGACTTCTACGTCATGGTCCTCGAGCGTTTCTCGCACTGCATGGATGTGTTTGACTTTGTGAAAAGCAACGGCGGTAGCATTGAGGAGAAGTTTGCGCGGCACATCATGTGGTCGGCAACACTAGCCGCTGATGCGAGTTTACCATGGCGACATCAAATTACAGAACCCGCTGATAAACGTTAAGAACCGCGATGTCACACTCATTGACTTCGGATGCGGCGATCTCCTGACAGAATCTGCCTTCACGAGATACTGTGGTGTGTGTATTAGTTCTCAAAACTCTTGTGAATGAGTTAACTCAACACTCGTATGCTAATGCTGTGGTAGAGACTTACACATCGGACAAACACTCTTTCCTCCAGGCACAGTTACAGTATGTACTGCCCTCCCGAGTACAGAATGTACGGCGAGTTTCATGGAAAGCTGGCGACGGTCTGGTCTCTGGGGATCCTCTTGTTCAGAATGCTGTGTGGATACTTTCCAGATAGTTTCGACTTCTACAGGACCAATATGAACACCTGGTTCAAACCCGCTTGACAGAAGGTGATTTGATTACTTCAAGTACAATTCTAATGCAAAACTTCATAGGCTTTATAGGAGATGGCTGTATAGATAATGCAGAAATTTGTCCCAGGTGTCTGACCTGAAGATCTTACAGCTTAGAAAAATGAAAGTAGAGCGGATGTAAAGTTTATGGTATTAATCAGACGTCTCTCCATCTTTCTCACAGAATGCTGCAATTTGATCTGCTCCCTTCTGCAGTAGAAGCGTTGGCTTGATCTGGACAGGATTATTCAACACAAATGGTTTTAGGTACTGAGCCATGAGCTAAAAACTATTTAAGATGTATTTTGAAAATCTCACCTGTTTTAAGTGTAATGAATTTAGCACCCTTATTTCTGTTTTTTTGTTCCAGGTGTAAAACCGGTCACAGCAACTCTGGAGAATATTGAACTCTATGTAGTTTCCTGGAGCTCTTTACATGACAAATCCACTTCATAATGTACACCTAAAAATGAGAAACTGGAACTTTTCTCACCTGTTCTAAGTGTAATGAATTTATGCAATACAACTCATTTGTGTGTGATTTGTTCCAGGTGTAAGACAGTCACTCCAGAAGTGTCATGTGTTCAGCTGTGTGTCAGGCGGACTGAATCCACTGGCCTCTCCATCATCCGCTTTAGACTCTTGCATCTTGGCTTGAAACAGCAACATTAGCATCTGGCGCTATTGCTTTCAGAAGGATGTGAAAATAAATAATTGTACTGTTGTAAATAATTTGAGAGTTGAGTTCCTCTGAACAGCCGGAGAGGTTTCTGTCGGAGCTTCACAGAGATCTACTGTCAAGTCAAAAAAACGTTACCATACGGTGCCTACAGCTTGAGTAAAATTTTATATTTTACATTCCATTTTCACAGAAT
Source organism: Squalius cephalus (assembly GCF_949319135.1). NCBI lineage: Eukaryota > Metazoa > Chordata > Actinopteri > Cypriniformes > Leuciscidae > Squalius > Squalius cephalus. Next base: position 8,917,026 of record NC_137130.1, read on the forward strand.
GAAAGACATGGTTTTGCTGGCAACATGTAATTAATCATAATTGATAAATTAAAAAAGAAGTTAGAAGTTCAAGAGAGAAAAATGAAAATTGACATTGCACTCTTTAAATTGAAACTTAAATCTGAAAAAATGCTTTGACTTTTTTATTATTTAATTCTATACATAAAATCTTTTATAAAAGATTAAGAGAATGATTTTATTTTACAGATGTTAAATGTTATTGATGATTTTGCAATATTGGTCATACATAATGATACAATAATTTTTTTACAAACTTTGGGGAGGCTGTTAATTAATATCTTTTCCTATGCATAATAGAGATGATGAATATGTTTCGTAAAAGTGTTTTGTTTCTGGAGTTTATCCAACATTGCACATTTTGTATGTTTCCCTAATCAAACACTTGATTCTAGTCATCAGCTCATTAGTTAAGAGTGGGTGTCAGACAAACGGCCTGTCCCAAATGAAAAGCAAAGCAAGGGCGTATAGGGGTCACTCGTGAGCACCGTTCTGAAACCTACAATGACAAATGGGACACTCTATGGTCTTGTCAAATGCACATGACGTGTGCCATTTGGGACAGGGCCAAAGGAGACGTTCAAAATGTGCAGTTTGTTACTCAGCAATTCATTGTGAATCTTTAGACAATTCTTCAAAATGACAAGTCACCAAAATATACAAATTAGGGAGTCAGTGGGAAAGAGCCCGTCAAATGCAGCTGTCTCTGATTGATAGATAAACAAACGAAAAGATTTTGTTCTTGTTGTTTTATTCGATTTTTGTCATGACTCAATATCGAGTCATTTTGATACAAGGGGAACAACAGGGCTAAAGCTGCACCACTGTGAAAGGAGCATTGATTTTATTCTCCTCTAAACCACTAGATGGCACAAAATTTGCCTCATAAAATATTATATTAATCATTTCATATAATAAAATGTATCTATTGTTACTACTGTAATGCCATATTACATTTTTATGGGATGTCCTTCAAAGCTTCCAGATTCTATCATTTCTAAATATTTATTTTATTATAAACAAATTAAAAAAATTAAAATAAACAGAAAATAGTACACACTTTGCTGAAGTGAGTGATTTGAAAAAGTATTAGATATTATGCAAATCTTTAGCTAAAGTGTTTTTATCATTAATGGGGCCTTTTTTCACCTCCAGAGCAAGGCCCTCCTCGCCACCTCGCACATTTATATGATTCACTTTAATCATTTATTTTCACACAAAATCTTTTGATCCATCAATGTTCATTTAAAACATAGCACTAGATATTTTCTGAAATCATATTGAAAAGCACATGTTCTATTTAGCCCCATTACTACTCTACATGTTAATTTTTCTCAAAGAAAAAAAAATCTTTCTCAAGTAATGTCTAAAACTATACAGAGAACCCTGTCAAGATGATACTGTTATTAAAGGTTAATTAAGTAAGGGTTAATGCCCGACGAGACACCTTGGACACCTTGAAGGGCATTAACCCGCTTATACCATGGTCACTTGCCAAATAACACATTTTTAAAACATTAGTTTATATTTTAATTAGTTTTACAATCGAAATCTAAAGTTACAAGTTACAAACAATAACTTGGTTTCCTTGGTTACACCTGGCGGTTTATTTAGGTGTCCATTATCACTTTTTAACGGACACCCTGCAGCCAATCAGAATCGAGTATTCACCCAGACCATGGTATAACAACTGTTAACAGCCTAATACTGCTTTTATAATAAGAATAATAATGTTATAATACTAACTTTTTAATGTAAAAATAATGAATATGTAATAATTCATCCTCTCTAGAATTCATTTTTCTCGCCAAATACAGTTTATGGTCACTGAATGGCTTTTCTGAGGTAAATGTAACCTTACGTGACATTAACTTTCAAATAAAGGCAGTAAGTTTTCAATTCTTCATTTATCTTAACACCCAGTGTACCTATAAAAGGATAGGTTGCAGAGCGTATTGTGAGAAAACTGACTGCTTACTCATGGCAGATAATTAAAGTAAAACAATTTACAAAGCTACATTAAGCCTTGAAGTCTAACCATCATCACATTTTGCATTACATGTTTCTGATTCAACAATTACACATTTGCGGCCTCTCTCATGCATCTGTGAGAATATTAGAAAGAAGGCGTATCATTGAAAACAAGCACTACCAGGACTGTAACATTACTTCTGAAAAACATGGACCTGGGTTGGTCCAGTTGCATAAGCAGACAAGTGTGAGAAATCCTTCTGAGATTGATGATTAGTTAGACCTCGGAGAATGTACCACGTCAGGCATGCGATTCAGTTAACATGACTGTATCATCAGTTTCAAATGTTGAAAGACACTATGTACCCAGTAAATATAGGCTGATCTTCACTGAAGTTTCATGTGTTTTTGTTTTCATGATATTAGAAACAGGAAAGTGGATCTTAATGAAACTTGGTAACACGTCGCAATACAAGGTCCCATTAGTCCAATATCCTCTGATTTTCAACCCTCATTGTACTGATACAATGTCAGTAGTATATGTAAATGAACAATGTTTACTCTTTCTCCATGTTATCTGAACTGAGAAATTTGTGTTTATTTGTCAGCAAAAGTCTGCCGGATGATTGATTTTAAAAACCTATTACTAAATGTTGAAATCAACATTAACCACTTGCATTAGAAGTATTTATCATAGCTACTTCAAGTTAACTAATAACAAATGGAACCTTATTGTAAAGTGTTGCTGGAAAATTTTGAAATAGTGACATTGAGTATTTTAATTTTTCTGTTAATTGGTTTTAAAAAGTAAAAATACCTTTTAAAGGCTTTTTTTGATTAATGATGATTTAAGTTCAATAGCTTAACTTATTTGTAGAAGACAACCCAAATAACCTAATACACAAACCATGTTACTATACATCAAATACTATTGGAAATAATACCAGAATAAAATACAGGGTGAGATTCAAGTACAAAAGGGAGAGGAGATGAATTGTGCTTTTTAAGAATCAAATATTCAACACTCAGGATGCTCTTTAAGCTTTTATGAATAACAAAATCTTTTTTTTTTCTCCATGGCACAGCACTATTTTCATTAATATCACAAATATAGAAAGATGGCAAGTGTTCCGCCATCCCCAAATCTATTTTAAAAGTCAAACACTGAAAAATGGACAAAACACAAGTATTAAAAACCATAACATCATCTTTCCACTCTCTCCCGTACACATGAACATCATCACCATTGTGTCGAAAACATCAACATTGGCACTTGCAGAACAATCAACTCAGATAGTGCTGAGCAAGTATGCGATCCCCATGAGGAAAACCATCCATATTAAATGGCACAACTAACAAGAAGGCACGTCAACTGCACATTAACCGGGGCTCTCCAGTCCACGTTACAGCATGCTCACGCCAATGCCCAAATCACTTTCTCAATAACCACCTAACAGCTTTAGTGATCTAATGGAGAGTTAAGGCATTACAAGTCGTTTCCACTGACAAATCATGGTTCGATTCCAGTATTCTTTACTTGTTTTGATTAATATAAACACACAAATGGCATACTGTTATGAATTTAGAACTACACAGTATCAGACAAAACTGATTTTGTAAATAAGACCACTTTTGATATTGTCTGACAAAAATTTGCTACAGTAATTTTAAGGCCACATTGAAGGACCTCGCATTAGACACAAAAAGCATACTGTATACAATTCAAAAGGTGCATTAGCTTAACCTTCAGAGTGAAAACGGGCCGTGCGACAACAGGTGCTGGGCCAATTTCCCTTTCTTACAATTGTTGCTTTGTGAAACTTGAATTTCAAGTGTGGCTGATTGCATCATGATTCTTTTTCATGTTGATTTAGAAATAAAAATGGAGAAGAAAGAAAACATGATTTTTGAAAAATAAAAGGGATAATGAATGCTTGTGTGAGAGTCCAATAAATTTGTCTAGATAAAAAAAAAAGACAGCATATTATTCCATGTGATTGCCATTTATGGTTTTGTCCTCGCTTGAGATCTTGAGGTAAACTCATTTAACACAGGGAATGAGGGAAGCTCAACTCAAGATATAAACTCAAGAAGAGGAAGTCATTATCTTAAAACACAAATCTTCTGAAATCACCCACCGAAGAGGATAATCAACTTGATTCATTTTAACAGGGCTTCCCTCAACAATGAAAATGAAAGAGTTGCAAAGAAGGAAAGACGCATCTTTTGGTGAATCTCTCCGAAACCAAGCCTACGCCACATTTACCCCTGAAAGCAAATGAAAACTAAATACAAAATAATATTTGCATAAAGAAAACGGCCATATTGTATGACATTGTGAAATTGTTTTCATGAGATTTAAAAAGTTTTTCCCTCATTATTGCCATGATGCATCTGGACATTTTACGTTTTGAATTTTTTCTTTTTTGTGATTTCCGTTATCATTCACAATGGTGATTTTCATAACTGTAATAGAGTACTTCTAGCATAAACAATAAGCATTAAAGGCAGTACAACAAATACAACCATAACATATAAATACAATATAATTTAAATATATTATCATATTTGTTTGTTTACACATTACAGTAAATATAAGTTTGCTTTTTTTGCATCATGGTGGGAATGTGCTTAGTTGTCAAAATATTATCACAAACGGACAATTTTTTTTTTTTCATTATCCTTAAGCAAAATATCATTTCTTATTTCTATTATTTGTCTTCAGGGTAAAATATGGTGTTGTCAGCTTTCCTGAGATTCACCCATTCGAGTGTTAAAACAATGAGCTTGTTATTTTATGCTTGTAATGGATAAAGCAGTCCTTCACAGTTCTGTCATTCGCCTTCTTTTCTCGATCAAACATCATGTGAATGGAATTCTGGGTAGGTGACGAGGACTGAGCTAGTGGCTGGTCCTGTTAGGGGGAAGCAGTGGTGTGCTCCGAGCCCAGCAGCCTCCATGGCCCCATAGTGACAGCTGCCCTTAGTGTCCACTAGCTAGTAGTCCTCTGCTGCTTGAGCACAGTGTAGACATTATCCACTTTACTCAGTCTCTCGAAGAAAGGGATGAGATCCAGCAGCTCTGTGTCAGACATGTCATCAAACCAGGAGGCAACAGGTACCTAAACACGACAGAGAAGAGCATGTTAAAAAACAATATGAATGTTGGGACAAAGCGACAAACCATTGACTAATAAACTTTAGCAGGCTAAGAGCACTGTACGGACTATATCCTCAGACCCAAAGCAGTTATATGTGCAAAAAAAAACAAAGAAAGACAGTAACGTACAGCATTGTCTGGGTGGAAGATGTAGGAGGCTGGCGAGTTGTCCACAATGATGACTTTGTTGAGATCCCTGCCTAGACGGCTTAGGTCCTTGACGTAATTTCCACGGTGGAACACACAAGATTCTCGGAAAAGACGGCTTCGGAAAGCTCCCCACTTGTCCAGCAGATCCGAGACAGGATCGGCATACTAGAAAAACAGAATCACATTAATGTGATGGACACGGTTAGACAGAGGAGGGAAAAAGTGCCACGCATCAACAAAAAACAAATTAACTCCTTTGTAAAATGCAAGGCTCACACCAATGAACCAATGACTACTGAAATTCCATGTCGAATTCCTGAGTAGGCTAAGAAATCGTCATTCATTTAAACAGTCCCATTTAATTATATTTTGTTATTATATTATATCTGGATAGTAATTTATTACATGTAATCTGGATTACGTAAACAGATTATACGTTTTATTTTTATATATAAAACTTAACTTTATATCGCAAATCATATCGTTTACATCAACAATACATATAGTCACATTTTAAAAACCGCGATATCTCGACATAAGATATATAGACACACACACACACATGCATACATTATTATATTAATATCTATTAGTGCTGTCAGCGTTAACGTGTGCGATTTATTTCAAAATCCTTAACATTAACGCATATAAATTGGAAAAAGAATGTGAAGCTGTGTCATTAATGTAATTTACGTCACGCAGTTAGATGATCTTAGAAGTCGGGAGTTTATCACACTGAGCATCTACAAGCACCTGTAACCCTGGTAGGAGGACATTTCCTCCTTCTAACCCTTTAACCTGATTCTGATTCTCTGTTTGTGATCAGACCATTTTAGATCAAAGTTTTCAGTGATCCAGTAATCCAATTTGTTCAAAATATCAGTCCAAAGCAGCGCTAATGTAAAGGCCAGGCTGATTATATCAGAGACTCGCATTGCGTTTTTAGTGAATTATTCATTCCAGTATGTGCTTTGCTTTAAAACACAAGGTTTGTTTCTGAAGAGCGCAATTTTAGTGACGTACAGTAAGCGTGTGAGAGTCTGTTATATTGATGCATAAACAACAAATCGTGTATGTGCGCTCTCGATCACTGATCACACACTGCATTTATGTACAGACACATTTCAGTTCATTTGCTTTCTTTCCACACACACCAAGGATAATGTTTGACTTGTCAAGTGCATGTTGCTGTGTTTAGTAGTCGTTTATGTAGGTTTATGCAGTCAAGTCAAGGTGGTTGATTTAGGAGTTTTTGGCCTCTCCATGTGGTCCTGTTCGGTATCGCAGCTTGACTCGTCTACTCTAAACTGATAACAAGCTCTTTGTTGTTACTCTGTCTGTACACATACACTATGAATTCTGTAAAGTTTTTTTTTTCATGGGTACTTTGGTGTGCATAAATGTATTATAATAGAAATGTATGGACTCCTTATATCATTTGGTTATTTTGTGTCTTTTTGGAGTCTCCAAGGTGTCCTTGAAGCTTGCAGAAAATACAGTTTTGTGAGAATCGCCCTTCAATCTGATTGTTTACTTTGCTGGATATAGGAAATGATGACAAAATGAATGTGTTAAACAAGATAAATGGCGTATACATAATTTCACGGTAAGTGTGCGATTAATCACAACAAAAATGTGCTTAAACCACACTATGTGTGTGGTTTTTAATGACTTTTTAAGATTTTATTTTATTCACCAACTATCATGAAAACAGACCAAAAAAAAAAATCTAATGCAATGGCACGACTAAATAAATCTTATTATCAAAAAAGTTGGCACACACACAGTTATTTATCTTGTTACAGGTTTGAAAGTCCATTTTAAAATAACTGGATGTTTTCCATAACTGTGCGAACACTGTAACCATCTATAAAACTGATACAAGCAGCAAGTGATGTTAAATCCTATTTCATATCAAATTTAATGCTGAATACCTTGCATAGTGCAAAAATCATTTTGCATTTCTTACCTTGGCTAAGCTTGCAGTGAATAACACACACTCGAACAGTTCCCCCATCCGTTTGAGGAACTCGTCAACATGAGGTCTCTTCAACACATACACCTACATTCAGAAGGCAGACAAACGGGGGGGAAAACGGTTAAAATGTGTCATTACTTCAAAGTTTTAAATTCACATCTAGGGAAAAAAAAACGCCAGCACACTAGAAAAAATGGCACTAAAGCAGGTCACATTTATAAAGTTACAGCTAAGATTTATTACTGAATAAATAAGATTTATATTAGCCTGCATCTTGATGCTTCATATAACGATGAGCTTTATGTGACCGTAGAACTATAAACCCAATTTTAAGAGCAGCAATAAAACGGATTGTTTTACTCCAACAACTAGGTCAGCCAAGCTTGTTTATGAAGCTGGTGGTCTCATTCCTGAACCAAGTCATCCCGAATAGGCTTTCCTGACATCCCAAGCCTATCCTGGATTACTTGAAACAGGCCTAAGCCTTGTTTGTCAGACACCTTCAGTCTCCTGGTGTAACTGGGGCTGTTGGCCTTTAAAGGGCCAAAGCATCGTACTGTCATAGCTTGAGAGAGCAGGAGACTCGCTCTGAAGAGAGATTGATGGGGCCAATGACTTCTCAGAAGCCAGTCAGTGTTTCTCCATTTCGTCAGGACACAGAAATAGCCACCTGCTGCTCTGACCCATCAGCCAAGATGGCAATGATACTGTCAGGTTGCACACCCGTGTTAAGCGGCAATAGGTAAACAGAGGAGAAAACACGGTGCGACAGCAGACAGACAAATAATAGCGGTCACAGGCATGATTATGACAAAGGCATAACTGATGATTATTTTTCTTGATATTGTAATCACAGTTGTTTATTTTAAAGAATAGAAATGATATAGAAAATATATACTTAGTCCATGTGGGGAAAAAGCAATATTCTTTACATTCTGTACATTGCATGTACAAAGGAAGCAGACAACGGAAAAACAGTGAACAGAAGTGAAACATTACACATTCGTCATATTAGGACCAATGCTGACAGTCCTTTAGACCTATTTGCATAGCTCTGAGTCACCACTGCATTCATGCGGATAAAGGGCTGTGATTGGCCACAATTCTCAACCAGAGTGAAAACATGTAAATACATCAATTTGATCAAACACTAATCCATGGAACAACCGGGGCAGCAAAAGGGTTCTAGGGGGTTCTAAAAAATAAATAAAAATTCGACAATGGATTTTTAGGAGTGGAAAGATAACTATACAGCTGCTCTCGATTTTGAACAATATGTATCACTGAAATCACTGTCCAAATAAATCTGTTGTGGAAAAAAAGAATCATTTTCACGTAAATACATCTAACATTAACAGTGGTTAGCAAAAAAAGATGCACTTGATATAAAACACAATATTTACCAGATATTATTTTAATAATTTACTTTGGCTTCAGTGCAATAATATATGACATTTTTTCCTCACACAGTATAAATGATATATATTTTTATATAATTTTTTCTTTAACTTATTAATAAATAATTCTATTTTAGGAATCAGATTCTTCACAAGGGGATCATCATATTTTGAGGATCTTGGCACTGTGGTAATCAACACTTTTCATGATTGAAAAAGCAGTAATCAATCTTTTTTCTTTTCTTTTTTTTCCGATTGATGGATTGATGTCATAGCATATCCTTCCAATTGTCAGTTATCCATGGACAACTTTGCATGAGAACAGATTATGCTCACCTGATGTACTGTCCCATCAATTTCCACTGGAATGATGAAGTCAGCATTGTTTACCGGCTGGGAAGGAAAAAACACATTAAAATTGATTTAACTGTTGCAGGCAAAAGAAAATAAGATGACTCTGTATTGAATTTGCAGGTGACTGTATCAATGACTGACATGAAGTGTAAACATCCATCAGGCTCCAGTCATTTTCAGAATATTGCCACAGACCCTAAGAGTGGTCTTTAGATAGGTCTAGAAACTCAATCTCAAATGTTGAGATAATCACATTTATGTGTTATAGAGATGTCAGGACAGTGTGACCTACATTCACAGATGTGGCATGAAGTAACATTATGCTGTCTTGAGCTGTAGGATCACACTTGTTTTACTTCTAACTGACTTTAAAGGAATAGTTCACCACAAACCATGAAAATTGCCATTATTTATTTACTCTCAAGTCATTCCAAACCGGTATGCTGTTCATTTTTAGTGGAACACGACTCTTTACAGTAAAAAAAATAAATTGTGATTTGACTTTTCAAAATAGTATCCTTTTGTGTTCCACATTAAAAAAAAACCTTAAGCATGCAGACTTGGAACAACATGGGGGTAAATACATTTTTATAAATATTTTTTATTTTTTTTTAAATAAATTCTTATTTTTTTAAATCACTCCGCCCAAATAGAAGTGCTTCACCTTCTGAGTATATAGTTCCCAGTATGTATACGGTTAGAAGATCAGATGGCTGTGTCTCATGTGACCTTGTTATTTGTATACGCTGTGACTATACAAATCACAACATGTAAATATGAAAATGTTGGCGTTATTCTGTCATTTATTGGGAGCAGTATGCTAGCTGGAGCCGTTTACCTCCAGTCTTTGTGTTAATCTAGGCTAGCGGTGGGATGCGTCAGACAAGAGTTATGGCACGCACGGAGATGAAAAGGATATGTATGGACTTATCTAACTCTGGGGGATACGGTGAATAAGCTAAAGTCCCAAATAGTCGGCGTGTTCCTTTAACAGTGAGCTTTCAAACTCCATTTGCAATTAAAAAAAAGACAGCTTACATTTAATACACTCAATACACCTGGGCCCTGTTTACACCTAGTATTAAAATTCTATGTCATCGATCGGAACACAAGTTGACGATGCTAAATCGGTCGAATGCGTTTTTGACTACCTATGGAAGTTGTCGAAAGTGGACAAGCTCAAAACGTTTTAGACCCCGTTTACACCTGTATTTAGCATCAAATGCATTTGAACAACCACAAAACACGCCTACTCTTCGACTACGGACCTAATGCATAAACATAAACCAAGCGCGCTAGCCAGACAAGATTGACTGTTGTGCAAGCTTATTTCATACATTAGATCGAAAGATCTGAAAAAGCCCGCCTTATAGACCCTCCTCACGAAAAAATCAGAACAGAAGTGGTCAAAAGTGGACCAAAAAAAAAAACTGATTAAAACTCCAGGTTTGACCTGGAATGTCTCCCTTGTCTACTTGTGATCCGATCGAACAAAGCGCATTAATACCAGATGTAAACAGGGCCTTAGACAAGTTCACTTTTGAGTACAATGAGTAGTTATAGTTTTTAGAACAGTCACAGCTGAGACTCCAGTGAGGAAAACATTCCTTTTCTTCCTGGCTTCCCCAAATTGTGCACATAGCATCTTTATGATGTCATGCAGCCAGAGAGAGAGAGAGAAAAAAAAAACTTCCATAAAGAGTCAAATCAGGGGCTGCCACATTTTCTCCAAGTGCATGCATGCGTGTAAAAACAAACACTAAATGCGATACGACAGAATCATTTAACCAAATGTAGCAAAACTGCACTTTATCTAGACAATTCTATGCTTTCCATTGGCTCAAATAAGCGCATGTGTATTTACACTGGTACACTCCCCTGCTAACTCTGAAGGTTGGAAAATAACTTGTCTGGTATCTAAAAAGAAAAAGGCAAAGATGACTCTGTTGTGTTCTTAGTTATCAAGCACATTGTAAAAGACACTCAATGTGTTCTTTTACAATGCAAAATTATTTTTCATTACATAGCAAAAGAACATTACATTGGTTGAAACTATTGCATTAGGCCTTCAAAAAGTTGTTAACATTAACATGCTGGAGGTGTTTTTCCTCTATGCTTCCATATGAGGCAACCATCAGTTTACAGTAGAGACAGAAATTTGTCACTTAAAAATAGGAATGTAAAACAGCAAAAAATGTGCATTAAAGCATTCTGTACCACTACTATCACCAATTGGTATTTCAAAAGAAATATGTACTATATAGACTAAAACAGGTTTCATAAACCCTCCCTTGAGTCTTAAAGTATATCAGGGCCTATAGCGTCACAGAGCCACAGTGTTTACGCTTCAGGGAAATCATCTTCCTAAAAGGCTTACTTATAGCTGTCTAAGCATATTAAAAGAACAGATCACTCAAAAATGGAAATTATGTCATCATTTACTCACCTTCATATTGTTCAAAATCTGTAAGACTGTCTTTCTTCTGCAGAGCATGCATTTTGAACAATGTTTTAAGGGTTTTTGCCCCTATAAAGAAGGTCACAGGCAGCCAAAACAACACTGGACCCCACTGACTATCATTGTATAGACAAAAAACACAAACATTTCAAAACATTTTGGTTTGTATTTTACAAAATAAATAAGTCATACCATTTTTGAATGACATGAGGGCGAGTAAATGATGACAGTGATTTTTCTTTTTTGGGTGAACTCTCTCTTTACGCTCAGACAGGGGAAAACATTTTAACACACTTCAGCTTTAAGGTCTGTGATGATGTGAATGCACGCAATGGTGTTAAATGTCTATCTATAACATTGAGTCAAGTGTATCTCATAGCCATGATATTAGTTGAGCTGCCAACAACATATATTTTCTTCACACCTGCTGCCAGATATAAACTGATGAAAAAAGAGGGCTCAACACATTGGCTTACCTTGAATGAACTGTGGACTAGTGTTTCATCCAGATCAATGACTACACAGATCTTCCCTACATCTTTAGACTTTATCTGTGGAAGAAGTGGCTTGGCTGGGACCTGTAATTGACATTTCAAGGACACTGGTAAATAAGTAGCCAAGTTGAAATTTACAACAAGAAGCTATTTTACAGTAAAAATGCAGTATAGGTCAGTGTTTCTCTACCGGTGGGTCGCAACTCAAAAGTAGGTGTAAATAAAAAGTCTCTGGCCTCGGTATGTATTGTATGATGGACAGTAAAGTGAGTCAACTGGAAGATTTTATTTGATATTCTATACGTTTATATGGGAAGCTATTTGTAGACAGTCACATGGAAAAATGCAAGACACTGAGTGTGACGTGTCCAGAATTTAAAGACGCAATTATCTGTTTTATAAGACTAGTTTAGCTGTTTGAATCTTTCATTTTAACCCAGGTATTAGACAATGTCAAACTTATATTTCATTTGTTGTTAAAATAAGAAATAATAATTTGTAAAATATTGAATTCACTGGACTGTAAAAATAAAATAAAAAAAAGTCTTATTTAATATATAAACATTTTTTCCTTATTGTATTTCCAGGGGGAAAAAACTATAATATATACACTACTGTTCTAAAGTTTGGGGTAAAGTTTTAAAAGTAGTCTCTTATGATTTTTATTTGATCGAAAATACAGTAATATTGTGAAATATTATTACAATTTAAAATAACCGTTTTCTATTTTAATATATTTTAAAATGTAATTTATTCCTTTGTTAGCAAAGCTGCATTTTTAGTCTTCAGTGTTCTTCTTCTGTTTAATTATTTTGTCCTTGCAGAAATCAAATTCTTACTGACCCAAAACATCTGAATGGTAAAGTACAATTAACAAAATGCAAATACACCATGATAAGATTTTGGTCATACAGCCCATCCCAAACTGGGTGTATTAGTTATAGACATGAGTATCCAAAAGGGGGCATAAGGTAGCTCTTTTAGCAGTAGCATTCCATAAGCAGAGGAAGATCAAGTGACTGACTGCAGCTGGGGTGGAATTGCAAAGCTGCTCACAGTTCACACACAGCCTGAAACCGTCTCTGTCCTATGCTTACAGAATGAGTATCTCAAGACCTGCGCGGCCTTCCGGATTCATTACAAATGGGAGAGAGTACAGATGACTGATTTAAATAACATAACATATGACATGGAATAAGAGCCCAGCATGGGGTCTTATTTTAGTTCTGTTGCTACTGACTTCATACCAGTTAATTCAAATACATTCCTTCACAAGCAAAATCCGTTGACATTGTACCATCAAATGTATGCATATAAGATATTGATGATTTTTAAAACATGCTTTTAACTCCTAAAATCAATCAACAAGTGCCTCTCCTAAGAAAAAAGTACCTGATCTATGGGCGGAACACAGAATTCACAATCGCAGTCCTCTGGGTACTCTTCATCTTCAGATACATCACTGTCCTCATAAGAATCACTCTGTTCACTTGACTTTTTTTGGTCTTGTTCAGGTGCCTCACTTCTAGCAACTTGATGTATAAGTTCCTCTAATTTTTCATTGTGTTTGTTCTCCTCAGGCAGATCATCTGTTCCAGGAGGATGAAGGAGCCCAGAGGTCTCTTTTGGCTTGGTATGGGCCTCTTGCTGACCATCTGATAACCAAAAAGAGTCTGTCTCTGTGTTTGACTGTTCCTCAAAGGCACAAGAGAGCAGTTGATCCGCAGTTGTCGTCTCTTTACCTTTGTCACTTTCCTCAGAACATCTCACAAGATCTTCAAAATAAAAAAGGGCTGTTTCTTCATCTTCACTTGTTTCAATCTCTCCACAACAAGGTCCATGACCCCCCTCATTTTCAAAGTCAGGGTGCGTCTCCCCATTTTCATCAATTTCAACCACAGAACTGAGATCTTGTATGATTTCCTTGTTCTCAGAGCTGTTGAACCCAGTTAAATTCTGACTGTCCTCATTTTCCAACAATTCTTCTTCAGGTGATTCTGAAGGATCAACTTCTTGAAATGTGTTCTTTACAGCACAGGACCCTGTAACATCTCCAGATATATTGTTGAAAGCATTTTCAACCACTTCTTCCGGTTCACAACCTTCAACGGCTGCAACACAGGACACTTGTACATGCATATCAACATGGGGTTCAGCAACCTCTTCATTTATGTCGCAAAGATCATTGCCCTTGCCCTCAGAATACAATGTGAGACTCTCGTCAATAAAATCAGGCCCATAAGCGTCAGTTCCACAGCCCTCGTCTGGTTTGGCACATTCATGGATTTGAACTGGATCAATAGGGAGTCCAACAGCTAATGCTTCAGCATATGTTTTATTGCTTTCCTTTCCTGTCACTTGTCGCACAGAATCAATCTCACATGCTTCTTCACAAGCATCTAAATTTTCCTGTGTATACATGTTAAAGTTCTTATTACCTTCTTCATGGTTCTCATCTGGCTGTAGTATATGAATTGAGGACTCATCATCCTCTGCACGAAGGTTTTCCTTATCACATGGTTGATCTGAGAAGATTTCAAACGATTCAGACTCATCAACAAAACTTTTGAATGATTCATCGGTTTCAGAGCTACTTTGACTTTTAGCATCCATGCAGTCGCAGTACTCCTCTTCGCTTGACTCATCTGAAGAACCTGCTCCTGTGGTCACTGCATCGAGGGAGATGTCCACATTTGAGTGGAGTTCAAACGTTGCCTCCTCATCATCACCACGTTGAAAAGGTTGAAGAGTTTCTTCATTACAACATTTCCCTTTCTCCAGCTCGTCACACTTTCTACAGAGCTTCCTACAGTTATCCAAAGCTTGAACTTCAGGTTTAGGATCTACAACTTCAGGTTTTTCTACCTCTCCATTTGACTCACTAATTTCAGCAGCAATACTTGAAGTCTCCTTATTATGCCTTAAAAGATCAGTAAGAAATTGAGAAAGCCAGCGAGCCTCAAAAGTTTCCATTGATCCAGAAAACATGGCATCGCACTCAGATGGTTTCCTACCCTCAGTTCTGCTACTATGATTAGGCAAATTCTCTTTGGTTTTTGCTTCAATGTTGTAAAAAACAGAGTCGTGTGTTCCTGACAACTTTGGGCAATTTTCTGCAAGTCTGCTTTGATATGGGCCCTCAGAATGGTCAGTGGGCACAGAGGGAGTGCATTGTTCAAGGATGTCACATTTTTCAAAGTGCATTCCACAGCTTGTGCATTGTTCTAAAGCCTTAAAAGATACAGAGGATTCGCTGTGTTCAAAGAGTTGGTTACAGTCTTGATATCCTTCAGTCGAGGAGGTCCAGCTACAATTAAAAGTCTCCGACAAACAAGTGCAATCATCTAGACCGTTTAGCAGAACTCTGTCATCAGAGGTGTCCATTTGCCCAGTATGCTGTGTGTGCTCAAGGGACAAACAGTGGTCAGATGGCTTACTTTCTTTAGAGTCTTGACAAAGTTCAGGGGATTTAAAATGTGTGGCATGGTATTCATCAAGCTTGTTTTGATTGTTAGGCTCGGACTGTTTAGATGTCTCGCAGTCTTCAGAATCTAGTTCAACTACATCATTTTGATCAGATGAGTTATCTTCAGAACTGCTGTTTTCACACTTGCTGTACTGTTCCTGATATTCTGTGCCACATTCAGAAAGCATTTCATAATCTAAGAGATCAAATTGTGAGCAATCAACATCAACTTGTGTATAAGAATCACAAAGATCTAACTCAGTTAACTGTTCTGCATCATCTTGCTGAAAAGACTCACAATCATCTAGGCTCATCTCGGGTGAAATTATTTCTTCTGCATCATCTTGTTGAGAAGACTCACAAAGATCTGGGCTCATCTCAAATGAGTTTAACTGTTCTGCCTCATGTTGTTCAAAAGACTCATAATCATCTTGTTGAGAAGACTCACAAAGATCTGGGCTCATCTCAAATGAGTTTAACTGTTCTGCCTCATGTTGTTCAAAAGACTCATAATCGTCTTGTTGAGAAGACTCACAAACATCTGGGCTCATCTCAAATGAGTTTAACTCTTCTGCCTCATGTTGTTCAAAAGACTCATAATCATCTTGTTGAGAAGACTCACAAAGATCTGGGCTCATCTCAAATGAGTTTAACTGTTCTGCCTCATGTTGTTCAAAAGACTCATAATCGTCTTGTTGAGAAGACTCACAAACATCTGGGCTCATCTCAAATGAGTTTAACTGTTCTGCATCATGTTGTTCAAAAGAGTCACAATCATCTAATTTCATCTCAGTTAAAATTATCTGTACTGCATCGTCTTGTTGAAAAGACTCACAATCTTCAAGGCTCATCTCAGATAAAGTTAACTGTTCTGCATCGTGTTCAGAAAACTCACTTTGATCACTTGGCACAAATGCAATTAAAAGTTCATCATTTTGGCATATTTCAACCAAGTCAACTGAAGAACTGCTTGTTTCAAAACACTCACTGTGCTCAGAGCAGCTGTCCAACAAAGAGCTATATCCAGACGAACCAGACTGATCTGAAAATTCACCATTGATTTGACTATTTTCAATGCAAAGTCCATCTGCTTCATTCAGTTTGATGGCGTTTTGACCAATAGATGTTTCTTGTTCTGTGCACAATTGTGCAGAATGTTCCAAAGACTGATTTTCCTTTTTAGGATCTCCTTGTCCAGAGATCTCCGAATGGCCAAAGCACAGTTCAGCGGGCATGTTTGCTTCTGTGTGCTCGCTTTTAAAAAAGGAAGATGATTCCAAGTATTTGGTAATGTTGCTTTCGACAAAAGACATCCGTTCTCCAAAACACTGGCAAAGGTCAGAAGAAGGAAAACACTTCAGACATTCTCCCATATGTTTGCTTTCTCCACAAAGCCTGCAAGAACAGTCAGAGATCTTCGTTTGCAAAGGGGGCTTACAAGGCTGAAGGGATTCGTTGAGCCCACAGCCTGCCTGAGACACCAGCAGCAATGTGCACGTTGACATGACAGAGGGGTTGAGACTCCACTGAACCCTGCACTCAGCCCGCCTTCAGGACACCTACCGATTTATTTTGGTGCTTCAGAGACGTGACAAATAACCCCTGGTGTATCAAATCACTATAAAAAGCTGAAGTAAGGCATAAATCTGAACCTGACACCTACAGCGTCTTGACATCCGATCTGCTCGTAGTTGTTCACGGCCATGTTTTTTTTTTTCCTGAATAATTAGTTTAATGAAATCATGAGTGGAAAATTTTTTGCCATCTCTTCAGATCACCTTTCAATTAGTTGGGAATTTTAAGGACAGATAGCTTTTCTTTTTTCTAAATAAATTAACAGCATTCATTTAGGGTCTCTACATGAATGCAAATTAGTTCAATTCTAATTGTGGTACATTCAACTATGAGAGCCTCCTCGTAAACAGGAAAAGAATTGCGCAAAAGCTAACATGAGGTTTTGGTTTCCTCACTATCACAGCTGATCATGTGGCTCTCGCCTATGTTAACCACGGGCTGGCCAGTATTCAGAAAACGCTAGAGAGTACAGGGTGGGGATGCAGAGGGACGTCAAAATAAGAAGTTGTAGAAGAAAGTAACAAAACTGAAATAAACTCTTACTTTTGAGATGGTTCCGTTCTCTTCCACCAGCAGCGGGGCATTGTTATTGACGGGCACGTGATCCGTTTCATCATGACAAAGGCAGCAAAAGAGACTGTGGAAAATGCCACGACTGCGGGGTTTCTTCGTTGAGGATGCAGCATGTGGAGGGGTACCTGGGAAATGAGAAGCACATATCATACCAACAGTTACCCTGCTGTTCACCATCATATATCTTTGCATCGTTATATATATATATATATATATATATGCTCATTATAAGATGACTGTACTCAAATGCACATATAAATGACCAGTAATGACTGGTCTTAAATAACATATCTAAACAGCTGAGTGCCAGCATCAGAATTTAAAAACAAAACAAAAAGGAAACCTTGAAACAAAAACTGTGAGGGCACAGAAACAATGAGTTTTCAACCTTCAAATGAAATTACCAATGATGCATCTTAGTAATTTGACAAAAAATAAACTCTACCCTGAATTAAGGCCAAATCCAAAGCATATGTCCAAAGTCACGTTGAAATATTGATTAAGACAAGCAGGATACTTACATTGTAAAATGTTTCACTGAAAGCCTTAGCATATTTGGTGTTTTAACTGTATAGAACGAAACGGTGTCTATGAATTTCTAAAAGGGTGGAGTGAAGGTTTTATTAATAGGAAACACATGGATGTCACACCCATGAGTTCCCAAAAACTTACTCCATACTCTGAGCTTCAACATACGACATACAACAACAATGCTTTTTAGTCTGGCATGGTTTGGGGAAAAACTGGAGGGAAAGGATGTCAAACTGCTTTTTGCATACTTCTTCTGCACCACTAAAAAAAAAGACTATTATTATTAAAAAAGACTATTAACTCTATAGTTAACTGTAAAACTGCTCTGGCACAAAATGTTTTGTAAAAAGTGATGTAGAAAAAATTTTGGAATAGAAAAAATGAGCATTTCAAAAAGAAAATCCTTTGCAAAGCGGATCATGATATTCAGGGGTCTCTGACATCAAATAGTTTAAAATCCAGTGTTAAGAGTACTCAAAAACTAAATTACTCTAAATCCCCATGTCTACTGTTTGCTAATAAGCAAGATATTTGTCACCAAATACAGCAGACGGAGACATAGTCTCCATGAATAGTGACACATTACAGGGAATCCACGTGATTATGGATCTATGTTGGGCTCGGGGCAAGAGCACAGCCCTGGGCAACTTACAAGAGCGAACAACAGCGACGAAAGCTGGACTTTGCGAGACAAAATCTTTGACAAATTAGGCTGTGGCCAAGGCGGCCGAGGCAGCTGTCAACAGGGAGGATAAGCATGCCGTTCAAAATTCAAACTTAAAGCTCATGTATCAAACAAAGTCATCATAAACAAAGTTAGTTAGAACATATTATACTTTCATTCAGTTACTCTGAGAGCATTATTGTAATGGTAAATTAATCAGAAACTGAAGGTTTTGTTTTAAATTTAGATTAGCCTATTAGATTTATCTCCATTCTGACATGTCCTTCAACATAAAAGTTGCCCTTAAAACCAAACTTAACCCAAAGAATATATATATATATATATATAAGAGCCACATATATATGCCATGAGCTGCCGACCTATCATCAGGACATAAAATACGTCTCTTGACCTTCAAACATGAAATGTACATTGACTTGTCAATTGTAGCTCACACGCTAACCATGAATATGACCCTTTGGAAATATCCAGACAATCTGACAGGCCGTAATTGTGAAACACTGCTAAGTGAGCACACCTGCATTCCGTCACAGGACACAAGGGTGGCAGGTTACAAATGCGAGGAAAAGGGCCGTAGGGACTTCATAGGGACTTCATAGGGACTCATAGGAAATCATAGGGACTGTGAAGAAAACCACATCCATCTCTTCACGTTGACTCCTCTGATATTACACATCAGAAGGCTTTAAATAGCACCCACGGGCAGCTGTTGACAGTGGTTAGAGATTGCATTCTATATACATACAAAACTTTGTTGTGTTCCCGGAGCGGGACAGGAGGGAATGGCTCAGCCATATGTTTATCTCATGCCGTAAATGTGATACCTTGATGGACACCATGATGAAAGGCAGAAAAGCTGTAACCTATTAGCTTGGAGCAACAAACTTGAACTTGTAAACAGAAAAAGATCAAACAGAGAGTAGCTAGCAAAGACAATTCTAAGGAAAACTTGACTCCTTGGTATTCTGTAATGAGCCAGAGGGCTGAATACATTTGAAATCTCCAGAGCTGATAATAGGGCTACAGCTTTTTCACTCTAACCATATCAGTTGCTACCCACATACTTAAGGGTGGATTATCTAGATCTCTTTTAAAGAGGATCTTCATGCTATTCCAATCCCGACGGACAGAGGCCACTCAGCGACTGACTTTACGGCCGTGACATGTGATCCTACGTTACAATCTCCCAACTTGTTACACACCAACCCCTTGGAGGAGAAGGACAGCGGATTTTACATTGCACATACTTTACACAAGTATGAAGAGCTCTAGACCAACTTATGAAAGTGTAATATTGGTGCCACCAATTTCTACAAATTGTACAGGGAGGTAGTAGGGCTGCACGATTTCTGCTTCTCTCGATTAATTAAAAATAAATCATCGCAATATTTGCCCCGCTGATTATTTGTCATGAAAACACCTTTATCTTGCATTGGTAACAAGCCAATTGGTTTATCCCTTTTTTGCTTATAATGTACAGCATAACTAACATATATACATTCACTATATTATATGCATATGCATTCATTAATATATCTGTTGCAATCACAAAAAAATATACTTTTTTTTTTTTACATAAACTAGTTAAATCTCAGTTTCAACAAATGCGGTCAAACCCACCCACCGCCTAATGACACAAAGCGGCCAGTACCAGAAAGGAAACACAAGACAAACAGAGCAGATTGTAAAATGACAGTCGTGCCGCTTGGATTAAACTCAGAGAGCATGAGAATCCCTCTAGAGGCCCCAATGAACTCGCTCTCCCTCCCTGTCTTTCTCCCTCTCGCACAACCTCCCTGGAATGCAGCCATATGTCTGGCCCATAACTCTGCTGCACTGTGCCCCGGCCAAACCAAAATAGGAACAGGAAGTGTGAGGAAGTGAAGTAAGAGCCGCCACAAGGCAATGGAAGGCACACACTGAGCCTTCATTGTGTCCCGCCTCAGCCAGATCATGTTTCACGTGCAAACAAAACAGGTACAGAATGGCAAAGGCCTGGGAACACCACGCCGAGATAATCCACAATGCCGCGCAGACAGGGAGGGATTCAGATTACTGACCACATCCACTGACCCACTTCTCTTAGGCCGGAACACCTTCCAACACAGGAATTAACAAAAAAGGATATTTTTGAAATATTAGGAATATTTGGCAAATGCATGCAGACGTGCCAACGCAGCCTTGGCCACTGTCAATCCCAAACATGGAGAAATGACTAGGGCACAGCTTTGAAGCTCTGCCTTTCTAAAAATACAGTATACTATAACAAAATGAGGAACAGGTGTTCTGTCTCCATTCCGAAAACGTATCCGATAGTTCTGGACAATGTCTTGGCACACTTTTCACCGGGACACGCTAAAAGCTAAGCCTCAGTAAACAACATTATCCAGTAACATATCTTCTATGTCGGCGCATTAATCAGCACACCCAAATTAATCCAGGTACTAAAATGTTCCTTAGCTCAAAGACCAAGCTATTAAGAAGACGATTACTGAATTACACAAGCAGTCTGGGTGTTTGTGTGGCCAGATACACGTTAAAGGGGTCATCGGATGCCCGTTTTCCACAAGTTGGTATGATTCTTTAGGGTCTTCATGTAAAGTTTGTAACATACTTTGGTTAAAATTCCTCAATGGTTGTGTAAAACAAACCAATCTTTTTACCTCCTCGGTTCGCAAACAGCTCTGTTCACAGCGACCCGTTTCGGTGCATGTTTCTTTAAATGATAATAAGGAACTTCTCACCCCACCCCTCTCTTCTATGGGGGGTGTCACACAAGACACATAAAGTGCTGCCTTGGCAGACAGTATACAAATGGCTGAGGAGGAAATATGATAATACGGGACAGTCCGTCAGTGGTCGTGGGCGGAGCAATATGACATCATATTGCTCAGAAAATCCAAACGGCTTGATTATTGAGAGTGTTGTTTAGGCTTTTTGAGGATTAAAAAAAAAAAAAGGAGTGAATGGATTTTTTTCATTGTATGATGATTGTGTCCACACACTGCAAAGACACATTTATATGCAAACACCATATAAAAATGAATTTTGCATCCGATGACCCCTTTAAGAGTTTAGGCTATAACTCCAGTATCCAGGAAAAAAAGTCACTCATGCGCTGATTTAAAGGGATCCTATTCCTTAATACCGGGTTCAGACTTCAGACTACACGATATCAGCCTGATTTTGGCACAATCCATTTGATATAGGGTGTCGTGGTGATTTGTAAATGACAATGAGCTTCAAAATGACAAGAATCAATAATTTCATCTTCACACATATAGTGTGTCACAGTGGACGACAACCGATGCCGCATCTACGGCGCTTCACGATATAACGACAGAAAGACTAGCATGTTTCATTTTTTCCGGTCCTCCACGATGGGTTCTCTCACATCTTTTGACCAATAGGAGCACAGAAGTTCTTCCGCAAAAGGCTGCACTGGATTATATGGTTACCAGTAAAATTAAAAAATAAAGTTTAATATACATACCAAACAGGGCTCAAAAGTAAGGATCATCCAGCTGACCCGGGCCGGAGTGAGCAAGTTTTGAGCCAGAAGCCAAAACATACATTACATACATCATACATTCATTCACTAATCTTGTGCATGTGTTTTTATGCCATAAAAATATAAACATTTGGACTTTGGTTACAGACTGGACAATGTTGGTACAAAGATGCAAACTGCACTGATTTAAACTGGTCAACAAATTAAGGTATCTAGTCAGCTAGCTTAGATGAGGTTTTGACCAAATTGCCAAATTTATTTAAAATGGTCTTTAACTCTTTCCCCACCAGCATTTAAAAAAAAAAGTTGCCAGTTTGGATTCTTTTCACAAAATTTACATGGTCCCTCAGAATATTTTGTTTCATGAATATTTGACCATGCAATATATCAAAAGAAAGAAAAGAGCCTCTGCTTTTAAACAACAACAAAAACTTTTTATTCTAGCTTTAAGCAGTCTTTTTTTTTTATCAGCACTTGAATGTGGATACATTTTAAAAGCAGCATTTTGAACAAAAAGCTGAGAAAAATCGCATTTTTGTCAAAGACTTCGTCCAGATGGGATTCAGAACGATGACCAAAACATAGATGGAGTAGATCAAGTCCATCAAGACCCCCAAATTTTCACAGTCGTTTCCTCTTCATGCATCAACATTTCATTCTGTAACTTTAGGCAGTTTTGATTTATTTGCTGTTGAATGTTCGATGATCATGTTAGCTTACATGTGCATAAGCAATGCTTCTATCGCTTCTTTGCCGTTTTTGGGTCCAGAGATTCTGCAAGTCCCACCCTTTCACAAGATGCGTAATAGCACCCCCTACCATATAACAGTGAAAATGTGGATTCAATGGCGGGAAGAGCACTAGTAAGAATGGGCTGAAAATTGTAAACCGATCAATCGTTTTTAGCACTATGCCATTATTTTGGAAAAAGCAAAAACAAAAATGATTAATCAAATGAAAATATTGGCAGGGCAAGTAAAAATTTGCAACAGTACAAACAAATCCTCACTGCGGAGCTTTACAAACTAAACTGCACTGTCAACATTCATCATTATAACTTACTATGAATAACATCAATTTCCACCATGATCCTTCAACACCGACACACCCCAAACTCAGAAGTCAAAGAAAATCCAGAGTTTCCTACTGGTAATTGTGTTTTTGTAGCAGCCTTCAGGAGTTCTTAACTTGTAAACAGAACACAAACATTACAACATGACCTGAAAGTAGTAATAGTGCCTACTAAATGAGATAATACAGACACTCAAGACAAGAAAATCCTGGGATTCCTCTTAAGCATCAGGGCATGTAGAAACAAGCCACACATGAAGAACTGAACCATCCTCTTGGACACACACACACGACGCGATGGCTATCATGTTTACAGACGTGACAGAGCACTAATTGAGTTACTTTGATGTGGTTCAACTTTAAAGGGGGGTTGATTATGATTTCACTATTCTAACTTTAGTTAGTGTGTAATGTTGCTGTTTGAGCATAAACAACATCTGCAAAGTTATGGGAAAAGGAAGATATTTGCTTTTAAAGAAATCGTTTTTTAAGGATGGTAGGGACTACACAAGCTTCCTCCCAGGTTAGTGACATCACTAACCCTCAAATTTACATAAGCCCCGCCCCCGGGACCGAGATTTATGCTAATCAATGACTAGAAGATAACCACACATAAGCTACTTAAATTCATCAACTAACCATTCAGAAATGTCCTGTTGCATTCTACATGTTGTCACTTCTTCTTGAGTCTCTCCATCATTGTCTTACTCCAGTTTGAACATAAACATTGACATTTCCAGAGCATGTGTGTGTGAGGTAAAAGGACAAGAGCTCTTGAAGCTCCGCCCCCTGTGCTGAGAGCAGCAGCTCATTTGCATTTAAAGGGACACACACAAAAACTGTGTTTTTGCTAAACCTCAAAAAGTGAACATTTTAACATGCTATATAAAAATATCTGTAGGGAATTTTGAGCTAAAACTTCACATACACACTCTGGGGACATCAGAGACTTATTTTACATCTTGTGAAAAGGGTATTATTATACCACCCCTTTAAGAACAAATATGTTGTGCAAATCATATTTAGAAATGAATGTCTAAAAAGATCTCACAGATAGCCGTTGCCTCGAAGACCACAAAATACTCATCTGAATCGTATACAACTCAAGCATCTGCTCTGTCTTCCCACGGTTCATGAGACAGCAGTTTTGATAGACAGGCCAAGAAAAGGACCCAATGTATAAAGCAAGCACACTCAAAAATGTTTAATCCATGACAAAATCCACACATCAACCATGCAATCTGATCACAAACTACAAGCACTGCTGGTAAAAAATAAAATGTCATTCTATTTTGTGAAGGAATCAACTAAAAAAATTATTATTAGATTCAAAATATATACAACTTATTTACATTTTAAATATTAAAATATATACAACAACAACATATTAAAAATACTAATAAAACATTAAATCAAAAAATTATGCAGGTGAAGGTTTAGTATATACATTGCAGCAGTTCAGCATAAAAAAAAAAGGAATGATTATCAATGAACAAATCAAACTCAGCGAATCAGGGTGCATGCAATTTCTGACATGGTTTTTTATGCAACCTTATTCTTCCATGTGCATATACTCACATTTAAATAAACTTCTTCATCTTGTCTACCTTCAACTATATTATCTCATCAGTAGCCATGTTTCCATCAACCTATTTTTATAGGATATTGCATTAAAAAAAGCTGAATGGAAACACCAAGATGTGCATAAATTCTAAAAAACGTTGTGTTCAATTGAGTCGGATCATTTTTTGCCGATAAGAAGACATGCACATAAACTACGATGGAAACATATTTACCAAATAAATCCCCCAAAACAAAAAAGCTCACGTGACTTTGCCTCAACTGAGGATGTGATTGGATAACTGGACTAACCAGCGGGTCACTTTTATTGCACAGGAAGTGGCATTTCTTTCTCTTGAACACATGGGATAGAAACTCTGCTTTATTTGCAAATGTTTTTATGCGATTTTCCAATTTTGTGCACAAGTTAAAATTGCAACTTTGGATAGAAACATATCTAGTGTCTGTGTCTTCAAACTCATTGGGAATCTTCACACATGAATCATTTGCATAAGGTAACATTTTTCTCAGCTTTTTTCAAGTTCCTTATATTGCCCAAAATTCTTATTAAAAACTTCCGGGCGGTTTATTGCCGCAAGTCATTTTTAGTCCAAAACTGCTAAAACCGGCTCGGAAAAGAAAATGGTTTTGTGAAGGATGTTCAGAGCATAAAGACTCACTGTGAAACTTAATATCACACATGGCTGTACAGTCAGTAAATGCTCCTGATTCCTTTTCAACCACGTCATACATTGCCTAACAAAACAATCTTTTTACATTCATAGGGGCAAGCGGATATGTAAATACCCAGTTTAGCAACATTCTCTAGGCACATCGCAAAGGCACCATGTCTTCATGTTTTTTTAAACCACAATACATCTTCCTATATTACAGTGCATGAATACATGATTTAGTTTTGATTTGAGCTTAAATAATATAAAAAAATTAAGTTGCATTTCTAGGTAAATGATCTGTGCGATGTACTGAACCTGCTACAGGGAGTGGTTTTCTTCAAATCTCTAACAAAAACACAGGCCTGTAAACCATCTCCATCTCTGTGTGCGCAAGAGGGGAAAAAGGAGCGCTGGTGAAAAACACAGCGGTCGGAAAAACAAGCAGAGAGGCAGACTGCTATGGCTTTACCCGTAGCGGATCCTCCCCAGGCTCTCACTGTAGTCGGCATCGTGCAGAAAACACGCTTGTGTTCATTAAGTTCATTAAACACTAAGCTTTTAATTGTCTGAACCACAAATTATTGGTCAGGAAATTAGGAGAATTTAAGCAAGTGCACTACTTAAAAAGCCATTGCTGTCTCAGAATAACATCTAAGACGGAATGAAGTTTTTGGCAGAATATGGGAAGTTGTGTGTGGAGTCATAATGAAACACGAGTTGCATGGTGATACTCCAGAGCAGTGTCTTTGAAAATATGATGAGAAATATAATAATAAATGAATCACTCTCTACCACAGTGAAGCAAGGAGGAAGATGTGTCAATGTGTAGGGAGCTTTCTTAACTGCTGGTCCTGGTGAGCTACTTCACTGTGAAGTGTCATTTAATGCTTCGGAGTACTGGGGAATATTGCAGAATGGCTTGCTTCTCACAACTGAAAAGTAATGATCATATGGCATTTTTCAACAAGACAATGCTCCTGACCAAATAGCAAAGAAAATCAGTGACTTGAGAACACTGTGTTAAACCCTAGTGAATATTTGGTCTCACATTAAACTCAAATTAACCGGGAGACAATTTTCAACAACTCATAAACTGTTTGAAGCCACCAACACTGACTGTAAAAAGCTGTCTGCAAATTTACCCACACGGCTTAAACATTTAAAGAAAACAAAGGGGAAGGCTATTCTGTGCTAAGTTACTTTATCTACAGTACTTGTGCAATTCATGCTAATTTCCTGACCAGTGATTTGTGATAAAAATGGTTAAGACCATTAAAAGACCCCTAAATATTTTGCCATTTTTGACTTGGCCTTTTGCCCAGGAGTGCATGTTCATCACTGACCAAACAAAAAAAGACAGACGAGATACACATTTTGTTTACACCACAGAGAGGCGAAATATTTTGTCTAAAATGCAACCTGTGAAATTGTACACAATTTTTTACAATCAGCAATGAGAAGCAAAAGACCTTTGCTTCCCTTATGAAGTTGTAGCCATAATGTTTTCCCGAAAAGTCCAATAACTGATTAAAGGGTCACTTTTCATCTAACCTTTGACCTGCAAACAGTGGCCTATCTTGTTTACCGAGACATTATGACTTACGACCTTTCAATAAATCTACCAGTCAAAAGTTTGGACAATTTACTGATTATTTATTGACAGATTTACTGATAGCATGATCTTAAAAAAAATAAAAATACTTGAACCATTAAATTCCACCACTTCCAGTTTTATTTCAGAATTTTGATGAGTTTATGATTATTCTAAAACATAAAAAATAACATCAATAAAGAATACGCAGGTTTGTCCAAACATGTACAATGGAAATACTAACAAGGTGTAATGCACCTTTTGCACATTCACGCATACTACACCAGTTTAGTACAATAAACAACGATTCTTGTACAATCATGCATTGACAGTCACCATTGCAAAAAGACAATCTAAACATCAGAGATGAGATAAGGGAGTTTAGGAATCTTGTCTCATGATAACCTGTCACCTGAGGAGGGACTCAAAGTCATTTATTATGGGATATATGCATACATAAACATAATATGACTCAGAGAGGTTAGCTGATGTACAACACCACACACCACAGGTAAACACGAACTACAGCCTTCCCTCAAACGTCAGTGAAGACTGTCATCATGGACACGCCCCCTCAACGCATTCATTTATATATAAAAATAAAAATTGTTTTGTAATAAATCTCGAGTTTAAGGCACGCACATGAAGCTAACTGTATGTGTTGGGTTGGGTATTCACTGTATTATTATAATAAATGGACTTAATGGATCCACATTCAAGACGCATCAACTGTCATCAACTTTGGAAAGTGGAAATCACACGTTTTTGTAGTGTTTTGGTGAGCGGAAATGTTTGATAGAACACTGAGTTTTCAATAAAGTCCAGTCAATGCTACACTTTGACAGAATGTAGCTGTGTATGAAGCGTCCGCCGCGCGCCAAACATTCATCAAAGGAGTTTGACATGTGCCGACACAAAACTTTCTCTCAACTCACCTCTGTCCCGTAAAGGAGCACTCGCTTCTTCATCCCTGCTCACTTGCGTGATGATCGATGCGGACGGGTGGTCCATGAGATCCGTAAAGCAAGTAAAATCGCAACTTAAAAGGGGTTTCCGTATTAAAATCTTTCGGCTGGCTACGATTGAATTGAAAAAAAAAAAAAGAAAAGACTCCCTGCAAATGCCCCCAAAACTCCAAAAGACTTTTACCACTTAAGAACATTCATAATGCGAAACCATATTAGGCTGAATGTAATATCTGTGTTTTATAAGTTATACGACATAAAGAAAATTAAATAAAAATAATAATAAAAAGTTAAGTTCCTGGATGATAACTTTTCACAACATGGAGTTCGGCTCTGCTCTCAATTTCACCATAAAAACATGGAACTCGGCGGTTTCAAGGCACCCTTCGCCTTAAAGGGGAAACGACACTCAGGCAAGACAGAACTATGCAAGCCACTTCGAAGGTTCAAAGTTTATGGATGTGAAGTATGTTACGAATCAGAAGAAAAACGAGAGCATTTATCAGTAGGCTACCTGTGAACATCTCTTTTAGTACCAGTTCAAATACAACATATTTAATACTCAATAGGAACTTAGGTGGCCCCACAAACCAAGACAGCTCAGCACAATTAAAGTTTAGCTAATTTGTTGTTGTTGTTGTTGTTGTTCCGAACACTAATATATATTATGTAAAATGTAATATACATGTAAAAAGTAAATCAATAATTGTTATTTTAATGGTTTTATTATTTAAGTATCACACAGTATGTAAATAAATACATGAATATAATACCATACACACAATATTATAGGCCAAATTTAAAACTTAATACTCCATTTTTAGGTAAAAATGCTTGTATATTCAAGAGGAACATTTCACATTTGAAAGATTTTCTGAAAATTAATTTTAGATTTTTGGTGGGGTCCACTTAACTTACAGCATATTTTTTTATTGAGCAATTTTGTTAAAACCATAAAATATTTCTACAGTGTAAGTATTCTCGATCGTTTATTTTTCTTCCTCTTTCACTGGAATTGGATAATATTAATAAATTTGTCTTTGGAACAAAATGTCTTAATCGCTTGTACTCGGACTTGATTAATATGCGTTGCCCCTTTAAAATTTACAAAATCCAATACGCAAACAAAGTTTAAAAGATCTCTTGGCCTCGGCGTAACTGAATGCTCAGTTCGAAGTTAAAACAGCTTTTTCTAACGTCCGACAAGTAATATATATCATAAGCAGGCAGACCTGAATGATTTTCAAACGAATGCGTGTGCATTTTACGCTTTTTAAGAAGCAAGACAACTTTCTTATTAAGTTTTTTGGCAGGAGCTGCGAGCGCGGGGGGCTTGAGACCGTCTTTAGAATGGAGGATAGGGAGAGTCCTCAAAGTTCGCGCACTCCGTCATGTTGATTACAGAGTTTACATCATTGGTATTCATCACACACTACACTTAACAGTCTGCAGTCATTCAATGAAAGCATCAGCAAGACCCTCCGGATTATGAGTTTCAAGATTTTTTGTCACATCACAAGTTCTTCCAAAACATATCATACAGTTTTTAGCTTAATTTTTAGCACCATTGTACGAGCTATGAACCAGATCAAGGATGTAACCATATATCACGGGGACAAAAGATTATTTGTGAATTGATTAATGATCGACCACGTCATGTTTTAAATATTTTTTTTTACTTTATAAAAATACTTTATAAAAACCAGTACCTCACAGCAACAACAAAAAAGACCTGTACCATGACCTGATATGCTTTTAGAGTTATTCTAAAAGCCCTTTTATTGTAAACAAGTACAAACTATCAATCAAATGACAGAAGACATGGTGTGCAACAGGTTTTTCAGCAAAGTTGTGATCATGTTGATAATAGGCTACACATTTGCATATCAAATATGATACAGTAGGTTTATATAGCCCAGTTAAAGAGGTCTTCAGCAAGCCATTTATTTTAGTATAGTGACATGCTGTAGAGGCATCAATCCATTGAAGACAAAGGACATACTTTGAAGTATATAAACCACACAAGAGAGAAGAGGACCTGTGTCTCTAACTGCAGAGGACATCATAATTCCCTGAATCTGCTGGCTAAGTGTAGGATATTTGATGGCCAGGAGGTGAAACAGCCACAACAGAGAGGTTACAGGGCAAAATACAACCAATTAGGTCAATAAGAGACATTAAAGTCAGCATGAAATGCAAGTTGCGTCTTTTCTTCCCAATTGTGACATATATCTGAGTGAAACAGTGACAGGTTGTCCCGCCCTCGTGCCAGTAAACAGTCATGTAAATAAAATAAAAAAGAAATAAATAAAAAGAAATGCACAGATAAATCATTTATAATAAATGAAAAAACAAGAATTTTCCATTTTGATTTCATGGTGACTTGAGTTTGCATATAGATGAACATATATCTGCCTAGGCCATCCAAGATGGCTTCACACACGACCAGGGCCACAACATCAGGATCCTCAAAAACATATGTGTTCTTAGTCCATCCTTCAGCTGTTTCCTATCCTTTGACAAGAGGATGAAGGGGTCTGAAGAGACACTGCACTGAACTCCAGCAGAACCACATCTTTCAGTTCCTGCAGACACATTGGAGGGCCTTTTTTGTTGCAGCTCTTTCTTTAATTGAACAGACAATGGTACACATTCATGCAGACGACAAATCAAAGGTCAGCTGTTACATGCAGCTGAGCCACACAGTATTAAATAGAGCTCTGTCTATATCCGATTGTGACTCACCAATGCTCTTGCTATGAAGCTTGGATGTGGATTGTTGCTTCTTAGACTTGAGGGTCATTCATGTTTAAAGGGCATCCTGGAAGTGCTGCTGCTGCCTTTGGACTGAGGGATTTGACTGGAGAAATCTTGAAAATTAAACTGCAAACTGTTTCATCTATGTCAAAATGTTTACGAGGATCTGTAAAAGGATCTGATCATGGGTTTTTGATAATGTGTGAGATTGTAATGATGATTTACTTACACAACAAATATTCAAGAATTTTGGGTCAGTAAGATTTTTTTTCTTTTTTGGGAAAGAAATTAATAATTTTATTCAGCTAGCATGCATTAAATTGATCCAAAGTGAGAGTAAATACATTTATAATCTTACAAAAGATTTCTATTTAAAATAAATGCTGTTCTTTTTGATCTTTCTATTGATCAAAGAGTCTTGGAAAAAATGTATCACATTCTCCACAAAAATATCAAGCAGCACAACTGTTATCAACATTAATAATAACAAATGTTTCTTGAGCATATTAGAATGATTTCTGAAGGATCATGTGACACTGATGGCTTGATGGCTGTTCTGTCAAACCTTCGTCGTCGGTTAGGAACCTATGTGTGCTCTTTGATATCAATCTTTCATGTGAAAGTCACGTTTCTAGTATCTGTAAAACCGCATTTTTCCATCTTAAAAATATATCTAAATTACGTCATATGCTCTCAATGACAAATGCGGAACAATTAGTTCATGCGTTCATGACATCAAGGCTAGATTATTGTAATGCTCTTATGGGTGGTTGCCCTGCACGCTTAATAAATAAATTACAGCTGGTCCAAAACGAATCAGCTAGATTTCTTACTAGAACCAGGAAGTATGACCATATTAGCCTGGTTCTGTCAACACTATGGCTCCCTATTAAACATCGTATACATTTTAAAATATTGCTGATTACTTACAAAGCACTAAATGGTTTAGCTCCGCAGTACTTGAGCGAGCTCTTAACACATTATAGTCCTTCACGTCTATTGCGATCTCAAAATATCGACCAGTTGATAATACCTAGAATATCAAAATCGACTTTTAGATCCTTTTATATAGAATAGTCTTCCTAACATTGTCCGGGAAGCAGACACACTCTGTCAGTTCAAATCTAGACTAAAAAAACATCTCTTTGACCTAGCATACACATAACACATTATAAATTTCTATAATTGTTAGGAATGTTAGGCTGCATAGTTTAGGTCAGCCGGAACTGGGAACACTTTCCATAAATCCTGATGTACTTGTTACATCATAAGAAGGATGGCATCTACACTAATATTAGTCTCACTGTTTATCCAAGGTTTACCGCAGTCCGCCGGATCCAGGCCGGATCCAGATCTGATGAAGGACCTGCGCCTGGACACGACGACAACGCAGTCCTGAAGTGTCAACTAGTCTCTCCCCTGTGAAGGTCTCCTTCTCCTTCCCTTTACCTCTGCACAGATAAAACGTTGCCAAAATAGTTCCGGTTCACATGGTTACTCGGAAGCGATAAATAATTCTGTATTATAGATTTTTAAGGCCAGAAAAGTAATAATATATATTTATTCTTCAAGGCTTGCACCTTGGAACCTATTTCAAGGTTTGCGTTCTCGAGACACCAGGCACTGTTGTTGTGCGAATGAGCGGGCCGGAGCGCGTCAAGGGTTTTCTGTTAGAACGGTGTTGTGTTAGCGGCCCCTAAGTTAATAACTAATGATCTTTGCAACGGAAGTGAATCGATCAAAACTAACTTTAGCTGGACAATAACTTTATTCTAGCTGCTGTAAAGCCAAAACAATCTCTGTTACTTTAATTTCCTATTATTACTGTAAAGCTACTTTGAAACAGTCCATATTGTTAAAAGCGCTATATAAATGAAGGTGACTTGACCTGACTGAAGAATGGAGTAATGATGCTGAAAATTCAGCTTTTTCATTACAGGAATGTTAAAATGTCTTAAATTACAAAACAGTTTATTTTAAATTGTACTGATATTTCACAATATTACAGTAATATTGTGAAATATCACAATATTACTGAATTTATGTGATCTAAAATACAGTAATATTGTGATATTTCACAATATTACTGTATTTTAGATCACATAAATTCAGTATTGGTTGGCATAAGAGACTTCTTGCTCAAATTCTTTTCTTCAATTTGGAACGGTAGTGTGCATCAAAATTATTGTTCTTAAAAAGCTTTATGTGAGGCTAATGGCATCAGTTTTAAGAGACAATATTTTTTTACTTTAAAAAGTTTTTTAAGTTCTAAGAAAAAAGGTTAAGTATTTTCCTGATACATTTAGATGGATGGATGGATGGATGGATAAAGCAAGGTTAAGTGTTAAAACAACCATAGGCAACAGAACAAATAGCATTAAGTATAATGATAAATGATTAGGATATGACAGTTATAATCATAAATAGTTTGTAACTGCTGAACAAAATCAACTAATACTCAATCTGAAGAAGTTCCTTGACCTTTACTTCTACTCAGGATCCAGCAAATGTCCAGTTGTCCTAGTATTGTGCCTGAGTTTTATAAATACAGTTCCATTGAGAGTACTCAAGTTTGAGACTACATCTTAGAGATGACATACTGAGGTTAAAAGATCAACAAGTGTTCTAGAGTACAGTAAGCAGTTGTGCTGTATATAGTCAACCTGTAATGAAAAAAAACCTAAGCATTACACTGTGAGCTGATAGAGTCAGATGTGAAACATCAATGGTCCAAAATAAAGTAGCGCACATGTAAAAAGCCTGAGAGTCCTTACATTTGGATTGGCTTCGCTTGAACACATGAATGTAGTGTGAGTTAACGGCCCGTTTATGGAGTCTAACTACATCTGGTTAAATGTGTATTGTTCTAAAGTGTCTCGTAATGACATTTAGACCATTTCCACTTTGTAATATGCACTTAGAGACACTGAAATGACTGGAATAATAATAATAAATTAATGTAGTCTGTTGAGTATTGCTGACAGCTGATTTTATTCATGAAAAGTCATGGTTTCGACATATACACACTTCATTCTACTGTAAAACATTCATATTATCTCCACATTGTCACTGTTTTAGTGCAACATAATTCATTCCAGAAAAGCTTGATTTAGTTTCACATTAAAGGGTTGCTCGGCATGACTGAAAGAGTAGTAAACACACACACACAAATGAAATAATATAAAACCTTATTCACAACAACACATTGAGTCTGAATTTTTTCTCTGTTTTAGTTTTCGCACCATAATATATTTGAAACTAGAAGCTTGAACAATTTGAATAACCCAAGTTAAAACAAATAATAAACAAATTGGATAGAAGAAAAACCCAATGTTGGCGTTTATGCAAAGTGATGGAAAACAGAAGAGCATTTGCACTGAGTTAGTTCTGCAATAAAAACTAAGCAAACAGCTATTTACTGTATAATCCAAGCCAATATTTATGTATGTGATAGAAGGTCAAAGGTGTTCACTTGCTGTGTGTGGACAGATGAGGTCACGATAGGACTGTGCTAAAAACAATGAGAACATTACCGCAGCTTTCCCACACCTTTTGACCAATGGATTTCCATGTCTTTTCCTGTTGTCTCTGATCACTGGATAAGGAGTTTTAAAATTACTTTATGGAAATTTTACCACAAAGAGCATTTTCTAGCCAATGAAATATTTCCGAGTTGAGCATAACAGGAAAAATTCATATTCACAGTTTTTTTTTTTTTTTAATGAATGTGGAACCCTGATGCTATTTTCATTTCACTTTGTTTCGCAAGTTGTAGGTTTGTTTGCTGTAAATGTGAATTTTTTTTTTTTTTTTTTTGTGGATGTGAATTACTCATTTGTCCATTAGATAAATTAACAACTAAACAAAACAAACAAATAAAAAAAAAATCAAGCACTGATTCTGTGACTATGTTCACCAAACAGGATGCAAACTGTTCAAAAATAAATCCAAATAATACAAACTATGTAAATCAAATCAAGATCAACACCCGTTCATAGTTTCAAATAAAAATAAAATTATTTTTAGACATATTTCTCCATGTGTGACGTTGAAGAATACATGTTCTGCTTTTGATCATTCATTAAAAGTCATTAAAAAAATCTCAGATTTTTGTGGACAATACATTTAATATATATGATATCTTAATATAGTTTAGATATTTTGGATGATTTAGATCAAAACAAGATATTTTTCAAATGACCAAAGATAGTGATAATCATTCAACCATAAAGTTACTCTCATTCATGGGTATAAGCTAATCTTTCAGCAAAAACGTTCAAAATAATATACTATACTAAAGATTCTCATAAACATTCAACGCTGCAGCTAATGTATGTTTAATAACATATTCTAGTCCCTTCAGGAAAAAAATGGCACTTCTCTGAGACATCTCCATTCCATCCATGCATTACAAGTTCACTAGTTTCCAGGCACATCTTGAATCAGCCGATCTCTACATAAACAACTTTGGCCGTTATACCATCCTCTTGCATTCACAAGGACTGAGTTTTCTCTGGAAACCAATGGGGCTGCCGATACGCTATGAAGAGGAATTTGTACCGATGCATGCTGTATGCTACTGTATGCACTGAAATCTGCGATATATAATACATTCCTGGTGTTAAACGCAAAGACTTCAACATATCAAAAGTTTAATCCGTTAAGTGTCAGTGAAACCCAAACCGTGTGTGCTTTAATGAACTGGGAATTCTTGCAAAAACGTCACTCCCTAAAGCTGTGAGGCCTTTCAATATTACAATAAAGTCAATCCACTTTAGATTAGATCAAAACACTTTAGTAAAAGATAAAAAGCATCTCGTTTGATAACATGATTTCAGTCAATAGTTTTCATATATACTGATAATCACTACAGTATAACAACTGGCAGTAATAAAAGTATTACTTATGCCATAAAAACTAGTTCAAAAAAAGATATACACCATTTTCCACAAATCTCAAGGCCCTGGTTCACAATTGGAAGACACCACGAAAAATACACATTAACATGACATTTTTTTGCGTCGAGTGATGGACTAGTCTTCTTGATTGAGTTCCGTGTATGAAATACAGTCACTCTTCTCAACCAGGATGGGTCCAAGTTCCTGACTACTTGCCAGAGATGCAATGCTGAGAACTGCTAAAATAGGTTTGTCAAAAAGTCATAGGTAAGATGTGTAGGACGGGAGGAGCTTAAAGTAAGGACGACGTCCTGAACAATAAACACAACTGCACTGTGCATGCTGGCCACAGCTAACGGAGGGTAATGCACTGAAATCCATTACGCTTTTGGACGCCATGTTTTGTGTGTGTGTGTGTGTGTGTGTGTGTGTGTGTTTCAGGTGGCGTAAACTCTGTGGCAAGGCCAGAAGATTCTGTGCTTTATCTGCGTACACACACACCGCACATTTAGCGGCCCCCAAAGGGCCCACCAAGGGCTGGGATGTCCTGAGGCTGTGTCTCTCTCTGTCCATATCCTGGAGAACCCCGGAGCCGTCTCGTCATCTCTCTGGAGGACGTCCAGTGGTGGAGCTCACTGAGAGATGGGTGCTGCAGGGCTGGACGGGGTTTGTGGAGTGCTCTGGTAGGAACGCAGAAGGACTTTGTGCTTTGTTGCCACCTCTGCCCTGACCTGCTGCTGCTGCTCCAGGAACTCCTTGAGGCGTGTGGTGGTAAATGTGAGAGTCTGTCTCCGCAGTCTCATTAGATAAGCGTCCTGCAACCAGGAGTTGTTAAAGCAGTCCTTAATGGTAGGACGGGCCCTGAAACACAGACAAAATCAGGAATCAGTCAACATCAAAGACACATAGCCTGGCCTATCCTGAAAGCTAGAGATGTGTCCCAAATGACGCAATATACACTATGTAGTCTGATAGCCCACCCCCCTCCACTACGTTATTAAAGCTGCGACAGTTGAGTGAAAGAAGGTAAAATTATAATTTCAAAAATAATACATTTTAAAACACAATTATAATGCAAAAATATCATTTAAAAAAATATTCTTAAAATAATTGAGAAAATTACCGTAATCCTCAATGGTGATTCTAATTAGATCCACATTGCTGTTGTAAAATTATTTCTCACATTATTCAATCAAAAATACAGACATTTAAAAAGTAAAAATAATTTTAAAAAAGCAGCAACACTGCTATGATGTATAAATACTTTAAATTTTAAATAATATCAGCAATTTTACAACATTTTATAACAGTAATGAGTACCTATTTTCTAAATAATTGAAATAAAACTTATTATATATGTATATGTATATTATTATACAATATAATATATTATATATTTTATACATATATTATGTATATTATATATGTATATATATACACACACACACACACACACACACACATATATATATATATGAAAATTTTGAAATATATATGAAATTTGACACGGTCTTACTCACCAAGGGTAGCTGCACAGGATCTTTTTGAGGAACAGAGAGGCACTTTGGGACACATTTTGGTAGAGCTTACTGAGGTCAAACTTGGCTGCCTGGATTCTGGCCTCTGTCTCAGCAGGGTCATTCTCTGTAAATGGCAGTCTCCCACTGAGCCTGAATGGTGTACAGCATGACAAAAGCTTCGAGTTATACACTAGAATAGCATTTATGTCAAACATAATCGCAGACACTGACAGCTCACAAGCTCCAGAGAGCTTCTGGAATGTGAAATTGTAACGATTCAAATGCTCCCGCTGACATAAGATTGCTAACTAAATTGGAGGTAACACAGAAAGCACCACACAGCAAAACTGGACATTTAAAGTCAACATAAAATCAGAATAGACTTTGTTTACTTTCCAAGACAGAGTTGCAGTGGACAGCACTCACATGATATAAGTCAATATGCCAATGCTCCAGATGTCAGCTGGTGGACCCACCACATCTCCTTTCAACATCTCAGGGGCTTTGAGTAATCAGCAGAGATTAAAAAAACACATTAGAAAGTGTACAGAATTGCACAATTACTTAAACGAGAAGGAATGGGATACCATGGGAATATCTAACAAAGAACAACCATACGATATTTTAAAAGGATTACGAATATGATGCAAATAAATAATGTTTGTCCACGTTTGTAACACGACTTAGACTGTTGAAAGTGTTCTGAGTGGTTGCTAGAGGAGGAGTAATTAACTAGAGACTCTCTGATTTTTTTTATATTAGCAAGAAAATATTGAAATATATGAAACAATATGTGCAGAAATGTTGTCTTACACATATAGTCTAGTGTTCCAATGGGTGGGCTGAACTGCTTCAGGAACAGTGGATTGAAGGTCTGCGCACTACCAAAATCAATAATCTTAACCACATTCATGTAAGTGACAATGATATTCTCTGGTTTGATATCCAGATGTAGGATTCTCCGGCTGTGCAGGTAGTCCAGACCCTGAAGTATCTGTACGATATATGCCACCACGTCATCCTCTGAGTATCGGAACCTAGGAAGGGAGATAAACAAAGTGTTTTACAATTTCAATTACAATTTTTTTGTACTTTTTATAGCTCTGTTCACAACCCCCATACAACAACCCCGTACACCATCAAGTCAAGTGTTTGTGTAGAAGCACACAATGCAAAAAGTGCTGGGGAAGGATTGAAAAGCGGCGACATGAGGACCTAAAGCAGCACGCAGCAGTCTCTGACCTGTCAATCAGACTGTAGAGCAGCTCTTTCCCTGAGCAGCACTCAGAGATGAGCACCAGGTAGCGTGGGGTGACGTAGGCCTCATGCAGAGCCATGACCTTCTCGTGGTGGAGGGACTTCAGTATGTCGTACTCCTGTAACACGGCCTGCTTGCTCTCAGGCTCATACGGCACAATCTTGGCCATGTACAGGTTACCGGTGGCGTTTTCCCGACACTCTCTGATCACGCCAAAACGACCTCTGTGGTGAAGAAAAGGCATGATGATCAATGGCTGTCATTTGTATTATAATAATAAACTTATTTTTGCAAAAAAAAAAAAAAAAGTTGCTTGAAAAATGTTTATATTTTGGTTTGGTTTGATAATCTGTAATATAGTGCAAAACATATATACATCTTGTTTAAGTGTCCAAATATTTTTTGGGGTCACTGTACAATAGAATTCTATGAATTAGTTAAAAAAATACAGACTACAGAATATATATTCTATTTAAAAATAATGAATAATATATATATATATTTATATTATAATATAAAATAATATATTTATATAATATATATATATATATTATATATATAATATAATACATATTAATTATTATAAGAAACACAAACACACAAACACACACACACACACATTTATATATATATATATATATATATATATATATATATATATATATATATATATATATATATATATATATATATATATATATATATATATATATGAACATTTTTTCATATTCAAATTCAATTCATATTCATATTTCAAATTTTGGAGCTCAGTGTTAATTTAATTTTATATATTATTAAATAATTTGAAACAACAATTACATCAAAAGCTGATTTGCATGATGATACATGATGATCTTGAATGCTATTAAGTCAAGGTATAATTATCCGTTGGTCATGTCTTATCTCACTTAGGGAAGCCTGGGATTAAAAAATAAAAAAAATAAATAAAATAAAATAAAATAAGCATTTCTGAAAACACTGAACAGAAATAGAACTCTAAACGACTCCAAAACGTGGAAACAGCAGTTACATCAAAAGCTGATTTCATGATGACAGATAGAAGCCAATTATTTATAATGTATTCTAGTACAACATTTATCTTGCTATTCTGTCATATGGATTACTTACAGATACTTTTGTATTTGATGTTGCCAAAAAAAAAAAAAAAAAACTGCTCAGAGACACAATAGGATAAGGTAATATAAAAGTGATCAGTCATTGCACTTTACCTCGCTTTCTCATCCATGAATGTGTAAGGTTTCTGGGGGACACCCTGCCTTAGGGTCAAGTCTCCAGGTTTTCCTATAGGGGTCCTGCGCCCTGTAGGAGTGGCTCGTCCACTTGGGGTCATACGAAAGGGTGTGCCAGTACCCTCCCCTACTGGACTCAGACTTGTAACTAACACCACGGGCGGTGACAGGGCAGGAGAAGGCGTGTTTGGGATGACTGGGGTCACATGTGCTGTGGTGGCGGCCGGGGCATACATAGGCAATGAGGAGATAGGCTTGCCGATGGCGGGCGGAGGGGACAGTAGTGGAGGTGGGGACATTGGAGGAGTTTGAGATGGAGGAGACACCACATTGACAGGAGTCTGAGGTTTGGGCAGAACGACAGGCGGTGAGGGTTTGGCAGGAGGAGGCTGAGCTGGGGAGGGTTTGGCCACAGTGATGTTCAGAGTGGTCTTCGCTTTGGCAGGAGTAGGAGTAACGGGAGGTGGAGTTCGGACATCAGGCGCAGTCCGTTGACTCGGGGGAAGGGCAGCAGGGGAAGGTGTAGTAGCTGACGCAGGAGGAGGTACAGGCTTTACCGGCTGGGCTGTAGAGGGCGCTGAAGTAGCCAGTTTTACTGCAGCAGGCTTCATTGCAGGTAAAGACATGGTAGATGTCACTACTGCTGGTGCAGGAGCCGGAGCTGACGAAAGCGTTTTGACAACAACTGTTCCACTGGACTTTTGAGGTGCTGTAGAAAAGACTTTGAATTTGAATAACGAAGAAGCATAGACGCATAAGTTCCATTCAAAATTATATTATATTATATTATATTACACTACTATACACTCTCAGAAAATAAAGTACATAATTGTACCTTTAGGGGTACAATGGCTTGTCACTGGGGCTGTACCCTCAAGGGTACACTATTGTACCTTAATCTTTAAAAGAAACGGTACATATATGTACCTTTTAATGCTTTTTGACACTCAAAAAGCTACATATATGTACCTTGAGGTCCAATAAATAAGCCCTATGGGGTACATTAGTGTAGATTGTACCTTGGGGAACAGAAATGGACTCCTACTGTATCCCTATTTCTGACAGTGTACTGTTCAAAAGTGTGAATTTTTTAAATATTTTTGAAGGAAGTCTCTTTATGCTCACCTAGGTGACACTTGGTGATCAAAAACAGTAATATAGTGAAAATATTGTCACAATTTTCAATAACTGTTTTATATTTGAATATATTTTACAATAAAGCTGAATTTTCCAGTCTTCTTCAGTCACATGATCCTTCAGAAATCAATCTAATTTGCTGATTTGGTGCTCAAATAACATTTCCTTCTATTGCAAATTTTGAAAACAGTTGCTGCTTAATGTTTTTGTGGAAACCATGATATTTGTTTCAGGATTGTTTGATGAATATAACAATGTAAAAGTCTTTACTGTCAATTTCAATCAATTTAATGCATCCTAGCTGAGAAAGTATTCATTTCTTTTAAATAATAAAAAAAACAGTAGTTTATATAATGTTATACTATCATTTAAATAGGAGGAGAAAACATTTTGTAGTTGACATCAAAGCCATCAATCTAATTAAACTACAATATTTTGGTTCAAATTCATTGTCTTGTGTTAGAAGCTAGACAAATTTGGTAGTTTTTGTGGCATTTCTTTATCTTTTTTTTTTTGTCTTAAAATGGTAAAAGAAAATACAACAATATGGGTTCACTTGCAACAAATATGAACATTGTGTTGTTTAGAGAATTATTAGCTCCTGACAGCATTAAACTGTTGGAAATCACTGATCTAGACAAAACTTTTGTGCACCTGTTGAGTCCAGGACCACTTTTTCAGACAAGTTGCTGTAAGGTCCCTGGCCAGCCTTGTTCACACAGGCAACTCTGAACCTGTATGTGGCACCAGTTGGAAGGTCCATGACGTTGTAGTAACAGTCAGCCACACCTGTGGCTACTATCAGCCAGTTAGTCTCACCTGTAGGAAAATAAACATTGTAAAGAAGAATTGGTTGCAATACCCATCCTTTCCAAAAGAGGGCAGTAGAAGGAAAGATAACTGTCTTTCCTCTACATTCGCCACCATTTTTTTTCATTTACATATGAAATAAACTAATAGTAAGAAAATCTGAATAATTTGTGAAATCAAGATGGAGGGTGGATTTTAAGAGTGGAGCAAAACAGTATTAGCATTATGAAACATTCAAAATTTTGCATTTAAAATAATAGGGAATGCAGCTGACAATCTTTTCAACAGTATACTGTACTTTACAAATCCCACTCTAAATCATCAATCAAAGCAAGATGAATAAAGAAAGATGTCCACTAACCCTCTTTCTTCCTCTCCAGAGAGTAGGTGCATGGTGCCGTGGTGTCTGAGGGTCTCCACACAACCAGGGCGGTGTTTTTATATTTCTGAGGAACCTCAGGGGTCCCAGGACTATTAGGCAGACCTACAGAATAATATTCAGTTTTTACTACTAGAAATTCTTATTTGGTTGATCTGTCTTGACAAATATTTACTACCATTCAAAATGTTGTTGTCAGTAAGTAGTTTTTGTAATCCTTTAATTCAGTAAGAACATATTAAATTGAACAAAAATTACAGTAAATATATTTACAATGTTACAAAACATTTAGATATTTTTTTCGACATTGATAATAATAAGAAATGTTTCATGTTTCTTCAGTTTAGCATATTAGAATGATTTCTTAAGTATCATGTGACACTGAAGTCTGGGGCTTTGCATCACAGTAATAAATTA
The DNA here is from genome assembly GCF_949319135.1 of Squalius cephalus. Classification (NCBI taxonomy): domain Eukaryota; kingdom Metazoa; phylum Chordata; class Actinopteri; order Cypriniformes; family Leuciscidae; genus Squalius; species Squalius cephalus. The sequence goes on from NC_137130.1 coordinate 8,959,633, forward strand.
CATTTTAAAATATTAAAAAAGAAAACAGTTATTTTATATTAATATTTTTTCACAATAATAAAGCTTTCACTGCTTTGACCAAATAAATGCAGCCTTGGTGAACTTCTTTCAAAAACATTTTAAAAATCTTACAGACCCTTTTGAACAGTAAGGGCAGTACTGACTTTAAGTGTTATACACTGGACTTATAAACAATCATATAACTATAAAACTATAGAAATTCCCAACAGTTTTACAGTTTCCACTATTTTCCTTGATCCTGGGAACCCTGCGGAAAATGGGATATTATCATAATAGCCACATTTCATGCACTAAACACAAAAAAACTGTCCCCGGTGAGGCAACTGCATGATATTTGGACGTCTGCTAGCAAGTCACCTTTCCATATTAATCAGCTCTGAAGCACAACAAGGAGTGAATAATTTATGACCTGCTGTTAGGAGAAAATGGCTTTGCAAAATAAGCAGTGCTTTAACCTGCTCACGATTTTAGAAAGCCAATGGCATTTCTGTTCTCAAGGCTAAAAGAGCTCCTTCCTGAGTCTAGCTGTGAGCTATGCACTAACTCTTAAAAAATAAATTAAACTGTTCTTTCACTGTGTCCCACTTTCATCTCTGTTCTAGCCTTTACTTTTCTGAGAAATTCTGGAACGTCGCGTTGTGGTACTTCTCTTCTTTTTCCCTCCTTAAAGCTACACTGTGTAATTTTTTTAGTTGATTCTTAGCAAAAAACACTTAGTTCTTTCAAAAATATATGTGCTCATTAATGTATATTTACTTCTTTCAAGTAATAAAGTATTCTCGTAAGTTTATAATCTGCCATTGAAAGTACATACGGGTGAGGGGTTCGAATGCCGGTCGCCATGTTGCCCCTCCATCTTGAAACTACATTAGCCAAAGAGGGACATACCTGTAAATTCAAGCTTCGCCTTTCGCGCTTTACACTCAGTCACAGAGACGAATGCGAGGGGGAGATTACTCGCGACTGCCGGCAGATTTGAAAGATTGCTGATGGAGGATCACACCTATTTTCGAGGACATGTAGCAGAGTCGCCAAGGAAGCGAAAGAGAGAATTAAAACGTCAACGCGACAGGCAAATCAGCAAGACCAAAGTCAATACTGGAGTAACTTTTCCCAGATGGAAAGAGCTCATGAGGAGCAAAGATTTTAAAACGGACGCCGAAGTTGCCTGCTTTCTTCTCGACAGGTAACTCAGCCTATTTGTGTAAATTCGAAGTTTTATAGTTGCTTGTCTAACCATAGCATGGTTGTGCATAACGCCAGAACGACCTCTAGTATAACTTGCGTTACGTTTCCTCACGTCAATGGTGAAAAAGTATTGTTTACCTTGTAACATAAATCTGTGCTGCGACGGATCACAGGTGATAGTTTTAAAGGCGCAATTGGACGAAGTCGAACTGGAAGCCATGTTAATCTTGGAATAATACGGCCACCGTAGGAGTTAAAACGCCCTTGAAATTGAAAGGAATAGAAACTAATATTCACTGGGTAGTCATATACAATTTCACCGCTAGATGGGGGAAAATATCACACAGTGTAGCTTTAAGGGGTTTTCACACTGACAGATCTATTCTTGCTGCAAAGTGACTGGATCTCATTTGCTTTCAATGAGATCTGAGGCAACTTCACTATGGCAATGTAACGTGAGCATGTCCAGTGACATGTCAAAGTTGAGAAAACTAATGTGTAAAAACTGTTGCATGCAACTTACGAGCAAGGGACACAACGCATGAGCTGGTGACAGAGGCCAGTGCGTTTGAAGCCACACATTCATAAAGGCCTGCATCTTTCTTGGTGGTCTTCATTATCATCAGCAGCTGCCTCCCATCAGGGCAGGATATCATGTTCATCCTTGGGTCAATCTCAAGTGGTTTCTTATCTGAGAATACACAAAGTTGAAAAGCAAAAATGTTAGTTGGGAATTTTAACTTTTTCCAAAATCAAAATCTTAAAGCTACAAGCTGGTGTTCTCTAATGCTTATATTGACATTTTAGACTGAGACATTGGTGGTGTTACTTTGAGATGGAAAGACATCCTTCTATATTTAGTCAAAAAATAAACAGGTTTGGTTATGTCGGCACAATGACTATTAAGGCATCTAGGATCCGTGGTTTTGCACAGTACAGATCCTGATTAAACGCATACTGTATATTTCTTGGTATACTGTTCTTAATTGATCATATATAATCTATCTTAATCATATATATAAAACAATTAAGAATAGTATACCAAGATATACAAAGTATGCATTTAATCATCTTTTAGTATGAAATGAAAGACTGAAAGACACTATGCTAACATAGTGAACAAAATCTTTACAGAAGTGAGATAATACACTTACAATATTGTACAGTTATTTTATAATCAGCTGTTATAAGCATATTGTACTCAATTTAGGTCAGATTCTATTATCTTTAGTCCCATCAAAGCTAATATTATAATTTGAATCAGACCTTTCATCCATGAGATGTGTGGGTGAGGGCTGCCAGCAGGGAGGCAGCTGAGAGTGACAGGATCTCCCTCCAAGAGAACGTGGTCCCTCAATTTGATATGGAACACAGGAGGGAAATCTAATTGTTGAGAGAATCAGTGAAAAAGTAAGACAGGCACTATAATTTATCTCCCACAGCTGTGCCAAAGCAAATCTATATGCATAATTGATTCATTGATGATATATGTAAATGTTTATGACAAAGCAGGAAGTCATCAAGTCATGTCTCTTTTTGCGCAGACATTACAGTGAAATACGCAAATAAAACAAACAATACCAGATGTTTGATTTGTGTACTGGCGAGAGCGGAGAGAGCCATTTTCCCTAGCAATGGAAGCTGGTATGTCTGGTTGTGAAACTGTCTTGTCCCTTTTTCCCCTTGTCAAGCCCCAGCGGTCCCACCGTGATCTACGCTCAATATCTGCACCTGGGAAAGAAAAATGATGGTCTTTGAAATCAGGAGAATTGACAACAACATGAAAGAGTTAATGTAATAAGAACATTAACCAGGAAAAACTGGCATACTTTTAACAGCTGATTCTGATTGGATGCTTGACATGGAATCGAGAGATTCTGATGAGGTCCCTTTCCCTGACTGGACAGCCAGTTGGTTCTGTGGGACACCCATCCTCTTCAGACTGCCCCCCTCGGAGGTAGAACGACGCATTTTGGTGAATATAGGTGTCCTCTTGAGCTCCATCTTGCCTTCATTGTCGTCTTTCCTGTCCTCAGAGTGGCTCCTAATCCTTGTGGATAAGCTTGCCATGGTACTGCCAATCTTCTTGCGTATCGCAAGGATAGGTGACTCCGAAGGTGCTTTGGACTCAGGCTCTGGGGGAGGCTCAGGACCTCCATCCATCCTCACCATTTCAATCTCCTTCTTTTCTTGGGATCCCCTCCGTCCCAGTGCCCAGGACAGACGTCGCCTGGGTGCTGAAGCCTCCTCCTCTTTGAGCTTCTCCTCCTGCCTCTCCACTGATGGGGTCCTTTTCAAGCGCATGGAGAGTCTCCTCATAAATCCAGGGTCCTTCTCTGCCTCACGGAGATCCTGAACTGATTTAGACTTCTCCTCTAACCTCCTTGGCACAAACTCTAAAGGAGCACCAATTGGCCCTGGGCGATACATTTCTTCTGCAGTTTCAGGAGGAACAGTGGTGGGCTTTTCTTCAGTCTTCTGAAAAGAGAAACGTTTCAGACTACGAGTGAGAGAGGACTCGCGCTTTTTGAAGCGAGATTCAAAGACCTCCTCAGATGTAAGGTCCTGGATGTTGCTTCCAGGAGATGGCTCTCGCTTAGGGGAAGCACGAGTGGGAGTCTTAGGAGGACTTGGCTCTTTAGGAGGGTGTTCTGTTGAGGCAACCCGAGAAAAGACTGCAGCATGTTCAGTGGTTTGGTGAAGATCTGATTTGGATGAAGAAGCTGATAAAAGTGTTGGTTCAGAGATGTGTCGGGAAATGGGTGCATAGACTGGAACTGATGATGGGGTGGACATTGGTGAAGGTGTGGGGACAGGAACAGGATCAGGTTGGCTCGATGCCTGGACCGATGGTACCATGATGGTCTGCATGATACTGGCATATGCAGACATCCTACCATCTGGGAGCACTGTACGTGCAGGGAGAGATGGGGTCACATAAGTTGAGACGACACTGTGGGGGCTGGGAGCTGGGGCAGCTGTTGGGGTCACCATGATTGAGCTGGTGGAAATGATCTCTGGAGACTTTGTTGATGCCTTTACATCATCCTCAACTTCTTTAACCTCCATCTCTGGAGCAAGTGGCTCCATTTCTTTCTCTGGCTCTTTGTCCTCTCTTTCTTTATCTTCCTCTTCTTCGATTGTTTCCTTTGCTACGGGGGTCTTCTGCTTAATTTCAGCAACTTTTTCAGACTCTTCACTGGGTTCCTCTAACTTGCTCTGGCCCTTCTCTTGTGCATCAGTCTCCCAAGATTTCTGATCAACACTTCTGACTTCATCTGCATTAGTCTTTGACACAACAATGACTTCTTCGGATTTACTGTCCTTGTAGACTGCTGGCTCTTTTTCCTCAATTTTCTCCATCTCATGTCTCTTTGGTTCTGGCGTATGATTTTTTGGGGTGACGGGGCGAGAATCCTTGACTGGCTCTGTGAGAGCAGACATAGATATAGCTTGCTGCAGCCGCCTCTCCTCTATTTGTGCCAGTGGGATCTCTAGAGGTGCTCCAATCCGTCTGTGCAATGGCATGGGCTCTGAATCACCCTGGCTGAAGGAAGCACTTTTGCGGAGTATCTTGGTCTTTGGGGTGTCATCTCTAGGTGACTCACTGGATGCTGCTCTAACAAGTGGAGGGTTACCGAGGCGAGACCCCCTCACAAAACGCTTCTCATCCCCCATACCTAATGTCTCCAGCAATGGGCCTCTTAATCCGCTCATCTTGTTGTCAACAGAGCCACCCCTGAGAAGTCTCTGCCTCATTAGTTCTAATTTCAGGGCATAGTCTTCCTGGCTCAGCTTTGCAGCTCCTGGGCTTGGGCTCCTCCTTGGAATCTCCATAGATACTGACTTTTGTAGAATTCTACTTCCATCGGCTGGGCTTTCTTCAGTGCCCTCCTCAGGTTTAATGTGGAGCTGTAGGGCACTGTCAGCTGAGCTCCCTCTGCGCAACTCTCCTCTGCGACGTGCTCCCTCTGGCTCATCTGACTCCATGCTTGAACCTCTGCGCATTGGTCTCTTGGCCTGTTCTGCCCTTTTGGCCAGTTCTGCTGGTTCTTCATCAGATGATCCTTTTTCATCTTCTTGCGTTGACCTCTTTCTGGCTCTACCTCTAGCGACTACATCTCCACCCTCTCTCTCTGACGTCTCCACTTCCATCGGCTCTGACTTTTGATGGATTGAAGCAGGCCTCTCAGCATTTCCGTTTGGTCTACCAGTCATTTCATCATCCCCTACAATTTCAGTCAGTGACATTCTAGATCCTGAGAATTCCATGTTGAGGGGCATTGGGATAAAAGGCAGCTCATCAATGTCTTCATCCGAATCTGAAGAGGATGAAGGTGGTGGTGAGCTTTGTTTCAGATGTCGTGGAACAGCAATGGAAATATGGCTGGAGGAGTCATCCAGTAACTCGGGTATAGACCTCATCACCATCTTAGATTTATAGCTGATAAGAGAACGCTAAAAGAGATGTGAACATTGTTACAACGACATACGGTAAGAATCTATAATGTTCTAAGTGCTGAAAAGTCCCTAATGTTATCTTACCTGCCATTTTCTTCTAGACAAAAACTTTTTAAGGTGCTCTGTGCTGATGCTCTTACCCTTATTCAGGGTCTAAAAGAAAGAAATATGTATTTAAAAATGACAAAGTAAACAACTGTTTCCATAAGAGTTATAGAAAGGAAATCCTTGGTTCTGAAATGTTTGCAACTTAAATTAACTTCAAGTGGCATATACAGTATGTTGTACTAATTTAAATAACGCATTTGGATAGCTATGGGTTTCTGTTGTTACCTTGAACCAGGGGTGCCGAAGACATTCATTAGCAACGGGTCTCCTGCAGATAAAACAACATTAAACAAATTGGCAGTTAACACAAAGTGCTTTTAGCAGTGGAAACAATTTTCTTGACAATACATTTTCAACAGGAGCATGGTGCAGCAGATAAGCCCTGTAGATTCCACTTACAATCTATCAGCCACCAGCAGTTTGATGACGAATCCCTTGGCTTCATGGCAGAGGTCGGTAAACATGCTTTCTTCAAAAGCCACGTTATAGTTTCTGATGTTGAGAACAGAGCTGCGGTCATTTTCTCCAGCAAAAGGAGAAACTCCAGTGAGACTGCAAAAAAAAGTTCTTTGATGAAGTCTAGCTGAAGATACTGGTATTAGTGATGAATATTCTAGGTAAATATATAATCTAATAATTTAAAATGATATAAATAATTTTATTATAGAGATATTTGACATAACCCTACCACAAGTATGTTAGAACTCCAATAGGCCTGTAAGAAAAAAAAGTCAAATTGTGAGAAAGACACTTATGTATTCATGACACTTTAGCTGCATACAAATTTGTTCAAGAGCTGTTTTGTCAAAGAGGGACCAGGTGCTTTACCAGATGTCCGTTGCCTTGGAGACGGGTGTCTGGTTAACAATCTCTGGGGCGACAAATTCTGGAGTGCCATATTTGCAGTACTGTGCCTCATCAGGCGTGAACTTTACAGCATTTCCAAAATCACATAAGCGGATCTGATCACTAGTAGGGTCTGCCATAAGGATGTTATCAGGCTGAGTGGAAATATAGAGGATTCTAGTCAACACATTGGTTCCTTACTGTGATTATTGCTTACTTGGAAGGAAATTGTGATGACAGCAAATTACATAATGCTTACCTTGATGTCTAGATGAACTATGTCAAGCTGATGAAGATAGCTAAGACCCTCCAACAGCTGCCTCACGCTGGATCGGATCTGCAGTAAACAATTCAGAGAATTTCTATAGGGTCGGGCCAATGTGATGAGTGTGCTTAAACTGTCTGAGTAAATCTAAAGCTTCTTTCATCTGTGAAATAAAGTAATATATTCCTTATCATCAAGATAACTAGAGGATGCAAAGATAAATTACCCAGGACAAACCAAATCTGACAAACTGTAACAGAATAGTCTGTTCACACATTTGAAACTTTTATGGTCACTTTGAAAGATCAAATTGGTTCACTCACCTCTGACTCCATTACTGTTGATTTCTTTGTAAGCCTTTCGAGAAGCTCCTCATGGCATCTTTACACATTGTCAAAGACAACAGCGTGATTGGGGAAAGCTTGTGAACAACTCATCATCCTTACACCATTGGTGATAGATGGGTGTACAACAAGTGTGATTGTGCAAGACTGGATGTGAGATAGTACATAAAGTGTGGTCCAAAAATTCACTAGTGAAAATGCTTCTATTTTACATACCATTTAATACATTTATTTAATCATAAATTATATTAAATTCATAATAATTTAAGTTCAGTGTTAAACTGAAAAATGAACATGGGTTAGAATTTGGTTTATTATTTTGTGACCAATAGTGCAGAATCTTAAATATTTCTTATATGTTTACATGCTTTTGCAACACATTCTCACTCCCAACTCGTCACATATTGACACTTGGTCAGGACCCCTCGGCGTCATATATAATGAACTTAAACTTAAACATGCTTTTATGGCCAGTGATCCCTAAAGCTCTCAGAGATGATAACAAGGATACAGCTCTGTAATGATGATAACAGCATTCTTCTTCTCGAAGGCGTCGTGAAAGTAGAGGATCCTCTCATGGTCTAGATGAGACAGGATGTTCAGCTCTTTCAGAGCGGAGGCCTTCCGTTTAGCACGAGCGGAAATAAACTTGGCTGCATATTCAATCTTTCCTGCCTTCTGTATCACCCGCTTCACATATGAGAACGCCCCTCTAAGGAAAGAACATTTCTCATCAAATCGTAGAAAATAAGAACATTTGTCTGGGGAAAGAGTGAATAATGGTTTATTCATTGTTTTAACAGATGGTAAAAGCAAACTAACTGATAATCAGCTAAGCAATAGCATGATTCAGCCAGTGAAAAGATAGTGTCAAAGCAAATATCTTTACCTCTATTTTTGTCTCTCTGCTGATGAATTATATTTGCTTATATTTACCAAATGTAATAATTTGTAAATGATTTGGGCACAAATTGTACAAAAACTATCAATTCTAATATAGTTTGCAATTAGCATATTGAATTCTAAGCATAAAAATACATAAGTATTTTTTTTTATTATAATTGTTGAAAGAAATGAATACTTTAATTCAGCAAAGACGCATTCAATGAATCAACAATGACAGAAATGTATTTATGTCATTAGTACTGCCATGTACTGTATTTCTCACGGTTTCCACAAAAATATTAAGCAGTAGTTCTTAATTTTCGATGATTACACAAAAATGTTTCTTGAGTATCAAATTAGCATATTAGAATAATTTCTGATGGATCATGTGACACTGAAAAAGTCAAGACTTGTGTAATGACGCTGAAAAATCAGCTTTGCCATCACATGAATAACATACAGAAAAGTGTTATTTTAAATTGTAATAATATTTCACAATATTACTGTTTTAGTGTATTATGGATCAAATTAATGCAGTCTTGGTTGAAAAAGACTTAAAAACATAAAAAAATCTTGAACATTTAAATGACCCCAAACTTTTGAAAGGTAGTGTACAAACAAATATTGCGTGAAATACTCAAGTTTTGTTAGACTATACATTTTTCTCAATACTTTTCAGTGTATGTATAAAATCTATATTTATTATGAACATTTTCTGTTCACCATCTGTGGTCAATGTTGCCAAAGGGTCTACAAAGAGCACTCCTACGATGCCTTAACATCCTTTTAGAGCAGAAAGCTCACTAGGTTTTGGAAGAGAGTGTGTAGCGCTGTAGTATGTGTCTGTTTGCAGCGAGTGCAAGTCTTAATAGAACGGTGGCAGTCGGCCATGAAGATTATAATTAAAACACAGAGAAAGCGACAGCATGCAGAGGAGAGATACTGAGCCACAAAGGCTGCACTCCTCTCTGCCCAGTCGAGCGCTCAGTGTACCATTGTGTCAAACAAATAACCCTCTCTTTAAAATGTGTCTTTGACCATATTATACCGAACCATTTCAAAGATGCAAATCTTACCTAGATTAAAACTAAAATGGTTTGAGGAGTATGATGACTAGATCTGTCAATTTAATTGCATGATATATTGATATATTGAGCATACAATAAACATTTTGTAAACCAAATTCAAAATATTCAAATACGTTGTGGAATAGGAGTAAATCCCTGAATAGACCTAACAAAAAGTGGCTTTAGAGGCTAATATATTGTTTATGTCCACTTTGTTGAACGCATCGCTTTAAACTGACAGCCCTAATATTTATATTAAGGGATTTTGGGTAGTTACTCAATGCATAGTCTCAGCCTCAGACGTCATGCCCACGGACCGTTGGCTGACCGTCTGATGCATATGGCACACAAAATTGGAAACACTTCAGGAGTTTCGAAGTTGTCATCTGATTCTACAGGTTTTCCGAGAGATGTGTTTGTCGCGTTTTTTAACGGTACGGAAACAAAAATGCCATGACACCAAACACCCTCATGGAAAAAGCAAGCCGTTGCGTTTACAACTGTGACAATGAGCGCTTCTCAGGATCAGACTCTTTAAAATACGTTTACTTCAGTTTTACACACTGGTCTGTTATTGTAGGGACATCAACGTGTCATTTTCACGCCCCTAAACATGACGAGCAACCAAACAAACTGTGATTGGTTGCTTTACATGTCAGTCAGACAGCCTCTGGGCGGTCCTTGGCCAATGAAAGCTGCTATGCGAGACTACTCAATACAGAACCTCTACAAACCTTATTAAGAAGTGCAAGGATCCCATATTTTAACGACATGAGAAATGCCAGGGGTATTTTGGCCTCTTCTGATGTGGCTGAATCATCCTTTGATTGTGGAGCATGAAATTGCATACTTCCAGACCAAAAGTGTATTTTTAATAATGTGCCAACCCTTTATCCGGCTGAAGCTTTATTAAACCTTAGACGTTTGTGATGAGTCAGAAGACCTGAGATCTGTCTTCAGCGGTAGCTGATGGAGTCGGCTTTTTGAATTTCTAGGCCGACAGAGGAAATCATTAGAGATAAATGGTGTGTCTAAGTGAGGCTCTGGGCGGATGACTCACCTCCCAATTTCCTTGTGCACGTCATAGTAATCAGTGAGTCTCCGCATCTTTCTTAGGATGGACGCCTCATCCTCCATCGGGTCATCTTTCTCCACCTTGACTACACACAGAAAGTCAAGAAAAAAAACAAATCACAGAGACAATTTCTGAAAGCCAATAAAATGAAGTGCCAAGCACAGGCTGCACATGCACAGTTCAAATGTTGCTTATTCTCACTTTTTAGTGTTATATTTTAATATTTCAACACATTCACTATATATATATATATATATATATATATATTTTTTTTTTTTTTTTTTTTTTTTTATCATATTTCATATATATTCTTGCAAATATGCATACAGTATGTTTATTTGTCTGAAAACTTAGTGGTATCTCTTGTTGTGCTTTGTTAACATTGTTTTCTATTTATTGTGAAAAAATGTTAAACAATTGTATTTAATATTAACTGAAAATGGTTATTTAATATTGGGTAAATAACAAAACCTATTTGAAATTAATTAATTAATACAAATAAATTAAAGATACATCTAAATATTTTTAATGTATTATATTATAATGCTTAGAAATAGAAATACAACCTCCTTCATTAAAGCAGAACTCGGCAACTCTAGCAAACTCTAGTCACTTCTTCGCTGATTTTCCCTTTTGTTGTCGCATGTTTTCCCCACGAGCTCCCCCTACAGCTGTGGGGCGTATATTTCACAACACTCACTGTCGTAATAAAACTCACTTGCGGCGGCCTCCTCCCCCCCTCTATCGCTGCTCATGTGCGTTTGTTATGATCGGAGCAAGCCAACTGTATCGTGTGGAGCTATGTCTACGGAGATGGGTAATACCAGAGCCCGTCTACGGAGAGCCTGGGCACTTCCTATTAGCCCCATTGTATCGATCTTGGTTGCAGTTCCATTAGAATTCCACTGGAGGTGATCGCGGGCGAGTGCACACTGAATGGGAGTCTATGGAGCTAGACGGCTAAATGTGTCTCTTTCACCCGATTGCCGTTGAGAAATCTCAGATTTTATTGTAGGTTTTGCAAGTTCAACATGGGTTTTAGGTCGAAAGTAGAATGAACGAGTACTTATGTCCTTTCAGTTTCTTACAGGTTGAGTTGTTGTTGCCCATAACACGCTAGCATTCTGCTAATGACGTCAGCATTCTGACGTCATTGACATTTTAAAAGACTTTTTAAAGCAAATAAGTGACTAAAAAATCTAACACCCAGCAGTGTGTAATTTCTTTGCATCTCCTTTCGAATACAACATTCAAATTACTAGACAAAAAATTATATCCTGAGAAAAGTGGATTTTGAGGGTTTTTCGCCATAGACCTCCATTCATTCTGCACTCGCCTGCGAGCGCCCCCGCATGGACAGAGACGTGTTACTGCAGCCAGTCCAGAAACCGGAAGTAAGCAGAGAGTGCCAATTCTCTTCCTATTAGACATTCTCTGGTAATACATCATACATGCGTGTGGTGTGTGTTTATGTCGAATTGCCGTAAAGCAATTCGTGTTTCGCGCTCGCTCTCGTTCTCGTTTCTCACGAGACTTCCAATTTCTATCTTGCCGGGACGGTAGTCCCTAAGTTGCAAGGTTGGTTTTCCGCCTGGGAACGCTGGGGGGAGCGGGGAAAGTCACCAATATCACCAGAACAGGTTGTTTAACCATCCAAATGATTTCTAGACAGTTTTATTAAGTTAAAAAAGTTACCAAGTTCTGCTTTAACAAAGTGCTCACCGGTGTGGACGGTCAGCTCAGCCTTGCAGGACACAGAACCGGCCAGATTCTTAGCAGTGCAGGTGTACACTCCTGAGTCATCTGCTTGAGTGTTAAGCACCACTAGAGAACATTCATTGTCATCGTACACAAATGTGAAATGGCTGCTTTCGGACAGCAGGATGTCTCCCTGAAAATCAGAGGAAAACAAGTGGAAAAGATTGACTAAGCAGCCATCCCACTGTTGTGATTTGAATTTGAAATGCATTTGTGTGGGTTTGAGGTGAACAGGGTAGTGAGGAGTTAAACAGAAGGCAAAGCCCTGAGGCAGGAGATGGAATATCCAAAAGTATTATTCAAAGCATAAATTAGCATGATTTGCAGTACATGATGATGCTCCCAGGGAGGTGATATGGCTAAAGGAAATATCAGACAGGCAACATTAGTGAGAGATCAGGTGGGAAACAGGCTGACGTGGTTTGACTTCAAGATCTAGATGAAAGTCAGAAGTCTCAGCTAAACTGACTGCAACTGATATGAGAACAACAAACGTAGACCACAGCATGAGAATCATGAAACAGCAAGAACTTTTGGTTTCAAAACACTCAACACAAGAATGTCTCAGCTACATGATAAACAATCAAAAGGTTCTCTTGTTGGCTGTATCAGTGAACACAGAACGTGTTTTTCCAATCCACTGCCCTACTTTTCCATTGCTTTTCTATGTAAATGCGCTAGACGGATATGTTTGACAGTTGTACTCGCGTCTCGCGCTAAAAACGCCATTCTAACGTTTAAAAAACGTGTTTAGACACCTTGCGGTTTCCACTGCCTACACCTCATGTTTTTGGATGTAAATACAGTGTGTGTGAATGGTCCCAAATGAAGAAAAAAATCCCCAGCAAGGTCCGTTTACGTAGAGCATGTTTACATAGAAAACAATGGAAAAGCAGCGCAGTGGAATGCAAAAATGCATTTTGTGGAAATGGCCCATACTGTTTCTCATGTTTTTTTTTGTTGCCGGAGTATCTGAGGCACAAGCATGGGCACAAGCTGTAAAGGCACAGCCCTTATCTGGAAAGGGGGGAGGGGAACAGCAGCTCATTTGATTTTAAAGATACACACACGAAAACATTGTGTTTTTGCTTCTACCCAAAAAGGGTAGATGAAACTTCACAGACACATTCTGGGGGAACCTACAACTTACATCTTGTAAAAAAAGACATAATAAGTCCCCTTTAAATGGGCTGTTTTTTTTTCTGCTGTTTTTACATGCCTAGTTCGCAAACCGAGAGTTGAATATTATAGATATTGCCTTGCCTTGCCTAAAAGAAAGCATTTTTTAATAGACTATAAAATCATCAAAAACTATGTTCTAATTAAATTGTGCATGCACTACAACAAAAGCACACACCTTGTACCAAAGGATGTCTGGGACAGGCTTTCCTTCAACCACCACTGCAAAACGAGGAGTCTCGCCTACATTCACATCCAGGTCTTCCATGATGGACTCAAAAGTTGGTGCCACTAGAGACAGAGAAATCAATGAGACTGAATATCTGCAATAACACAGATACTCATCCAGTTTGAATTCTGAAAAAGGCAACGTACCTGCCATTTCCAGGGTTAGGATGCAGGAGTCGCTGCCATACTTGTTGCTGGCGACGCAAGTGAGCTGACCAGCATCACTGCTCTTTACCTTGTACAGCTTCAGTGTATGCTGGTCATCATCAGGCATGCTCAACTCAAACAGACCCGGTCTGTTAGACAATGTCACTGCCCCTCTGAAAATATAATGCCACAATAACTTCTTGTTTTATTCAGGTCAACAACATTTACATGTCCTTGCAAATGCAAAAGAATGGTGTACATATTTTAGGTTATATGGCTATTAAATAGATGCAAGAAATAAAAGATCAATCAGAATTCAGTATGCAAATAGGTGTAAGACTGAAGACTAATCAGAATTTAATATGCAAATGTAGAACACTCCATCAATGTCATTCAGGGGAGTGACATTTACTCACACAGCCCTTACTAGCTGGCCTCAGTTACACAAATATTCATTTCTATATAATGTTTAATGTTAAAAAATGATGAAATACTAAGTGTTAGAGATTTTGAACAAACCCTAATTAAAATATTTAAGGAATACTAATACAGTGCTGTCTTAATCATAGCATCAAAAAATATTAGCATAGGAAAAACTTGAACTGCATGTCTGTATATAACAATTATTTGATATATTTGTGTACTGTATAGATACAGAGATATACATAGATTTGCAGCAATGCAAACAAGTCATATGTATTACTCTTGTGGTACTTTTATGCCTATTTTAAAGCTTGCAAGTTTAAATTCCTACTTTTAATGTAAAACATCCTACTTTGCATGTAAAAGAGTAACCCGGCATTCTTCTAAATATCTCCTTTTGTATTAGAAGGAAGAAACAACATAAGGAAGAGCAAATGAGTTTTTTGAGTGATTCATCCCTTTCGATTTTGTATTTATCAACAGTTTCATAAGTTATTAATAAGTATTAGGCAAAACAAAAAAAGAATTTTATAATTGATTCAGTGCAATCAAATTTAACAAGTAGCTATCCTGTGTATCATAATTTGAAAGAGTGGAAAGGCAAGACTTTCTTAATATATTTTAAAGCTCGCAAGTACATATTCTCATTAACTTTGTATGAAAAAGAGCAGCTCAGACATTCTGCTAAACATCCCCTTTTATGTTTGATGGAAGAAACAACAAAAAGATGAGTAAATTATGACAGGAAAATTATTTTTTTCAATGATTTATCCCTTTAGATGTAGTATTTATCAACAGTTTCATAACTTATGAATAATAATCAGGCATAGCAAAAAAGTATCAGTTGCAAAATGATTGAAAGCTAATCAAAATGCAAAATACCTCTTCCATGTGACCGATGCATTGACATGGTTGAGAGTGACTGTGATGCTTAAGGGCTGCTTTTCCACCATATACACAATGTCCGGCTTGTCAATGATTACAGGAGCCTCCTGGATGTACGGACCTGCAGACAGAGAGATAAAAGCCAGGCTCCTGCAGTAACTCATACATCTTATTGACCTGTCTGACTGTGGCTGTCCTTGTTTGCTGAGGCATACCTCTATCTAGCAGCTGCACTGGCTCGGTAGCAGGCGACGGCTTGCTAAAGGCCTTGCTGGAGATTGATAGCACCCTGAAGGCGTAGCGGACACCTTTAGACAGATTGGTGATAGTATAGGTGGTCTGTTTCAGGCAAGAGGCGATGATGGTCCACTGGATCGACCCCAGGGCCTGCTGCTGAACAGCATACATCAGGGAGCTAGGATCTGGAAATAGAAATCAATCATTTTGTGTTAAGTTTTAAATCTAACAAAAAAGGAAAACTGATTATTTATGGATCTAGCTTTCCGATCCATTTTTCAATTACACTGCAATGAGAGGAAACCGTGTTTGACAGTATGGAACAAGGACACTAAAATTTTAGGGCTTGGACAGTCAATGCAGCATTAAATCTGCGATTGTTTCCAACAACAACACCAAGACAGAACGTCTGTTGGAAAGCAATAAATAAAATGTTACTGTATAACAGAGCTACAAAACTATATTCAACAGGTGCCCATACTTGGAAATGTGTAAAGGAAACAAGAGCAGGTTAGGTCAACCATTCGTGCTGTTATACAACCAGCATCACTACACTGTTCTTCTATCAAAATTTATGCTACATTTAGTTTAATGAGAAGTTGCCAATAGACAGTGAGCACAAATGAGATCTCTTTAATGGAATAGTTGGTGCTTTTGAATCATTTTTGAAAGTTTGTTTCTATTCATTGTAATGGCATTGAAAACAGTTACCATAAAATGTTGTACATCATATAAAACTTCTCCATTGGTGTGAAAACGTCTTATAGGTTTGAAACGACATAAATTACAACAGAAATTTCCTTTATGGGCAAACTTATCCTTTAATATCTCTATTTCTCTAAGACCACAACAACATTAAGCAGAGACTTTTGTTAAAAAGTGAAGTGCAATATTTCTGCAGCACTAATGGCACAAAAAAAGAATTGTAAATTAGAGTAATAAGTCTCCCGTCTTCCATTGGTCACAAAACAAGTAGCCCGTCTTACAAACTAAAACTTTTGGTTGAACCTAATTAGGCTGCCCAAACAAACACATTGCAATTATGTAGTGGTGCAGAAATCACACTTATTTTTTTTTAGCCTTGCTTCACCGATTTTGCTCTTAAACCCCCAAAATAAACTCCCCAGTAATCTCAATTTTGTCTTTAGAGTTTCAGAAGTGATCTCAAACTCAGATTTGCCAAGATACCAAAGTCTGCAATAAAAATACAATGATAACTCATGAGCATTTCTCATCAAATGATTTCATAAACAAATTATCCCAAATCATACTATAGCTCTGTACTCTTCCTGTATGTCAAAAAGTCTCTATTCTTTTCCCCTTAAGTATTTTAGGAAACATCTGAGACACAGTGGATATTTAAATGAATCTTAACTGATAACTCCATTATCCTACAGCTATGAAAGAGTAACCACTGACCAATTAAAATTGTCCTTTGGAGAACTTCAAATCTTTAAATGAGACAAGTTACAGTACAAGAACAGTTTCTAAATTAAATAAATAAATACATAAATAACATGCATAATTATACCAATGGACGAATCCAGTCTTCTGGGTTTCTTCCAGCTTAGCGTGATAGTCTTGCCAGTGATGGACTCAATGACTGGGACCCCATCTGGTGGGTCAGGAAGGATGTCTAAAACAGCAAAAGTATCAAGTTAGAATATTGGAAGACCAGAGGAGTCTCTCACCACTTCTTACACATGCATGCATATGCTTCAGACTTAAAATAAATTGTAGTATTATTTCAAACAGTCTGAGATGTGAGTCGTAGTGTTATTTTGAACAGTCTGGGATATGGAAAAGATCATAAATAAGCTGTGGTTATCTGATGCCAATCTGGCTGCTAACTTGGGAGTGCCTAACTAATCCTCTGAGTAACTCACATCAGCAGTAGGCACAGTAAATCCAAGTCCTGCTGAAGTGCCCTGAAACGCGCAGCGTTATTCAATGTGTTTCTATTTTCCACTGAAACAGGGAGACAGGGCGGGACATATCTAGCAGCTCCTCCCCTTTTTTTAAATAGCCAATAGCGTTTCATTTATATAACAGCTCGGCAATCTATTAGATTGTGGCCTCTAGATTTAATATGAAACTGTAACTAAAGCAAAACAGTAAACATTATCAGGCTGAGGATGTGTAGTTTGAAAAGTGTTTAATTTATGTTGGTGCATGACACCGATGTTATCTCTTCTACTCGTCAGTGCTGTTTCTAATGCAGAGTCTGTCTAACAGTTTCTCCTCCCTATCTCCTCCTTATCGCTTTATCTTTATTTCCATTTTTTTAGAATTCAAATGGGTCCGAGTCCGATACGTTCTGTGGTCTGAGCCGACTCATATGACATATGATCCGCTCTGTGCTACCGTCGTGTCTCTGGATCAGAGCAGACTGTATGAACTGCGATGGTTTACGTGACACTAACATGAAACCAGACTGCAGAAGTGCAGAGTGATGTCTTCAAAATCGTTGATCCATATTGGCTTAAGTGAGAGACAGTAAGTTTTGAGCGCTTATATCTTCTAAATGCAAATTTTTGGAGCGCATTAACTTATAGATAACCTTAAGGCTAACATATTCATACTAAAAGACAAAAAAAACATTAAAACATTTCATTTGATCAATGAATTTTGTGTGAATTTTCTATTGGTAAGCTTCAGACCTTTTTAAGTTGCTCTTTTTCAAAATTTTCAAGTTGTCATGCATAGCTAGCAGAAGCCATGACGATATTAAACTCACCTGTCACATAAAGATGGGCATAGCATGTGGCCTTGCCCACCTTATTGGATATGACACACTTGTAAACTCCTCCATGGGCATGACAAACAGAGCGGACCACCAGGCTGTGAACATCTCTGACTGCAGAAAAGACAACAAAAAGAACAATGTTATATTCCTGGTATTCCCACCACTCACACAATCATTTCCATAGGGACTGCTTTCTGGAAAGGCTCAGTAGATTGTAAGAGAATTGAATTATGGCATCACTAACTTACATTGTGTCATTTTTCTGTCCTCTGTGCTATCAATTCTCTTGCCATTGTGAAACCAGGTTATGGTCGGATACGGCAAGCCAGCCACTTTGCACCTGAGCACAGCCTCTCTGCCCTCGACTACATCCAGATCATAGAGCGGCTTGACAAAATCAGGCATGGTGAAACGTTCCACCTCATTCTCAGGCACTTCGGGCTCCTCGGGAATGGAGGGCATTTTTTCCAGCTTTGCTCTGGTAAAGATAAACCAACATTTTTCATAAAAAGATATTACATTGTAATGCAAAACATTTTTGAAATTTTTTTGATTTAAGGAACACTTCACCCAAATATGAAAATCGTCAACTTGAACCTGTCAAAGCACCATTTATATCCTTGCAAAAAGCAATCTATTAGTTTCAGAAGACTCGGAATATGGTGCACAAGTTCTATGGATGACATTATAGTGCTTTTATGGCATATTTTGTCCTATTTGGAGCTTGACAGCCACTATGAACTGTCCTTATATGGAACGTTACATGGACAAAATAACAGCTTACAGATTTGGAAGTAAATAATGAGAGAATTTTTGGGTGAAATAAGTTTATAAAACATGTTCTGAGTGAAATATAAGTAAAAGGTCATACATTTGAGAGGATATTGCCGGTCTGGGCTCCTGCACATACAGCTCCGCTGCACATTCTGCCTCCCCATATGAGTTATGTGCTACTACTGTATAGAGGCCCTCATCTTCATTACTAACATGAGAGATGATTAACGAGTGCCGTCCTCCTTCTTTCAAGATTCGAATGTCATCGCTTTCCTCCAGAGAATGATCTGTTGAAGACATGACACACAAATGACCCAACCATCTTGATGTTATTTTACAGGGACTGACACTGGTAGGCACTCAAGGGAATTAGACTCATACCAAAATGGCTCCAGGTGACCTGAGGAGGTGGCGTCCCGCTGACCTTGCAGTCAAATCGAGCATTACGACCCTCGATAACTTCCAGTACATCCAGCTGACGGGTGAAGAGGGGCTCTATGGATGCTAAAACCTTTAGCTTGGCACTAGAGGTCAGCTCCTCTATAAATTGCATGTTATATGAAATAAAAGACAGGTTAATAAGGGTCATGCAATTAGTACAGATCATGTCATGAAACCTTTTGCCAAAAGGGTCATACCTATAATGCTATAGCTTTTTTTTTGGTGCTACTGTAAAGGGACAGTTCACTCAAAATATGAACAATCTGTCATTATTCACCCTCATGTGGTTCCAAACCTGCATGACTTTCTTTCTTCTATGGAACACAAATGTTAGGAAAAATGTCTGTATTTTTTCAATGCAATACTCTTTTTGGACCGCACTGACTTTCACTATATGGACAAAAACCACTGAAACATTCTTCAAAATATCTTATTTTGTGTTCTGCAAAAGAAAGTTAGTCATACAAGTAAATTATTCATTTTTGGGTGAACTGTACCTGGGAAATTGGTACAGTTGGCACAAAATATCTGTAATAAAAATGAAAATGGCTGCAATTAGGGAAGCCACTCTGGCTCTTTTTTGTGTACAGCATAAATTACTTGTGCCTCAGAATGCACAGCTGAAATGCTGTCATGTTATCTTGTGTTTGGAGGCGGATGCCTGGCGTTTGGGAAGGCAACCGTGCAAGACAGTTCCGGGAGGTCATTATACCAAATCATTGTGATGACAGACATTGGCTCAGGCATTTCAGAATGACCAAACCAACATTTGAGATGCACATCCTCTTTTGAGGCAAAGTCATGTGAATTTTTGTGTTACACATTGAGGGATTTATTCGGTAAGTGTCTTTCCATTGTAGTTTATGCAGGTTTTCTTATCGGATAATCTGCCTCAAGGTCTTTATGCGCATTTTTAGAAATGTATGCGCATCTTGGCATTTCCATCCAGTGCTTTTTATGCCATATCCCAAAATTTCACAAAAATATGTGGATGGAAACATAGCTAATGATGTGTTGATATCAAAGTGTATATAAAACCTATACCAAGCTGCTCACCTTTAGCTGTGCTCAGTTTGCAGGTGTACGTTCCACTGTCATCTTCATGTACAGAGTTAAGCAGCAGCCTGCACCTTTTCCCGTCAAAGTGCATCTTACAGTTCAACAGAGCTGGCTGGATGAGTTTCCCATCTGACAGCCAATCAACATCTGTGTCCTGAGGGCCGATCACATGACACTCGAACAGGGCAGTCTCTCCTGCCTTCACCATTACATCCCTCACTGGGCGAATGATGGCAAGGCCTGGCTCTACTGGACGAGCTGGAGTAAAAACGATAAAGATCAACCAAAGAGAAGTGGAAAGGGAAAAAAACCCTTTTGAGGAAATCCAGAGAAGCTTAAAGTGAATGCGTTTAATCTGCTGTAGACGTAGCCTGTTAATAGCTCGTGTAGTACAGCAGAGCAGAAATATTAGATGAATACGCTAATACATGGTCTGTCAGCATAATCCGTTCACGGCTCAGTACGGATCAGCTCAAAATTATACTCAGAACTCAACATCGCCAGATATGAGACTCTGTATTTTGGCTTTTTCAGACTTAAATACCAGTATACCAAGGCTAATGTATATTATAACAAGGCTGCATTTATCTGATCAAAAATACAATAAAATAGTAATATTGTGTAATGTTATTACAATTTAAAATAACCATTTTCTATTTTAATGCATTATTTCTGTGTTGGCAAAGCTGAATTTTCAGGAGCCATTACTCCAGTCTTCAGTGTCACGTGATGCTTCAGAAATCATTCTAATATGCAGATTTTGTTTAGATGAAAGTTTTAATATCTTTTTTAAATATTGACCCCAAACGATTGAACGCTAGTTCACTAAATTAACTGCAAATCTTGTTAATCGTGCAAAGTTGCAAAAAATGCATTAAACAGCAAGACTGTTAAAAAATGTTATTTAGTGCATAGAAATCATTGTACAAGAATAAAATTGTACAACGACTGAAAAAAAATTATTCGTATTAAAACAAGGCATCCAACAATCTCTTCTGTAATTATGAATGCACTTCTCATGTAAAAACTATTCACGCCATGCAAAATGACCCAAAGGAGATTCATGTGTAATATGGCCAGACAATTACTGGCTGACACAAACCTCACATTATGCTGACTAACCATCATTCACTGACTAACCATCAAACACTGAAATCATCTTGCTGCATTAATAATTTGGAAAATCCTATTCATTAAATATTAAAAAGGTGATCATTTGCATTGCAAATTTGACAAGCCAAGTTTATAGCTTGCAACTTTGCCAAGCTACAAACTGCTCATAATGTAAAGTACCTCAACTACAGTATGTAATGAAGGTAATGAATTATGAATGGATTACTTATAGTTGTCTATGCATATTAAGCTGGGAAAGAAGAAAGCATTTCAAGAAAAATTGCACACATCATCTTTAAGCAAGCAGAGATATCAACACTTGGTCTCCATGGTTTATCATGCTTATGATTCCCAAATGAACACAAACCATGCATGACTACTGCAGCTGAAGCCCTTACCTTTCACCTCCAGTTTGCCCTCACACTGCTTAGTTCCATACTCGTTGATGATCTTGCAGGTGTAAACGCCAGTGTCTGACTTCTGTGCTGATTTAATTACCATCTCAAAGTTGCCCTCCTCTGTCTCATGGACGATATGCCGTGGGCCTGTTTTAATGGTCACTCTGTCTCTCAGCCTGATACGAGGGAAAATAAAAGTTGTCATGTCAGTCCATCAAGAAACAAATGAACAAACAGTCCATACTGTTTAAATATATATGAATTGTTTAGGTAATACTTTATTTCGATAATCCACTTTAGACTTTCTACTAACTGTACGTAACTTTGCAACTACATGTCAACTAGCATTAAACTGTCTGTTTAATATCTGCTAACTCTTTTAGATGGTTCCCCAACAGACATTCTACTGACTATGAGTAACTTTGCAAGTACATGTCAACTTATTCTACTAACCCTAACCTAACAGTCAACTGATAGTCTAATGAGAGTTAACTGACATGTAGTTGCAAAGTTACTGATAGTTATTAGAATGTCTAAAGTGGACTATCGAAATAAAGTGTAATCACTGTTTAGTCTAGACAAATAAAGGTAAAGTTTTGAAGTGTGGAACGCACCAATAAAGTATGGGTTTAGGCTGTCCACTCACTCGAACAGACATGGTCACCTCTTGACCCTCTATAACGGTTTGCTCTCCAATAACAACCTGTTACGTTGGTAAACACACAGAGGCACATTTTTCTTTTGTAAAGATTAACTAACTAAAAATATCAAATGGCAATGTGCAGTCAATGACAAATTTTACATGCAGAAAATTAATCAGCATCTCCAGGTTTTCCAAAATAGAAAAGGAGAAGAATTGTCATGTTTTAGTTTATTCAGAATATGTCCACATGATAACGTGCACATGAATATCCCAATCGCTTTTGAGCATCTAAACGACTTTTCCAGAATAAAGGCTTAAAAACAACATGGGTTTTTACATGAAGTGCATGTACAAGCAGTGCATGTAAAAGTCAAAGTATTTTAAAATCTCTGTCTTATTCTCTGATACCTGAAAGGCTGGAGGCTCCTTGAATCGAGTGTCCACGATCTTCCTAGGCTCAGGTCCCCTGTAGGAGGAGAAATCCATCCCCTCCTCAAGAGGACTGAGATACTCCTCATCAGATGTGATGGGACTGCTGACGTCCATGGGTACACCAAGGTTCCCACGCTGGTCCTGACTGGGCTCTGTGAGAAACACCAATGAGATTGGAATGGATTTTACAAGCAGTACTTTCAGATTTGCATTTGCACATGTCCACACTTGGGAAGATTTTCAATGAATATAGTCAACATTTATCTCAATAACACTATAAACAAAATCTGCAGGACAATATGTTTTGTTTTTTGTTTTTTTCCAGAAAACAACATCACAGATGTGAAATTCACAGAGAATTACTTTTTGCCTTTGGCTCTGACAGAGAGAAATGGATTAGAAAGGTGAAGGGTTAAAGACATGGGCCGAATACAAACCAGCATCCCTGAGGAGAAAGGATACTGTAATCCCAAATCCAATTTCATAAAAGTCCAATGACAATGGGAATGCCAGTTTTAGGGACAGATTGCTTTCAAAAACCATCACAAAAACAGAGGACGAAGAATATATACTCAGAAAAGTGTCCAACAACAAATTTGTTATGCTATAGGAAATTTTCTATGCCATTCAGATGATCAGAAGAGATGAATTTAAAGCTGTATGCATTACACTCTACAATTTACAAAAGAAAAAATACAAATCAAACCTGTAATACTTCTGGACTACAACAAATTTGTGTGATTGCTATGACCTTGCAATCATTTTTTACATTTTTTTTAATTGTTTAATTTAAAATTAATTTTAAATGGTTTGATTGTAAAATGTATGCTTATGTTTAACTTTAACTATTCTAGACAGATCACATTAAAACAAAACGCCTTATGAAACACTGCTCGTGTACACTGAAAAGTTTACAAAATGTTGACAAAACTTTCAGTAAATCATCTCTTTCAGAATGCACATTCTCTTCCAGCAAAACTGACTAAAATGATTGATGACTTGCTTTGTATTAATGCCACCTGCCAAGGAGGATGGTTCATACTGTAGCTATGATGTAAACTAAATGCTATGGGCTATTTTACCCTGAAATCCTTCTGTAAGTCCCATTTCAACTTCCTGTTTCAACAAACGGGAAAGAAAAAAGTGCTTGCCAAGCCATTTCATAGTGTCTTTAAGTTGCATCCATTCAGTCTAAAACTAAACTGCTGATATTGATTTTTAAAAAGGACATACAGAAATAAGCTACAGTATGGAGAGTCATTCCTTAAGCGAGATACACGTGTAAACACTTGAAACCATTTGCCGTGAGAGGCCTGAAGCAAAGCTGTGCAGTGAGACTCGGCCATGCATGTACCAGAAGAAAAAATAGACACCGTGTCTCTTCTTACAACAGCTTAGAACATACATATACATTACCATGAACTCGGGTATGATTCTAATTTCAAAGCGGTAACATTTTTAAGAACTCCAACGGCTTAAAGACAGTGATTCATTTAACTTTACTCTAAAGAAAAAAAAAGAATAAAACTTTTAAACAAACAGGGTATCCAAAAGTAGCTTAAAAAATAGGAAAGGATGGTCAAACTCTGTAATATTGTTCTATTCTCTGGAAATCCACTTTTACAGTCCTCTTCCCTATGTACTAAGTACTTATTATAGATATTACAATAACTGGGTAAGAACTAGGTACTAACCCTGAACCAACCCCTAAACTTTAACTTAACCCATGTAGTTACCTTATATTAACCAGTACTTTCTTAGGTAAGTACACATAAGTGCACGTACAGTACTGTAAAATAAAGTGCAACCCAAATTCTTGAACACAAACCTACCTGGCCCTGATCCTTCAGCCAGACCTCAGCCATGCACTAAGCCGACACCGAGGGCACCAGCGCATGTTCAGTCCTGACAGTATTTGTCTTAATATGTCAGCACCTTAGATTTGCACCTTAGTGAATGCCCTCGGATTTCAACTGGTAATCTGGTGTAGACACTACCCTCCCTTGCTCTTTCTCTCTGGCTCTCTCGCTTTCTATAAGACACTACCTCTCACTTTCACATCAGAGCAAACAGATGCAGATGTCCTCCCTTTTTTCCATTCAAGTCAAAGGAACTTCCATAAAATACTTATCATAGCAACCATCCTATTTATATGCCTCTTACAAACTCTCTCACTTCTGCTGTAGCTCAACAAACTTATGGTTTCATGAACTATAAAGAAAATGTCTTTCATGCAGGTCTTTCATCTGTCGATAAAAGCATTCTTGATTTCTCAGGAACAACTGTCTGTCGTGTTATTGTGGAAAATAAAAGCCTACTTGGCTAATGGCAGGTTTAACAACAAGCTGTCAATGAAGTAATACAAGGATCCACTATATATGAGATTATTAAGAGATCGTTTCATGGAGGAAGGAGCGCTAAAAATACCCCTGGTATTCACCGCCCTAATAAGGTAAAGCTTCTCTTTCTCTTTCTAACCATTAGAACAAACAAGGGTCCACTAGAAGAATATTAGAATATGTACTCAGACATCTCCATCAGACAAATGTTATTTCTTTTTTGTAATTTCTGCAATGATCCCTGAATTACTTAAGAATTGAAACATGGTAAAATGTGTTAAATAAAACCTAATGTTAAACAGAAACATTAGGAGAAAAAAAATACACTACATAAAATCAAATAGAATACGTTACTTTATCGTCCTCAAAGTAGAACATTTATCTTCGGTTTCACCATGCAATTTAAATAACACAACAACAACAACAGCAACATAAAAACAGTAAAAAAGACATCATAAAAACAAATGTAAACATTAACCTTACTGTACACTTCAACAAACACAAACATAAATTCATTCTCATATGTACATATAAAATAAAACGCTAAAGAAATAATAATAATGATGATAATAATAATAATAATAATGCAATTCCATACTTTCTTTTTAACACCAGCAAATGAAAGCTACTTCCACTTGCCAATTTTTTTGTTAAACAAAGCAACTGAAGACAGTAAGTAGTGGCTATGACTAACATTTCCCATTTGTCCAGTCTCATCAACGTATGTGCTTCCATCTTTTTTTACCACTCATTATGAGGCCAGCACGCAGTTAAACAATTCATATGTTCAATTTAACCTCTGGGTTGCTATGGTAACTATTCAGGCGGAACCATAGTGGGAGAACAAGAGAGATCTCAAGGAGAGAAGGAGAAAGCAAAGAAGCACAAAGAAAATAACAGAGGAGGCAAAACAGAAGCACTGTGCAACCAAACAGAGTGATCAAAACAGAGCTGTCAGTGAGGAAAATGTTTTATGGTTAATTTAATGATTATTTTGCTTTAAGGGTGATTTAAACACCAACACAAAGATGCAAACCCTGCAGGGCTGCATGTTGACAGAGTGACTCACAGCCTTTGATCCTACATGGATATCTGAAGGTACTGAAATTCACTCTAAAATCCCATACGTTACCCTTTAAACTCCCACATCCTCAACTCAAGTTGGAAACACAATATGCTCATCCTTGCTGCTCAAAAGTATATGCTCAAAACATTCACTTGGAACCTTTCTCTGCATGGTTTAAAACCAAATATCTAGCTTAAGGCAAGTAATATGTTTAAAATGATCTGATGCTTCTGATTTGATACTAGACATAAAAAATGAGGAAACCTAATAGCTGTCTTCTAAAAAGATGAATGGGCGTTCGTGCACACATGCTGTGACGAAGAAACCTGAATTCCTTCATTTTCATTGAGATTTGCAGCGACATGAGTGATGGCAACCATTGGCGGTTGCCACAATCCTGAGCAGAGTTCAGCTTTTTGGCAATAAAAACGAATGCGGTGAACAATAGGTCTGTCACCTGATCCAGCGGTTGAGTAGGAATGGCAACTAGCAACCAACAGCAGAGCAACATTCCGCCAGTGTGAAGGAACAGCTTCACCGTATAACACTCACCTGATTTGATGAAAAGAGTAGCGCTGCTGGACACCTCGCCCACCTCGTTGGTAGCGGTAACTGTATATGTTCCTGCATCACTTGGCTTTGTCCATTTGATGAGCAACGAGTGCCTTTCTCCCTCTACCTTTACAACATGGGTTGCGCTGTTCTTGATCTCAGTATTGTCTCTTTTCCATGTAACTGTATATATATAAAAAAAGTCTTTGTTACCTCCAGTAGCAAAATAATAAAGGCTAGAAAGTACAGCCTTATTCCTGAGACACCCTGAATTAGCTCAAAAGTAGCCTGTTCAAGTGTTGCTGTCTGAACATAAAGAACTGATAGTACTGCTGAGCTGACAATTTGCAAGCTGTTGCCTTTACAGATTGTACTTTTGAGTGAATGATTCAGAGTCAACAGGGACTACACCATGACTGCCTCCCTGTGATGCTCGTGTATTGCAGTTTCAAGTCAGCTATGCAAGATGCTAAAGGTTCTGTTTGAAGTTATTACAGCAGGAATAAACTAACCTTCGGGGAGAGGGGTGCCACTGATGATGCATTTTAAAAGGACCTCTGTTCCAGTGGAGGCCACAGTGTCCTGAAGTGGAAACTCAAACACAGGAGCCTCTAAAGGATCCTCTCCTGCAGACACATACGAGTCGTCTGAAGATTCTGTAATAGCAAAAGAGATATGTCAGAACCAATAGATGTGATATTCCTCAAGTGTAATATCTAGGGCTGGGTATTGACACAAATTTCACAATTCGATTCGATTTCGATTCACAAGCTTGCAATTCGATTCGATTTCGATTACGATTAGATTCGATTCAATATCGATTATTTTGGATATCAGGTACAATACATTGCAAATTTTCTCAAGGAAAACAAATCTCTTAACTATTATTGTAACTGGGAGTCAGTTGTAGCCTATAGGCTTCATTAGCCTACTATAATATTGAAGGTAAAAATTTACTTATTTGTATACAAACACTTAAAATACAATTTTATTTATTTTTATAATAATAAAGTTATATGAAATTATATACAAATTTAAATGGTGGCTGTCATAAAAAACTTTCCAGATTTATTCAAACATGCATTAAATATTGAAGAACATTAAACATTATAATGAATATGTAATATGGTGCATATATTTACCAAAATGCTCCTCTCTAGAGTACCTTTTTTTAGCTGACTAACAAGTTTATGGTCACTGGATATATGGTTTTTCTGAGGTAAATGTGACGTTACATGACATTGTTTACTAACTTCTTTCCACGTTTGAAACAGTGATTGAGCGATTCCATGAGACATGATACGGACTTCGATAAGTTGTACTCTATCTTTTAACACACTTTCAGATGCTCATTCATGTTTATTTCGCGCTGTAACTGGTGTTATTAATGCGGAAGAGTTGCTTCCGTTGCTTCTGTTGCTTCTCTTGAGCTGAGCTGCGTCGGAGCGATCTCACGCCACAGCGCCAAAACGGTAATTATGTTTTTGAATTTCGTAAGAAAATGGACGTAATTTGAAATCTGAGACTTTGTTTCATATCAATAATAACAAAGCACAAAGATGATTGTGATTTATTGGATTGGATGCGCGCAACAATATTCCATTCATTCATCAACTGAAAACAGGATGACTATCGATTCTTGGGATTTAAGAATCGATATCGTTTCGTAAAAATGAGAATCGATTACGATATTTTTTGCCCAGCCCTAGTAATATCCAACTTGGATATTACAAAGTCAAAGATTTGCATCCCACTGGATATGCCTTAATTTACCTAATTCAGGGGACATTGGTCTTTGTCTGCGTCCTCTTCCTCTGCTTCTTTGGGGTCTTTCCTCTTTACCAGTGCCACTTTTCACAGCCTTTTCATTCTTTTCTGGAGGTGTATCCGTCTCCATTGGCTCCTCTTCGATAATAATTTTTGGTATGGTGAGCTTTGGTGCCAATGGAAGAGGAGTCACATCCAGCTCCATCTTTTCCTCAGATGAGGAAACTCTTGGAGGTTTGGGGGGAGCTTGGACAGGGCATTCTTGAATGGCTACCGTTTCTCCTTGCACCAGAGGACTTTCAGGCCTTCTTTCCAGTTTTCTCAGTGTGACCTCTATTGGTGTCTTCCTATGCATTGACTCATCGTCTGGTTGAGGAACTTCCTGAACACGAACAACACGTTTTACCAGTGGACTTGCAGGTCTTGGTTCCAATTTGCGTAATGTCATCTCCAAGACATTTCTGGATGGAGATGCAGCTCTTCCTCGAGAGCGCTCTTCAGCCATGGCAGTTATCTCTACAGTTGGAGACCTTCGAGGACTATCTCTGCTTGGGCTTGGGCCACGAAGTCTTGGAGATCTTTGTCCGGGTAAATCAGAAAGTGACATGGCCTCTGGAGGGGATGGTTCATGCCCAAATGTGCTTACCATCTTGGTAGATGGGACAAGCAGATCACTTTCAACTTTTTCCAATGGTTGTTGTGCCAGCTGATCTTTTCGTCTGCGAGACGGTGATTTCGGAGGTGATCTTTCTTTGGCTTGCTCTCTCTCTCTCATCTCTTGCTCTCGCTGAGCACGCTCTCTATCCTGCAGCTTTTGAAGAACCTGAGGTGGGATGGGCTCTACCTTCCCTATAGGTTGCCTGCTCCTGTGAACAGTAGAGAGCTGGTCTGTTGAGAAGGATTTCTTCATATGTGGTTTACCGACAAGTTTTTTGATGCGCTGGAGCTCCTCTGTGAACTTGTTCTCAATGTCCTGCACCTTCTGGGAGTAACGGGGTCTGTCCTCCAGGGAAGCAGCCCGCTGTTTGAACATAGTCCTTCTCTGGGCTGCATCTGCCTTCAGAGCCTCACGTAGGTCTTCTTTGGAGCTCTCCCTCGAGATCCCCAACCGGCTCCCTCCTTCATCAGAGTCAATAGACGAGGCTCTATTAAATCCAGCCCAAGAACGTCCGGATATAGATCCCTCTGGGTTATCAATACTTCTTCTGCGCTCTTCAAAGACTCGCACCTTCTCAAAGATCTTGGAGCTAGCTCTCATCAGTTTTGGTGAGGGCCGAGGTGTAAGTTCCTTGCGGGAATACTCGCTGACGGGGGTTTGTGGTCGGGAGTCTTGAGCACTACTCTGAGACATGCCTGAGGATTTGGGTTGCTTAATCTTCTCCTCAAATTCTCCTGGTACTGTGTCTTGATATTCAGTTGGTACGACAACTTTCTTGCGTGGGGCTAGGGGTGTGGCAGGGGACGAACCAGAACGGCTGAGCAAAGGAGAGGCAGTAGAGCGGCCAATTTTGGGGGAAGGGGGTGGTAGGACTTGAGGGGGAGATTCCCTCGAAACTTCTTCAGATGGGCTCCTAAAAGAAGGTGTTTGAGGGAAATGTTCTGTTAGAGTATGGGGTTATGCAAGGGGTGAGCCCAACTGTTTGGATAAGGACTTTGGAAGAGGGGCCAGAGAGGCTAATTTCTCTGATGAGGGATCTTAAATGGGACTGTCTGCATGTGTTTGTGCGCAAGTTAATTCAAGTCTACTTCTGCGAATGTCTTAATTTGAGAAATAATTTTTTTAATAAGAGTGATGTGAACCTTCATAATTTTCAAATTTCAGGAGAGATAAATAAAATCAAAAATGATTATGAGCTTCTCTTAACTGATAAACTGAAATATAAAAATAATGTGAGGGGATTCATGAGGGAGAGCATGAATAAAACGTATTCCATTAATCTCGGAGTGACAGTCAAGAAAAGATTTATATGTAAAATTACACTATACCTATAAGACTAAGAAATCAGAATTCTACCTTAAAACAAATTGTAATTTATTTGTCTTATAATTTACGACACAACTGAATGCGCAAAAATAATGTAATATTAGCACATGACAGATTAATTTATGCCTACTAGTCCTATACCTTCCAAAATCACTGGGCTAGACCACCACACATCACTGGATATCTACAGGAATAAATCAAGAGTCACTTGCCAGTGCTAGGAAGGAAGAGGAAAACAAGAATTAGAGCGGGCACATAACTATTAAATGATGAATCATCAAGAATACTGCTAAAAGGGGTCTAATTCAAAATGGCTGTGCACTAGAAAATGTCTGAAGAGCAGTAAAACATAAAAATCTTTCTTGTTTACACAGCACAGACCAAACTGCAATAAACTTGCAGAGCTGATACAGTACTGTGAATCCAATCAGTGTAGCTTCCTTCCCATCCGGCAGTTTGACAAACCTATTCTTGTATTGTATATCCAGTGCACTATAATGTGTAAACATCTTCCATGCAGCATCAAAATCATGCGAAAACAAAGCACAAATTTGGTTAAAACAGAGGGATGATCCTTAGAAAATGTGTGATGTTAGTAAAGTATGACAAAACCAGCAACTGGCAGTAGCAGTTCTAGATGGTTCACTATACTATTCAAGATAAATAGTATCTTGTATATATAGTATACAGTCTATTGTATTTTTTGGCTTTACTTGAGGGAATAATACTCAACACATCACAGTGTTTTAGACTGCACTTTATTTGAGATCATTACCATTGAAACACTGATGTTTAAAGTTTGAAAAAAATGACAATTTTTTTTGTACAGAGCATCTCAATCTGAGAGTTCTTACAAGATCTATACCCTCCTATCTTTGCGAGTCACTCAAGGCATCATGTGCATGCATGCAAGAATTCATGCTATGCAGTTCACCGAAAACAGCATGCACAAAAAACCAGGGGGAAACCGAAGGGGTCGATGATACCTAACACAAAAGTGATGCAAGCATGTTTAATGCAAACTTTGTTCAGCTTCAATTTTGCATCGACTGCTGTGCGAGTAGAAAACTAAAAGAATTTGCATATGGATAATGGGGGTCAAAGGAAAGTATGAACTAAATGAAAATAAATCTAGATGAGGAATGAAAAGGCAATAACGGTGTGTGAGGGAGGTGCTGTATTATGCTTAACTAAACTATTTTTGTCTCAACCTGTAACCTCTCAATATTTTGAGCTACACATTATTAGTTTATTTTTAGTAGACAGAAATTCAAAGTTCTTTAAGAGAGTAATGCTAGGTATAACTTTGTCAGCTTAAACCTTAATTTTACCATTACTTTTATTATGATGTAAAGTAAAATGGTAATGTTTTAGTGACATTAAAACAGAATGAGTGTACAGGCAATGGAAGATGCATCACCTTAAGCTTACTCAGCAATTACTATTTTGGAGTTTAAATGCTTTGTCCTCAGATTTAACGGTTTGGCCTACAGCAGCACTTCTACAGAAAGTCTATTCTTAGACTCCTTTAGCAGCTTCCAAAAAATCTTGACCTGCACAAAAGGTCATTGTGCTCTCAGCATCTCAGTTTGTACATGATGTGACACAGATCTGACAGAGTATAAGTTGGCTGCTTTAAAGGCCAGGTCATTACCTGACAGTGCCCTGCGGCTGCCCTCTCTTAGACAGAGCCATGCCTTTCTTTAAGGTTAGGCACAAAAAGGAACAGCCCATCATTACCAATCTCTGTTTAACACATTCATGATACAAATGAGCAGCAAATCAAAAGCAGAACCAAACAACAGGGTGGAAAACAGAAACTAATGTATAACAGCGGGTTTGAAAATATGCAAAGCTTGGTATTGTTCAATGCTAAACAGAGTGGAATGAAATTTGAAAATTTGGTTTATAATAGACTAAGAAAACTAACATTTGAAGGTGGGTTTGAGTTGGTGTTAAGAGTGTTACAGTCAACCCTGGCTCAAACATGGGTGAAGAAGAGTGCTTCGGAGGGATGAATGACACAGAAGATACAATAAGAAGATTGCCCTCTTTTCTTTTTTAACAATATCTACACTTACACATCATAGCCAGCAACTAAAATAAAACTTGTCAAACATCAAATGTGATTCTGGCTTTTGTCCAATAACTAACAACACAGTTTAAGTTCAATTGTAAGAATGAAATAAGTGACACAAGCAATTCAAATCCAAGACATACAACCAACTACATAGAAAAACACCCATCACGGCTCACACATCTTCAACTTTTACAACCAGAAATTTATCTAGAATGACGTATCATCAAATTATGACTCCAGATTGGCTCATCTGAGGTAACAAATCATCTGTGCTGTTTGTCACCAATATGCAGAGGAAAAACAGAGAGAAAAAAAATTCAGCAACAGTTTTGTAATAAAAATAATCTCGAATATTTTGAACCCTTGTTAATCATGAAATCAAATCTCTGAGATTAACATAAAATATATGCAAGATAAGTTATATATACTGTCTGACACTATGAAATGAATATGAGCATCCACTGAAGTTGTTTAGTGTCATTTTAATAAAGCTCTGCAAAAATATTAAAAAAAAACTTTTGCTGTGCTGCCACTTGCAAATGAGTCACATATAAATGTAAGGCTTTTGGCAGCTCACACAGCCCTTACACTCTGTGGGCTGAGCTGAACCTCATCCAAAAACAGAGAGCCCACTCACTGTATCTTCTGTCATTCCTGTGGTGATGTAAGCTGCCTCATGGGGCCACCAAAACGCACGGCTCAGATACCAAGAGAGACAGAGGAGGAATTACAGCCTGGGTCTTGTTCTCAGTCCCCTCCCATCTTTAGCACTTACAAGGGGACACCATGTTAGAGCAAGGGTCTCTTGTGACTCTGTGATGGGGTTTGTGGTTGTTTATCTATTGATGAGGGATCTTTATATATCTGTGTTTTGGTCTGCTTATTGTGGGCTGTAGCTAATTGCGATTTATTTTAGCTTGGGAAGGTTTACTTACAGGGGTACAGAAAAAGTCCTTCCTCTATAAAGACTGAACGTGCTACCATAGTAATCGCTAGCTAAAGACACACTTTCCTCAGACCCCCAACCCGGTCGGGATAGATTGGCGCGTGACGCTCGAATCAGAGGCTCGACCCCTAGGTGCCTGATCTGGGTGCCCGTCGGCTCCCGGCTGTTGGCTTGCCTGGCTGATTGCGGCCCCGGAGCTCTTGATCCCAGGGCTAGAGCTTCTTTCTCCAACACTGTGGTCTCACCGGAGGCCCAGCGATCGCTTGCATCCGGGGCGACATCCATCATTCTCTCACCTGCGGGAGAGCCAAAATGGGAACAAACAGAGTAAATTAAATTTAAGGCAGGATGCTCGACGTACTAGCGTTTTCATGGGCGTATTCATCCACATAACCAAAAAATGCAAACAGCAGAAATTAGTTTCTTTCAGTTACACTTTTTTTCCCTTTTGCTAACATTTTCTTTAAACTACATAAAATGCACCAAAAAGCAAATATTTATTAAACTGGTCATATCATGAGAAAAACTAAATGTTCCTTGATCTTTAGATATTATAGTTTATTGTACTAAAAAAACACTACAACTTCAAAAAACTAAATGTGCTTTGCAAACTTAACAGACCATTTATCGAAACAAAGCCGCTAAAATTATCATTTTAAAATTCTGCAATTTCTGAAGTCAAAAACCAAAACTGTTTAAATCTATATTAGACTCGAGAGTCGACGATCGAACGATTTTTCTCTTTTCACATGCAAAGTGGGCATTTACATAAAAGTCTTAGAACAATAGCAACAACAAAAAATTAAAACTAATTCTAATTATAAGAGAGTGCAGAATGGTTGTGAAAAGGCAAATTATGACCATTTTGGTTACTAACATTATAACTGGACCTCAGATATAGAACCTCAGAACGAGAGATAGAACGAGAGATAGAACAATAGATAGAATGAGATAAAACGTGCGATAGATAGAACGACATTTATAGAACGATAGAATAAAAGATAAAACACTAGATAGAATAATAGATAAAACACTAGGTAGAATGAAAGACAGAACGCTAGATAGAATGCTAGATAGATAGATAGATAGATAGATAGATTGATAGAACCCTAGATAGATAGATAGAATGCTAGATATATAGAATGCAAGAAAGAACGAGAAAACGACAGACAGAACGATGGATAATGTAAGTGAGTTACATGAGCATGCATTCAGAGGTGTGACGAATAAAGCCCAGGTGATGCCTTTCAGCTGCAAGCTGTGTTGAAGCAAAGTCCCAGCTGATGGCTTCAGAGCCCGTGTAATTCACAGTGACTGAATGGATTAGACTGCAGTCAGGAAGCATCCATCAAAATCAATGACAATGGGCCTCCGCCCACCTCTCTACGCCTACCATAACAGATCAAATCAATCACTTATTCCACTACGGAAATCATACGCTCCACCAAATCCTGACACATTTATTCCTCCAGTATCTCTTTGTTTGTAAAATTGTTGACTTTCATTTTGTAGAAAGTTTTTGGATCTTACAACTGTATGTTATGCGTTGTGAAGACAAGAGCATCATTCATAACAGCGCTAATGACAAACCAAGAATTTAGAGTGCAATTCAAGCTCCATTGCTTGTGGTGCACTTTTCTAAAATCTATCTTTGTTGAAAGCTGCGTTGTACACAAGATAAATGAATTGCAATGTTAGACGCTGAGATCAAAATGGATATTTATATACAGGGCATGCTGTTCTCAAACCTTTTATTTCGAAACTGAAATCGAATAAATATCACTCTATTCTTCTCTTCTAATTTTTGTCCCCTCTCGCGATGATGAAAGAAATGGAAATATTGTTCATCCAGCCTGTAAGTGTTTCAAATACACTCCCAACCACTTTCCCCAAGGGATAACGGGAAGGCTTTTGTCATAATACATACTGACAACTGAGAGTTCAATTGCCTATACTCCGCAAAGGGACTAAATAGAATCAAGAGAACAGGCCTCAGAATTTTGTCTTTGTAAAC
The DNA here is from genome assembly GCF_949319135.1 of Squalius cephalus. Lineage (NCBI taxonomy): Eukaryota > Metazoa > Chordata > Actinopteri > Cypriniformes > Leuciscidae > Squalius > Squalius cephalus. The sequence continues at coordinate 8,995,104 of NC_137130.1, forward strand.
ACATCCATGCTTCTCCTAGACAATTTATATTCATGAATATCTTAGACACAAAAATAGAAAAAAGGTGTAATGAGGCAGAATATACAAGCTCAAATGCAAAAATCAACCACGTTTGACCTCCAACCAAGAATATTTTTGTGTAATACCTTACATCAGATGACATGCATACATTATATTGTGATCTCATTAGTATTCATAAGTTTTCATACTTGAAGAGTGGTTCAAGCACACATACGTTTTCGTACATTTGGATAGACACTAAGGGCCAGATTTACTAAAAGCTTGCACCAGCGAAACATCTTTTGATGTTAAAAAACTACTGTCAGGATTTACTAAACACACGCAGTGAAAAATTTGCGCTGAAAAGGCGTGGACACAGTTGTTTTTGCGGCTGACCTTATTGCAAATGCATTTGCAGGAGTTTCCGTTTCAGATACAAAATTTATGGGAGGAGAGTGTTTAAATGAATAACGCAAGGTGATTTACTAAGATCTGCGCTAGTCAATTTACTGGTATTTGCACCATTATTTAATGCCCCCAAAAAACATGTCTTAAACCAGACGCTAATTTTGGTAGATTGCGTTGGTCATTATGGAAATGATCCGGCTGCATCTGTGTTCTTTCATTTGCACGACGTCAGTAGATCACACGCAGAACTTTCTACTCCTATCCTCTGTGCTTTTAAAGGGGGCATACACTATGCGATTTCAGCAAGGTTACCAACTCACACTGTACTAGTAGATAGCATGCGATGTAAAGCCAAAGCTCACGATCTATGTGCTCACACTATACGGTCCGATCGTCGAGTTGCGACTTGACTGCTCACACTATACGTGTGAAATATGCGCGATAAACTAGATGACCCAGAGATATCGTGAATATCTATCAATATCTAGAAGATTTAGCATTTCCAATGTATGTATTAAATTATTATTATTGCAAGCAGGGATGGGCCGAGAGCCGTGAGAGAACGGCGGGAGGACGGTTGCGTGATTTATGAAGAGCGCCACCTGAGCGCTGCACCGGTCTCATATCTCTCACGGAGGAGCTTCGGAAGCATAAAAAGAGAAGCGATGACAGTGAAGGACGAGAGAGGACCAGGCCTGGAATATTTTACATTATGTTTTGTTTATGTGTGTGTGCGGCAGTCGTTTGTGGCTTGCTGTTGATGTGTGAGCTTCTGTTTGCTGTTACCTCTTTATTTATACTCCTCTGATCTGATCCAGATCTGTGATAAGAAATGACTAGAGATGTACCATAATGTGTGATTTATATCAGAGTGATCTTCTAAAAACATCTTAAATAAGCATAATGTGTGATTTAAGTCACCTTAATGTCAACTAAGGCTATTGCTAACATTTTACATCAAATATCACAGATATACAAAACTATCGTATGGCTACAGAGGACCAGGGGCCGTATTCACAAAGCATTTTATCTTACCACTAGGAGTACTCCTAAATCGCACTAAAAGATTTTAGCTAGGAGTTTTCTCTTAAAAGTTATTCAAAACGCCTTTCAGACCTACTCTTAGTAAAGAAAAATGACAACTCCTAAACTAAGAGTGAGTCTTCGTTGCTATGGATGACGTCATTACTCATGCACGAGCTTGACTGAAGTGACCACCTTGATTGGCTGATGATTGTAACGCGGGAATGATTCCAAACACCTCCCCTACGATGATGAGTGACAGGTGACAGGTCTGAGAATGCGTGCGCTACACAAGTAGTGCGAAGGACGGAAGATGATGAATAACTGAATAAATAGCCTAAATGAATAAAGAGTATAAGGCAAAACAAATAGCCTAGTAGCCTAATGAAACATATGGATTGATGCAATATCTTTGCAACATTATTGAATTAATCTGTCACTATATGCCTCTGCCTACGTTTGCAAAGAGAAGAACATTTTAATTTGATTCATAATGAAACGTTACAATTAGTTTACATGCAATGAGTAGCCTAGTTTTGGTTGTTGTTGGTGGCGTTATTGCATCCCTAGTTATGCCTACAATGCAAAATTGTTCCCTCGCGATTGGAAGCTCCTGTAGCCGCCGCATACGCATTTCAAAACATCGCAACGTGAAATGCCACAAAAAGCGGTTTGTGAATAGGTCTTAGTGAGTTAGGAGTCCTCTCGACTTCTTTTAAGCTGTCCCAGGTTTAGGTGCTACTTTTAGGGCTAAAATGCTTCGTGAATTACTCTTAGTCAAAAAAATTAGGAGTCCTAAAGCTAGGAGTGACAAGTCCATTATTTTTAGGAGTTGCTCCTAAATTCGCCAGTTAGGAGCTACTTTTAGCCTTAAAATTCTTTGTGAATACCTGGGCCCGTATTCATAAAGATTCTAAGAATCCTCTCAGAAAACTCTTAATTTAGCTTAAAAACTTTTATGTAGGAGTCTTAGCTTAAAAGCGATTCGGGACCGATCTGAGAGCAACTCTGAGTAAGGAAAATACAAAAACTTTTATCTTAGTGAGGAGGCGGGGTTGACCCCGTTGCTATGTATGACACAATCTTTTGAAGACTGTGATTGGTTGGTTGTCCAAGAAGGAAAAAAAAGTGATTTTAAGTATAGGGTCTATTCTAAGCCTCCACTTTGAACTTACATGCGTAATTTTTCCTATTTGATCGTTCTCTCTCTCACACACACACATTATATATGTGTATATAAATCCTTTTTTTTACCATGCTGTTGATTTCCTATAAGGTATTTGATTGCTTAGAATGATAAAAATTGTTCCACTCTTTCCAGTTACACTGATTGCTGGCATGTCTATTTAAGTGGTGGTTTGAATGTTGGTTTTAATGTATCAAACATGGAATTTTCCCAGTTGCCAAATATCGTAATGTAGTGATTACTTTCATTTCAGACGCTATGGCATTTCTGCGCTGTGTTGGAGATATTAGCGTGTCTCTAAAAAGATCAGTCACAAACATGATCCCTGCACGATCTAATCTATAGCGTCTTATTAACTCACTGTCATCCATTGTCTGCAACATATTTCTTCTCCCTCTTCGTCTTTCTGCCATTTTCTCCTCTGCTAAAGAAACTCTTAAGCCTCTTAAAAGTCCTCGTCCGTGCTCCTAACAATTTTGACCTTAAGACCTCTTTTAAGGGTTAAGATGCTTTCTGAATTACTTTTTTCTTTACTAGGAGTTTTTCTTTAATTTTAAGAGTAAACGCCCACATTTCTAAGAATTTTCTTAGAATTTTGTCACTAGGAGCTACTCTTTGCATTAAGATTCTTTATGAATACGGGCCCTGGAATCTATCGCACAAGTTGTATAGACTACTTACTTTTGTTATGCTTTCATGCTGTTGCTGTTTTTTAATGTTGTTGTTTTTTTTTAAGCTTGACAGCTGTGGTTATGAACTGCCATTGTAGGGAAAAGATTGTCCTTTTGTGTGCCACAAAAAAATAACAGAATAAAGGTTTGGAACAACTCCCTTGTCCTCCCTCCAGGATGTCATCATCTCCAGGGTGAGGAAAAGGGCAAAAATACTAAAATCACAAAACCCACACACTCAATGTCTGAATGAAACAATATATTTTTACTTCGGTACAGACCACTGGGCACCTGAACATCCAGGAAGAAGAAATTCCCATCTCCATCTAAAACAGTTAATGGCCACTACTGTGTGCTCTATTACTTTTTACTGTTCAATATTATATTAGGCATTTTGCAATAAAAATGTACATTATGTAATATTTATATAGTTACACCGTTGAAACACAATGCACACAGTTAATATTTCTGTTTACTCAATCTAAATGCTTATTCTCTTGCACTGTATCTTGCATTTAATATATGTAAGTGCTCAGAGTTCCTGTAAACCATTTCATTTTCATTTTATTGGAAAAGCTATTCCTTTAATGGTTTGTACAGTACAGTGCATACACTACCATTCAAAAGTTTCAGGGTGGTAATATTTTTGAATGTTTTTGAAAGAAGTCTCTTATGCTCACCAAGGCTGCACTTATTTTATCAAAAAACAGTAAATTAATATATTTATAAAGGTAACAGTAATACTGTGAAATTTGATTAATATTAATATATTTTAAAATGTCATTTTTTCCAATGATGGCAAAACTTCAGCTATAATCAGTGTCATGTGATCATTCAGAAATCATTTTAATATGATGATTTGGTATGGCAAGCCATTTTAACATTTTAACACACGAATTTGTCACTTTATTCATGCTACTACTATTTATTTTTTAGATATTAGTACTGTATCTATTCCATTAGGTACTAGTACTTATTCATTTGCTACTAGTGCTTGTTTTTTAGGCACTAGTACACTAGTACTAGTATCTTTTAAAAAGGTACTAGTATCTAAAGTTTAAACTTACTGACCCCAAACTTTCAAATGGTTGTGTATCTGTTATAAAGTAAATGTTAATAAGCTCTGCTATAATATACATCTAAAAGGGATAGTTCACCCAAAAATGAAAGTTCTGTCATCATTTACTCACCCTCAAGTTGTTCCAAACCTGTTTGAATTTCTTTCTCCTGCTAAACACAAAAGAAGATATTTTGCGGAGTAACAGCTGATGGGCCCCATTGACTTATATAGTATGGAAAAAAATTACGCCCATCAACATTCTTCAAAATATCTTCTTTTGTGTTCAACAAGTAAAATGACAATAGAATTTTCCTTTTTGGGTGAACTATCCTTTTAAGACAGAACTGTGTTTGAAAGGTTGACTGTTGACATAGTACTGTAGTTCATTTGAAAGTGTCTTTTACCTGCATGCACTCGTTGGCCCTCATCCGGAAAACCTCTGGCTCCTTCTTTAGCTTCCAGGGGTATTTGTGGCTCAGCGGCTTCGTCTTCTGTAGTCTCAGAGTCTACCACAAAGAAACAAAACATTAAGTCAGAAACCACCATCTGTAATGATAACGGACATCAAACCAAGCAAATAAAATCATATGACCTTTTAAATAACTTGTTACTTTCTTTGACGAAAAGTGCATCACTTGAGTAAGAAAAAGCAATCGCCACATAGTGATAAGTGAAATTAATAAATAGAAATGTGTTTGAATTAGAAGCATCGTGGGGAACAAGGGGATGAACCACTTCATTGAGCCCAAAGATGAAAACAAACATTACCATAACTTTGCTTCCGACAGGAGCGGAAAACTTCGCTTCCATAGTGGCAGAGGAAAGAAGCAGACAAGACATCACCATTACTATAGAGACGAATCCCATCCCAGTAAAGAGATAAGACAGCAACAAACTGCTGAATGGACACATTTGCACCGTTTACTGGTCCTGGTTGACTAGTACTTGCTGCTCAACATCACTGCCATTTGCTTTTGCTTTGTTTTCTGCGTATAAAACACTTGAGCTTGTAAGGATGGTCAAACAGGCCAATCAAAAAACAAATTACTTACTTAAAGTCTTAGTTATTTAAAGAAAATCTCTGCAAATTAATTTTCAATTATGTTGGATTATTTGCAGATCAAACCCTGTGGGCTCAATCATGCCAGTACAAATTTGTGAAAGGAGCAGCAAATTCCCGATATTGCAAATCAAATATTTTATTTCAGACAAAATAAAGGGTTTTGACTGAGGGTTTTTCAATAATGTATGTATTACATTGTTAAGCCAGTTCATTTTGAATTATCATCCATTTTAAATGAGATCAAAGCTAATTTAGTTGCACAGATGGTACTGTGGTACTATGTATTTCTAAACATTAAGGATTATCAGAAACATTTTAATCCATGAGGTTCATGTAAAAGAAAAAGGAAATACGAATTCCCATGAATAAAAATGTTTTAATAGAGCATGATCTTAAATGGAGAATGCAATAAAGAGTGTAATCCACATTAATTCTGCCTGTCTAATTAATTTTTAAAGCATTATTTCAATTTAAAGACGTTTTATAGGGAGCCATGTCTAAAATCTCATCACATCGGTGCAAAAGTGTCAGCAGTTCGTATAAATTGCTTCAATGATAAGCACTGCTAAGCTTTTTGCATTATTGATGCTGAGATTATAGTGTCTTTGTACATAAAGTGAACAGATTTATTGTCAGGCTCCTCTTTATCAGAGCGAGCAGACAGACAATTCCAGTAAATCTGTCTAGCATGACTTCTCAAATCCAAGCACACAAACACGACACTGAATGGCATCTTTGATAATAATCAAAAACACAATGATTTATTACAAATCACAACAGGAACACAAATTTTAACAACAATGACAATTCCAAAAGATGTACAGTCAGTACTTAAAACTGAGGATGCATTACGTATAGGCTATCGGCAGCATTGGGGAGATGTTTTCAGAGTGTGCAGACTGATATAAAGCAGACTAAATTATTTTATAATTATCAGACATGAATATGAATGATATCCCCATTAGCAGTAATTTATAACAAACACTTATCTGATAGGTAATGGGAGCAGTGCAGCAGCAGAGGTAATTTATTCTCAATTTAGGGCACACAATTTAGATCATATTTGTCTGAACTGAGCACTTCCTCTGATGTAGGCCCTCAAGGTGTCTCTGAAGAGGGCCTTGATCCAGAGATTGATTACAATTACATATTCAAAAGGATCCTAGATGACTTTTTGGGCTTGCCTCTGAGTATCGAAGGTGATAGGAATCCTAAATCTTAATGATTTATCATCAATCTCAGAAGCCACAGAGACTTAGGGCCCTATTTTAATGATCTGAAATGCAAGTATCAAATGCAAAACGCAAGTAACTTTGTGGGCGGATCTCGCAAATCTAAAATGGGTTGGTCTGAAGTAGCTACATTACTCATAGGTGTGGTTTGGGCATAAAGTGCAATAAACCAATCAGAGCGTCATCTCACATTCCCTTTAAAAGCAGGCGCGCTTGTTCCATGGCAGATTGCTATTATAACGACGGATTTGCCAGGCGCACGCCAGGAGCGGTTCACAGCCGACGAGACCGACGTTCTCGTCAGGGCCAATAATTTGGGTACCCAATAATTTGGGTAATTTAATTAATTAACGTGCGTCTGTGGAGGGAAAAGTCTGCTGTGCATCAGGTGCAAAATAGGAATCTTACATGCGTCGGTGTACAAAGTCAATTGCGCTGGGTGCAAGATAGGGCCCTCAGACTTTGTTATTTGTATGATACTTCTAAGTTGGAAACAAATTTTGCAAGTACTCAATGCAGACGCAAATTCTTAAAATACAATTCATAGAAGGCCAAATTAAATCTGTTCATCAGAAAAAGTGAAAATGGACTAAACCGCTCAATTGATATGGATTAACGATCTCTTTATGGATTTTTTGAAGCGTCAAAGGGGTAGTTGCATAGACTGTCAATGGAGGGACAGAAATCTCTCAGATTTTATGAAAAATATTACGAAAGTCTTACAGGTTTGGAACGACATGAAGATGAGTATTTAATGACATAATTTTCATGTTTGGGTGAATTAACCCTTTAACTAAAACTAAAAAAACTTCAACGAAAATTAGAAATGTTGGCTTGGCAAATAACTGAAAGTACTAAAACTTTTAAAACTAAAATAAAATGAATAAAAGCTAAATAAGGCTTTCCTGTAGCTCAAACAGTAGAGCATTGGTGCTTGCAACGCCAAGGTCATGGGTCTGATTCCCAGGAAAAGCAAAAACTGATAAGAATGTAAATGTGTACCTTGAAATGCAATGTAATTTGCTTTGGATAAAAGCATCTGCCAAATGCATAAATGTAAATAATAAAAAAAAATTATTACTTTTGAATTTTTTTGAATTGCAATTCAGTAAAGTCCTCTTCATGTCATTCCAATCAAATTTCCAATTTAACTTTTTGTGTGGCACCACCAGTTCAATTTAAATTCACGCTCATGACTTCAATTCTTCAGTTTGAATTTCTCCCATGTCTGCTAGCAGAGGCATATTGCAAGATTAGCTGCACTCTCTTTCAAAATGTAGAGGGGGAAAAAAAAAATCAATGCATCCTCGATTTTAAACAAAGACCCCACATTAGATGACTGACAGACTCTGAAGAGTTATCATAAAATCTCTCTTGTAATAACCTGTTATCTATAAAGCCAAACACACCATGAGTGAACCTCCCAAATGTTCGGTTAGAGTGTCCGGTTTTCTGGAAAGAGAAAGAGAGAAGAGCTATTTTAGTGGTTGCACAGAATGCTTCAAATATGATAATCACTTCAAATGGGCAAAACAAACAAGTATTTCAAACAGCACACCAGCAGATATCCCCAAAGCTGACTAACAAGAGCTCTTTTGAAACAAGATGCCTGTGCCACTTGTCGGTCTTCAAAAAAAAAAAAACATGTCCGTCTTTGCTCTGCTAACCTAGATTTTAATTCATATGTAGGGCATTGGTGACTGAGAGGCTAAAAAAATGAGCTAGTTTCTTTTGCCAGTCCCTGCGTTGGTGTGCCCGCATGTCACCTTGCATTAAACACATCTGCTAAGTGACAAGTATGAAAGCATCCAGCACAGCTTAAATGGGCTATACGAACTGGTTGATCCTTGTTCTGTTACAAACTGTTATTCCCAGCTTTCAAGCAACACACTGTAAGGCATGTAATTTCTATGTCCATTTCTAAACAGATTCATCTTGTTTAGTGAGAAATGTGATTCTTAGCTTCCCAGTATCGCTTCCTATCCAACTATGTTCACAATGGATGAATATAAACCGAAGCAACACAGAGGACGCATCGGGCAGCGGCTGTCTGTCACTCCCAATCCATTAGTTACAGGGAGAAATGAAATCCTAATGGCTGATGCAGCTGTAATTTCAAACCCTTCTTCTGTGAATCTGTTCCCTAACCGCATTAGTTAAGGACGGCGGCCATCCGTTTCAGAGACTGGTGCCTGGAGCTTTGCGGGGTTGGTGAAGGGGAAAGGCAAATAAAAGTGGATGAACTTTTAGAGGAATTACAAGCACGTCGTTTTAATTCATACGCCTAAGCTCAGTGCTTTCTGCTTGTTGTAAAGAAAACATTTACAAGGCATTAAAACATCTGAATAATTCATAGGCGAAGAAGGATTCATGTCCATGTGATGCTGGTTAGTTTGTCATTAGCCTCTTTGTTTGGCATCTTAATGGACGAAAAGGGTGGTTCCACTTCACCACACAAGTGCCATGCATTATGCAATAGATCTGAATTCTTCTATTGCCTTGATTAGTCAAAACACAACTGCCACAGAAACGCATTTGATGATCAATTCACACATAGAGACGACTATTGACAAAGCCTACGCACACTTGAGTTGCTACAAGTACTGTATAGAATGTATTTCTCGGCTGAAACTCTTTGAAATGCACATTTTCCATTGTATGTAACATTAGATTTATATATTTCCATTGGAAAATATTTATTCTGTTTATCCCATTTTAATGTCCACTAGACAATTACACATCCAGTCAGTTAGAAAAGTAATAGCTCACCATAAAAGCCACATTTTTTGAGGCGCCGTCGCTGTAGAACAAACAACGAAAATAACACACAAAGATTCAGGGATTTATTCTAAATCGCTAACCCCAAGTATGATCAATGATAAATAGGGATGCTTGCCTTTGCGAGCGCCACTAATTACTTCAAAATCAATGAATCCACATAACAATCATTTCCCTAATCAATACTTTAAATGGCAAATATACAGAGAGGAGACTCTGAGGTTGACATAATGTTTGAGCTTTGGTTCTCTCTCCCATGATGTTCTGAAAGCTGCTATAGGAACAGAGGGCCCTTCAAGCTTCAGTTACATTTTCGAAACTGACACTTATCCAAAATGACCTGCCAAATGCACACTCGCTGCTTTGATTGTGAGCAGGCCACTGAGGGAGGATCTTCAGCCAGCCATCTGTGCTGTGAAGAGCTGAGGCAGAAGTAAACACGGACTCAAGCACTCAACGGTTGACATTCAGTGACCATGTTGTATGACAACATCAAGAACGGCTACAAAAAAGACAGAGCTCCGCAACCCATTATTTTTTATGATTATGTAATCCAATTACAAAAGTGATATTAATTGAGTCATCTTTGTCTGTACCTATATGGTTCCAAATTAAATGGAATATCCATAACCATAACAGTATGATAATAATACAAATTATTGTAATAACAAATGATAACAAAATGAACATTGCTTATTAGCTTGATAAATCATTTTCTTCTTCAGCAAGATATTTTTAGAGCTAAATTTATATATTTTCTTAAGAAACTGAGATTGTACAAGCAAACTTTAGGCTGTTTTCAATGCGATTACTAAGATCTTCTGAAATATTTTAGTGCATTAAGTGGTTGCCAGGGTCTTTTGGATGGTTGCAAGGATGTTCTAAATATTCCATAACGATGCTGCCTTCGACAATACCTTCTTTTGGACAAAGTCGCATAGTGACGGCAATTCCAGAATGCATTACGACAAGATCAATGAAAATATTATTCCAAGATGGCGGACATAGAGGTAGAAATGTTAATCATAAGACTTATTTTTCTTTCAGAACAGAACAATATTGACAAAAACAGTTAAATCTATCCAAGAGTTCATTACAATAATCTCAATGAAAAATCCAAGATGGTGGATAACGCGGGAGGAATGTCAATTATCACTTTACTACTTAAATTACTACTGAACAATATTGATTATAAAATGGTTAAATCCACCAAAAATGATCAAGTTTACCTAATATACTTGTGTGCTCAGAAGATTATATTAGCAACAAGCTAAAACTAAATCCTATTGAAACTTTAAGTAGACAGCTCTCTAGGTTTCAGAACAGAGCTATAAAATGTTATTAAAAAAAGTCATTAGTTGGCACCAAAACACCATAAGCTGTGTGAAACAGGGCTGCTTTTGTTATCTGTTCCTAGCCACTCTATTTGTCCAGACAAAAACCTCTAAGCCCCGTTGGTCAGCACCTTGGAGAGCTCAAATTATTTTTCTTGTCAGCCCACACCACAGGCATTCACACTGGATGAATCAAACCTCTCTGGGCAACCGCTCTGGCTGATTTGATGCATAATTTTTTACCTTCTTGGTCATCAGGTAATTTGTATGTTGCCAGGTTAGCACAGGTTAAGGTGTGATGAATGCTGCCAGGCACTATTTAATCTTGGTTGCGGTATCTGCTTTCTGCTCTAACTCCACTCTTTCAGCCCTGAGGCAGTGGGCTATTTCAATCTCACCCGGTCTGACTTTTCATTACTCTTGCCAATGCAGCAAGTGAATCACTTCACACCTTAAGAAACACAGCTCTCTCAGCTACCCGTTGGGTTCCTTAATGCTTGTGAGTCAGTAGGGCAGGTTTAGAAAGAACGGTGGGAGCTCACGTGATTCATGACCCCGTCTACACTGCCAACTTGGTGTATGGTAACTGTATTGATCAAACTCAAACGTTCTGGTTAAAAATTTGTTCTAAACTTTAAAAACCATGTCACTAAACATGTCAGCCATGGTAATCAGAGGTTTTACATTCATGGTCATGGCCATGGCCATGGTCAATTTCTACAAGGAACAAGGTCAGAAAAACAACAACTTTTAGCTTGACACTGGAGCAGTACCTTCAATGGTACACATTTGTGCCTTATTCACTGTATTCACTTAAGAACTGATTATTAATTAACTACCTGTACTTAGTACAAGGTTAGCGTTAGGTTATGTTTACACTTTCAAGTGGAATATAAGACTAAAAATTCAAGATATAAAGATTGTTAAACAAAATAACCGTCAGCAACTGGTCGTCTTTCTGTGTTCATATACTAAATTTGATTGATCGTGTCTTCCCTGCATACATTTAATCATTTATAGCCACACTGCACAATGACTATAACTGTCTGAAATCAAATGCAACTGCCTTGCTGCCTCTCTATCCACTCAGTCAATTTACTGACAGCATTTTTGTATGAAGGCATCTATTAAGAAAACTAAGGCAGGCTTCTGAGGCAAAACGCCATGTCTAATGGTCTAGAACAAATTCAAATGGGGTTTAGAGAAAACCAAGCCAATATTTCAGTGACTAAAATGCTTATTTCTTGGTAGAAATATAATCGATAAATTGGCATTGTTCGCACCATTAGACACCATTTTTATTCTTTCCACCAAGCGCCAAACCACTTGCACATGATTGTGAGATATCGGTAGTGAAGTATACATCTATGATTCTATCAACAACAACAAAAAATGTGTCAAATAGATTATGCAAAAACTGAATTCAAATATCTCCGTACACCGCCTGCAAAAGCAGACCTTTTCAAGTTTTGGAAACAGCCTGTTTGTTGAATCTGTACTGTGCAGCACACAGCAATCAAGATGTCTGCTGAGTGTCATAATGATGGCAAAGTGTTACAGAAAAAATAAAAGAAACAAAATAACACCTAAGCTTCTTTTGCTGCCTTGCAAACATTGGTATATAATTCAGGAAATGTGAATCTAGTTATCTTTAGTTCTTTAAGCAGCAATGGGATATGCTATCTCCCTAAAACACATCAAATGAAGGAATGAAATAATTACATATTATTCACATGACATGATAGAAACTGAAACTATCATTTAGCCTAGATCTGAAACTATGACTCAGCCACCTGTTCGGTATCTGTCTGGTCTCTAAGCTACATCTCTGCCCCATCCACCCGCTTGTCTCCGTCTGCAGACTAAGATCCAATTATCTTTTTCTTTTACCCATCCCCCTCTCCTCTCCTTCACACCCACTTTTCCTTTCATCTTCACAAGGATTCCTATCAGCCTGAGCCTATATCAGTAAGAGCTCGTCCTGCTCTCACCTCCTCTAACCCGTAAAATGTCACAATGACATATTGTCAAAAGGAGGGTTCTTTTATGCACTTACAGCCAATGGCAAAGTGATGGTATGCAGATTGCTCATTTTCACTTTATGGCCATCCAGGGAGGGGAACAAGGTTCGCATTTTGACCTGACTCTGACAGTCTATATACGAAGCAAACAACAAAAATAACTGATAATTTCTAAACCAAACAAACCTAAATATTAGTAAATTTTGTTATTTAAAAGGACAGTTCACCCAAAAAACGAAAACTATCATTATCTACCCACCCTAATGTTGTTCAAAACTGTATTATTGAAATGAGATGAGGATTAACCTGATGGATGATAACGTTACAGAATATCTTAGAGATTTGAGGTGGTGAGCTCTTTTGACTTGGACCAATAAGTGGCCCCTAGCAACCACCTAGCAACACACTAAAAGCACCTTAGCAACCGCACAGCAATGCCTCGGGATTAGAATTTCAACAGACATCTGGAGTGCAATAACAACCTGCTAATGTGATGCTGCTGTTAAGCAACAGTATTTACTGAATGTAGTAAATAAAAAAGTAGATATGTAATAATTTTAGTTGATGGTTTTGATGTAACAATCTCCCTGTTAATGCAGTGAAGTGTGAGGTAGCCAAATTTACGATCCCACAGATCCCTAGAAATATGCATCAGGGGAAAATCAGTTGCTGCTACAAGCATTTCTGTTTTATTGCTCTTGGACAAGAAAACGACCTATATGCTGACTTGCCATATTTCTTCTGTACTGGTGCAAAATTTAACAATATGACTCATGACATATCCAATGCTGGTTCCAAAATAAACATTTTCTATTATAAACAATATCTTGGATTTCCGACCCACCAAGAACCCCTTAAAAAATTGACAGCAAAGTACCCAGGAGGCTGTCATCTTTGTCTGGTTCCTATCATAACCCAGAACGCATCAGAATATGATAGAGTTTAATGAGTCGTGGACGTTCACCTATTCAGCTCTAATCATCCTCACACAATTAGCCAGATTGGTGCCGTTTGTTTACAAGAAAAGGGTGGGGCGCAGGAGTGAATAAGCGCTAACATCCCTAAAGGAGGGAATTGGGTCAAGCCTCCCTCAGACGGAGCTCACTGAATGACAAAACCCCAAACATATGGGTCAAACTCAAACTCCCAGTCAGTTATGAGTCAACATGCAAGGCAAGACAAATAAGGCATGCAACAACTCACCTGAAAGCGTTTCTTGGACCAGATTTTCTTCATGGCTTGGAGTAATCCTGGTCTTTTGTTGCGTGTAAGCGAGGTGGGAGTGACGTTCTCTGGGAGCTGGGGATTCACGGTCAGACCCGGTGGTGCCCTGATCGTATTGGTAGCATGATCTGAATCCAGCTTGGACTGCTGAAAAAGCCACTCAAGAAAGGAAACGTACCTAACTGACTGGCAATTCACCTGCTGTAATTTCTCTGAGAACAAAAGTTCTTTCTCAAAAACTTGATTTTTCTGAGCATGCTCCCTAAAAACTCAATTTTGTATTATAAAGTTGTTCTGCTGCAGGTATTGCGCTGTCGTTCTTTCAGCTTAGGCAGCGGCTCGAACTAATACCAGAATAAAACATAAAAAAAACCATTTGAGAAAAATGAACCTCAGTAGACAGCACCCCCTCAGTGCTTCAGGATTCCCAGTGGCAAATTATCAGAGCTTGCTCTAAACCATCGTGTTGACCAATAAGAACGCAGAATAATAAACCCAGCCAGCAGCAGCGAGCAAAATATTGTGTGTGTGGAGAGGTAAGCAGAGAGCGAGCGAGCGAGCAAGAGAGAGAAATCACTAGCCTGCACCGTCTTGGGGGAAGGGAGGGGAGAAGACAAAAAGAGAGAGAGAGGAAAGAAAAAAAGAGACAGAATGAGTAAGAGAGAAAGAATGAGTCAGTCCTATCGAGTCTTGCACTGAGGGATGCCAGTTGGCAAATCCTTTTTCATGTCCCGTTTTGCTTTTTCCCCCCTTTTCTCGTTCTGTTGTGCACCGAGGCTGAACGCATCTTTCCTGCCCAGCAGCAGAAGCAGTCGGGAGTCTCCTCACCCACTGCCTTCGTTTCATATTCAGGATCAATGCCTGTGACATCAGAGCAGCCTCCAGTCGATGGTGCCTTTTTGCAACCCACCATTGGCATATTTTAAAAATAACTTTAACATTTTTGTTTCCTCGCCTTTTTTACCCCCAAGGTACAGGTGGGTGGCATGAACAAAATCTATAAAATGACTAGGGATGCACCAAAATGAAAATTCTGGACCAACTGAATATTATCTTGGAAATGCCAAACAATGCAAAACATCAACGTCAGTGAGCCAATAAGCATGCAGCATGATTGGCTGAGACGAGGCATCAAGGAAAAACACTAGTTTACGCCGGTTACGCCCAGAGACGTGAGTCACACGTGAGGCTGTAGTGTGTAAGCGTCCCAACCACCATAGATGTAAAAAATGTGGAAAAGATCAAAAGTGTGGCTACATTTCACCCGGCTCGATGCCAAGAGTGCGCGAACCAATATTTGCGAAAAGATAACTGCTGCCAAGACCAGCAACACGACTAATCTGATGAAGCACTTGACAGTGCACGGAATAAACTTAAGAGCAGAAAGATGCTCCGTCTTCAACTGCAAGAAGAACTGGAGCGCGTCACAAATTAACCGAAACTAAGGCTACTTGCTAACTACTTGCTACTTGCTAAGGCTACTTAGGAAACAAACTCAAATAGGCTACTTGCCTCACAGACATGAGAAATAAGCATATAGAAAGCTTGAAATGTCTACTTTTAAACTAACCAATTCGAATCGAAAACAAATACTCTCTGATTATGTAATCCAAATGAAAGGTGTATTTCTCTCTATACGCGCACGTTCACTATACTGCGAAAATGACGAGTCAGCAACGTCAACTTCATCTTTGCAACAAACACTGACTCAGAAAACACTAGTTTATTAAAAAACAATTATAAAGTCTCTGCTATTTTTTCCCAGGCACATTTTCAGGTAATGTGTAATGTAATCTTTTTAAAATGGATTTCATAAAATTGGTATCGAAAAAAGTATCATTTAGGAACCGGTATCGAAGTCAAGGGGCCCTATTTTAACGATCTGAAACGCAAGTGTCAAAGCGCAAAGCGCAAGTAACTTTGTGGGCGGGTCTTGGCGCTGTTGCTATTTTCCCGGCGGGATAAATGACTCTTGCGCCAGGCGCAAATCTAAAATGGGTTGGTCTGAAGTAGCTTCATTATTCATAGGTGTGGTTTGGGCATAACGTGAAATAAACCAATCAGAGCGTCATCTCACATTCCCTTTAAGAGCAGGCGAGCTTGTTCTAAAGCGGATTCCTATTATAACGGCGGATTTGCCAGGCGCGCGCGAGGAGCGTTTCACAGCCGAGGAGAGCAACGCTCTCGTCAGGGACGTTGGGAATGGAGAAACCCACCCAAATTAACTTCGGTTAAAAAGGCGTATGATAATTTGGGTAAATGTGTAAGCTAGATGTATGCTTTTATAATAAATTGTCTGTCTATCTATCTATCTATCTATCTATCTATCTATCTATCTAGAATCAAAGTGTATGCGCGCTGTGCACACGCTACATTGATTATGGCCAAGCATGCGCCCTTAAAATAGCATATGAATAACATGCGCAACGCGCCACTGACTTTAAACCATTTTTTCCTGGTTAGTGGCGCAATTGTTTTCTAAACCTGCAAAATAGCATGAAGGAACGTTTGCGCTGGAACACGCCTCCTTTTTTGCGCTGAACCGCCCAGGGAGCGCAAGTTCATTCCCTAGTTTAGCGACGTGCTTCTGTGGAGGGAAAAACGCGCTTTGCGCGGGTGCAAAATAGGAATGACACATGCGTCGGTGTACAAAGTCAATTGCGCTGGGTGCAAGATAGGGCCCAAGGTATCATATTGGTATCGAAATAAATTTAACGATACCCAGCCCTATCCACACAATGTGGAATTTTGCACAAAAGATTTCTCCACACAGATTTCGCAATGGGTTCAAGCTGGTCACACGCATTGACCATCAGAAACCTGCTTGGTTTGAAAGTGACTTCTATGTGAGCTGTTTCATACAATGTTACTACAAGACAACAGACCTTTTTGTCAATGAAGTTTCAGTTGTGCTGCTAACTTACCCTGTCATGAACAATATGTCATAACACCCAATGAATTGAGCCCAAAAGCAATAACGCCTTAAAGTCTTCTGTTTGTATCTTTTTTATATACTTACTGTACATTTACACTGACATAGATACTGGCATGCTAGCCTATTTGCACGCCTCTATACAAACTTACCCTACACTATTTAATAAATAAATTAAATAAATATTGATCAGCACCTTACACCGAGACTCAATCCTGATCTTGACTTGGTTGGGACATACTCTGTATTTGACATTATTTGACATGAAATATCATAAAGCTGACCTTCCAACTGATAGCTGGAGGAATATATCTACCACGGTATAAATGATATATCAGTACGCATACTGTTGTGTAGTGTATCGTCATGCAGCAGAGCCCTAGCTCAAGATGTCTACTCATTCCTCTCTCATTTCCCTCTGCAATAGTTCAAATTAAATGATGTATTTAAGTTTATTAAAAGGTTTATTAGAATTTGCATCCCTTGGACAGAAATCAAATATATTTAATGAGAAGACTGAGGCAATCATGTGCAGCTTTAGATTTGCATAATGAACTCATGAATTATAGAGTCTCGCACCTGCGATGTTAGCAAAGGGGGTCAGGGAGGCACATTGATTTTGAGCTCTTTAATTTCACGAAAGCACACGATCCATAACTGTACTAACAATACAGCAGCAAAGTGTATGTCGTACAACAAAAACACGCTAGAAAAGACATTGAGAAACAGATTGTGGTCTATGTGGCCATTGAAATGGATTTCCGTTTTTCATAGCCAAAGTGCTCTCAGGCCGAAGCCTGCTGAGGCAGAACATCAAGGGGGTTGTGAGAGAGCCAGACACCCGAAAAATTCCCTTATTCGGTCTCATTAGCGGTCACTGCTTGTGTTTATAATGACCCAGGTGGATGGTTGCCATCCTTCATTCCTGTTGTGTTGTCCACACCTGGGTCCTTTTGTTCTATTGCATTGCATGTTAAGCCAACATGCATATAATTACAGACGACTGAGAAGAGAATATGGTGCACAAAAATACATTAACTACATATAAAAGGATACTGCACATAAAATTGGAATAAAACTGATAATGCACATTTCACTGAAAAACAACTTGATTTGTTTACAACCACCTTAATGTTTATTAGTTTAGTTGATCAGTCATGAAACATAATTATTCTGTTTTAAGTTAATTTGAAGTCAAAATCAGCCCTATTTATATTCACAAGACACATTCCTTATCAAACTGCCTCAAACAACATTTTTCATCTGATTTCACAAATCCCTCTTATTTTTCTTCCCATTTTAAACCCCCTCTTTCCAAATCCTGATGTATAAATGTCCGTTTTACGCAGAAATACATCATATAACAAAGTGTATAATTGGTTAGAATTGGAATTGGATGCAATATATTACATTTTTTATTTATCTGAATTAGCCAATATCGTATATCAAATTGTGCATGTAACATTTAGATTAACTACACCATCATAATTTAGCGCACAGTCAATCTTTAATAAAACTAATTTAGGTTTAGATTGTTAACATTGTAATAAACAAAGCTTTTACAGGATACACGTACACTAATATTTAAAAGTTTTGGGCCAACATGACTTTTTTTTTTAGAAAAATGTATACTTTTATTTAGCGAGGATGGTTTAAATTGATTAAAAGTAACAGTTAAGACATTTATAATGTTTATAAAAAGTTTTATTTCAAATAAATGCTGTTCTTTTACTTTCTAACTTTCTAATCATCAAAGAATCCCACAAAAATATTAAGCAGCACAATGGTTTTCAACATTGATAATAATAAGAAATATTTCTTTCACAGGAATAAATTACATTTTAAAATATAAAACAGTTTGTTTATTGTAATAATAATAATAATAATTCATAACATTACTGTTTTTACTGTATTTTTTCAGCAAATCAATGCAGCCTTGTTAAGCATAAGATTTCAACAACATTTCCAGCCAAAAAAAAATAAAAATCGATCCAACGTTTTTATCTATACTTTAAACGGTAGTGTATACTAATACATTTGTAACATTTCAAGTTGTGAAAATGAATGTTAATGCAACATTGATTGATAAGAATGAATAACAGTATTTTTATAAATCAATATTAGCCTAAATTATTACTGTAAAATAACGTTGCTTACAGTTGGTTCATGATACATGATGCATTTACTAATGTTAACAAATTGAATAATATCAGAATAGTGATCAGTTTATCAGTATCAGCCAGAATTTTTTTTACAAATTGTTGCATCTCAGATGTGAGGTGCTTGTTCTGTTTCAATTATGTGAACAGCAGTGTTACAAACTAGACTGCCAATTGACCTAGTCTCATTCTAAACACATTTTCTGTCTCTTTCTTCTGACTCTCTCTTTATCCATCTCTTCAGCCCTCGCTCTCTTTCTGACAGACAGTGGTCAATATCTGCGGGACCTTTACAGCTCTCTCTTTTCCTTGTTTCATGGATCTCATCGATCGGTCTTAAGAACAATTATAAGGCTCAGCTCTGTTCCACCTGGTGTCACAAAGCTGACACACACATTTGTGTTGTTTTCACTTGTAAAACTCCCACATACCTCAGTGACGCTAGCCGAGACATGAATCATGTTGCTGAATGCAAAATGTTCTGATTTAGGCCACTAGTGGAGGGGTCACTATGATGACTAAGATCCAAAAATGGTTTAGATTACACACATTTACTAGACTAAAAAAAAGCTTTGTAACTTAGTCAATTACATATAAATGCAAGACGTTTTTTTTTTTACACTAAGCACCACCCCATACACTACCATTCAAGTTTGAGGTTTTAATAGTTCACCCAAAAATGAAAATTCTCACCCTCATGTCGTTCCAAACCTGTAAGACTTTCGTTCATCTTTGGAACACAAATGCAGAGCTTTCTGTCTCTCCATTGGCAGCTACGCAACTACCACTATGATGCTTCTTTATGTTCATAAAGAGATCGTAAAACTAATCCATATGAATTGAGCGGTTTAATAAAACAAACAAATAAACACTTTGACATTGAACCAAAGGGAGGCAGAACTGTAGTGTGATTGCATCTCGTTCCAGTTTGTTTTCCAGGATGACTAATTTTAGCACTTTCAAAGAACAGCCACTTTGAGTATCAGACAGGCTGTCTTGCAAACTCTTCACTCATAGCTGCAATCGCCCAGCGGGCAGTGAAATAATGGCTTCCTTTCTTAATGTGAATGGCGCACTATACCGAGTCAGAGTTATGTAAAAGTGATTAAAGCAAGCAGCGATTGTCCTCCAGGAGTCAGTCCCTCCAGTAAGGGACCAAGTTCCCACTGAACATCCACGGTTAGATCAGCAGGGTCTCCTATTCCCCTCTCCCCGGGGAACCATCTAATGAAATGTGGAGCAATTCCAGAAGCCCTACAAGCAAAGTGTAATAACCCAAACGACTCTATTTAACAAGAACAAGTCACATAAATCACAGGGCCTGGGCACTTCTGCAGAACATTTACGTGTGTGCTTGTGATGGGAGTCACACAAAGAAAGATCAGGCTAAAATGAAAAGTTATTTACTCATTTGTTTTATGAAACAAAATGAATTGTTGAGAAGCATCTGAGTGGGCATGTGCTCCGTCAGTTTGAATGGGCATGAATTGATCAAACAGAAGTGCAGACATTCTGCCTTCTTTTATGTTTCAGAGAAGAAAGAAAATAATGCTGTGGAAAGTTAATGATGACAATTTTCATTTAAACTTGTCATGGCCCAGACATGTCTAATGAAGAATGGAGCAAGACACGTCATGTCTTCAACTGTGCTGCGCTGTGCATACAGCAGAGCAGCATAATTTATTAATCCAATACACACACAATCTGCAGTTAAAAAGCCTTCTGCCTCTCTGAACACAAATTTATTTGCAACATGCCAGGCTGCAAGAAGAGACTGTATGTAACTGGGGTAAGATAACACTGAAAAGAGGAAACCAGGAAAATGCAGAGATATCTCAAACAAACAAAAAAGTACTGTGGCAGTACCATAATATATATTGATATGTACCATGATACTGAATGATGAGTAGGTAAGATTTTTTTCCCCTTATTCTCACAAAGGCTGCATTATTTGATCAAGAAATACAGTAAAACAGGAATGTGAAATATTACTACAATTTAGAATGACTGTTTTAATATATTTTAAAAATGCAATTTATTCCTTTGATGGTAAAACTGAATTTTCAGCCTCAATACTAGTGTCACATGATCCCTCAGAAATCATCTAATATGCTGATTTGTAGCTCAAACATTATTATCAATATTGAAAACAGTTGTACTTCTTAATATTCCCAAGCTTGGCATTACCATAATAGATGACTTCCTCTTACTTTTCGACCTCTCAGCTGCACATTATCAGTGTGGTTGTAATAAATGCTACTGTTTAGTAAATTATGTGCTTTTTCAAGTCTGTGAGATTTTTTTTTTGGGGGGGGGGGGGGGGGGGTATCACATGAGGGTGTTGATGTTTACACTGACAAATCTCTCAAACGACCAACGTAATAAGAGCACCATGAAGATAAAGAGCCTGTTCTCCTCTGCAGAATAGCAGCAAACCACAGCAGATGGTTCTCTCTCAGCCAGCATGTGCCTCGCAGACACTGCACACAAAAAAAAAGGTCGAAGCAAATCTGGCTTAATCATTCTTTAAAGTAACTGAAGCTGGGAGGTTAATGTGCTGAGTGCTAAGGAAATGGTGTGGTGATTGTGGATGGTTTTCCTTTACAACAAGCAAACCGGAGTCCACAGTCATCTTGGATGATGATGATGATGATGATGATCGGGAAGTACCCACAAACAGTGTATTTGACACAGCTGCAGATGGTGGTTAACTAAGAAGATTTACTGGCCATGAAACTGTATGGAATGAAACATTTCCATACAATGAAATTCAAATGGCTTCCAAAGATTTTGTGACGTCATTGACTTTCATCGTATGGAATTTTTTGGATGAAGTATCCCTTTAACACTATTTTTATAAACATACAGTACATATGACAACAAAATATAGTTGTTTTTTCTGCCCCTGACACAAAAAATGTTCCAAACCATTGTGATTTTGTTTCTCCAATTTCCGTTTTGGTGATTTAGTACAAGTAATATTCATGTATCGCCACATGGGGTTCTAGAGGGGAAAAAAACTACTTTCTAGGCATTCTAGATTATAAAATGTCCACTTAAGTGAAGACAACCATTGCAACAGATGTTTTCATCAGTACACGATTTGATTTGAATCACTCGTGTCACGTATCTGCAAGAGACAGATGTTCTTCCTATTTGAGTTAAAACATCAACTGCTGCAGTTCCTAATAAAGTTCCCAGCCAACCAGCAAATACCTCTGTTCTATTTACTACCCATATCTAATTTTTACTCACATTTGGTGTTTGGCGAGGGTTAATTTTGGACTTTGGACACGAGCACAGACTGATATGTGATATTCATATACTTGTGCCCTAGAGGAAAACAGCAAGGGCATCCAAACTAACCAAGAAATCATAAAGAAATCAACTGTGTGTAAACAACAACTGCAACTAACCAGACAATACAATTTATACAATATAAAAGTACAACCAACCATATAGCCTAATCATGCACAGATAGCAACAACAACAACAAAAAAGAGAGATTAACTTATAAAAAGGAGAAAAATTCCCCACATATTCTGTTGAATTCAGAGGAATGTGTCCAATCAAACTCTATAGCATTTTGATGGACGTGGAAAACCTGTGAGACATTCACTCA
The DNA here is from genome assembly GCF_949319135.1 of Squalius cephalus. Classification (NCBI taxonomy): domain Eukaryota; kingdom Metazoa; phylum Chordata; class Actinopteri; order Cypriniformes; family Leuciscidae; genus Squalius; species Squalius cephalus. The sequence goes on from NC_137130.1 coordinate 9,017,817, forward strand.
TTCTCAAAACACCAACTTTGTGCTGATCATACCGTTTTATAGATTTGCTGCAGTTTTTAATAATTACTGATATGATAACATTCTAAATTTCAATGTTTAATTTTATGATCTACATTTTTTTTTACTTTTGTCCAAAAAATTTCTAGCTTCAGAGTTATATTTTCCACATTCAATGTGAAAAGCACTTGTCAAGCAGCCATGATGTGAGACTGACACCTCCAGCTGACGCTCTCAAAAACACTTAGCCTCCATTTTCTGCCTTCCTCTCCTCTCTTCTGTCTGACTCTAAGCCCACTTCACTTGCTCCTTTGCTGCTCATGACTCTAATTTCTAATTTGTCCCTGTTTCCTTATCCCCACAGATCCCATCTCTCTTTCTCTGCAGTTACAAAGAGCAGTATATACTAGTGCAAATCCATTATTTAGTTCCTGTGGGTGGAGTTTGCAAGATCAATAAGCAATTCTATCACACTAGCAAACATGTATACTTCAGAAAAAGCATACATTTTGATGCCAACTGCCTGGCCTGGCCTTCCAACTTCCACTGTAAATGCCTTACTGTAACTTCAAATTTAGCCTTTTTTCTCTTTTTTAGCCTGTAAGGCTTATTTTCTGTGATTATTGAAGCTGGAACATTCATTTAAAGCTCCTTTGCACTAGCTGATCCATCCTGCGCATCGATCATCCAATAAGAGCAGTCCTGACGCTGACGTAAACACATAATGGAAAAGTGCTAATAAAATTTACAGACAAAATTTTGCCTGTGTTTCATCTCTCTGTCTGCCTGAGTACACAGACATTATTCTCCTTCTGTCCATTAAAGGAGACATTTGTTTTGGCTCAAGTCACATTAGCCCTTTGCCAGAAACAATGCAGTCTGCCTGACCTTGTTGCCACTTATTGATAGGATACAAAAGAAAAATAACAGAATATGATGGAAACAGAATCAGGAAATGATGCAAGCCAGAGTCTGGTTGGCCACAGCAATATATATATATATTATACATACATGCATACATAATATTATATATACATGCATACATAATATTATATATATATATATATACGTGCATAAACACTGTATAAGATCCTAAAGATCCTCAAAAAAATTTGAATTGTAACACTGCTAATCTTGTTGTTTGTTTCCTCATTTGAAATTCACTTAGGACAAAAGCTTCTTCTAAATGATTAAATGTAAATTGAGATCAATCCTCAAAGACTGTGGAATATTATATGAAGTTGGTTGACTGCTTATATTTCCATCACAACAGCAAACTAGCTGACTGACTGACTAAAATGTTTATAACACTTGGCGACTCACTTCAGCACATTTTGACAGTTTAAGTGTAATCAGTTGTGTGTGTGTATGTGACTGTGCTTAAATATCATTCTCAGATCCAATCAGCATTAAGAAGAACGAGTTAAAAAAAAATCATACCAACTAAATCACCTGTCTAACACTTGAGGGACAGTTGCCAAAACTGGAAAGTGTATTTTTAAGCACTGCATCTACCGTTCAATTCAAATGACATGGAATGATGGGGTTTTGTTGCACTACAAGCCGAGAAACACAATGTTCCTTTTCCCCCAAAATTCCTAAGTGCAAGTTTTGTAACCTTTTCTATTCAGAGTAAAGCTTTTACCAATGCTAGCTGATTTGGAATGAGGTAAATACAAAACACCCTGCAGAGTATGACACACTAAGCCAGCAACAAAAAGCCATTGAGCAACAATGCAGTCAACACTGCAGATGCACTCAATACACTGAGCTCAGATTCAGGCTCTTAAGAGCATTATAGGAAGTGTCTGTGGATGCTGATAATGGCCGTTTGCTCTCTTAGGAGTCCTTTTAGCTTTACAGAGTGCTTTAACAAACAGAGAAGGACAATAGCAATTCTCAACGGGGTTTATCAGGTGGCAAATGCTACAAAATCGCATCAGAAACAGAGATCCCTGGTCGGATGCCACCAAGCAACCAACAGATATTGTAGGTTCATAACGATTATGGTAAAATATCATATAAGAGAGACCAGGGCAATTGTAACATGCAATATTTCTTCAATCACAAATAAGCTGTAATGATGACACCGATTAGAAGAAGTTCGCTCTTTTGTATCATTTTGTAAAAAAGAAAAAAATATTTGGGAGTTTTTTGGGGGTGACAAATAAAATAAGTATAAAATAAAAATAGGTAAAAACCTTGAAGCAACAAATGACTTTATAAGCACAACATTTTTTTCAGAGAATATATTTCAGGACTTAAGTGTTTTCTTCTTGCCCCAAAGGCAGATTTTAAGCATAAACCTCAATAAACTACGCTAGAATTATGCTTAAACAAGGAAATGCAACTTGTCAGTGCGGTAAGAAAAATTGATGTAGCATATATTATGAAAACAAGACATTTTTGCTTCAAGTGAATATACAGTATCTTGCTTTAAGCATGCATGCAAAACAAAAGGATGAAGTGCACTTGTAAACACTATCTATAAAATGAAAACTGTATTTAAGGACTAAATCATGTTGAAAATGTAATTAAAATTATTCTTGAGACTACTCTTCTCTGCTTTGGAACAAAACATATTGTGAAAAGCACTCCAACTTAATTTAATGAAAATGTTCTTGAGTCATCAGCTGATCAATTTTGCTTTAGCTAAATGGATTTACCAAAAACAATTATAATAACCACTTAGTCTTGTGCTTTAAATATGATTTCTGACAGTTCAACGAATTACCAAATAAAAGCTAAATGTACTGTATTAAGCAAATCAAGTAATAAAGCAACAGTTTTCTGTTGTTATTTAAGAAACACTTAATAAAAATTGTATTAGTCATGTATTAAAATTCATATTTTGATACAGCCTTCCTCAATGTAAATATTTTACCTGTACTTAAACTACTGGCACATATGACAGTAAGCCTCACAGTCTGTGTCTGTAGTCTGAGTTATGAAGGGAAATATAAAATAAATAAATATAAATGAAAGAAAATATTAAAGAATCATCCCCTGTCTCTCCTGCCAAGAACAAAAGTGTGTGCTTCCTAAGGTATTGAGTCACCTCTGGAGCAGAGCAGTATTGTGGGATCTGTCTTAGACTGGCAGGATTATTATGACTAGTGGTTGTGTGTGTGTTTGCAGGCTTTAATCTCTACTGACTTAAATTAGGAATTACCTCAAGCACATGACTTCACTGGAAGTCTGCACGTGACTCGCTCCGTGTCAGTCTCACTCATATGTGCACACATCTACACACACACACACCGCATGGGTGTTTATCCACACTCTGAAGGACAGCAACAACTGTAGCTCGCTTAGGGGAAGTCCCTGTCTTTCTGTGGCCGTCATTCCACAGGCACGATCAAACTGAGATAATGACAGCCAGTCTGTAGGATTGACGCTACCGCAGTGATGATAAATCAAACCATCATACCAGATATCTGAAATGGACTGATACCTGCCCGATGTGTTCATATCACGGCACTTCTCCAGCATTCGTACATGCCTTAAACAGTGCACATCCTCAAGCTTCATCAATCTGTGCTGCAGGCTAAAGTTGTCATGAATAAAAGATGAGGTGAATGGACCCTGTGTCTCACTATCCACTTAAATCAACATGTAGTTCACAGTCACAGCAGAGAAAGATACAGTAAATAAGACTGTAGCGTTTCAGATGAGACTCCCCAGATCTGCCATTAAAAGGCTCATAAATGCATACTTTAGTTATAAGATACTTAATTTGACTTAAATGAATTTGCAAAGTGGAAAAAAAATAAAACAGTAACATCATAGTAAAATTATCAAAGACATTCAATAAATAATATTATTAATAATCAACTCTTTTGCATTATGCTGCAATCACATCACGTTGGTAATTGTAATTTTACATCATGTCATGTCATCATTGCATGTTCCGTTATAATACTACTAAAACTAAATAACTGTTTTCAGATACACGCACGCACACACACCCACACCCACACCCACACCCACACCCACACACACACACACACACACACACACATATATATATATATATATATATATATAGTGTGTAATTCCTGTGATGGCAAAGCTGCATTTTATAATTATCTTTAGTATCACATGATCCTTCAGAAAAGTAGTTAAAAATAACCAGCATTTATTTGAAATAGAAACCTTTTGTAACATTATAAGTGTCTCTACTGTCACTTTTGTTCAACAGAAAATATCCTTGCTGAATAAGAGTATTAATTTCTTTAAAGGTCCACTTGTATGATGCGTTGACGTAATTTCCACTGAAACAGGAAGCTAAGGCGGGACATATTAAATGGCTCATCCCCTTTTTAAATAGCCAATAGCATTTAGTTTCCCTCACAGACAGCAAGTCGCATTTGACAGCACCATGGAAGCGAATCCGAGCGCTGATGAAACGTTGGGTTCAACAGTAGAGGTGTGAATAAATTCTAGCCATTTCAATTTTAACCAACATACAGTTGGAAAACAGAATAAAACTCGAGTGTTTTGAGCAACCGAACACATCTCCCAACCCATATTCTGTGTCAACACCGGTCACTTTGGCCAGGTGGTATTTATAGCAGGGGGCGGGACGCTTAAGATTCTAGAGAGCATTTGATTGGACAGAAGATGTGATGAGAAGTTGAAGTCCACAGTGATGTCATAAAAATCCATGATCCATTTTAGCAGAAGTAATGGACTGTAAGTTTTGAATGCATATATCTCCTAAATGTGAATTTTGTCATTGTTTTGGAACACACCAGCTTATTCATAACCTTAAGGCTAACATATTCATACTAAAAGCTAAAATTTAAGTTTTGATTTCAGAGGGCCTTTAAAAAAAATTCTTTCTGACCCCAAACTTTTGAACAGTAGACTATTACTGCATCATTTCATTACAGCCAGCATTAACTGACGATCTTTCTTTTTCTATACATTCTGCAAGAGTATAATGGAGGTGTGATTCATTACTTTTCTGTCAAAAACAATAAAACCACACATAGATCCTCATTACACATTAAAACACCACACACACTTTGCTTTGAATTCAGGTCATCCAACCAGAATTTAAAGTTGAAACAATTTGTTTTATAATATTACATATTCACCAATCACCACTATCTGTGTAGGTGGACTACTTAGAGGACCTGAATTTATGCAGCTAAGGAACTGTTCAAGCTTCATGGATCCTCAGTTAATCAAGGGGTCTCACATCATGAGAAAGCACTTTGTTTGAATCCATTTCATTTTAAAGCTATGCTAATTAGCAGTGTTTAATTGGAAAAAGAGGAAGTCCCATTAGTGGAATCTGACTGGTGGGAATACAAATGGAATGGAAAACAACAATCTTTAGTCTAAAATGTTCTTCGGAAAACGAAAAGTTCCGACTATGAATTCTAACAGGCTAACATTTCAAGTTAAGGCAGATAAGTGCACTCCGGTGACGGCACATTGCTGTGTTGTTTGGGAATCGTAAGCAGCCAACAGTTGGGTTAATGAACTTTATTTCTTGATGTCTTATACAGTTGTGCTGTTGTTGCCACTTTAAATAAAAGCATTTGATGCAATGCATGTTTAAGCAGGGAAACAGAGAGGAAAGTCTCTTGTTGGTTAATGCTTCAGTTGGTATAGCTGTAGAAGTGGCAAACTAAGGAAAAATGCAAACCTTTGGTAAAAGCAAGTAATTGCAAGTCTCCATCATTAAACATTAATATTCCTGCACTATTATTAAATTCGACACATACAGCTTCAGACCTTTGTAAATTTTTGAATAGCAGCAGCACTGGACTACAGGCAACCACAGGGAAGAAAAATGGGTGTGTTCGTCAGGCACTCAGACAACCTCTCCTATATTACCTCGACTGTCCCATTGCAATAAGTGGCTTGATGGCTGCAGTTTGATCTGAACTGAAGAAACAGCCTGGGCCTACTCAGGAATTCCATGCTCCTATATAGAGATTTTTGAGCAACAGGTGAAGCCTCGTATAGCAGTGACATATGCTTCAAAGGATGCATGTTGGGCTGCAGTCTCCTTTAGGGCTGACAAAATGGCTGAAAAACTAAATTAGATTTTTTTACTTAAATATTACTAATTTGAATTATATTCTAATTAAAAAGGCATAATTTCAGTTAGGGGGAAAAAGCTTTTGGCTTGTCTCCTTGGGCCACAAGAGAGCACAATGAGCAAAATATTAATGCACTGCATTAAATTGTTTATTCAAAAGCAATGAAATAACATGACTGTAAAAAAAAAGTGCATCACGTTTAAACATTTAAAAGCATCAAGTATGTACAGCATAGTTTAATACCCCCACAAAGCTGAACTACTTTTATAGTTAAAGTTGAACTACTTTACATGGCTTTCTAAACATGAGCAACGTTCAAATATGTCCATCTAGTGCATGTGAGTAGTACATAGAAGTACATAGAAAACAATGGAAAAGCAGTGCAGAAAATGTGTCCTGTGTGAACGGTTTGGTCACGGTTTTGACGTAACCAAGATCTTCTCTACATTGAGCTTCTCTATTTCTGCAATGTTTTGAATGAACAACACAGCAGCGCCGCATCTAGTGGGTATAGGCTAAGAAAAACATTAAAATGCAACGACTTACATCTTTGCATCTCATGCCTGATGCACACCTAACACATTTTTTTTTTTTTTTCAAATTCGACAAATATTCTAAATTTGAATTTGAATTTGACAGCCCTAGTCTCCTTACTTTGTCTGGCGTATCATTTCATCTCAAAGACTTGGTAGTGAACGCATTTGTGAAGTTTGAGATAGTCGTGATGCTGAGTAAAATGTAAAGATGCTGAGAATGCCTTAAAGCTTCTCACTGGCTTAACAATATCCCATATTTTTCATTTTTGCCATTTACAGAGACAGGTGTGATATCTCTATTTCTATTTATCTATTTCCTGCATACTATTTGATTTTTTTTTTTTTTTTTTTTACAGCATCAATAAGAACATTTCCAGACTCGTTGAATCATCTATACCACTTGTCATGTTCAGCACATTGCATCAACATCCATCACTTTTGATTTAAAAGATTCTCAACCCAGAGAACAATAGCACAGTATGGAACTGTATTAGTAATTTTGATTTTGTTCCAGAAAGGGAGAGAGAAAAAAGAAAGATGACTCAGTCCAATCCAAACCAAACGTGTGGTCACCATTACAAATCCTCAATCTTTCTTACATCATAAAACCTTAGATAACATGCCAGTGTGAAAAGGTCTAGACTGAAATACATGTGGTCTTAAAAATGAAGAGATGTGGGGTGTTTATTTCTCTGTTGGCACCCAAAGCCCTTGCTTGCTTTTTAAAACACTGGTGAGTCAGATGCTTTCATTCTGGAGCCATCTTATACGCCCTAACACCCTAGAAGAACTACTGCCTCAAAGCAGTACCAAAAGATTAGGTAAGGCATTTGTGTCATGCTGAAAATTTTCAAATTTAGTAACAAATCAATACACATAACAGCATGAGCATGTTGTGTTTTATCACATCATTAACAAAGCTCTAAGGTCATGCCAACTCTCTGCTACAAGCCAGGATGGAATGAGATTACACAGAACATCATTATGGCTTTAATTAGATCAAGGACAAAAGCTCAGAGTTACAGTGGCATTATTTTGATGTTTCAGTGCAAGAGGTCAATGAAACTCCGCCCACTTACATAAATGCCACAACAAAGCAATTGTATGCACACTTCACTACTGTAGATTGTGGCTTATTTTATAAAGCTTGTTGCAACAAGTATACACCCAATGACAAAATTGGATTTAGCAAACACAGTAATATAACAATATATAAGAATGTAATATCGTCATAGTAATATGTAATAGTATTAAAGCGATAGTCCAACAAAAAGTGATATTTTATAAATTAGCCTAATTTATATGTTATAAAACTATTGATTAAACAAGTAGGCCTACACAAAATCGACAGCACTGAACTTAATTTAAATAATACAGAAAGCTCACCCAAAAGCAAACATCTGTAAATATTTAATCATCTTTATGTTGTATGCTGTCAATGGAGCACAAAATTAGATTTTTATTCAATACACAAAAAAGTAAATAATGACAGATTTACATTTTTGGATGAACTATTCCTTTAATTGGAGTTTACGGCAACAAAAAGCTTCAGCGGTGGCACATAAAAGTGCAACACCAGTGGTTTGATAAAACCACCCACTTGCTAAAGGCCAGTGAGAAGCTAAGCACAAAGTAAACAAGATGCTTTTAAGAAAATTAAAATCAGTGGATCATCATTAAGTGTTGATGTAAATGGCATTTAAAAGAAAGGAAAACTGTCACAAAGAGCAGAGGAAATGGGCTTTCTAGCAATGCAGAATGTCGCCAATAGCAGATTGGAAAAGCAATAACGTTTTAGTGCAGCCTGAGGGATGTTTCATCTCATCAGAATCACTACACATGAAAGCAGAATAAATGCATATTAACTCAGTTTATTCTAATGCACTGAATTAGTCTTTTGCATTTGGTATTGATTCATTTCCACCTACGAGTAATGCAACAACACAACCTCTCAGCTGGACAAAGAAAAGCTGTTGATAGGCAGAAAATTAATGACTGAAGGAGGCACAGCTGTGTGCTTTGTTAGAGAATGTGACAAAAAGTACCTTCGTGTTTGTGAGGATATATGTTTTTGAGTGTGCATAGATGCCTTTTTATATAAAATCAACTATCGGGGACTATTATTACTCCCCCCATCATTCTCATTGCAAATGGTTAAACTGCCTTTCACCTACCACAAAAGAACAAAACAAAATTCAAACGCTCTAGTCATTTTCCATGAGTCATATGTGGTCATGCCAGATTAATAACTTTGTCACTCTGCAAGGGTCTATTAGCAAAACAAAGATACAAGAAATCCTCCAAAATCCGAGCAATTGATCATGTATTATCATTTCCATTTGGTCACAAATAAATTATGTTTGAAACCTTTCGCTACACACTCCACAGATTGTGTGTGTGGACAGTCTGACCTCTGAGGCCATGGAAAGTTGTGCATAGCCAAGCCAACAGAGTGCTATCCCCTTTCAGAACAATTATTGCTAAGTGTGTGGGTTGAAGCCAAAGCCCACATCTTACTGCTCAACCGTTCCCCCTAAATACAAACCCAAACGCTGAGATTTTTCTTTCATTTGCATTGAGAAATCCACTATTTTAACAACAATTACAGCAGTCCATGTCATATATGTACATTTATTTCCATAAAAGAAATTCAACCGTAATTTGACCATGAAAGAAATGTATTTTTCAAATAAAAACTAACAGTAAAGACTTGCTAAAATGATAAAGCTGCAGATTTTGATGTTTCGTCCTATATTCAGATGTACTTTACTCGCTGTACATCATTTCTCATCATTATTATACTTCTTCCACCCAGCAGTTTAAAACACCTATATTAGAAACATTGCTGTGTAATGCACAGAGCAATTACAGGTGAAATGTTCCCTGAAGAGACAGAGACAGCAGGCACTTTAGGAGAGAACTATTCACTGAGAATGAATATAAGCACTCTTGGATTGAGTGTCGGCTGAAGCAGACCAGAAATATACATTGCAGTTGCATGTTTACAGATTTAAAGTCTAAGGGTGGGCTGCACAAATAAGGATTAAATCCTTAAAAAGGTTTATCTACGATTTATTTGGATTAAATCAATGTTGCACCACTTCATTTTGAACATGGCAAAAACAAATCAGTGATTAAAACTTGTCATTAAACCTTCACCTGCAATTAATTTTGATTGTCTGCCATGATAGATTTTCCAAAAATGGCAGTAATGTTACTCGTTCACTTCCTTTTTCAATGACTTTAAAAACAGCCTCTGCAATAAGTAATGGATTTTCCATTCCACAAACGGTTCTTTATAGTGGAAAAAAAAGGTTCTTTACATTTTAAAAATGGTTCTTTTAAGAATTGTTCACACAAAGGATCGTTGAGGAACTGGTAAATTAAATTAAAACTACAATCAAAATGGTTTGAATGCAAACCAGCAACATAAATCTTAGTCCTTATTAGTGCACCCTACCTAAAACACTTGTTTGCTATGTAGCTACTGTATAAACATGATGGTCACCAGCCAATGCCAATCGGTCTCTTGTCTCAAAATCTGAATCAGTAATGATTCTCAAACAACACAGACTATTTCAAAGCAAGCTATTTTTACCATTCTTGTAATGACCAGGCAAAAACCATTTTTCTCCCCTTCATTCAGACTGACTCTAATTGAATAAGGTCTAGGCAAAACTCCTGGCTGAAGGCCTATATATAGCTGTGATGTCTTCCTGTGTAACTGGAGAATGGGTGGCCTATTAACATCACAAAAATCTGAAGCCTGGCACATTCCACTGTCAGAAATAGCCAGAGGGGTAGAGATGGTCCTTCTGGCCAAGACAACAGTAGAGACATTGAAAGACAGGGAAGTGGAATAGGCAGAAAGGTAAGAAAGGCAGAAATAAAAACGAGAGAGAAAAAGGAGAGATACATAGAATGGGAATGGTCAAAAATCACAAAGAATTAGAGTAAAACAATACAGACTTCAGAAAAATCTAAAATAGATTAAATGGGAGGATAACAGTGAGTAGTTGGTGGGGACAAAAAGACATTGTAAAGGAAAAGCAAAAGAGAAAGACATATGGCATTTAGCTGAGTGACAAGACAGGTGTAAACTCCACAAGTTGTCCAGAGGATTGACACATGCATCATGACTACAGACGTCACGGACACATACTCTGTATCAGTGGGTCTCAACTGGTTTTGCTTCAGGACCCAGATTTGATATCATGTTAATTCGACATTAAACATATGTAGCATACAAAATGTTAACAAAAATAAAAATTAAATGGACTTCACGGCCAAAAAAACTAAACAAAAAGTTGTTGTTTGGATTTAAATAGGCAAATGCTTGTCTAGAGTCTATGATTGGATCATTATTGCAGGGATTGATATGTTTCTATATGTTATATGTTTGGCAACAGTTATTCTAACCCTAATTAATAGAGTGTGACACATCATGCCCATATTTCAGAATGACAATGTCGAGATTGATCAGGCTCAAATTGTGAAAGAATGGTTGGGAAGGAGCATGAAGAATCATTTTCACACATTAATTGGCACCTCTGAGTCCAGACCTTAAAGTGAAAGTCTTTGGGATGTGCTGGAGGAGACTTTACAGTGTGCTGGACAATGCAAAAGTCAAGCACTCTGTAAAGTCTCCTCCAGCACATCCCAAAGACTTTCCATAAATGTAAGGTCTGGACTCAGAGGTGCCATTGTCACATTGTCATCCTGGAAAATGATGTGTTGTTTTATGGTTGTTTAATGAAATGAAAAGCTACACACTCCGTCAGTTGGGTTTAGAAAAACTGTTGTCAAACATATAATAATCGCTACATTAATGATCCAGTCATAGGCTCTTAAGAATTTGCCCATTTAAATCCAAACAGCGACCTTTTTTGGCCAAGCAGTGTACTGTATATTACTAAGAACTGCTTAGCCAATCATACAAATTAGCATGACATAGCCATATTAGGAAACAATTGAGATTTTATAATAAATGCATAAATGAAAATGATTAAAAGAAATGTATTTTGCTATGCACGATTGTATGATTATCTTTTTTGCGACTATTAGAACGGACCTATTGAGAACAACCACTGCCTTATATTTCAAAATTTACACCCCCAGATTCTCAGCCATGCCAGTAAAAAGCTAGATTTTCTGGTAACACCATATTCTGGACATTATCTAACACGCATAGCAAACAGATTATTCATTACTTTGAACATTGCAAAAATTCAAAGTTCTATTTGCCTTATACAGAATAGCTTTTCCACAGACCCCCTGGAGTACCTTCAGGGACCTCCAGGGGTCCAGAGACCCTTGGCTGAAAAGCCTGGCACAACACAAACCAAACTGGGTCCAGTTAGACATAACACAGCCTTGAAAAAATATCAGATACCCAAAAGAAGATCATATAATGCTCAAGGTGCCAATCATTAACATGGAATGTAATAAATGTACATCAATTTAGCATTTTAAGAGCATGCTGCAAATACAGTAAGGGTAAAAGTTTGACCTGGCTAAATAAAACACCTAAACTCTATTGCTGTTGATGGAGTGCAAATGAGAAAATGTTAGTGGCATCGGTGAAACCATAATACTGTCAGAATTATGTGCCGTGACGTGGCCAGTTCTGCACTGTTAAGGATAACAAAGAGACAAAGCCAAATATAAACACCTAAATATACTACACATTCCTTTATGAGGACAAAATAAAATAAAAATTAACAGATTATTTTAGAGTATGAATGAACAGATCACCACTGTTTTTTCAGATGATACTGAAATTTCAAGATATATTTTGGGGGGGGGGGGGGGGAATATAACATTTTGCAATTTTACAAATAATGGGATTATTTTATTGTGTCAAATACTTCGCACTACATTTTTTTGAAAAGACCAAATTAAATTTAATTTCACAATTCCTCCTTGAGATGAGGGTGTTAAGACCAATATTTTAATTTTGTCTGTGTATATACATCGAAAAGCATAGACATAACATTTTAGCTATATCACCCAGCTCTATATGTTTTCCATGTTCCCACACATTCCTTGTAAAGACATGGTCAATTAGACACATTTTAGACTGTGAAAGCAAACAACCTCTGCAACATTTCGGCCCCAAAGGTAACTGGAAAAAGAACACATGAAACCTCGTCTTTCCCATTTGAGTAAGAAGGCGAAGTGCTTACTTCAAAGCTTCAGAGAAGAAGACAGAGCACCCTAACATTGGGGGTGGAAATTTCGCAGCTCTACATTAAGACGGGTGAGCAGTTTGTCTCAGGCCATCAGCTGCCCCCATCATTCCACTCTCGGCCACCAAACAGATCCTTGAGGTTACTGCCACCATGGAACCCCAAACAAACAAAGTGACTGAAGAAGGAGGGGTGAATACTTCACTGTATTTTTCATAATTGGATTATCCACCATTTTGTGAGACACATCTGAGGGGTGTTACTCCTTTAGCAAATTATCACGCATTACATTTTGGTGAGTGAGAACGTTTGCCTTCCACCTTTTTTCTCTGAAGTCTAAACTCGATAATGAGCTACACAAGCTTGGTAATAGGGCACAATGTCCTTATGTTGGGGTGTTCCATTCATTTCTACAAGGCTGTAGGTAGACTGAATAAGCCACTGACCTTTCAAAATGAAACATTAAATGTTAATATACTTAGCTACATTCGTAGTTACCTTCACCCAAATCCAAAACGGCTAGGACAGCACTGCTTCTGGCTTCTCCAAGATGGTTGGTGGCGATGCAGGTATAGAGGCCGGCATCACTGGGTTTGCAGTCTCTGATCCACAGGCCTCCATATTCCTGGTTGTCCATGTTGAGCAGGTCATCATTGTGGTACCAGTAGAGGGTAGGCTGTGGGTCTCCAGCCACTGCCACTTTCAGACGGATATCACAGCCGGTACCTACCGCAGCATTCCTCATCTTCCGGATGAACACTGGAGGAGTTGGGGTTGGGTAGACGGAAGCAGCGGTATCTGGTACGACCTGATCAGAACTAACTTTTGCCCGTTTCGATGGTATCCTGGGGCTGGGAGGCGCCATTCCTCTTGCTTCTTCATCAGCACCCTTCTTCAGGGTCATCTGGACCTCAGCCTTCCTCATGATGCAGTTGAGAGCTTCTTTACAGACTGCTGCACGTTATTGGACTGATTAAAGCTTCAATTTACATTCAAACGTATCTCTAATCCCTAAATTGTCCATAAATAAAGTAGCTTTTCATAATTTGGTGTTTTGATATGGTAAACATATTCCAAACATTCAAGCAGACATTATCAAATGCAAGACTCCACTCCAGGTCTAAGTTATCGATGCCAGATAATGCAATACTTACATATCCAATGACTTCATTAAAAGGTGGAAATCTCTACCTGCATTAACAGAAGACCTTCTGAAAGGCCTTCAGGCCCGTAGAAATTTCCCACAGGTTTTCTGCATTATAAATGTTTTAGAATATGTTTCTCACATCCTTGAGACATCCAATTAGAGAATTAGAAAACAAAAAGCTTAATCTTTGTCCAATTAGACGAATGGAGCTTGTGCATGTACTCCTGGCTGGTTGGTATTTTTAGAGCGAGTCCCAGAGGATCATATTGCATTAGCAACTACCCCTGTTGCCTTTTGGAATATTTGGCCTCAGCTTTTCACCCTCAGACTCAGGTCCCACAGTTCTTCGGCATCTAAGGAAAAAAATGACCACTGGATCCTTTAGGTGATTACTCAATTGCAGGATTTCCAACTCTGTAGTGGTTTCCAACTCAGTGCCTGCAGTGCCCAGATTTCGTCCCCTTGCCCTCCAAGTTAAGCTGTCTCACTCATGATAGCCCCCTCCCTCCACTCGAATGTTCCCCCGGGGAGGTGACAGGCAAGTCCCACTAAGTCATCAAGGAACAGCTGTACCCTGATAGGTCAAGTTTTTTGGACAGCCCGGATGCTTTGGCCCAGCCCCTCATCTTCTTCTTTGGCACTAACAGCCAATCACAAGCTCCAGAAATTGTGACATAGTGGCCTAATGAGGGAGGGGTTCAGAATAAAGCTCTGATTCATGTGTCAAAGATAGTTGCTGAGTAAGAATCAACACCGTCACCAGCACCAGACTTGGCAGTGGGATTTTTTTTTATTATTCCCTCAGAAAATAATATGATTCAACACTCAAGCCTTGTAAGAATTCACATTATTTCCTATTATTATTAGAACAAAACCAATTGATATTTGATTATCTCATCAGCAATGGTAATAGTTGGCTAAATTAATGAATTGCCTCATGAGTGTAATGAACATAGTGATACTTTGCACAGTCCAAAGAACATGAGAACCAAACAAAAGACCCTAAAACAACAGCTGCAATACAACATGGACTGCCATCTGCTGGACATGTTGTATACAAGCAATAATAACGCTATTTCATGGTTCAAATCTAGATTGTGAAGACGACAACAACATTCAATATTCATTACCTGTAGTGGTCAACTAGTGGTCGAAGTCCAAAGCTGGTAACAACATCTAGAGAGCTAGATAGCATAACGCTGATATTTTATTTAATATAAAACAGTGTTAGTTTAACACCAGTTAAACCAGTACACACCAGTTGTGTGTACTGGTTCTCATTGGCTATTATAAAATAGATAGAATAGTCTATATTTATCTTATTTGTATATATATATATATATATATATATATATATAAAGTGAATTTTGGTTAAATATTTGAAAATATTTTGTTCAGTAATTAAAAAACATTCTGTTAATTAGTTAATTGGCTGATATGTCAGTCTATCACTAATTATTTAAATGTGAACAGTCAACAAAAAGTTCCTTATTCAACAAAATGACATTGTGTCCAATTCTACAATATGATAAATAATTATGGACAAGTATACAAAAAATATAAAATATAAATATAAATATAAAAATATTACTTCCACAGCTTCATGAATGTTTTACCTCATAAAAGTGTTCACAATCTGCCAACCCTCTTGTAGATTTAACAGATGACTAATGTAAATTAAAATTTTCCCTACTTTATAATGGGATCATAAACAAGTAAAATGATTTCAGAGGGCTGAATTTTATGCTAAACATGTGCTCCCTTCTCCTTGGAACCCCCTTTGAAAGGAAAATCCTTTCTGCAGTTTGTCCTGCAGGACCCAGTTGTCATAGAAACAGCATCGCTCCCTAGACTGTTGAATTGAGAGCAAATGTGTGGATGGTGCACAGGTCTCTGAGTGAGTGAGTGGGAGGGAACAGGGGAAGCAGATACAACACTTTACTATTCTAACACAATAGGGGAGATAGCAGATGTTCCACTAGGACACTGTTTTAGGGGCTAGGATGATTGGAAAAGGCATGGATGGATGGCAGGCATGGAGAGACTGGCTACAAGAATGATTGACGTTAACAGAAAACAATGAATACAAGAGTTCCACTTACGTGTGGTCGAGTCTCACTTAAAGCTGGAAGCAGAGCGGTGATGCTGTGATGAGTGGAGAGTCTGGTGTGTGTGCAAAACATCGACCCCTGCTGGTTGAAACGGTACCCTGATCATTTGGGTGTTTCCTCGGTGATGTCACTGAGGATAGAAGCTGCCCACTAGTGATGACATTTCAAATGTTCCCTAAATTGTTTAATGTAATGATACTGATGGCAGCAATAGGGACAGTGATTCTTTCAAATATAAATACCAAATGCACTTAAATATGATCGGCACAATGATTTTTATAGTGTATGCTATATAAATATTTTAGTTATGCTCAACTCTACAATACTTCATTATCTAGAAATCTCCATAAATGATTGCAATCTCTATAAAATGGTTTTTAAAAGCTAATCCCTCATTTTAACATTTTCAAATACATTTTTATGGGGAGTCCAAAAGTCTTGGGACCATCCCAAAATATAGAAATTCTTTCAAATTTAAAGCACTATAGTTCATTTAAAAAAAAAAATTGTTTGAAAATATCCATGTACAGAAACATCCCCATAATATAAGGTGTAATGCAATGGTCTGAGAGTAGTTTTATTAGGTATTTTTTTACTTAAAAAGTATAAATATGAAATGTTATTGTTTCTGAAGTTAATCGACTATTAGCAAGTCCAAGCTTTTCTCTAAAAAGTAATGTGATTTTCATGATCACATACAAAATTAAGTCAAATTCCAGTTAAAAAGAAAAAATCTAAATCAGATAAAAGTGTAACATCGGTTAATAAATCAAACTGGAGAAGGAACAATAATAGTCTTGATGCATTTAATTCATACACTAATTTATAACATAAAATCAGCATTCATTATCAAAGCTAACTAATTTATTTAGTTTTATGACAAGGTAAATAATCTGTGATCATATCTTGTGACTCCTTTTTGGTCGCATTAGCCTTCTTGAAAGTCTGATATGTAAGTCACTGCATTACTCATTGGATGGCGTGAGTTACCTTGAAAGTTTTTTCAAAGCAAAATAGCACTTCATTCATATTGAGCATTTGATGAATGTAAAATGCCCTTATGATTAGAGAGACATCTTATCTCATACAGACTCAAACACACTGCAGAAACCAAAGCATACTGTATGTACCAGTGTGTGCAGCTGTGTAAAGATTACTATGAGATGCACATCTAAATCCAGGGGCTTATAAAAAGTCATTCACAGATTCTTCAGTAAGCATTTTAAATACCACATGGATATAGCCAAACAGTTAGCCTAACAGCTAAAGTTATGTAGAGTCCTGATGAATAATATCTATTGTACAATGTCACATGGTTAAAATGCTAGTATTACGCTAGTACGGAGTTTTTTTTTTTTTTTTTTTTTTTTTGTCAGACAAATACGGCTTGGTTAGAATGATAGCCTATATATTTTATATAGAAGTAACTATTGTTAGTTGTGGTTTTCTAAAAGCTTCACGATTTTAACTTTATTTTGCGCCTGTAGATGTCGCTGTTTTATCACAATTTCTAGAGTTGGATTATATTGCACGAGCTCGCCGGTCAAAAAGCTAAAATGCTATACTGTATACTCAGGAAAAAAAAGTTAATGTTAATAAATGTTATTTCATATTAAAATGTTTTTTTAAAATTTTGATTAATTAAAAAACTCAAACATCATCAACATATGCTTGATCTTAGGCATAACAACTTCTCATTGGCAGAGACGGGAAAACTTCAAATCTAAAACACAATATCAGCAATTAAAAACGAAATAGGGTGTCACTGTTTTCTAATGACATCATGATGTCAAATGAAGGCAGTCCCACGAGCACGCGCACATCGCAGGCAGGTGAGAGATTGACGTCAGGTCGGAGGAAAATCGGCTGTGTAGAATAAACCTGCTCCTCTGCTCTACGGGACACATCGCTGTTTAAAGATTGTTCATAGAAAGTCAGGAAAAATCCAGGATGATAAAATGATGGTTGGATGAAGAGATCGTCCTCCTTCAACGCCAGACGGTGAAATAACAGAAACTTCCTCACAACAACTGGGTAAGTGAGCTTGTATTTAGCCACACCGTCACACTGTATCAGTAGTGTAAAATACATTTACGCATTGTTAATATAAGGCGGTGTGTTGTTACTGTTACCGTTTCAGACAGAGACTACACCCTTTGAAATTTATAGTGATACTATATATGATATTTATGTTTTAGGATGGTGACTGTACCTAATTTCACAACAAAATGATATCCAACTCATACCTAAGAATGTAGTTTAATTAACACTACATGATATTCAACATTATATTCACTTGATAGTAGTTTTTAATGATCCTAATGTTCTTTATTATTGATAATCAAGGGCAATTACTGAATTTATTTTGTTTGAGGTAAATCTATATGACAAAAAACTCATTAAGGTGTGTTGCATTCTTATTCAACTTAATCATGTGGGGAAAAAATAGTAGCCTACTAATTAGTTTCCTTCATTGCTGCATTCGACATCAAGTGCCAGTATCAAAATGGTTTAATGCACAAAAATAAGCAATATTGTACTTAATATTAGGCTAAACATTTGAAATGTAGTAATGTTATTATAATAAACCATATAAACAACATGCAAATTATTAGCATGTGCATATAGAAGAATGTAAGCCAATCACATGACCCATAAATGCAACGTAACAATGTAAAATAAGATAAAATAAAACAATGTAAGATATATTTATTATCATATATGCACAGTAAAACACCAAGGTTTTGACCACACAATTATATTCTTTTTTTGCAAGTCTCCCTTACACAAAAATATACAATATAAATACAAACAGTGAAAAAAAGTGCAAATGTGCATTATGACAATGCTGAATGGCTGAGGGCATATCCGTCTCAAGCTCTTGTCTGAAAGGCAGCAGACAAGGAAAAAATAATCATGCTTTTAAAGGCCCTCCAAAAATGTATCCCTGGCAAAAACATACTATAATACTGGGAAATATTTACAAATAATATTTTGCTAGCAAAAATGAATATATCAGATTCAGAATGCACTGCAACTTTTCAGTGTCGGTCAATGGAGAAAGATGCTTTTTGGCTCTTCAAGGTAATGGCATCTACCAGCAAAATGACCTATGCTAATCAGCCCAACCTTGACCATATGGTTGCGACCCACCATTTGAGAATCACTAGTTAAAGCTACAACATGAAGACGTTATCCACAATGTCCTTAACAGAGGTTTATGTTTATCACACAGAAATGGCGAGTGATCGGGTGGCCATCCTTACAGATGATGAGGAGGACCAGAAGAGGAAATATGTCCTGTCTGAACCCTTTAACACTCTGTCCCTGGGGCAGGTGGCAAACACTACACAATGCAGTCAAACAGCACTGCCTGCCCCCTCAGAAACACTTCAGACTTCACAGAGTATGGACTGCACTGAAAGGTGCTGTGTGCGAATAGACAATCATCTCTTGATCTCCAAGGTCTTCTACTTCTTCTTTTACTCTGCATATGGCTCTTTACATCCCCTCCTTGCAGTATACTACAAGCAACTGGGAATGACACCCAGCCAAAGTGGTCTGCTGGTTGGGATCCGTTATTTTATAGAGTTCTGCAGTGCACCATTCTGGGGCGTAATGGCGGACCGCTTCAAGAAAGGGAAGGCGGTGTTGCTGTTTTCTGTACTCTGCTGGGTGGTCTTTAACTGCGGTATTGGCTTTGTTAAGCCAGCAGCTATGATCTGTGTCAGTAAGGACCCTACTGTTGCACCGCCAACCAATTTTACGAACTATACACAAGCTGGTAACCGCACTAGACTGCGAAGATATTTGACTGAGCATACGTACTCCACTCCTTCACGATCTCAGCCAATATTAGCAGCATACGGATCTCACTCTAGATCAGGGATGGGCAACTTCGGTCCTGGAGGGCCACTGTCCTACAGAGTTTAGCTTCAACCCTAATCAAACACACCTGAACAAGCTAATCAAGGTCCTCAGGATTACTAGAAAATCACAGGCAGGTGATTTTTTTCAGGGTTGGAGCTAAACTCTGTAGGACAGTGGCCCTCCAGGACCGAAGTTGCCCATCCCTGCTCTAGATACATTCAAAGTGCAGATGTAAATACTACAAGCACTCCCTCTGAAAACCCCACTGCGAATGCTGGCAGCATAAACTCGACCACGGCGCTGCCTCGTACCTCAACAGTCACTTCAAAATCTACCTCGACAATTGAAACGCAAGCTACCACAGCCAAACCTCAAAGAATATTCAATAGTTTTCAATAAGGAACAAGTAGATCATATTTCTCCTGATCCTCTTGGTCATTATTATTGGTGAGTTCTTCAGCGCCCCGGCTGAGACCATTGTGGACACTAGGGCTGGGTAAAAAATATCAATTTCTCGATTTTAATCGATTCTAATTTTATGAACCGATATTGATTCTTAAATCCCAAGAATCGATTAGTCATCCTGTTTTCAGTTGATGAATGAATGTAACATTGTAGCGCACATCCCAGTAAGGACCAAAAGAAATTCAAAAACATATAGGCTACCGTTTTGGCGCTGTGGCGTGAGATCGGCGGAGCGCACATGATCTTCTCTTCCGCCTTAATACCAGTTACCGCGTGAAATAAACATGAATGAGCATCTGAAAGTGTGTTAAAAGGTAGAGTACAACTTATCGAAATCCGTATCATGTGACATGGAATTGCTCAATCAGTGTTTCAACCGTGGAAAGACGTCAGTAAATCAGCTTGTAAACAATGTCATGTAACGTCACATTTACCTCAGAAAAAACATATCCAGTTAATAAACTCGTTAGTCAGGTAGAAAAATGAACTCTAGAGAGAAGCATTTTGCTTAATATATGCACCATATTACATATTCATTATAATTTTGAATGTTCTTCAATTTTTAATGCACGTTTGAATAAATCTGGCAGGTTTTTATGACAGCCACCTGTTATGAACCAGGTTTCTCTCTCTGTCTTTTCCTCTATCACGCACACACACACACTTCATCTCTCAGCTGATCCTCATCGCAATCAGCGCTCGTGCTGATCACACTCATGCACACACACTCACTTCTTCTCTCAGCTGATCCTCATCGCAATTAGCGCTCGCGCTGATCTCTCACCTGTTTTCTCTTTAGTCTAATTTCCTCTGCTACTTCTAGCTACCGTTCTCCCTACTTCATCGCCAGATTATTGTTGTTCGTAGAGGACACGCTATTTTACGTCCTGACCTGTCTTGTCCTAAGTTTTCCGCTGGTACGTTAATTCTGTTCTCTGCCCAGCTATCCATCTGCTCGGGGTCTGCTACCATATCAGCTGTCTTTGTATCTCCTCATCTGGCCTTGGGATTGAGTCTCGTTTGCTGATCTCTGCTACCCTGTTCTGGGACCTCCACTGCTGACTCTCATCAGCCAAGTTTTGACATTTGTTTTCTCTTCAGTTCTGTGTCCGTGTGACGGCAGACTCCTGTTTTGCCTTTTTCAAATAAACATTGTTTCTGCACCTGCCTTTGCTTTTGGGTCCTCCGTTATCTCTGACAGAATAATCTGGCCAGGATGGACCCAGCAGAGGAAGTGCCTTTTCGTACAGAGGTCGAGGTTCAGGGAGCCATGCTGGGCAGACACGAAGAGGAGATTTCTGAAGCCAGACTGTGTTCAAAGTGCTTATCAAGGCGAATGGCCAACTCCACCAGCTGATAAAAACTATAAATAAAAACTACAACTCCCACCATTGGACTACAACTTTCCCACCTGGCTTTCACAGGTGTGGTAATCACTGTTGATTGTCCTGATGTGTTTGAACACAGTTAAATTGATTGCTACATTCATTGTCTGTATGCCCTGAGGATGGTCTTTTGACATAAAGCTTGGTGATTAAATTTGCTTAAAGGATGTAAGTGTGCAGACAGTTTATTTTTTGAGATCTTCCGTCTTGTTTGTCTGGCACCTTGGTGATCGTGAGTGCGGTGTAACTCCTTCAAAACATTTAAATGAGTTAAATAAAATCTTAAATGAAAGTAAAGAGTAGTGAGAGAATGGGATGCGTGAGATCGTCAGCAGCGGCTGGTCCTAAAGTGGCAGCAGCTAATTCTCTCTGTCAGTAAAGTTAACCAAAGGACAAAGAAAAAAAAGCTACAAGCATTCTTGACTAAAGAATGCTTGTAGCTTTAATAAGGATTTATCTATATTTAGTTTATAATTTATGCAGTGCGGAATGTTTTGATAACTTTATTCAATTTCTGTATAGTTCATACCTGTTAGACAGGAAAGGCACAGGTAAATATGACATTTATAATGGGTTTATGTAAGGTTTGTTTTAAGTTCACTTAAATTAAAAGTTATAGTTTTTGAAGCCTAATAAATATTTAAAATTTGGGGGGATAATCATTTTCTTTTTTTCTTAGAAGCCTATAATAAATAATATTTCAGCATCCAAATAATATGGAAATCGCGAATATGGAAAAAAATGTATTCGAATGAGAGTTACGTGAACCCAACGCCGCTTACTTTCACTTTCGCTTTAAATTATTTTGTTTTGGCTTGTTTATAGATATTTTTTTCATTCTTGTTCTGTTCTGAATATCATTCAATTTAAAGGATTTGTTGTGGAATATTTTTAGTGTATTTTTTTAAGCATACAGCAAACGATAGTAGGCTATTAATTGGTTAAAATTCTTACAATGGTTAACCGGTTAATTAGCATCCCTGTAGCTTTAGCTAGATCAAAAGAGTGCAGAATCAACTTTGCGTTGCGATCGCGTCACAGATAAGCCACTGCATGTGCATCATCAAAAGCGGTTGTTAAGAAAAGTGCTGAGCTGAATTTTTGTGCCAGCTGTGCACAATAGAGCACTATTAAATGAGAATAGAGTCTAATGTGCCTTTAGCCCCATTGTATTCTGTATGCTTGGCTTAAGAATAGGCCTATGGGTCGCGTCAATTAAAAAAAAAAAAAGGGTCGCTCTTGAAAAAGTTTGAAAACCACTGCTTTAATGGACCTAGAGGATTCCACCACTGTTTGCCGTACCACCATTCCGGTGAGTCTCACCATATCCGGCAACTATCAAGAGACTATTTATTTTTTTATTTTTCAATCCCCTTTTACCCCTGTTGTTTTGGGTCACCACTGGTTAGCGCAGCATAACCCTCAGATTAACTGGGCTAAGGGAACCATCCTTTCTTGGAATTTGTCGTGTCATGTTGAGTGTTTAGTGTCTGCTGTTCCTGCCGTTTCCTCTGTTTCTGTGTTTCAGGAGGAGCCTGGTGATTTGTTGGGGGTGCTGGAGGAATACCTCGATCTGCGGGCGGTGTTCAGTCATTCCCGGGGCTCTTCTCTCCCTCCCCATCAACCTTACGACTGCAGTATTGAGCTCCTCCCAGGTACCACTCCGCCTCGCAGAAGGTTGTATTCTTTGTCTGCTCCCAAACGCGAGGCGCTTGAGAAATATCTCACTGATTCTCTCGCCGCCGGTACCATTGTCTTATCCTCCTCTCCGGCCGGGGCGGGGTTCTTCTTTGTGAAATAGAAAGACAGTTCTTTGCGTCCCTGCATTGATTATCGAGGGCTGAATGACATAACTGTTAAGAACCGGTATCCTTTACCACTTATGTCCTCAGCCTTTGAAATCTTGCAGGGAGCAAAGATTTTCACAAAGTTGGATCTTCGCAATGCATATCATTTAGTACACATTAAGGAGGGAGACGAGTGGAAGACTGCATTTAACACACCTCTTGGGCACTTCGAATATCGGGTTTTACCGTTCGATCTGGTCAAATGACGTTTTGAGAGACATGCTAAATATCTTCCTTTTTGTATACCTGGATGACATTCTCATTTTCTCACCCTCTTTTCTCACCCTCTTTATGCTCCGCAGTCTGACCTCCACTGCTGACTCTCATCAGCCAAGTTTTGACATTTGTGTTCTCTTCAGTTCTGTGTCCGCGTGACGGCAGACTTCTGTGTTGCCTTTTTCAAATAAACATTGTTTCTGCACCTGCCTTTGCTTTTGGGTCCTCAGTTATCTCTGACACCACCATTTAAATGTTTATATTTCATGTAACTTTATTATTATAAAAATAAATAAGTGTAATTTAAGTGTTTGTATACAAATCAGTTCATTTTTACCTTCAATATTATAGTAGGCTAATGAAGCCTAGTAGGCTACAACTGACTCCCATAGTTTACAGTTAAGAGATTTGTTTTCCTTGAGAAAATTTGGCATGTATTGTACCTGATATCCAAAATAATAAATATTGAATCGAATCGAATTGCAGGCTTGTGAATCGAAATCGAATCGAATTGTGAAATTTGTGTCAATACCCAGCCCTAGTGGACACTAGGGGTGTAATGGTACACAAAAATCACGGTTCGGTACGTACCTCGGTTTTAAAGTTACGGTTCGGTTTATTTTCGGTAGGCTACAGTAAGGGAGAGAAATGCAAACATTAAACTGCAGGTTGTTTATTACTATAAACTTTTTTTAACAATTTGTTTACACTTTTTTAAACACTTTTTAATAAAATATAATATATAAAATAAATAAAAATATTAAGAAATAAAATACTGCTGCAAAGTTCTCCACTAAATAAAATACTCTCAGTCTCAAACCAATATCACATAATAAAATATAAATAAATAAAAATGATTACAGTGCAGCATTACCAATCCCAGCTTGTAGGCCTGCTCATATTTAAAAATTAAGGCTGGGAATCGATTAAAAAAAAGAACTAATTAATTGCACAATTTGCTGTAATTAATTGCAATACCTCCAAGCTTGTAATCATCAATAATTAAACTTAGAATCACCTAATTAAATGAAACATGGGGAAAAAAGGAACAGAAAATAGCCCTATATTAAAATAATATTAAGCATAAATATATCAATGTATTATTATTTTTCAATAATCAATCAACATAATCAATTTAAGATTTTTTTTCCCACTTTTTTAATAATTCTCAAAATAAAATGTAGTCCAAAGCTATAGTACAAAGCTATTATTACCAGAGCATGTGATCAGAGCAGGTCATTTTACCATTGTTGCCAGCATGACTATACCAGCTCAGCAAACAGAAGTGTACTACTGAGAAATTTCACCTTATTTGAGCGGACTTTGCTTTTCCAGTGCGTGATCGGTACATGATTGGAGTGTTTGGGCCGTTAACGACAGAGCAGAACGCGCAGCGCAAACACGGACTCGAACATTGAGCAGAGAGCGCAGCGGGCCGACCGGGGCGCGATATTTTTTTTCCCAGGATGGTAGGGGAAGACTCATGAATATTAATTAGGGAAGTCATCCCTGATTGATCTGATGACCTACTCCTAACCCCACCCCTAAACCTACCCGCCACTGGGGGTCTGATGATCTACCCCTAACCCCGCCCTAAACCTACCCGTCACTGGGGTTAAGACCAATCAGGGATGACTTCCCTAATTAATATTCATGAGTCTTCCCCTACAATCCTGGGAAAAAAAATATCGCGACCGGGGCCGACACACACACGCACGCGCGCGCGCGCGCGCGGAACGGAGAGTGCGGCGGCGCACACGGAGCGGAAAAGCTTTTTTTCGCCCTGCAGTCAATTTCATTGGTTTAGGTTACAGTGACGACGGATAAAACTTTAGAATCAGCTGCAGGGCGGGATTTGCGCTGAACGCGGAGACTTCCGCCACTTAATATGTTCGTGTGGAAACACGAAAATGTACCTATGTTCCGCACACAAAATATTGCATTCAGTCATTCGGTACACACGTGCACCGAACCGAAAGCCCTGTACCGAAACGGTCCGGTACGAATACACGTACCGTTACACCCCTAGTGGACACTATCACTATTCAGTACTTGGGCCAACATAGAGACCGTTATGGACTTCAGAGGATGTGGTGATCTCTGGGATGGGGTATAGCTATGCTGTCAGTGGGCATTTGGATCGACCACTCACACATCACAATCTTCATCCAGGGCTCGGGTTGTGTTCTACCCGACTATAAGAATTACCAAATTGCGTTCATAGTTTTTGGGGTGCTGATGAGCTCAGTGCTGATTGTGGCCACGCAGTTCCATTTTGACAACAGTGTTTGAGCATACCTTGATTGCACCTGGTGGACCTGGTTTATCAAGAACAATGACATATATTTCTGCTGAGTTGACACCAAATGAATTGGTTAAAGTAATTTCATATTTTTCAACATCCTCTCTTGTTGCATCCTTGATGACAATCTTGGATGCTGTCTTTGATGTCAGAACATTAACTCTAGTTGTTTGCTTCAATGAGTGACCATCCTTTTTCCATGTAACCTCTGGAGATGGTCTGCCTCTGAATGGAACATCTATTTTGAGATCATCTCCCAATTTTACACTGTAGGTATTAAACAGCAAATCAGTAATGGGTTCAGTAGTAATATCTCTTGCCACAACAGGTGCTCCCAGCGGTTTAGTATCACTCTTTCCTTTGTCATTAAGTGCTGTAATTCTGAAGCTGTATTCCTCTCCTGTTGTAAGCCCTTCAATTGTGGCTTCCAGTGCCTTTACTGTAGCACATACTGCCCATTTATCTGATCCCTTATTTCCACCACATAGCCTGTGATTTTGCTGCCACCATCATGATCTGGCTTTTCCCATGCTAGAGTAAAAGTGTGGCGAGTTACATCAACAACTGTAATTTTGGGTGGTAAGGGTGCTTGGGATACTTTGATAGCCACTGTGGTTTCTGCAGGCAAACCAACACCAAGTTCATTCACAGCCAATACACGGAAGTGGTAAAGACCTCTTCTTGGAGATCATCAACCTTGAATGAATTTCTGACACAGCTGTTTGTCACGGTTGTGAATGCTTTTCCACAATGTAATGGGTCATCTTGGCTCCACCATCGATTTGTGGAGGCTCCCATTGTAGAAGGACTACACTCCATTATTGCTGGGGGGTTTCCATTCAATTGTCATGTGGTCTTTTGTCACTGATGAAACAAATGGAGCACCAGGAGCTGCAGGCTCAGTGAAAGGATAACTGACCACAACTGGTGCTGAATCCAACGATGTGCTTTTTCCATATCTGTTCTCAGCAAACACTCTAAACTGATATTCAGAACCAGTCTTCAGCTTTGAGATTTTGATTGTGGTACAAGCAATGGTTGCTGAAACAATCTGCCAGTTAGTAGTGGTTGTATCACGTTTTTCCACTATGTAGTTGTTTATCTGACAACCTCCTGTGTATACTGGTGGTTCCCTGGACATGGTAACATAGGTGGCACACAATTTTGACTGGTCCGACTGGTGAGCCTGGTTTGTTTAACCCTCTGGGGTCGACAAACGCGCCTGCGCGTTTTGCTGGATTTTCTTCACAAAGTAGCACAATAAACTTAAATTTCTCAGTCATTTATGGTCATACAGAAAAAAGAAATATGAAAAAAGAATCTGTGATATTTCTACTTTTGTATGTGTCCACTTACAATCAAATCAAAACATTGTGCTTTTGTAAAATAAAGAAAATAAACAGGGTGTGCTTTCTGCCTCCCCGTCGCGGTGAACTTTTTTTTCTTGAGCACGTCTATAAACTGAAACAAAACTCAGCGAATACTTGTCACACATTTATGAGCCATATACCTTTATAAACATTTAAGTGTGTACTTTTTAAATGATCGGATTCAAACTGAAAACAAATATTCTCTGTTTAAGTAATTTGTATAAAACCAACAAGATGTCCAGTATCTCAAACGCTTGCTCATTATTTTTAATTTGACCACGCCCACGCGCGCAAAAGAGATTCACGTGCAAATCTCCACATGGAACGTGAACGCGCTCATTACCTCAAAAACAAAGCACCAAAAACCTTCACAAGTCTCTGCTTTTCGTCGAGTTTGAAAGACGCGCTGTGAGCTTACATTGGATTTACCTCAGAAGAAGAAGAACGCGATTTGAAGACAAGAAAGATGTAAGGTAAAAAATTCTTACTTATTAGTTTATGTTATTGTTGCATAAACTTCACATTGCAGTTGTGAAGTTTAGTCAACTGTTGCTAGATATATGGTGAATATTATAATATTTAGACCCGTGTTTACTGTTACTGTGTTTGTGGATATCTGCTCAAACGTAGATATGTATAATATGGTAACCATAATGTTTCATATTTTGGAGCATGCTGTGCATTTGAATGTATCATATTTTGGAGCGTGAGCGCGTTTGAAAAGCAAAACGCACCAAACATTAGGCTTCATGTTTTTACTATTATCTCATTTCATATCATCATAACGAATGGAAACATTTGAAGTAACATATGATAATCAATATATTTTTCTCTAGCGTAGTTGTTACTGAAATCTTTTGGAAGATTTATAGGCTGCTATAGGTTATTGTTATTATTATTTCATGCAGCACTGCGCATAGCCTATGCTTACAAGGCACAACAAACCTGGTGTTCATTATATTATATATTGTTGGAAACATTTGTGTGTGTGTGTATTCTGTGAATTTTAAAAAGCAATTTTAACCTGAAAAATCTAAAATGTATTCCCAAAATCATGCAGGCCTATAGAAATCTTGATATCAGTATGTTCACTTTTTTTTTTCTTTCAGGGCCCAGATGCAACTGAGTCCTGCTGACTTCAACATTCACATGAGTCTCTGTATATGAACATGGTAAAGTGAAAATCAAACACCTTGGAAATGAAAGGTATGTACAATGTTTTTAGGAATGGCACAAAGGTCTCTGTCTTTGGATCATTGTTTTCAATAGTGTGCTTTTTGTCATGTATCTTTGGATTATGTTGTGTTGTAAATAAATCCAAACAATCAAAAAGCCATTCTTTTTTAAATCTCCTCATTCTTTGTGCAAGGTTGCTCAGAATGACAGGGCCTGATGGCTCCTAATAGGGCCATTAGGGAGGGTCTTTGTCTTTCTCAGGTGTGAAAAGCCTTACATATTAATGATGTGATCACGCCTCCCGCATAAAGCTTTCTCACACAAAACACGTCTTACAATTTTTAAATCAATATATTGTCTTCTCTGAATGAGCAGTCAGGGTGATTTTCACATAGTTTTGGAGCAAATATTCTAGGCTACGTGATACAATTTTCAAAAGTCTTGTGAAGAAATAATCAGTAGGGGTTTCATGGCCTTATTTCAGTGACAATTTTGTTTTGTATTTTCACAAACCACGCATAAATATCATTATCTCAAAACTACAAACTTTTACATACATGCTGCTGACATATTATTGTAGCAGAGTTTGTGCTGAATACAGTGTAATCAGACTTTAGCCATGAAAATGTCACAAGTAACAGAAATAAGCACAAATGTCAGAGCATGTCAGAACACCTCCAGGGCCAGAAAACAACTCAGACCCCAGAGGGTTAAGAATGATTATCCCAACTTCCTCTGTGACCGTACCTAAATTATTTGTGGCTGTGATTGTGTACTTTCCAGAGTCCTCTCTATTTGCTTCTTTAATTTTAAGAACTGTTGATGTTGCCATGCTTGAGACATTTAATCTAGTTGTTTCTTTCAGAGGTTGTCTATCTTTCATCCATGCAATCTTTGGAGTTGGACGAGCTTTAAATGGTATTTCCACTTTGAGATCTTCACCAGCTTGAACACTATGTGTTGGAAAGTATTTTGATGAATGGTTCAATAGTTACATCATTGCAATGACCGGAGCAGCTAATGGCTTTGGGTCACTTTTTCCTTTCTCGTTGTAAGCTAAAACTCTGAAGAGGTACTCTTGTCCTGAACTAAGTCCGGTCACCATACCCTCACATGTTTTGGTGACTGCAGCAACTGTCCATTCCTCTGATCCTTTTGGCTGCATTTCAATATAATAACCCAAGATTCTACTACCACCATCATGATCTGGTTTATCCCAGGAAAGTGATGCTGTGGTTTTTGTCAAATCAGTCAAAGTTACCTTGCCAACAGATAGAGGAGGATCAGCTGTCTTCACAGATTCGTCTGTTTCTACAGGCAGACCAATTCCAAATTCATTTTCTGCCATGATTCTGAAGTAATAAATACCACCCTCTGTCAGATCACCAACTCGGAAGCTGGTCTTGGAGCACTTAGTAGTAATGTTTACAAATCCTTGTCTATTTGATTCCCTCTTGTCAATGATGTAATTTTTTATTTTGGAACCACCATCAATAAGTGGTGGTTGCCAAATCAGGGTGGCATAATTTCTTGTTATATCTTTCACAACAAGGCTCTGTGGAGCACCTGGTGTATCAAGTACTTTTACTGACACAAATGCTGATTTAGTGCCAGCACTATTTACCAAAGTCAGAATGTATTTTCCAGCATCATTTCTGTCACATACATCAATTGATAACTGAGTGTAATCTGGTCCCTTTTCTAATTGGGCTTTATCTGGTAAATATCCCTCATCCTTGGTCCAGTTTATCTCAGGAATGGGGCATCCTTTGAATGGTATGTTAATTCTCATAGAACCTCCAGCACGCACAACAATACCTTTTCTCAACTCAGAGTCAAGCTCAATTTCAGGTGCATCCATCTTATCCACTGGTTTGACAGTTCCTTGGATGGCCACTGGTTCACCAACACCCAGTTTATTTAGGGCACATATGTGAACTTTGTATTCTTGGTGTTCAGTGAGTTTAGTAATTGTAAATTTAGTATCACTAAATCCAGAGGGTGGAGTACATGTGGTCCATTCTTCTTCATCAACTTTACATATCTCAACAACATAGCCCTGGATGTCTAAGCCACCATCATATATTGGTCTACTCCATGCAACTGTAATTGAATTCTTTGTAGTGTCAACAAGGTGTACATTAGTTGGTGGGCCAGGCTTAAATGTTGGATCACAGGCTTTGTAATAAACAGTTGGTGGACTTGGTTGTCCAACTCCAGCAGCATTTTCTGCAGATAACCTGAATTCATATTCATGATCCTCTGTTAAGCCTGTGACTCTGAAACGTAAGTCTGTGACCCTGCGTTTGTTACATTTTGTCCACCGGACTCCAGCTCTGTCTCTCTTCTCTATGATGTAACCAACAATCTCACTTCCACCATCAGTCTCAGGACGAGTCCAACATACCGTCATAGAGTCCCTTGATATATTTGTTATTTCTAGGTCTTTAGGTGGCCCAGGTAAAACAAAAGGATTTCTCATAATCACTGGAGCAGATTCAAGTGGTTCACCATCTCCATACTTGTTGACAGCCATGACACGGAATATGTATTCATTTCCTTTTAAAAGCTTGGTAACTTTAAACACTGTTGCTCCACAATCACCTGAAACTACAGTCCAAGCAAGACGACTTGTTTCTCTTTTCTGTATGATATAGTGAGAAATGCTACTGCCACCATCATGTCTTGGAGGTAGCCATGACAACAAACACTTCTCACATGTTACACCAGAAATGTTCAAAGGACCTTCAGGGGGTCCAGGTCTATCTAGCACCTTTACATTGAAGGAGACAGACTTCGTTCCAGCCACATTAGCGAGGTGCAATGTGTATTGTCCTCCATCAATTCGAATGGCATCTTTGACGACAAGAATTGCTTTGAAGTCAGTGTTCTTGATCTCAGCTCTTGCAGAATTCTCGACTTCCACATCGCCCTTAAACCACTGCATTGTTGGAATTGGCTTTCCTAGAACGAATGCTTCCAGGGTAAATGTGTCTCCAGCATTCACGGTCAAAATCTGGCAATATTCTGAGGCAACCTCATAGGTTGGTGGTTCAAATTCATCCTTTGCTGTAATTGAGCCTGTGCTCCCAGAGGGCCTACTGACCGATCCAGCTCCATTTCTGGCAATGACTCTGAAATCATATTTGTAGTCTTCTGTCAGGCCTGTGACTGTAAATTCAGTTTCAAGAATGTTAGCAAAACTAGCTTTCATCCAACGGCCCTCTGGCAGGTCTCGTTTCTCCACAACATATCCAGTGACAAGGCTACCTCCATCAAATTCTGGTGGTGTCCATCTAAGTTTCACTGAGTGCCTTGTCACAATCACTGGCACAGGGGTGCCTGGTGGGTCACATGGGTCACGTGCCACACAACCCTCAGAGATTTTGCTGCACATTCCAATTCCAACTATGTTTTCAGCATAGACTCTGAACTCATATTCAATGCCCTCTTCCAACGAGGATGTTTTGAATCTGGTGTCTTGAATGAGTGTTTTATTGATCTTTGTCCAAAGAATACTATTTTTCTCTTTTCTCTCAAGATGATATCCTAGAATAGCACTTCCACCATCTGAGACTGGTTTGTGCCATTCAACTACCATAGACTCTTTTGTGAATACAGACACAAATGGAGTTCCTGGAGGCCCAGGCTCTTTGAAAGGATACTGGGCAAGAACAGGATCTGAATCAATGCCATAGCTTTTACCATATCTATTCTCAGCAAAGATCCTAAACTGGTATTCAGATCCAGTTTTTAAATTACAAACTTTAAGTGTCGTCCTTGCTACTGTGGCAGAAACAACTACCCAGTTTGTGGTGGTGGTGTCTCTCTTTTGGACAATATAATTTGAAATCTGACAGCCTCCAGTGTATGTTGGTGGGTCCCAAGACAGTGTAATGCTCTCTGCACTCACTTCATCAATCCTGACTGGGCCTGTTGGTGGGCCAGGTTTTTCAAGTATGATTATTTCAAAAGTGGCTTCCTTTTGTCCAATTACATTAGCCACAGCAATGTTATACATACCACCATCTTCTCTTGTTGCATCTTTGATCGTAAGAGTGGTATGATGTGAAGTGTCAGCAACATTTACTCTTGTGGTCTGTTTCAGAGCTGAACCATCTTTGGACCATGTAATTGTTGGTTTTGGATGACCAGCAATTCGTGCTTCAATTTTCAAATCTTGCCCAACCTGTACATTGTATGTACTAAGTTTTGTTCTCACTGAGGGCTCAATAGTGAGGTCCTTTGCAACAACAGGATTTGCAAGGAGTCTGGGATCGCTCTTTCCTTTATCATTAACAGCAATGACTCTAAAATGGTACTCCACACCTTGGGCTAAATTAGTTACAACAGTGTCAAGGGATTTTACTTGAGCACAAAGAGACCATTTATCTTGATCTTTTGCTTGCATTTCAATTTCATAATGAGTAATTCTGCTGCCCCCATCATTCTCTGGTTTTTCCCATTTAAGAGAAACACTCTTCCGTGTTACATCCACAACAGAAACTTTACCAGGAGTTTGTGGCACCTCTGAGATTTTCAGAGGTTCTAGAGTCTCTGCAGGCAATCCAATTCCGTGTTCGTTTTCAGCAAGAACTCTGAAGAAATAGATGCTCCCCTCTTGGAGTGGTTCAATTTTCCATGTCATCTTGTTGCAGGAAGTAACAGCTGAGAACACCTTTCTTGTACTCTCTCGTTTTTCAACAATGTAGTTTTTTATTTTAGCTCCACCATCCAACAAAGGTGGCTCCCAGGTAAGAGTGACGGAATTTTTTGTTATTTCCTTCACACAGAAGTTTGCAGGTGCATCAGGAGTATCTAATACTCTGACACTAATAAATGCAGATTTTGTTCCAATGGCATTTTCCAGAGTTAAAGTGTATTTTCCACTGTCAAATCTATTAACATTTTCAATTACGAGTGAAGTGAAACTGCTTGTAATATCAATCTGAGCTGCCTCATTGATTTCACCTTCAGCCTTTCCCCACTTGACTTCAGGGGTTGGCCGTCCATGGATAGGAACAAACAATCTAAGAGAGCCTCCAGACCTGACAGTGATCATCTTTCTCAGGTCAGCATCAAGATCAATATCTGGTGCTT
This sequence comes from Squalius cephalus, assembly GCF_949319135.1. Lineage (NCBI taxonomy): Eukaryota > Metazoa > Chordata > Actinopteri > Cypriniformes > Leuciscidae > Squalius > Squalius cephalus. The sequence goes on from NC_137130.1 coordinate 9,051,586, forward strand.
CATGTTTATCCTCTATGATAATGGATCCAGGGATATCAGCAGTTTCTCCCACGCCAATCTTATTGATGGCACAGATTCTGAATTTATACTCATGCTTTTCAAGGAGTTTTTTAACCTCAAATCTTGTCTCTGTTATTCCTGAGGGGGGTGTACACTTCATCCATTCATCAGAAGTGACTTCATAGGCCTCAACAATGTAACTTTGAATCTCACATCCACCATCATAAATTGGCTTGCCCCAATGCAGGATAACAGATGCTCTTGAGACATCAATTACCTTAGGGTTGTTTGGTGGACCGGGCTTGAAGACTGGATCCACTGCCTTGAAGTACACTGTGGGTGTACTTGGTTTACCAGCCCCAGCTGCATTCTCAGCAGACACACGGAATTCATAACTTCGGTTTTCAAGAAGACCTGTTACTCTAAAGCGTAGTTCACTCACTACACGTTTGTTGCATCTTGTCCACCTAACGCCCTCTTTGTCTCTCTTTTCAACTATATATCTTGTAATTGCGTTACCACCATCATTAGTGGGTCTATCCCATGTAATAACCATGGAATCCTTTGTTATATTTGACACTTCAACATTACTTGGTGAATCAGGTGGCACAAACGGATTTGCTGCAATCACTGGATCAGATTCCAAAGGCTCACCAATTCCATATTTATTTACAGGTATCACTCTGAAAATATACTCATTTCCAGGAAGGAGTTTTGAAATTTTAAGATTGAGGGTTTGTACCTTAGATTCCACAACAGTCCAAACTAATCGGCTGGTCTCTCGTCTTTCCACTATGTAATGAGACACCTCCGCACCTCCATCATGCAATGGAGTTTTCCAGGAAATGCAGCACTTTTCACTGGTAACCCCATAGATTGAGATTGGGCCTTCTGGAGGTCCAGGTCTGTCCAGAACCTTGACATTGACGCTAACTGATTTCTCTCCACCAACATTTTTCAGTAGTAAGGTATACTGGCCTCCATCAACACGGATAGCCTCCTTCACATTAAGAGTAGTTGTGAAGTCAGTATTCTTGATCTCAAATCTTGCAGTATTTGTAAGTTCTTCGCCAGCTTTTATCCAATGAACTGAAGGAATGGGTTTGCCAAGTATCCCTGCATCTACTTTGAATGATTCACCAGCATTAACAACAATAGTTTGTGAATATTTAGCATCCAAGTCAATTTTGGGTGGATCAACTTCATCCTTTGCTGTGATTGCACCAGTGCTGTCTGATGGAGCGCTAGACACGCCAGCAGCATTTCTTGCAATGACACGGAACTCATACTGCTGCTCCTCTACTAAACCACTGACGACAAATTCTGTCTCAATGATATTAGCAAAAGAGGCTTTCATCCAGTGGCCATTAGGCAATTCTTTCTTCTCAACGACATATCCAGTGATCTTGCTGCCGCCATCAAAGTGTGGTGGTGTCCACCTGAGTGTTAAAGAGCTTATTGTGACGATAACTGCTTCAGGTTTGCCTGGAGGATCACATGGATCTCTAGCCACCTGGATTTCTGATACTTTGCTTGCTTTGCTTAGCCCAACTATATTCTCAGCATAAACTCTAAATTCATATTCAATGCCTTCTTCAAGGCCACCTATCTTGAATCTTGTGTCTGGAATGATTGTTTTGTTTTGTTTCACCCACAGCAAGCTGTTTCTTTCCTTAAACTCAATATGATATCCCAAAATCTTGCTTCCACCATCACTACTGGGTTTGTTCCACACAATAACCATGCTTTCTTTAGTAGCAGACTGAACAGTGGGAGTTCCTGTTGGATTTGGAATCTCAAAGGGATATTGTGCAACAATAGGCGCAGAGAGAAGAACGGAACTCTTTCCATATCGATTTTCAGCAGCAATCCTGAATTGATATTCACAGCCAGTCTTTAATCTTGCAGCTTTAGTTGTTGTTCTCGCAACTGTTGCAGAAACAATCTGCCAATTTGTGGTGGATGTGTCTCGCTTTTCAACAATGTAGTTATTAATACTACAGCCTCCTTCATACTCTGGAGGCTCCCATGATAATGTAACACTGTCTGCAGTTACCTCATCTATTTTGATTGGGCCAGTTGGTGGTCCAGGTTTATCAAGTACAATAACATTGATGTCTGCTGTAGCTTCACCAGCTGAGTTTGTCAGTTTAATAGTATATTTGCCCACATCATCCCGTGTTGCCTCTTTTACCACAAGGTAAAGGTGTGTCTCTGCTACTTCAGCATTTACTCTTGTTGTTTCTTTCAAAGCAATGCCATCTTTTTGCCAGGTAACTGCTGCCTTGGGCTGGGCAACATATGGCACATCAATTTTCAGATCATCACCTGCCAGAACACTGTATGTGCTGAATACAAGTTTGAAGGCAGGAGCAATAACAACATCCATAGCAACCACAGGGACATTAAGTGGACGTGGATCACTGGTTCCCTTTTCATTGGTTGCTGAAATACGGAAGGAGTATTCTTCACCTTGTATTAAGCCAACAACAACTGCCTCTGTTACTTTAACAGTCATTACTTGGGTCCATTTTTCACTGTTTTTCGTTTGCATCTCGATAATATAACCAATAATTCTGCTTCCTCCATCACTGTCCGGCTTCTCCCAAGAAAGTGTTACACTGTTGCCAGTTACTTCTTTTAGAGTCACTTTTCCAGGAGGAAGAGGCTTCTCAGAGATTTTTATAGCTTCCATGGTCTCTACTGGAAGACCAACACCATACTCATTTTCAGCTAAAATTCTGAAGAAATACAAGCTTCCCTCTTGTAAGCCTCCAATTCTCCAACTTGTTTTGGGACAAGAGGCATTAACAATGGAATATGCTTTTCTTGTTGATTCACGTTTTTCAACAATATAATGCCTGATTCTTGATCCACCATCAATGACTGGAGGATCCCAAATGAGTGAAGCAGAATCTTTTGTTATTTCTTTGATTGTAAGGTTTTGAGGTGCACCAGGAGTGTCAAGAACTCTGACATTAACAAATGCTGTTTTAGCTCCTGAACTGTTTTCCACTGTTAGCATGTACTTTCCACCATCAAATCTGTTTACATTCTCAATAAGCAGTGTGGTGAAGGATGATGTAATATCAATGGATGCTCTATCAAGGGGTTCACCATTCTCCCTTGACCATCTGACTTCAGGAACAGGTCTTCCTTTAATTGGCACAAATAATCTTAAGGTACTGCATGCTCTGATGTTCACTACTTTGCGGAGGACTGAGTCAAGCTCAACTTCAGGTGGAAGGAGTCTGTCTTCTGCTTTAGGTGAACCAGGGACAGAGGCTGGTTCTCCAACACCTTCACAGTTAAGAGCTGAAATGTTGATCTTGTATTCTTGGTTTTCAATAAGGTTTGTTATGGTGAACGATGTTGCTGTTAGACCTGCCTTTGGAGTGACAATTGTCCACTCATTTTCCTCTGGCTGGCATGTTTCAACAATATAACCTGTGATATCTGAGCCACCATCATAAACTGGTTTATTCCAAGCAAGAGTAATGGATGACTTTGTTGTATCCAAAACCCTAGGATTTCCAGGGGGTCCAGGTTGGAATATTTTGTCACATGCTTTGTAAAATGGACTTGAAGGGCTTGGTGCACTTAAGCCAGCAGCATTTTCAGCTAAGATTCTGTATTCATACTCATGTCCAGGTGTTAGTCCTGACACTTTGAGGCGCAGATCAGTAACAGTCCTTTTATTGCATTTTACCCAACGAAGACCGGTTTTATCTCTCCTCTCAATGATATAGGTATTTATATTACTTCCACCATTATGTTCAGGATGTCCCCAACAAACCACCATTGAATCTTTTGTGATAGAAGTTACTTCTGGTGGCTGTGGAGGATCAGAAGGCACATATGGGTTAGTGGCAACAGCAGGCTCAGATTCAAGAGGTTCCCCTACTCCATACTTGTTCACAGCCATGACTCTGAAGATATATTCATTTCCTTTCAGCAATTTGGTAACCTTATAGCGGTTAACTTGTAAATCTGTGGCTACATTTGTCCATGTTAGTCTACTTGTTTCACGTCTTTGAATGATGTAATATTCAATCTTTCCTCCTCCATCATGAAGTGGTGGCAGCCATGACAGAATACATTTCTCTGTTGTCATGTCTGTTACATGCAGTGGTCCCTCAGGTGGGCCAGGTCTGTCAAGAACTTTAACATTGAAGACAAATTTGGCAAATCCTCCCGGATTGCTAGCAGTTAGAGTGTATGCACCACCATCTCTACGTAAAGAATCTTTGTTAATCAAGCAAGTATAGAAATCTGATGTTTTGATCTCTAGTTTTCCAGTATCTTCAAGCTCCTTGCCATCTTTAGTCCAAACCAAGGATGGAATTGGGCGACCTGTAACATGTGCATCTAGCTTGAAGACATCACCTGCTTTCACTACCACACCACTACTGAAACTTGCATCAGCATCAATCTTCGGCTCTTCAATGTCATCTCTGCAGACAATGACCTCTGAAGATTTAGATGGTTTACTAACCGCTCCAGCTGAGTTCCTTGCTAATACACGGAATTCATAAGAAGCATCTTCTGTGAGACCACTCACAGTAAAGTTTGTTTCAAGAATGTTGCTGAAGTTGGCTTTGAGCCAGCGACCATTAGGAAGTTCTTTTTTCTCGACTGTATATCCAGTTATTGAGAAACCACCATCACCCTCTGGCTTTGTCCACTGAAGAGTAACTTCATGACTGGTAATGTTAAGGGCCACTGGTTGACTTGGGGAGTCTATGGGATCAAGTGCATATGTCATCTCAGATGGCTTGCTTGCTTTGCTGAGACCAGCCAGATTTTCTGCAATAACACGGAATTCATATGCAATACCATCCATCAGACCTGGTGATTTAAACATATTGCCAACGACTGGAGCTTTGCTGATCCTCTGCCAAAGTATGCTGTTCTTCTCTTTCCTCTCAATACGGTATCCTAAAATCGGGCTACCTCCATCTGAAGAGGGTTCATTCCAGCTGATTGTCATTGAATCCTTGGTGAAGGCAACTATTTGTGGAATTCCTGGCTGTCCTGGTACATCAAATGGATAAGCAGCCACCACCGGTTGTGATGTTATGTAGGGTCCAACACCATATCTGTTCTGAGCCTTAACACGGAATTGATATTCAATGCCAGTTGTAAGGCGTGCAGCTTTGAATGTTGTGCGGATAACAGTTGCTGCTAGTTCCACCCAGGATGTACCAGTGGTCTCACGCATCTCAACAATGTATTTATTAATAGGAACTCCTCCATCATTTTCTGGAGCTTCCCATGATATTAGAACATAGTCACAAGAAACGTCATCCACTTTTATTGGTCCAGTTGGAGGTCCTGGAATATCATGTACTTGAACAGTAATAATTTCAGTCAGAGTACCTAAAATGTTCTTTCCAGTCATTGAATACTGTCCTCCATCTTTTCTCTTAATTTCATTAATGTTAAGAATAGTAGAAGTTGCAGTATTTTCAACGTTTATTCTCTGTGTTTGTTTAAGTTCCTGATCTTCTTTCGTCCATACAACAAGTGGTCTTGGGCGACCCAGAACAGGGATCTCAACTTGAAGATTATCACCTGCTTTAGCTACCACAATCTTCTGATGTATACCTCTGAGGTCAAATTCTGGAGCTGTGGTTTGCTCCTTAATTACAACTGGTCGACTTTCACGAGGCTCACTCCTGCCTGACACGTTTACAGCAAAGATGCGGAACACATATTCTGCATTTTCCAACAATTCTGTTGCAGTGTAGTCCAAAGCTTTTATTGTTGTCACATGGGTCCACTGATCAGAATCTTTCAGCTGAGCCTCTATCACATAGCCAGTTATTCGACTACCACCATCATATTTTGGTTTTGTCCATGCAAGAGTTGCTGTGTCTTTGGAAACATCAGAAATAATCAGATTATCTGGTGCAGAAGGAGCCTGAGAAGCTCTTATTGGTTCAGGTGTCTCTGCTGGTTCACCAATACCCATTTCATTCTCAGCTAAAATTCTGAAGTAATATTCTGCGCCCTCTTCCAAATCTGGAATTTTGTACGAGCATTTCTGCCAGTTTGCAGTTATGGTTGAGTAAGCCTTTCGTGTTGCCTCCCGCTTTTCAATAATATAATTTGTGATCTTTGAACCACCATCAATAATTGGAATCTCCCATTGTAAAGTAATGCTATGCTTTGTGATTTCCCTTGGTTTCAAATTTACTGGAGGCCCTGGGGTGTCCACAACACGAACATTGACAAATCCAGTCTTCTTTCCAGCAACATTTTCTAATGTTAGGACATATTTCCCAGCATCATATCTTGTACACTCAGGGATGACTACTAGAGTGTATGATTCAGTAGTGTCAATATGAGCACGGCCTTTAAGAGGTATGTCTTCCATATGCCATGTTACTTCTGGAGATGGCCGGCCCTTGATTGGCACAAATATGCGGATTGAAGCACCTGACTTCACAACAAGTGTTTTTCTCAGCTCTGCATCAAGTTCAAAGTCAGGAAACTCCTCTCGATCCACCAGTTCAATAACTTGCTCAACTTCAGAGGGTTCTCCAAGTCCTTCTGAGTTCTGTGCTCTGACTCTGAAGTGATATTTTCCTCCTGATTGTAGACTTGAAACTACAAATTCAGTTATTCTCAAGGGAGTAGTTGTATCTTGGACCCAATCATCATCTCCTTCTTTTTTATGTTCAACAAAGTATCCTGTAACATCAAGACCACCATCATAGAAGGGTCTACCCCAGTTAAATGTTGCTGTTGTTTTGGTGGTGTCAGTAATTCGTGGGTTGGATGGAGGCCCTGGTGGATCTGAAAAATTATTAAATGATAATGACAAATAATCAAAATTCTTTGGAACAAAAATGAACAAGAAAAAATGTCTGGAAATGTGTAATTAAAAAAACAACAATTATCATCTTACATGCAATATCCTTTGTCATTACAGGTTGTGATGGCTCACTGGGCTCGCCAAAACCAGCCTTATTCTCTGCAGTGACACGGAATTCATATTCAATTCCCTCTGACAGGCCTGAGACCTTATAACGTAGATCAGAAATTGACTTCTTTGAAGCTCTAACCCATCTCATTCCTCTTCTCTCTTTTCTCTCAACACTATAGCCTTGAATGTCACTTCCCCTATCTATGGTTGGTCTCTTCCAGGAAATTGTTACAGCATTTCTACTGACATTATCAATTTCTGGTTTTGATGGTGGCCCGGGGGGTCCTGCAAAAAAAGTGAAGAAGTTGAAAAAACAATAATAAATATATATATATATATATATATATAGACTGAAACAAAAAAATGCAGTAAAAATTGAAGTTGGGATTACCAAAGCTATCAACCATTTTAACTGGTCCAGACTGTGTCGCATCCCCAGTGCCATACTGATTGACTGCTGAAACACGGAATATGTATTCATTTCTCTTTATCAGCTTGCTGGCAACATAGCGGCAATCCATAACATTTTCAGCAAGCTTTGTCCAGAGTAGGCGGCTGGTTTCTCTCTTTTCTAATATATATGATTTGATACAGCAGCCACCATCTTCTTCTGGTGGCAACCATGTCAATGTGCATTTTTCAGCAGAGACACTGCTGGCTTCAATAGGACCTGGAGGTCCAGGCACATCTAGGATTTTCACTTTAACTTTTTCTTCTTTGATACCAAATGGATTGCTTGCACTAATGGTGTACTCTCCAGTGTTCTTTCGGCTGGCATACTTGATAGACAAAGTTGAAGATGTGGGAGTGCTTGTGATTTTGACAATATCTGAGGACTTGAATTCTCTTCCACCCTTAGACCACACAGCTGTAGGAGGTGGTTTGCCAAGAATGCTTGATGCTGTGATGATAATTGTTTCTCCAGCCCTCACAGTCACTCCATCCTTCATTTCAGGGTCAATTGTGATAGTTGGCGGTTCTGTAAAAAGTTAGTTAATGATTATAAACATTGGTATGTTTATGGAGGGGTTTGGTTAAGCAAATTCATTAAAACCTGACAATATACAGTAACTTACCATATTCATTTTTGCAGATAAGAGGCTCAGTTGTCTCTGAGGGAGCACTGATAGCTCCAGCTGCATTTTTAGCCCTTATTCTGAATTCACAAGTACAGCCTTCCTGTAGGTCTGTAACAGTGTATGCACAGCTTTGGACATTCACATGGTTAGCCTTCATCCATGTCTTTCCAGGATGCTCTAATTTCTCAACAATATAGCCAGTCAATTTGTGGCCCCCGTCATACTTGGGTGCAGTCCAAATAAGTGTTACACTGTTTCTTGTGACATTGATCACATCAGGTTTGCCAGGTGGATCTATAGAAAGAGACAATAGTAATAACAAAAATCATTTTGTGCTCTCTTCCTTATAAACAGCACAAATAGAAGTAGGAAAAGTAAAAAGAGAGTACACTGAGACTCACCAATAGGATCAAGAGCAACAAGTGATTCAGTTGTTTTGCTTGGCTTTCCAAGTCCTGCTATATTCATAGCTATTACCCTAAATTCATATTCCAGGCCTTCAACCAAACCGGTCACTCTGCATTCTTTCACTCTCAAAGGTGTCTTGCTGGCTCTCTTCCACATTACGCTATTTCTATCTTTGAATTCCACGTAATATCCTATAAGCAATATTAGAAGTAAAAGTTAAATAAATAAATGAATAACTGTAGTAAAGAAATGTTTTACCTGTGATGGGAGAGCCTCCAGTATCTTTTGGATCAGACCATGTTAGGATAGCAGACTCATGACGAATGCTCACAACCTCAGGTGGTGCTGAAGCCCCTGGTGCATCTGTTGTAGGGAAAAGTGTATTTGATGTAAACAAATATTTTTAAATATCCAGCATATTTCATTAAATAAAAAATATTTGGGCTTTCCTGTTAAATACTTACTAAATGGATGTTTAGCAATCACTGGATCAGATCTGAGGAACTCTCCAAATCCATATTTATTTTCAGCACAAACTCTGAAGATGTATTCTGTTCCGTCATGAAGTCTTGTAACTCTCATAGAGTTCTTCTGAATCGCAGAAGCAACTGTGACCCACTTGTTATCAGTAGAATGCCTCTTTTCCAAAATATAGTTGCTAACTTCTGATCCACCATCATCTTTGGGTGGGCCCCATTCTACAGTAATCGCCTCTGCTGTGATATCATCAAATTTGATAGGACCAGTGCAGATTCCAGGCTTTCCAACAACTTTAATGTCAATAGCTGATTCTTTTGTTCCAGCAATGTTTCTCAAAATGATAGTGAATTTGCCAGCATCGACTCTATGGCAATCACGAATCAGCAAGACCGTGTTTGTTGCGGTTGATTCAACTGAGATTCTGCCACTATCTGATAAAGTAACATCACCCTTTTTCCATGTGACTGCTGGAGCAGGTATACCAATAATAGGGATATTAAGGCGAACAGTGCTTCCTTCCTTTGCCACATAGCTAAAGTCTGGCAAGCCTTTAAGGTTACAGTCTGGAAGGACTGTAAAGAGAAAAGAGAAAAAGGAATATATTAATGGACATAATTGTATACCCACTAAGACACAAATGCAAATATTAGGTACAACAGGGCTTCTCAAAGTCTGGGGAGAGCACTTCAGACAAATATATAATGTGCAACCAGTTTCAAACAACAGAGATTTTGCTATATATTTTATACCATGGTATGTTAATCTATCTGCTGAGTGTAGGGCTGCTTAAAGTTATTAATAGGGCTGGGGCAAGAAATCAATGCATCGCAAATCGCGAAATGATTCTGGATTGATTCTGAGATTTTCAGAATGCATCACGATTCTCTCTCACACTAGCGCTCTTTGTGAGCATTTGAGCTTGTGGTTAAAAACTAGCCTAGAGCGCCATCTGCTGTTTAAAACTAAGATCAGAATCGATTCGAGAGAATCGCAATGCATTCTCTCAAAATCGATCTATGAATCGCGATGCATCGATTTATTGTCCTAGTCCTAGTTATTAACATGTCAGAGCAATAAAGAAACATGGGTGAAGGAGAAAATAAAGACTGAAACATACCTGAAAAAGTTATTAAAAGCACAATAAACCATGCAAGAGAACTGGGGGGGGGAACTCGAAACCGTAACCTTTGAGTTACCAGTTTGACTCTCTAACCATTAGGCCACGACTGCCCCAATTGGGTACCCAAACGCTGACAGGCAACCTTATCAAATACAATTTCTTTTTGATTTCTTTTGATCAAGAAATCAAAAAGAAATCAACTGTGTGTAAACAACAACTGCAACTAACCAGATAATACACTTTATACAATATAAAAGTGCAACCAACCATATAGCCTAATCATGCACAGATAGCAAAAAAAAAAAAAAAAAAAAAAGAGAGAGAGAGAGAGATTAACTTATAAAAAGGAGACAAATTCCCCACATATTTTGTTGAATTCAGAGGACATGTGTCCAATCAAACTCTATAGCATTTTGGTGGACATGGAAAACCTGTGAGACATGCACTCATTCTCAAAACACCAACTAAATGCTTTGTGCTGATCATACCATTTTATACAGTAGATTTGCTGCAGTTTTTAATACCATAATTATTGATATGATAACATTCTAAAAAAAAAAATATTTTTTTTTATTTCACAGAACACAAGAAGTTCATATTTACAAATTTAAAAAAAGATACCATTCTGTAAAAAAAGGACTCCCCAGAAGCCATACCGGCTTATAAATAAATTTCAATTTCAATGTTTAATTTTATAATCTACATTTTTTTTTACTTTTGTCCAAAAAATTTCTAGCTTCAGAGTTATATTTTCCACATTCAATGTGAAAAGCACTTGTCAAGCAGCCATGATGTGAGACTGACACCTCCAGCTGACGCCATTGAAAACACTTAGCCTCCATTTTCTGCGTTCCTCTCCTCTCTTCTGTCTGACTCTAAGCCCACTTCACTTGCTCCTTTGCTGCTCATGACTCTTATTTCTAATTTTTCCCTGTTTCCTTATCCCCACAGATCCCATCTCTCTTTCTCTGCAGTTACAAAGAGCAGTATATACTAGTGCAAATCCATTGTTTAGTTCCTGTGGGTGCCGTTTGCTCTCTTAGGAGTCCTTTTAGCTTTACAGAGTGCTTTAACAAACAGAGAAGGACAATAGCAATTCTCAACGGGGTTTATCAGTTGGCAAATGCTACAAAATCGCATCAGAAACACAGAGATCCCTGGTCGGGTGCCACCAAGCAACCAACAGATATTGTAGGTTCATAGCGATTATGAAAACTATGGTAAACCCATACAGAAAAAAAAAATATTTAAATATATTTTAAAGTGTCAAAAATATATGTGGCATATATTCCAAATACATTGAAATATACACTACTCACCACAAGTTAGGGATATTGTTATTTACATGAGTGCTATTCCTATTTGGTCTGAATTTTAATTAAATAAGTAAAAGTATCCTTTGATATTACTAATAATGAATGAGAAGAAACACCATTTTCATTAGTGTAATATTTATTACCCCAAAAATGTAGACAATAACAAGGGTAGCCCCAAATAACAAAAATTGACAATGTCAGTAGCAGGTGTTTCCACCATTTTCCGCAATGACAGCTTGACAGCGACGTCTCATGCTCCTCACTAGCCTCATGATGTTGTCCTGAGGCAATGCGTTCCACTCCTCCACAAGTGCTGCACGCAGTTCTGCCAGGTCACGTGGGGGTGGGGTACGATCATCCAGTCTCTGCTTCAGCTGATCCCAAACGTGCTCTATGGGGTTCAGGTCAGGGGACATTGCTGGCCATACCATATGAGGCACTCCGACTTCCTGAATTCGAGCTGTGACAATTCTAGCACGATGTGGTGGAGCATTATCATGAGTCCCTGTCTTTCTGTGGCCGTCATTCCACAGGCACGATCAAACTGAGATAATGACAGCCAGTCTGTAGGATTGACGCTACCGCAGTGATGATAAATCAAACCATCATACCAGATATCTGAAATGGACTGATACCTGCCCAATGTGTTCATATCACGGCACTTCTCCAGCATATGCATTCAAAACTTACAGTCCATTACTTCTGCTAAAATGGATCACGGATTTTTATGACATCACTGTGGACTTCAACTTCTCATCACATCTTCTGTCCAATCAAATGCTCTCTAGAATCTTAAGAGTCCCGCCCCCTATGCTATAAATACCACCTGGCCAAAGTGACCGTTGTTGACACGGAATATGGGTTGGGAGATGTGTTCGGTTGCTCAAAACACTCGAGTTTTATTCTGTTTTCCAACTGTATGTTGGTTAAAATTGAAATGGCTAGAATTTATTCACACCTCTATTGTTGAACCCAACGTTTCATCAGCGCTCGGATTCGCTTCCATGGTGCTGTCAAATGCGACTTGCAGTCTGTGAGGGAAACTAAATGCTATTGGCTATTTAAAAAGGGGAGGAGCCATTTAATATGTCCCGCCTTAGCTTCCTGTTTCAGTGGAAATTACGTCAACGCATCATACAAAGCAGGCACTTTAGTGGGCCTTTAAAGAAATTAATACTCTTATTCAGCAAGGATATTTTCTGTTGAACAAAAGTGACAATAGAGACACTTATAATGTTACAAAAGGTTTCTATTTTAAATAAATGCTGGTTATTTTTAATTACTAATTAGGGACTTCCCATAAGCGAGCTGCAGTTGTTGCTGTCCTTCAGAGTGTGGATAAACACCCATGCGGTGTGTGTGTGTGTGTGTGTGTAGATGTGTGCACATATGAGTGAGACTGACACGGAGCGAGTCATGTGCAGACTTCCAGTGAAGTCATGTGCTTGAGGTAATTCCTAATTTAAGTCAGTAGAGATTAAAGCCTGCAAACACCCACCCAACCGCTATAGGGTAAGGTAAGAAAGGCAGAAATAAAAACGAGAGAGAAAAAGGAGAGATACATAGAATGGGAATAGTCAAAAATCACAAAGAATTAGAGTAAAACAATACAGACTTCAGAAAAATCTAAAATAGATTAAATGGGAGGATAACAGTGAGTAGTTGGTGGGGACAAAAAGACATTGTAAAGGAAAAGCAAAAGAGAAAGACATGGCATTTAGCTGAGTGACAAGACAGGTGTAAACTCCACAAGTTGTCCAGAGGATTGACACATGCATCATGACTACAGACGTCACAGACACATACTCTGTATCAGTGGGTCTCAACTGGTTTTGCTTCAGGACCCAGATTTGACATCATGTTTATTCGACATTAAACATTTGTAGCATACAAAATGTTAACAAAAATGCACTAAAAATAAAAATGAAATACACTGCCCAGCCAAAAAAAATAAGTTGTTGTTTAGATTTAAATAGGCAAATGCTTGTCTAGAGTCTATGATTGGATCATTATTGCAGGGATTGATATGTTTCTATATGTTATATATTTGACAACAGTTATTCTAACCCTAATTAATAGAGTGTGACACATCATGCCCATATTTCAGAATGACAATGTCAAGATTGATCAAGCTCAAATTGTGAAAGAATGGTTGGGAAGAATGAAGAATCATTTTCACACATGGCACCTCTGAGTCCAGACCTTAAATTGAAAGTCTTTGGGATGTGCTGGAGGAGACTTTACAGTGTGCTGGATGCTAACATTGTGATGGAAAAACATCACAACATTTATTTCCATCAAGAGATGCATACATTTTTGGTCAAGATCTTGCATTGACAATGCAAGAGTCAAGCACTCTGTAAAGTCTACTCCAACACATCCCCAAGACTTTCCATGAATTTAAGGTCTGGACTCAGAGGTGCCATTGTCACATTGTCACCCTGGAAAATGATGTGTTTTATGGTTGTTTAATGAAATGAAAAGCTACACACTCCATCAGTTAGGTTTAGAAAAACTGTTGTCAAACATATAATAATCGCTACATTAATGATCCAGTCATAGGCTCTTAAGAATTTGCCCATTTAAATCCAAACAGCGACCTTTTTTGGCCGGGCAGTGTACTGTATATTACTAAGAACTGCTTTAGCCAATCATACAAATTAGCATGACATAGCCATATTAGGAAACAATTGAGATTTTATTATAAATGCATAAATTAAAATTATTAAAAGAAATGTATTTTGCTATGCACGATTGTATGATTATCTTTTTTGCGACTATTAGAACGGACATATTGAGAACAACCACTGCCTTATATTTCAAAATGTACACCCCCAGATTCTCAGCCATGCCAGTAAAAAGCTAGATTTTCTGGTAACACCATATTCTGGACATTATCTAACATGCATAGCAAACAGATTATTCATTACTTTGAACATTGCTAAAATTCAAAGTTCTATTTGCCTTATACAGAATAGCTTTTCCACAGACCCCCTGGAGTACCTTCAGGGACCTCCAGGGTCCAGAGACCCTTGGCTGAAAAGCCTGGCACTACACAAACCAAACTGGGTCCAGTTAGACATAACACACCCTTGAAAAAATATCCGATACCCAAAAGAAGATCATATAATGCTCAAGGTGCCAATCATTAACATGGAATGTAATAAATGTACATCAATTTAGCATTTTAAGAGCATGCTGCAAATACAGTAAGGGTAAAAGTTTGACCTGGCTAAATAAAACACCTAAACTCTATTGCTGTTGATGGAGTGCAAATGAGAAAATGTTAGTGGCATCGGTGAAACCATAATACTGTCAGAATTATGTGCTGTTAAGGATAACAAAGAGACAAAGCCAAATATAAACACCTAAGGACAATCCCCTCTCATTGCTCACTTATCTAAAACCAACAGATGACTTATGCTAAAAACAGCTAAAATATACTACATATTCCTTTATGAGGACAAAATAAAATACAAATGCAAATGACGGGGGGGGGGGGGGGGGGGGGGGACATACAAATGCAAAATTTCTGAGTGCTTTATTAAACAGAAATTTCATGTTTAATCCCATGCAACAAGAGATTAACACGTTTGCCAAATTGCTTTATGTTACACTTACTCTTGCATCAGCTGTTGTGTAAACAGTAGGGGTGTAACTGTTCACAAAATTCACGGTTCGATATGATACACTTGTGTCACGGTTCGGTTTGGTACATTTTTGATACAGCAAAAAGAAAGAAATACCAGAGAAATTTCCTGGATTAAATTTTTTTTTTATCTTTTTTTTTTAATTAAAACTAACATCATAAAATATTACATTTTTTTTACTTTGAGCAATTCTGGAGCTATAATTGACTCTTCTTAGGAGCATATAAAACAAAACAGCTCCTTGGAAAAAATATTGTAGTAGTTATAAACAAAGGTTTATTTTAGTTCAGAATGATTAACATTTGAGGCAATTGTATTCATAACATTGTCAAAATAAAACCGACGTAGGCCTAATGTTACTTGAAGGCATTGTAGCCTACTATTCCTGCCAAACTTACATGGTTGCAGTGAGTGTTACTACGGTAAATCCATGGTGAATGTTGCTGATCTGTGGACGCTGGATAGTTCATTCATGCCACAATGTTTATTCCTGGGCCCGTATCCCTAAAGAATTTTTGTGCAAAAAGTGGCTCCTAGCGGCCAAATTCTAAGAAAATTCTCAGAGTCATGACGTTTTCTTAGAATTTCCCCTAAAAGTGACACGAAAATCCCAGTTAATATAAAAGCTATTCCTCAAGATTCCTAGCGCTTAAAAGGGCTCCTAAGGCGAGATCTGCTAAGAGCAGGGAAGAGGACTTTTAGTGGCTTAGGAGTTCCCCTAAGCAGCTGCACAAAATGTGTTTGTAGGATATTTGTTAACAAGCCTTCATAAATAGACCAGCCAGCAATCACAGACATTGATAAAAGCTGAGCCGTGTTACCCTCGTTAAGACCACACTGAGTTGTAACGTTGCAATTTCTACTTCATTAAGGACAGCCCTTTGAGATAGGCCATCTTGTTTTCAATGGGGTCCATATGGGAGTGAAAGTACAAAATATGCCAGCTAGGATATTAATATGAGCAAATAAGACACAAATCATTATTTGAACAGGGTGTAATGAGCTTAAGTTTTCACATATTTTAGATTCTAATGTTAGGCTATAACCCCTACAGTTTACTATTCATTTTCCAGATATTTTCTTGAATGTGAAATATTATTTACAATTACAGTCTGCATAAGATTAGAGTGTATAATTATGTTTATTGATTTGAGGGTACATCCTTTGCTCATTATCACCAAAAGTTCATTTTCATCAAACTTGTAGGATCAACCAATCACGGCTTTTGAAATGATGACTCATACCTAGCAAACGGGGGTCAACCACACCTCCTCACTAAGATAGGATTTTCCATCCATTCCTTGCTCAGAGTTCACTGAAAATGTTCTGGAATCACTTCTAAGCTAAAACTCCTGGCAAGGAATTTTTAGGTTAAGTTAGGAGCTCTCTGAGAGGATTCTCAGAATCTTTAGGGATACGGGCCCTGGTTTCCACGTCAGTGCTGTTTGATCCGTTAATAACGGAGAAATCTGAATGTTTCTCACTAGATCTCGCAGGAGTCGCAGCGATGTTATTACTTCTGTGGCGAATTCAAACGCTTTCTTTACTGGATCTCTTATCAGCGCTGTGTAGTAACAGTGTCGCTTGATCAAGATCGGCTCGCGCTGCTTTGGTCCAAACTGATAAGCAGTTTCGTTCCGCTTGCATTACGTTTGCCATTTGATGTTGGACAATGTTGTGGTCGCGCCGGCGGATTATGAGCGCGCCCACCACGCGCAACCCGCCTGCATTTGAAATAACGAAATTACCCCCCCCCCCCCCCCCCCCCCCCCCCAAACAAAAAGTCTCCGGTTCTACGCGATTCACGTAAATGACCCAATTGACCAAGAAAACGGCGATTGTCGCCGAAAAGCGACAAGTTTGCAAAGTTACCAAGCAGCAACCTCCCTGTCTCTCTCTTGAAACCAACACGGAAGTGAATTCAACGGCAATTCATCGACTGGCCGCTTGAGGCTGGATGCAGAAGTGAGTCAAATCTGTATCTCCCCCATGTTAAAATGGCCAACTTTACAGCAGAAAAAAACATGTTTACAGCCTGGTGCAAAAAGTGGCTTTGGTCTATATAGCTTATTTTTCCCTTCATGACAACTGTAATTTTTTTATAACTCAGCCGTTTAAATTATATTAAGCCTTAAAATTTCTGCATAATTAAGGGTGTCCACTTTAGAGTGACGGGTGGATTCCCACTGCTGTGGTCATTAGTCATCATTAGCCGTTTGTCTGCTGTTTGTTAGCCGTCACATTACCTCAGTTCATTGTCTGACTGTAAAAATAAATAAATTCGGGATCGACGCAGTGCCAAGATGGCGACGCAGTGCCAAGATGGCGACGGTCGGCCACGCCCACTTTAGGCTTCAAAAACAGTCTATAGAAACCTACGGGTGACGTCACGGACACTACGTCCATATTTTTTTACAGTCTATGGTACTGTATATACATCGAAAAGCATAGAGATAACATTTTAGCTATATCGCCCAGCCCATTTTACATGTTTATGTTTTACATGTTCCCACACATTCCTTGTAAAGACATGGTCAATTATGGCGCTTTTCCACTGCATGGTACGGCTCGGTTCGACTCGGCGCGGAACGGTTCGGCTTTTCCACTGCGTGGTACGACTCGACTCGGTACGGCACGGTTCGGTTCGCTTTTAGCTCGGTTGCTTTTCCACTGCAGCTAGTACCGCTTCAAACTGGGTGGGACTGATCGTTATAGTTGCCGCCTCTACTGCCATGACATCATCGTAAATGCGCCACATTTCAATGCACAACACAGGAACAATGGAGCCTATCGAGGGGATGGTGTTCTTGATTCTCGGTGTGTTGATGTTTTTAACTGCAAGAGGGAGAAATATGTTTAAAATGAGGCTGATGGCAGCAAAACAAAATACTGCTAAAAAAAAACAAAAGAGTCTGGGAACTCTTACAACGAAGCGCAGATGACGACATCACTCGGTTTGACGACACCAATCAGTGATCTGCAGTGTTTTCACGTCACATTTTAGTATCGGTACGGTACGCTCGGAACCTCAACAGAGGTGGTACCATTTAAAGCGAGCCAAAGTGAGCCGTACCGTACCATGCAGTGGAAACGCGCCATAAGTGAGCCGTACCGTACCATGCAGTGGAAAAGCGCCATTAGACACATTTTAGACTGTGAAAGCAAACAACCTCTGCAACATTTCGGCCCCAAAGGTAACTGGAAAAAGAACACATGAAACCTTGTCTTTCCCATTTGAGTAAGAAGGCGAAGTGCTTACTTCAAAGCTTCAGAGAAGAAGACAGAGCACCCTAACATTGGGGGTGGAAATTTCGCAGCTCTACATTAAGACGGGTGAGCAGTTTGTCTCAGGCCATCAGCTGCCCCCATCATTCCACTCTCGGCCACCAAACAGATCCTTGAGGTTACTGCCACCATGGAACCCCAAACAAACAAAGTGACTGAAGAAGGAGGGGTGAATACTTCACTGTATTTATCATAATTGGATTATCCACCATTTTGTGAGACACATCTGAGGGGTGTTACTCCTTTAGCAAATTATCACGCATCACATTTTGGTGAGTGAGAACGTTTGCCTTCCACCTTTTTTCTCTGAAGTCTAAACTCGATAATGAGCTACACAAGCTTGGTAATAGGGCACAATGTCCTTATGTTGGGGTGTTCCATTCATTTCTACAAGGCTGTAGGTAGACTGAATAAGCCACTGACCTTTCAAAATGAAACATTAAATGTTAATATACTTAGCTACATTCGTAGTTACCTTCACCCAAATGCAAAAGGCTGGGAGGCACCATTCCTCTTGCTTCTTCATCAGCACCCTTCTTCAGGGTCATCTGGACCTCAGCCTTCCTCATGATGCAGTTGAGAGCTTCTTTACAGACTGCTGCACGTTATTGGACTGCTTAAAGCTTCAATTTACATTAAAACGTATCTCTAATCTTTAAATTGCCCAAAAATAAAATAGCTTTTCATAATTTGGTGTTATGATATGGTAAACATATTCCAAACATTCAAGCAGACATTATCAAATGCAAGACTCCACTCCAGGTCTAAGTTATCGATGCCAGATAATGCAATACTTACATATCCAATGACTTCATTAAAAGGTGGAAATCTCTACCTGCATTAACAGAAGACCTTCTGAAAGGCCTTCAGGACCGTAGAAATTTCCCACAGGTTTTCTGCATTATAAATGTTTTGGAATATGTTTCTCACATCCTTGAGACATCCAATTAGAGAATCAGAAAACAAAAAGCTTAATCTTTGTCCAATTAGACGAATGGAGCTTGTGCATGTACTCCTGGCTGGTTGGTATTTTTAGAGCGAGTCCCAGAGGATCATATTGCATTAGCAACTACCCCTGTTGCCTTTTGGAATATTTGGCCTCAGCTTTTCACCCTCAGACTCAGGTCCCACAGTTCTTCGGCATCTAAGGAAAAAAATGACCACTGGATCCTTTAGGTGATTACTCAATTGCAGGATTTCCAACTCTGTAGTGGTTTCCAACTCAGTGCCTGCAGTGCCCAGATTTCGTCCCCTTGCCCTCCAAGTTAAGCTGTCTCACTCATGATAGCCCCCTCCCTCCACTCGAATGTTCCCCCGGGGAGGTGACAGGCAAGTCCCACTAAGTCATCAAGGAACAGCTGTACCCTGATAGGTCAAGTTTTTTGGACAGCCCGGATGCTTTGGCCCAGCCCCTCATCTTCTTCTTTGGCACTAACAGCCAATCACAAGCTCCAGAAATTGTGACATAGTGGCCTAATGAGGGAGGGGTTCAGAATAAAGCTCTGATTCATGTGTCAAAGATAGTTGCTGAGTAAGAATCAACACCGTCACCAGCACCAGACTTGGCAGTGGGATTTTTTTTTATTATTCCCTCAGAAAATAATATGATTCAACACTCAAGCCTTGTAAGAATTCACATTATTTCCTATTATTATTAGAACAAAACCAATTGATATTTGATTATCTCATCAGCAATGGTAATAGTTGGCTAAATTAATGAATTCCCTCATGAGTGTAATGAACATAGTGATACTTTGCACAGTCCAAAGAACATGAGAACCAAACCCTAAAAAAGACCCTAAAACAACAGCTGCAATACAACATGGACAACATGTGAATTTTGGTTAAATATTTGAAAATATTGTGTTCAATAATTAAAAAAACATTTGTTAATTAATTAATTGGCTGATATGTCAGTCTATCACTAATTATTTAAATGTGAACAGTTCCTTATATTCAACAAAATGATATTGATATTAATAGTGTCCAATTCTATAATATGATAAATAATTAGGGACATTTATACAGACTATTGTATAAATAGTTACTATACAGATTATTGTATAATTTGTAATTATATATTAAAAGTAAAAAATATTACTTCCACAGCTTCATGAATGTTTTACCTCACAAGAGTGTTCACAATCTGCCAACCCTCTTGTAGATTTAACAGATGACTAATGTAAATTTTCCCTACTTTATAATGGGATCATAAACAAGTAAAATGATTTCAGAGGGCTGAATTTTATGCTAAACATGTGCTCCCTTCTCCTTGGAACCCCCTTTGAAAGGAAAATCCTTTCTACAGTTTGTCCTGCAGGACCCAGTTGTCATAGAAACAGCATCGCTCCCTAGACTGTTGAATTGAGAGCAAATGTGTGGATGGTGCACAGGTCTCTGAGTGAGTGAGTGGGAGGGAACAGGGGAAGCAGATACAACACTTTACTATTCTAACACAATAGGGGAGATAGCAGATGTTCCACTAGGACACTGTTTTAGGGGCTAGGATGATTGGAAAAGGCATGGATGGATGGCAGGCATGGAGAGACTGGCTACGAGAATGATTGACGTTAACAGAAAACAATGAATACAAGAGTTCCACTTACGTGTGGTCGAGTCTCACTTAAAGCTGGAAGCAGAGCGGTGATGCTGTGATGAGTGGAGAGTCTGGTGTGTGTGTAAAACATCGACCCCTGCTGGTTGAAACGGTACCCTGATCATTTGGGTGTTTCCTCGGTGATGTCACTGAGGATAGAAGCTGCCCACTAGTGATGACATTTCAAATGTTCCCTAAATTGTTTAATGTAATGATACTGATGGCAGCAATAGGGACAGTGATTCTTTAAAATATAAATACCAAATGCACTTAAATATGATCGGCACAATGATTTTTATAGTGTATGCTATATAAATATTTTAGTTATGCTCAACTCTACAATACTTCATTATCTAGAAATCTCCATAAAATGATTGCAATCTCCATAAAATGATTGCAATCTCTATAAAATGGTTTTTAAAAGCTAATCCCTCATTTTAACATTTTCAAATACATTGTTATGGGGAGTCCAAAAGTCTTGGGACCATCCCAAAATATAGAAATTCTTTCAAATTTAAAGCACTATAGTTCATTTAAAAAAAAATAATAATAATTTGAAAAGATCCATGTACAGAAACATTCCCATAATATAAGGTGTAATGCAATGGTCTGAGAGTAGTTTTATTAGGTATTTTTTTACTTAAAATTTATAAATATGAAATGTTATTGCTTCTGAAGTTAATCGACTGTTAGCAAGTTCAAGCTTTTCTCTAAAAAGAAAGTGATTTTCATGATCACATACAAAATTAAGTCAAATTCCAGTTAAAAAAAAAAATTCTAAATCAGATAAAAGTGTAACATCAGTTAATAAATCAAACTGGAGAAGGAACAATAATAGTCTTGATGCATTTAATTCATATGCTAATTTGTAACAAAATCAGCATTCATTATCAAAGCTAACTAATTTATTTAGTTTTATGACAAGGTAAATAATCTGTGATCATATCTTCTTGAAAGTCTGATATGTAAGTCACTGCATTACTCATATTGGATGGTGGAAGTTACCTTGAAAGTGTTTTCAAAGCAAAATAGCACTTCATTCATGTTGATCATTTGATGAATGTAAAATGCCCTTATGATTAGAGAGACATCTTATCTCATACAGACGCAAACACACTGCAGAAACCAAAGCATACTGTATGTACCAGTGTGTGCAGCTGTGTAAAGATTACTATGAGATGCACATCTAAATCCAGGGGCTTATAAAAAGTCATTCACAGATTCTTCAGTAAGCATTTTAAATACCACATGGATATAGCCAAACAGTTAGCCTAACAGCTAAAGTTATGTAGAGTCCTCCTGATGAATAATGTCTATTGTACAATGTCACATGGTTAAAAATGCTATTATGCTAGTACGGATTGATTAAATATCACACACTACAAAAAGCTATTAAATATTATATATTTCAGTTGAAAGCCTGTATCTGTCATGCTGCTTGTATGACAGGCTGCTATATTTTCTTGCAACTTATTGACATCAGCTAATTTAGCCTACATTTAAAAATATCAGACCATTTTAAAATTTGACTATTAAAGTTAAAATACTTGATTAAATACTTGATTAGTTAAAATACTTAAATAAATATATAGATTTAAAAAAAATAACGTGTTTTTTTAGTAATATTCTGTTAAACCTGTCATTTTGGCGTTATTTGGGGAGTAGCAGTGACGCGCGAATCAAACATTATCCTCGTTGCAAGTGAACCACATTTAATTAATGTAGGATAGGAAATATTTTCTTCTACCTTCTATCTTGTTGAATGTTTTCGAAGATGTTTCGAAGTTGGTACATCATCCTAATTTGGCTAGTTGTGTAACAGCAGGGGAATTTGCGCCAAATTACGTTTGTTTGATTGGAGGAAAAGACTTGACGTCACTTCAAAGTCTGATTCATTAATGTGAATCCATTTGTTCTTGACTGTATAAAATGAACAGATTAAACAAAAAAATATTTGAGATCTAGAACGACTTGTTTAGCTCTTCTTTTGTAACGGAATATTAAGTTAATCACTGTTTTCGACTTGGTTATATAAATTATTGTGGATTCTTGCTTAGTTGTAAGGTTATTCACCCTGGTTGAGGTCCAAGTCAGATCTCAACTCTCATTGTTTTGTGCCAGATACGGCTTGGTTAGAATTATAGCCTATATATTTTATATATAATACATAGAAAACCTAATAGGTTTTCTAAAAGCTTCACTATTAACTTTATTTTGCGCCTGTAGATGTCGCTGTTTTATCACAATCTCTAGAGTTGGATTATATTGCACGAGCTCGCCGGTCAAAAAGCTAAAATGCTATTCTGTATACTCAGAAAAAAAGTTAATGTTAATAAATGTTATTTCATATTAAAATGTATTGTTAATCCAGCAGTAATTTAACCCAAGAAGATAACTAGCCTATATTAAACGACAATAGTCTATTTTGAAAAACCCAAACATCATCAACATATGCTTGATCTTAGACATAACAACTTCTCATTGGCAGAGACGGGAAAACTTAAACACAATCTAAAAAAATCTAAAACACAATATCAGCAATTAAAAACGAAATAGGGTGTCACTGTTTTCTAATGACATCATGATGTCAAATGAAGGCAGTCCCACGAGCACGCGCACATCGCAGGCAGGTGAGAGATTGACGTCAGGTCGGAGGAAAAACGGCTGTGTAGAATAAACCTGCTCCTCTGCTCTACGGGACACATCGCTGTTTAAAGATTGTTCATAGAAATTCAGGAAAAATCCAGGATGGTGATAAAATGATGGTTGGACGGGGAGAGCAGTTTGATGAAGAGATCGTCCTCCTTCAACGCCAGACGGTGAAATAACAGAAACTTCCTCACAACAACTGGGTAAGTGAGCTTGTATTTAGCCACACCGTCACACTGTATCAGTTGTGTTTGTAAATACATTAACGCATTGTGTGTATATATAAGCATTGTATACATTGTTAATATAAGGCGGTGTGTTGTTACTGTTACCGTTTCAGACAGAGACTACACCCTTTGAAGTTAAATGTGATACTGTATATGATATTTATGTTTTAGGATGGTGACTGTACCTAATTTGACAACAAAATGATATCCAACTCATACCTAAGAATGTAGTTTCACTAACACTACATGGTATTCAACATTATATTCACTTAATAGTAGTGTTTAATGATCCTAATGTTCTTTATTATTGATAATTAAGGGCAATTACTGAATTTATTTTGTTTGAGGTAAATCTATATGACAAAAAACTCATTAAGGTGTGTTGCATTCTTATTCAACTTAATCATGTGGGGAAAAAATAGTAGCCTACTAATTAGTTTCCTTCATTGCTGCATTCGACATCAAGTGCCAGTATCAAAATGGTTTAATGCACAAAAGTAAGCAATATTGTACTTAATATTAGGCTAAACATTGAAATGTAGTAATGTTACTATAATAAACCATATAAACAACATGCAAATTATTAGCATGTGCATATAGAAGAATGTAAGCCAATCACATGACCCATAAATGCAATGTAGCAATGTAAAATACAAGATATATTTATTATCATATGCACAGTAAAACACCAAGGTTTTGACCGCACAATTAAATTCTTATTTTGCAAGTCTCCCTTACACAAAAATATACAATATAAATGCAAACAGTGAAAAATGTGCATTATGACAATGCTGATGGCATATCCGTCTCAAGCTCTTGTCTGAAAGGCAGCAGACAAGGAAAAAATAATCATGCTTTTAAAGGCCCTCCAAAAATGTATCCCTGGCAAAAACATACTATAATACTGGGAAATATTTACAAATAATATTTTGCTAGCAAAAATGAATATATCAGATTCAGAATGCACTGCAACTTTTCTGTGTTGGTCAATGGAGAAAGATGCTTTTTGGCTCTTCAAGGTAATGGCATCTACCAGCAAAATGACCTATGCTAATCAGCCCAACCTTGACCAAATGGTTGCGACCCACCATTTGACAATCACTAGTTAAAGCGCAACATGAAGACGTTATCCTCAATGTCTTTAACAGAGGTTTATGTTTATCACACAGAAATGGCGAGTGATCGGGTGGCCATCCTTACAGATGATGAGGAGGACCAGAAGAGGAAATATGTCCTGTCTGAACCCTTTAACACTCTGTCCCTGGGGCAGGTGGCAAACACTACACCATGTAGTCAAACAGCACTGCCTGCCCCCTCAGAAACACTTCAGACTTCACAGAGTATGGACTGCACTGAAAGGTGCTGTGTGCGAATAGACAATCATCTCTTGATCTCCAAGGTCTTCTACTTCTTCTTTTACTCTGCATATGGCTCTTTACATCCCCTCCTTGCAGTATACTACAAGCAACTGGGAATGACACCCAGCCAAAGTGGTCTGCTGGTTGGGATCCGTTATTTTATCGAGTTCTGCAGTGCACCATTCTGGGGCGTAATGGCGGACCGCTTCAAGAAAGGGAAGGCGGTGTTGCTGTTTTCTGTACTCTGCTGGGTGGTCTTTAACTGCGGTATTGGCTTTGTTAAGCCAGCAGTTATGATCTGTGTCAGTAAGGACCCTACTGTTGCACCGCCAACCAATTTTACGAACTATACACAAGCTGGTAACCGCACTAGACTGCGAAGATATTTGACTGAGCATACGTACTCCGCTCCTTCACTTTCTCAGCCAATATTAGCAGCATACGGATCTCACTCTAGATACATTCGAAGTGCAGATGTAAATACTACAAGCACTCCCTCTGAAAACCCCACTGCGAATGCTGGCAGCATAAACTCGACCACGGCGCTGCCTCGTACCTCAACAGTCACTTCAAAATCTACCTCGACAATTGAAACGCAAGCTACCACTGCCAAACTCAAAGAGTATTTAATAGTTTTCAATAAGGAACAAGTAGATACTATATTTCTCCTGATCCTCTTGGTCATTATTATTGGTGAGTTCTTCAGCGCCCCGGCTGTGACCATTGTGGACACTATCACTATTCAGTACTTGGGCCAACATAGAGACCGTTATGGACTTCAGAGGATGTGGGGATCTCTGGGATGGGGTATCGCTATGCTGTCAGTGGGCATTTGGATCGACCACACACACATCACAATCTTCATCCAGGGCTCGGGTTGTGTTCTGCCCGACTATAAGAATTACCAAATTGCGTTCATAGCTTTTGGGGTGCTGATGAGCTCAGCGCTGATTGTGGCCACGCAGTTCCACTTTGACAACAGTGTTTATAGGTCAGGTGAGGAAGAGGACAAGAAGGAGGATGTGGAAATGCCTCAAGTCGTTCAGGAGGTCTCGTCTCCAGAGTCCAGTTCAGATGACTCACCAGTGTGCCCTGTAAGCAACCCACAACCTTTTCCCTTTAAAGATCTCTTCCGGATCATTTGTGCCGTCCGCTACAGTACGGTTCTGTTTGTGGCCTGGTTCATGGGCTTTGGTTATGGTTTTGTGTTCACCTTCCTCTACTGGCATCTGGAAGACCTTAAGGGCACCACCACACTCTTCGGCGTCTGCTCGGTGCTCAGCCACATATCTGAGCTGGCCGCCTATTTCATCAGCCACAAACTCATTGAGCTCATTGGACACATCAGGTGAGAACCTATATGGAAGAAATATATGGAATTCATTTTAAGCTTAATAACGGCACTTGTATTGTAAGTTAATCTACTGCTCAGAAGACCTATTTGATTTGTTTAAAAGCAGGTGTGCGGGTGCTAGCCAAAGTAGAAATACCACTTACACATCCATTCAGTCTAATCCCAGTGCTAGCGGTCAGCCAAGGTTGCTCCTGTTATTTGGGGCATTCACTGGCAGCAATTTGCTGAGACCATGAGTCATTCAGTTTCAGTGAGAGTAGACATTTGAGCAATTTAGCAGACAATTGAGCACACTTTGACTTTTATGCAAATGAGCAGTGGCCACTAATGGAAGTGTAGATAACATTCTGCTACTTGATAGAGTTGGATACTAAGGTTATATGACAGTCGGTTTACCCAGAAAGCATTTTTGTGTTCCACTATGCTATTAATGTTTTTCTATGTGAACGTGCACTAGACAGACGTCTTTTATCCTTGCATTGTGTCTTGATACTTTTAGCCACATGTATTTAAGTCTTTACTGTGTTCATCATTTTATTTTGTTTAACTTTTATTTTTATTTCATTTCTAGCTGTAATTTTAGTGCTTCAAATTAGGGGACGTTTAAACGACACCGTTTTCAACTAAAAAATTTTCACTTTCATTTATACGACAGTGGCTTTTTGGGGGGGCCTGAAAACACTAACTTTTGAAAACAGGATTCAAAATGCAAGTTTTTGAAAACGTTTCCGTTATCGCCTAGCCTGGGTTTCCTCATGCTGCCTTGAGCGCAGCGCGATTTTATTCCCGCTGCTAGGCAGCCTGGACACCATGGACCAGATTTTCCCCTCAAAAAGGGAACCAATCACAGAACGGGGAGGGAGCAGCAAGACGATGACGACGTCTATGCGACACACTGAAGCAGTTTGTTTATATCTATGGATCCAACATGGCATCAGACGCGAAGTTACCTTTCGATGCAGCCTTAGATAGTGTTCTAAGTAGTTTAGAACGCAAGTTTATTTCGTCTTCTTCCTCGTCGAATTTCTGTCGCTTTACATACGTCATCTGGTATAATTGAAACGATTGGCTATGAGCTACGTACAGGCGCATTTGATAGACATTTGTAGCGCCCAATAAACGGCTCTGGGCATTCGTAAACCATGCCTCAAATACGAGAAAATGAACATGTGGTTCCCAGACCACGTCTCAATGAGACGAGGTCTGACGTTAGCCAGGCTAGTTATCGCCTCTACAAAAGTGTGAATTTGTGAAAACGGTGACGTAATGCGCATGCGAATTACATGATCAGTCTATAGGCGTGTCGTCACCAACTACTAGCCTGGCATGCATAATACATAGTTTTTAGTTGGTTTCACAGAGCAGTGTGAACGGGAATCATTTTTACAATGTTGTCATCTGTACGTGAAAAACTTAAAGGAAAAACTATCCATTTTTGTACATCATTGTCGTGCAAACATTTTTAAGTTTCAGTTTTTCATCTAATATTTACCTCATTTTATTTCAACTGAAAAATTTTTTATTGTAATAGTTTTTAGTTCAAACTAACAACACTGTTCAGAATCAAACTCATTCTACAACAATTTCTGTTACTGACTCAACGTGGACAGATATAGTTAGAAAGGCTTTAAAGGGGCTTGTGTTTTACCAAACAAAATTGTTTAATTGTCTTTCTTTAAACAATCTATTTTGCATTTGATATGCCATAGACAGTCTTCTGATGTTCACAAAAGTTAAAGACCCATCAGTTCTCAGGGATTAGTGTTGAGCAAATCTTTTATGGGTAGAGGCAACAATTTATTTTAGCATGGTGGGTTTAGTTTATGTATTTTGGATCTGTGCCAAAGTATTGCTTTTATGCAATGGTTACTGGTAGCTCAATATTTTATGAGAACACAACCAAGCACATCTGGCACATCAAAAGTGATGTAAATGCACTTCTTTCTTCTGCCTTACCTTGTTTTTAACACATATAGACTGGTATATTTGTTCCATAGAGGTGTATATTAGACACACATGAGAAGTCCAAAGGTTGTTTAAATGTGTCTCAGTAATTATTGTTGACTTTGGCTAAGCTCTAAAATGGGCACTGCCTCGCTTGGGCACACAATGTACATCCAAGATGCAGACATTTTCCAGGATGTTTACCGTGCATTTTTGGGCCCTGGTAAACAGGCACATGGAACGGTCTGCTCACATCCTCTATCTGCGTTGTGGTATTTCTCATGTGTGTGGCATTTCCCAGAGCACCGGTTCTTAAGAGTGAACGAGATGAATCACCTTAAGAGATAGCTGAAGTTGTACTGGTGGCTCAGTCTTTGCATTATTAATGATGTTAACTGGCAGCATTTGGCAGCATCTCTGCCAGACGTTTTGCGATACAGAAATTATCAGACAGTTTCAGTGACCACTTCCCAGTTTATGGAGATGTTA
This sequence comes from Squalius cephalus, assembly GCF_949319135.1. Lineage (NCBI taxonomy): Eukaryota > Metazoa > Chordata > Actinopteri > Cypriniformes > Leuciscidae > Squalius > Squalius cephalus. The sequence continues at coordinate 9,080,472 of NC_137130.1, forward strand.
TATTGGTCAACAGATGTTTTGTGGAAAGCTAATTATTTAGTGTCAAATCAACAAGGTTAATGTCTCTCTCTGGCCTTTTTTGATATGATGGTGTGCGTGATTTTATTTTTATTTTTCCCAAGCCAGTTCAGTGGAAATCCCGCCCTGCAGCTAATTCTAAAGATTTCATTGGTCATGTCAATCACTGTACTGATTGCCTACACCAAACACTGATCCCTAAACTTAATGGCTACAGGGTGGGATTTCCGCTGAACTGGTTTGGGGGGGGGGGGGGGGGGGGGGGGGGGGGATCACGATGGAGAACATTGTTAGCATACATTTTGTTTCTGAAGCACATGTAGTGTAGCAGTAGCAAGCTAGATGTGTAACAGAACTGTAGCTACAAAATATAAAATGATTTCTGGCTTACAACATTGACTATTTCAACTTGATTATAAAATGTCATGAAATCTAATGTACCTGAGGTAGTGAAACTTGCAGTACTGCTTCTGTTATGACTTTATATATCACAATGTCACTTTATTTATATCTTACAATTTGGAATTGAACTCTACAATGTGTCTTTATATTTTACAATGTGATTGATTTCATGTCTCACAATTGTGACTTGTTCACAGTCAAGGCTTAAGCCTTGTCCCAGACTAAAATGCTTGTTTGAGCTGTTTTAAGTGAAATCAACTTGCTTTTTAGCGCAATTTTCCTACGGACAAAATTGCGATTGTTAACTCATGATTTCTGTTCTGTCTGTGCGCACCAATCTTGCACTTCTATCTCCTCCTCAACCAGACCACCTAGAGACTTCGGGTTTTCGGCATTATGTTAAGGAAGGTCTAATCTCGGGAACGCACACAAAAAAAAAAAAAAAAAAAAAAAAACACATAAAAACATTTACTATCTCTTAGTGTTGTGATCCCATGACGTCAGAAAATTGCGCTAAAACACTCACTGAGTTTTTATTACTTGTTTCTTAAAACATGTAAGTGCTATTGTCTCAAGATGCACACCAGTAAAAAAAGGCCTAAGGCCTAATCTGGCTTAATCTAAGCCCTGTCTGTGAAACCAGGCCAATATCTCTTAAATAACTTTTTATACAATATATTTATTTATTTATTTATTTTAAATAATTATTTTAAAAAAACAATTTGCTAAATTTTTACTTTTTTGTAGATAAATTAGTAATAAATTCCTGTTTAAAAAAAAATTATATAAAAAAATTTAAATCCAGAAAAGCTAATCTTCATATGGAGGCAAAGATGTTTTGTTCATCCATGTGATACCTTCAGTTTAGTCTCTGTAGCCTTTGTTAAGTGGCCTATTTTCAGTCATGCCTGCGGAGAGGCGTGTAACTTTATCCTGTCATTAGCCCCATCACACATTGTCTAGGCTTTCCAGCATTGATCCACTGAGCTTGCTTCTTTTGTGGATCAATTCTAAAGCTTTCTAAAGGCATATGGGTGTGGCACAGCCAACACAGTGTACAGACGTTCTGTGTAGTTAGTAGAGTCAACATTTGCATGAATATCTCCCAGAGCTGCTTTTGCATGTAGTTGCATGGAGTAAAAAAGTTTAAAATCTCCTGTTTAAAGGTTTTTGTGTATTATGTTTTTTGTTAAGATGCACATAACTATAAGTAAGCCATTTGTAGGTTCATTCAAAATGTGTAAACACTGTGGCGCAGAGCATTGCTGTGTTTGAGTTTCCTGTTCAGCCCGACAACAGCAATACTGACTCAACCAATGGTGTGAGTTTGAGGCGGGGCTATATATTTGTTAAACCAATGACCAGCTGGGAGAGTGTTTGAGAAACTTGTTTGGAAACAATCATTATTTTAAGTCATGATGAAACAGAAGTAGCGACAGATCATTTCTTCCATATTGTGATGTATAGTACAGAGCTTGCAGGCGATCGTAAAAAGGGTGGGGTTTAAAGGGATAGGTCACCCACTTCTGCTGAACACAAAAGAAGATATTTTGAAGAATGTCAGTAACCAAACCCATTGACTTCCATACTATGGAAGTCAATGGGGCCCATCAACTGTTTGGTTACCCATATTCTTCAAAATGTCTTCTTTTGTGTTCAGCAGAAGAAAGAAATTCATGAAAGTTTGGAGCAACTGGAGGATGAGTAAATAATGACCGAATGTTCATTTTTTGTGTGAATTATCCCTTTAAGCTGACACAATTTTAGGAGAAGAACAACATACAGTATGTCACCTGTCGTTTCACTGGAAGATCAAGTTATGACATTTTGATTCAAAATGACTAGGTAAAGAATCCCGTATGAATGAATCATTCACAGTAAGATCAATAACAGGGTATTTTCATTTTGTGCTGACTATAATTGACACTTGGTGATTCTAGTAGAGCTGAAATGAGATGCTTCATTTTATTTGTATTTTTTAAAGTACCAGTCTCATTTAGGGCTGTGACGGTGTGACTGTGACAGAGTTGTTTTCCAGGAAACATTATTCGAATTGAACTCTTATTAATTACATTAACGTTGTTTTTTCCTGTGCGAGATTCAGTGTTTCATACATTAGCACTGATGAATTCTCGTGTGGTCACACTCCCAGACAGCCCGTCCTTAGGACAGAGTGAGTCATTCATTCTGGTGTCAGAATAGAGACTGACATCACCAGCAAATGCAACACCCAGCCTTAACTACAATAGGCTTTCTAAAGCAAATGGTTTAGCCACACCCAGAGTGGCATTTTCATTGTACACAAAAGCATTGTTTTGTATGTTCGAAGGAAATATGACATGCTTGTATTACATAATTGCGTTTCTGTCTCCTGTTTGCATTTCTCTTTTAGAGTCCTCTATATCGGACTGGCTTGCAACACTGCACGCTATCTGTATATCTCCTACCTGGAGAATGCATGGATAGTTTTACCCATGGAGGTGCTTCAAGGTGAGAAATAAGGTGTTTTTGATGTGTCGCCCGAGTGGCTGCAGTGGCATTATCAAACAGGAAGTGGAGTTTAGATTGGAGGGCTGTGCTCTCGAGTGGCACACATCTGACTTCGGGTTCATCTGAGGACATGATTCAGCTGTTTTTGCAGTATTTCCGACACCTTATTTCACATCAGAAACCCTATTGCAATCACACAGTTACAGTTTAGAAATAAAGACATTGCTGTTTGTTTCAAAGCTGAAAGAAATGTGCTTCTGATACTTGGTAAAAAATGTTGTTTAACATCAGTTCTTTGAAGACTAAACTCCTCCTTTTTTGTGTTAAGTGCTTTTTCAGCGCAGTGGTGAGCGGAAAATGTCAGGACCTTTCTGAAGCAGGTTCTTAAAGCCTGTTTTGCTGCTTTAGCCACTATTATCTTGCAAACATGTTGACTATTGACATACTGTACAGGGCGGCCCTGTTCCCACCTCACATGGGTGTAACGGACATTTACATTAAAGGGATAGTTCACCCAAAAATGAAATTTCTTTCATCATTTACTCACCCTCATAAAAGCTGTATGGGTTCTTTTCTTCTTCTGTTTAACACAAAAGAAGATATTTTGAGGAATGTTGGTAACCAGACTTCCATAGTATTTTTTTTTTTTGTCCTACTATGAAAGTCAATGGGGCCCATCAACTGTCTGGTTACCGACATTCTTTAAAATATCTTCTTTTGTGTTCAACAGAAGAAAGAAACTCATATAGGTTTGGAACAACTTGAGGGTTAGTAAAAGATGGCAGACTTTCCATTTTTGGGTGAACCATCCCTTTAATTTTGGCTGCGCAACATGACATTATAGACCGTATAGTTAGCTTGCTAGCAGTAGGTAGGCAAGACTGCTTATTTACACATGTAAGTTATGAAGGAACAGAGGGGGAATATGAAAATACAGTGTGAGATCAATCCAAGATGAAAAAAACTTAATGAAGGATGTTGATAGGTACAACAAGAATCAAAGTTCTGTTGTTTACAGTTGCAAGCAATGTGCCACCTTTAATATATAATTCAGCTGATTTTAATTATGTTATTTATTTTACAGCATCCTCAATGGTGGCAGAATTTCAAGTCATAACTGTTTTATAAAATTAGCTTTACTGTTTTCAGTCTTTAGTTTTTTTTATTAATATTTTTTGTTTCGCCTTTTATCAAGTAACGAGTAATCAAATAATCACACGTGATGAAGTAAGCTTAATCCATTAGATTATACCAAAATAGGCATTATCATATGATTATTTAATTTATAAACCATTTTTGTTAAATTTACAGTGAAAATAACTACATTTTATAGTTGGTTCCTGGTTAACTTTTATTGATAACTTGAAGCAGATTGAAATCATATTATTTAAAACTAGTATAGAGCTGCTTTTCATTTATTATTTTATTCTAATTTGTTTGGTTTAGCAAGTGCAAATATTGTCTGATCGTTGTGGTCATATGTATCACAATGAACTCATGAATAGTGTGTTTATCTATTCAAGCGGATGCACAAGTGTTTATTTATGGTAATCTGTCGTGCAGGTTTGACACATGCATCAGTGTGGGCGGCATGCATCTCGTATTTGAGCGCCGCTGTCCCGCCAGCCCTGCGCACCTCGGCTCAGGGGATCCTGCAAGGTCTGCACCTGGGACTGGGGAGAGGCTGTGGAGCCATGCTAGGAGGAGTTTTTGTCAACTTTTTTGGTATGACATCAACAAACAAACACCATGTGGCGTCACAGTCATACCATACATGTGCCTCATGCATGCTTTTATGCGGTTATATTTTTAGACAGTTATAAAGAATCAGACTCTTGCAGTTAGGGTTGCCAGGTCTGCGCAACAAAACAATCCAATTGCCAATCGAAGATAGCCCAATGCAAATTTCTCCCTCAGGGGCCAAATTTTCTGCTGAATTTGTATGTGGGGTGGGGGTGTTTTGGTGGTGTTGGAGCACCGAAATTGTACATTCCTTGGTGGAAATCAACCCATGGCACCAACTTAACTTAAACATAGCCCAATTCTGCTGGAAAACCACGGACTTGGCAATACTGTCTGTGGTAAAGGTGAATTTTTGCACTACAGGCAAAAACATTGTTTTTTCAAGCACTGGTCAATTTTAGGCTATTTGGCCTTATCTATTTGCATCTGTAGATTTCAATTGCAATACATATCTTTAAAGGCTGTTTTCTCAAAATTCGTTTTTTCTCCTGCACGGAGCCAAAAATCTCTAGTTTAGCAGCACTTGTATACATCAAACTTTAGTTTTATTCATATCTATATTCTAAAAGTTAACAGAGGAGTTTGTTCATATATCATTTGCCTGATTTTATACAGCAGTTCATTCCTAAAACCATGGTACATTTTTTTTTTTTTAAGTATACTGTACTTAATAAATATATATATTATAGACATTTGTACCCAGCTGAATATAAATCAAATCAAAAAGAAGAAGAAAATGTTTAGATTGTGATTGCCGGTGTGAATAACTTCTATCTGACAGCATCAGTTTCCTCTCAAACTTCCTTTTCATCTTGCAAATTTCCTGTTTAGGTGCTGCAGAAACCTTCAGAGGCCTTGGAATGGCCTCTCTGGTCACATTACTCATCTTCTCTCTGATACAGTGGCTGTTAGGTCAGAATGAGGATAAAAGTATGTTTCTTCCTGCTGTTTTACAACAAAAAGTTTGTTTTGCTGCTGTAAAACCTGCAACAGCTCATTGATAACATCTTTGTGCTCTTTACAGAGGACTCGATGTTGGCTGAGAACATCCCAGTTCCCTCCAGCCCAGTGCCTATCGCCACCATTGACTTGGTGCAGAACCATTCTGCCTCTCAGCCAAATCCCGAATCAAAGACACCTCTTAGGAAAACCAGGCATCAGGAAGAGCTAGAAGACACCAACAAGCCGGCCTGGGTGGTGTCTGCCTCCCCCTGGGTCGCCATCGCTTTCGCCCTCTGTCAGATCAGAGATATGGCGGCTTTGACAAAGAATAACAACCTCGGTGAAAGTCAAGCCCCGCAGGTAGGATGGCACCCTTTGTGATTTGGGATGTGGACATGAGGAGGTGAAAGTTTCATTCTCACTGTTTAATAACATTTCTTTCGTGATCTTTTCCTGCTAATTTTCTTATTTATATCTGTATTAACTTGGATTTTTGGTATGTAATTATTGTGAAAGCCAATTTGGGGAAATGTAGACATTTCATACTGATGGCTAATTATATTTGATACCTTTTGCTTAATTATTTACTCTTTCTCTTTGCATTTATGCTGTCATTTTCTCAGGTGAAAGGTGAGAAAAAAAACTTTTTCTTTGCACTTTGACTTTTTTACACACAAAAAAACTGCATGCAGTCCTGTCAGTCTGCTACTGAATTTCCTTTCATTCTTTATGTATTATTGGATAATTTATGTGAATCTTACTAACACCATTGTGCCGGTAACTTCTTAAAATAATTGTTTTTCTGTTGTCAGTTTTGTTTGTTCTTTCTTAAAATATGCTTCTTTGCTTCAACTGCTTTTTGTCCAAATTTCTATTCTCTGCAGGAGAATATTACATGTCAAGGCTTTATTGTAATGCCTTATGTATTTTTGAGCAAATCTTCAAAGTCTGGAAATGCTGTTTGTTTGTTACGTGGACATCTGTATGTTTTTGTCGCATTTGGCACAATGTAGATTAAAAAGTGACTTATTTGTCATGTGGCTGTCCATACAAGAGCTAAACTGGAAAGTACACAATGTTTATAAGCAGTGACTCATACCTATTTGAAGTCAAACAAATGCTTGGTTGGTGAATTTCACGAAACATGTCAATAACGTGTCTAGATCATATTTCACCCCAAAATATTAACAGGTTGGTTTTTTTTATATATATATACATCTTTACATGATTTTTTAACTTTAAAACTAGAACATGTGAAAAACTACTTAAAATGTGAAGTATTTATGCATCACAGTAATAACTGTATTTATTTTTTTATTAAATAAAAACAGGTATTACAGTATTTATCATTGATTCATTAATTACATTTTATCTTAACCCTATATATATAATATTTTGAATATTACTAAAAATGAATGTAAAGCATCCTAAATGAAGGATACTAAAATACATTTAATTAAAAATAAATGAATCCATAAGCAATGTTTTTTTAAATGAACCCTAGAGCACCCTGTTTAAAATTGTACCTCACCTCAGTTTATTATTTTGAAATGTTCAACCTTTCTATGCTGTCACTCATCTTACGATGTCCTCCTCTTGTAGGAGACAAGTGAGCAGACCTCAGCGACGCCACCTGCTGATGAATCCACACCATCGCAACCCAATACATCAAGTCCAGCAGAATATCCCTCCCAAGGACCTGCTCCCAGTGCATTTGTTCCTCAAAACACACATCCTGTCCCTCCTGTGGAAGAACCGCCTCCATCCACAGGGAGAAAAGAACCAGTAGAAAACTCAACTCCTTTGCCGGGACACTCCAAACAGCTGCCCCCAAAAGCACAACCAAAATCAACAATGAACTGAAATTGGGATATAGCCTTATGATTTAAAGACATACAGTGGTATGGGGTGTAAAAGGTGGCAAATGTTATGTTGACCGACGGGTATTCTAGATTATCAAGGGGTTTGTTTGTCAAGGCAATAGAATCGATATGCTTTGCACTGCCAAAATTGATGTCTTTCTTTAACCGCAAAGTCTTGTATATGTACGGAGTGCTTGAAGGTCAATGCCTATGATGAGATCTGCACATTACTGAGTGTTTAATGGTTATAATCCAACAGCTGAGGTGCTTCAGCATAATATTCATGGCACTTGATGTTGCAATAGTGAAGCATAGTTGCTTTGCACTCTGAATAAATTATTTTGCTAATCGTGCTTCCTTAACTTGTGACCAAATTTAAAAATAAATAAAAAACATCTACTCTGTATAAAATGTTAAAGCCATGCTCTTTTCTGTTAAATATACACAGTAATCTTTAAAACCAAGTGCATAGTTAAATGTACCATCTGAAGGTATTGATTTGCCACAGTGTCTGAAACTATCTGCCTCGCAGATTTGTGTAAGTGACCTCTACTATAAAAAAATACACTAAATGTTTACATATGAAGACACAATACAATATTCTGGTTGAGAATTTAGCCATGTGTTTTTAATTAAATACAATGGTAACAATTTAAAGTGAAATATTTATAAAAACATACATTCAGATAAAAGTTCCATAAAAAGGAAAGAATATGAAATGGCAGGACGTAAATATTTACATCTGTATGGATGGATGCAGATCATCCACTTGAGTTGATTCATTTTAAAAGGATGGGTCACCCAAAAATGGAAAATTCTATAAAGACCCTAAATGTGATAGAATATACAGTACCAGTCAAAAGTTTGGAAACACTACTATTTTTAATGCTTTTGAAAGAAGTCTCTTATGCTCATCAAGCCTGCAGTTAAAAAAAAAAAAAACATATTATGAAATATTATTACAATTTAAAATAATGGTTCTCTTTTTTAATATACTTTAAAATGTAATTTATTTTTGTGATGGAAAGCTGAATTTTCATCAGCAAGTACTCCAGTCTTTGGTGTCTTATGATCCTTCAGAAATCATTCTAATATGATAATTTGATACTCAGTTATTATCAATGATGGAAACAGTTGTGCTGTTTAATATATTTTTTTGGAATACTTTTTTCAGGATTCATTGATGAGCAAAACGTTAACAGCATTTATTGATAAAAACAGCATTTATTCAAAATAAAAACATTTCTAACATTATAAATTGTTACCATCACCTTTTATCAATTTAAGGCATTCTTGTTGAATTAAAGTACTAATTTCTTTAAAAAAAAAAAGTTATTGTTCCCAAACTTTTGAACGGTAGTGTATATTGTTACAAAATATTTCTATTCTAAATAAATACAGTTCTTTTTAACTTTTTATTCATCAAATAATCCTGAAAAAAGTATCTCAGGTTATAAAAAAAATATTAAGCAGCACAACTGTTTCCAACATTGATCATAAATCAGCATATTAGAATGATTTCTGAAGGATCATAAGACACCAAAGACTGGAGTACTTGCTGATGAAAATTCAGCTTTGCATCACAAAAATAAATTACATTTTAAAGTATATTAAAAAAGAGAACCATTATTTTAAATTGTAATAATATTTCATAATATTACTGTTTTTTTTTGTTTTTTTTTTTTTTTTTTAACTGCAGGCTTGATGAGCATAAGAGACTTCTTTCAAAAGCATTAAGAATAGTAGTGTTTCCAAACTTTTGACTGGTACTGTATATGAATATATATGTGTGTTCAATGTTTTTGCTACCAGGGAAACATTGCATTCGCTCGTAAAACGAATTCATTACCCCAGCAAAAAATCAAACCTTTTGCGAGGGAACTTGGGAGAACGCAAAAATTATTTTGAGCAAAAGCAGAAACATTGAAACATAATATTTGTATTAATTCTGTAAGATTTTTCTGAGGAAAAAATACCAAAAAGGACCATAAAATTATTCCACATAATAAACTTTATTCTTCTGAAGGCATAATTTCGTATTTAAAAACCCTGCTGGTCTAGCACGTTTACGTGGAAAACCAGAGATAAAAAAACGTGTTCAGTATGAATGACGTGAGATGCATGGCAGTGGAACAAAAAATGAGCCAAAAATAATCATTTCTTGAGCGCCCCGCTTTAAGAACACCATGTCAAGACTCTGACCCGAGGACAAAGGTAAAACACATCAGTCTAGAGATCAGTCTATGTTTACACAGAAAAACAATGGATAATTGAGTGCCGAGAAAAGCGCTAAATAAATGTAATGAATTATTATTAAAATCAGCGAAAAAACGTTTTGAGTGAATGGCTCCATAATGCCCACACAAAACACGTTTACAAATGTGAATAGTGGAAAGAAAACTTGGAGATTCTGCTAAACATCCTCTTGTTTTCCACAAAGGAATTAGCATTTTTAGGTGACCTGTTTCTTTAACTAACACTAGAGGGCACTATTGCCTCAAATTACACAATACTGTTACACTGTATGTGTGAAGTTATTCTCTTGAGCAGTGCAATGATGTCCTGATGATTTTATAATATACCTGAGAGCAGCAGTCAACATCTATTCACACATGCTATTAACATACAGTATGTACAATACAGTGTTATTCCCAGCTCTGCATCACTTGGGTATGAGAATACAAACTGCTTAAAAAAAATATAGTAACAGCCCACGCTGCCTAAAAGAGATCATTTAAACAAACAAATGAGGGAGAGCGACTATTTTAAAATCCTCATGGACCCACTAATGTTCCCTACAGTCATTCCTTCCTAAAAATATTGTGCAATTCAAAAAGTCTTTTTAAAATGAACATAAAAATCACTCTTCCTACGGATTGCGGCACAATTTCAAAAGAAATCCTGGTCTTCTGGATCCATGGGTACTGGCTGAGGGGTGTAGGTGGCAGGGGGATACGGGCAGACGGCTGGGGCGTATACAGCAGGACTGGGGAGATTATTTAGCGTTGCAGGATTGTTTCTCACCAGCTCGTCCTCGCTACTGTCCTCTGCGTCTCCTCTCTGCGACTGGGTGTCGCTGGAGCTGCTGTTAAAGAGCACGTTCTCGTAGTATGCCCCACCAAGCCCATACTGATTCTCATGACTCTGAAGCTCCTCTTGAGGGATGTGGCTCCCATTGCGCAGAAACTCTGCAAACCTGAAAGAGACGACAACAACTGGTTAGGACTAAAGGGTCATCTAGCATTTCATAGCATTTTTCTCCTTCACTCAAATATCCATGCAAAATTGCACCACATTTAAAACAATTTTTCACTAAACATGAATTAAACTGAGTAAGGAACTTTGTACTGTGAATGTACATTACAGTATATGTCCCTTTCAAACATGCTCATTTTGATGATTAAAGATGTTTAAGTACTTTTGCGGTGATCTGAGCCTCAACACGGTGTCCCATGCAGGAAAGCCAGGCTTGTTACAGTGCTCTCGTAGTTCATCCAGGGAGGCTCTGGTGTGGGTCTCTCCCTGCTCTCTGTACTGCTCCTCGGTCAGTAGCCTGACAGTGGGCCGTTTCTTCCTCCGGAACAAGCTTATGAATGAGTAGAAGAGCCTGAAGGCAGAAGTTCATAAATACAAATATTTAGGATTTCATATTTCACCTGTTCAAAGCTTAATTTCATCATATGATTAGCTTTCACCTTCTATCCTAGACTTAAAAGTCAACATGACCTCCAAATTAGCATACATTATTGTGCACACAAAGTAAATATATATATATATATATATAGATAGATTTCAAATACATATGAAATATACAAAGGTGGTAAATAATATACCCAGTATTAAAGAGTCAACAACTGATAAACAAAAAAATATGAATTAATGTGTAATCTGTAAAGAAATAGTGGCTTTGCATTTGAAACAACTTTCCTATTTGGCTGGGGACTATAGTCACACTTTAGATTAAGGTCCAATTCTCACTATTAACTACGACTTTCGCTTCAATAAACTCCTAATTACTGTTCATTAATAGTTAGTAAGGTAGTTGTTAAGTTTAGGTATTAGGTATGATTAAGGGATGTAGAATATGCTCATGCAGAAAAGGCATTAATATGTACTTTATAAGTACTAATAAACAAATATCCAAGTAATGTGCATGCTAATAAACAACTAGTTATGGTAATAGTGAGAATTGGACCTTAAACTAGTGTTTTTTCTCAATGAATATCTTGTTTCACTCAAATTTTGAGTACTGTTTACGGTGCTTTCCTTACCTGCAAATCCACACCAAAAGGCTCCAGACCAAGGGCAGAATCTTCAAGCACAACAGGACAGCAATCAGTACGTAGTAGGCAGGGGGGAAAGTGATCCCATAGTAAAGCAATACCACGCCTACTACTTGCATACACCAGGTCATTAAGTTGAGGGTGTGTTTGTTGGTGATGGGGCCATGCTTATAGCACACAGCAAAGCTAAATAAGCCTGATGTGAGCACATATACTGCAGACAAAGAGAAAAAAAGAAAATAATAATAAAATCACTTTTAAATGTCTATCTTGGCATTAATCGATCTTCTATACATATACATGCTACATAAAGGAGTAGGGTGTTTTATGCATGTAAGGCAAAAAAGCATGCCCAATCTGAATGGGACAGAAGCAGCCTGCCTGAGCTTGCCTGTCATTCATAAAAAGCCAATTAACCAACAGTAATAATAATACGTACAAACCACACTCAGTTACAACAGTCACAATAGATATATACACGTTGAAACAACTCTGCGTCACATCTTTTGACATTCATTCATTTTTGGGTAAACTATTCCTTTAAGGCAAGCCTTCACTTGCATCAATAACAGTGGATGTCGTGGTGTATCTGCCAAGCCTACACTCACTGAATGCAAACATTACGGGCTACTGCTGCAACAAATTGCTGAATACTCCAGCATACAAACAAAAGAACAATGGTGAAATATAATGTACCAATACTGGTTCTATTAATTTACTAAGTTACTATTTACTCAGCCTAAAGTGATTCCTAACCTACACTACCATTGGGGTCAGTAAATTTTGTAATGTTTTTTGAAAGAAGCCTTGTATGCCCAGCAAATTTATTTGATCGATATATATATATATATATATATATATATATATATATATATATATATATATATATATATATATATATATATATATATATATATATATATATTAGGGCTGTCAAAAGATTAATCGCGATTAATCGCATCCAAAATAAAAGTTTGTTTTTAATAATATGTGTGTGTACTGTGTATAATTAAATTTGTATATATAAATACACACACATGCATGTATATATTTATGAAAAACTGTGTTATTTATATATAAAAAAATATATATTTATATATAATATAAACTATATAAATATATATACAGTATATGTATGCAAATATTTCTTAAATATATACCGGTACATGCATGTGTGTGTATTTATATATACAAAATAATTATACACAGTACGCACACATATATTATGTAAACACAAACTTTTATTTTGGATGCGATTAATCGCGATTAATCTTTTGACAGCCCTAATATATATATATATATAAAAAATTTTTTTTTTTTTTTTTTTTTTTTCTAGATACTGATAGTGGATGTGGACTGGATCTGTTAAGCTCCAAAAGAAAAAAAAAAAAAAAAAAAAAAAGCATGATAAAAAATAGTCCATATGATTTTTTCATTCCAAGTCCTCTCAAACTATACGAAAGCTTTGTGTGAAGTTCAAGAAATTATTTACCAACAATGCCTTCAACTGAAGCTCTAAAATCAAAAATGAATCAGTTAAAACAACAGGGTTTGGAGAAAAAGTTGACAAATTGTGTCAATGCGCCATTTTTGTAGTCATTTATCACTAAATAACAAATTTATTTCCTCACAAAGTGTTTGCATGGTTTCAAGACATGGACTGCAGTGCAAGAATTTCCTGGAGCTTGACAAACCCAGTACCCATTCACTTTCATTGAATGAAATAATATGAAAAAGAAAAAAAAAGAAAGACTATGAGAAAGTCATGGGTTCGGAACAACATGATGGTGAGTAAAATGACAAAATGCAAATTTTTGAGTGAACTATTCTTTTCATGTTACAGTAGCCTATATCTGTGAAAACAACGAATAATAAAAAAACCAGAGAGAATAAGAGGACCAGAAAACACACACTGGGGCTGTAATCCTCCCAGAGCCTTTTTGTTTTAGGCATAGAAATCAATGTTCCAGCAGCACAGCAGCTTCTTTCCCTTAATCTTAATATGCCTGTAGTTCTCGCATTCAAAAACACTGATGCATTTACATACTGCGAGTGCTTGAAGAGGGAAATTGATTTGGCAGAGAATAGAATCTATTGAGCAGTCAAGAGGCAGTCATTTCAGCATTCAAAATACTTGGCCCTCGTATTATAACACTAACGGTGCCAAGATATACGATACAAAAGGTGAATCTCAATCGGCTCTAGACTGTTACTATGTGATTCAGGCGTGTGCGCTTCAGCTGATGAAATATGCAGTGAGTGTGTAGAAGGATAATCTGTCTAAATGACATGTACAGTAATTATTCTATTGTATAAAGAACACGGCAAGAAAATTAAGAGACAACACGAGGCATTCGACTGACACGCAAAACTGCACAAAAGGTACATTTGAAAGACCATTTATTAACATTAGCGAAGGCTTACTGTGTGATCTAATTGGCTGATGAGATGATTGCTAAGGAAAACAGGGCAAGATGGGTTTGTAACAGAGAAAGGTTGCCTAGTTACCCAGTAATTCTATCCAGTGCTCAGTCACAATGTCATCCCATTCACTTAACACCCTCTGGATCCCGATGTAGGACAGACTGGAGCCAGCGCCCAACAATACCAGGAACAGCCCTCGCTGGGGGGGGAAAGCAGAGCCTTAGTGAATGTGCTTAACCTTCTGACCTACCCCAAACCTGCAAGTTTGTTAATCAATCTGTAATTGATTGCACAACCCTGATTCATACATAAAACCTTACAATTATGTACATGCCTGCGGCTGTATGTGTTGAGGAGTGAGTCTCCACCTCCCTTTATCTTTAATCTCATCAGCAGAGACAATGCCAACATTGACAGGCTTAAACTCATACTACTCATCCAACATGTTTGATTGGTGAGGAAACATGCGATAGAGTGTATCATGATAAAGGTTGTGACAGAAGCATTGCACACCTTTGGAATGAAGTTTCGGAGGATAAGTGTCAGGAGGACAAATATGGCGATGACTCCCAATGAAACTCCGGCTGTGTAGAAAAACAGTGAGCTCCTGGAAACCATGAAGATTGGGACAGATTAATACATTTCAACCACAAATGAAAATTTACTCTCCCTTATGTTGATCAAAATCTATATGCTTCTTTTTTTTCTCCATGGAATACAAAGGGAGAGTTTTTTAAGAATCTTCTCTAGATTTTGCGCAACAATTCATAGTGGCCACAGCTGTCAAGCTCCAAAAAGGCACCATAAAAGTAGTCCATATGACTTGTGTACAGGGCAGGTTTGTGTGTCAACTTGCTGTCGGAGAGGTAAGAGAGCAGCTGGTATCGTGTATCTAATCTGCGGAAAATGAGTACTGGAAGCGTTTCAGATTTTTCAGTATTGATATGTATCGAAAAAGCACTATTTTTGACAACACTACATTGCACTTAGTTTATTATTTCCGATGATTTTTAAAAGACTACAATTGAAAATCGTACATATTACATTTTTGTACTGAATTGAATATCCCTTATCCACAGAGCACAAATGGGTATTAACTGATACCCAAGCAGAACCCTTTGCATTCTATGTTTATATATAAACTATTTTCTTTCTTTTCTTCACCAAAGCTACTGTATGGCTTCAGAGGACTAGAACACACAAGTTGCACTGACAACTTTTATCATGCTTTTACTGTTTTTTGAAGCATGATAGATGTGGCCACTATGAACTACCATTACATGGAAAAGATCTGAATAAAGTCTTTGTTACATTTACATTTGAATAAATGTCTTTTTTGGTTCCACATTTTAAATAAATAACACAAAGGTAAATAGTAATATAATTTTCATTTCTTTAAATGTCTTTTTTTTTGGTTAAACTTTATCTTATTCATGGTAAGTTACAAAGACAAGCGTGGTGTAATTTTTTTTCAAGGTTTGCCAAAAAAAAAAAAAAAAAAAAAACCTTGATCAGAATTGAATCTGACATTCTACTGGAGATTTTCTTTAGATGAGAACATCTAAACTAGAGCTAAATTGCCACTTACCTGCATATGTTTCCCGCTCTCAAAAACAGTGCCAACCCACACACAAAAAGCAGAAGGCACATTCCATTTAACCCTGTAATATAAAATAAACAATCATGATTCAATGCCCAAGTACTCTGTATGAGAATAAGGTGTGTGATGCTCACTTTTTTTGGAGACGTGTAGTGTGTACACGGTATTGCTTCTAGCCGATTTGGTCATGAAGCAGACATCTTCATCAACCAGAGGAATGTCCAAAGACTTCTCTTTTTGGATAGTGGATGGCCAATAGTGTTCAACAAAGCAGTTAGTAACAGTGAGAAGATCATCCGGATGGTGGCAATTTTGTGTCTCCATCGGGTACACAACAAAGACGTCCTCATCACTTGTCACATTTACCTTTGAAGAGCATGTGTCTTGTCAGTATTCAATTTAAAGTGGGAGTTAACCCAAAAAATAATAGCACAACCTCCGTAGGATGTAATAAATTACCTTGAAGGTGGAACAGATATCCTTCCATTTGATTACTGTACCAGAGCTGTAACAGAAGCATCGACTCCCAGAATACTCGTGGGCACTGTCTCCTTTCACATAGGTGCAATCTGTCAGAATCAGGAAAGGATCAGAATTACTCCTCTGCTTTAATTTAACGATCCCCGTCATCCATTTTCTTCTTCTCTATGTCTAAAACAGTACAGAAGCCTCCCAGAAAAGAACACAGACTACAAGCTTCTGCCCACAGACTAAATTCATCCTAATCACTGCACTAATGCAACTGCAGAATCCTCACTTTCCAAAAACCTGACATGTTCATGTGTGGTTGCTTCTACCCAGAAGTAATTACTTACTTATCATTTATAAATGGACATCATCAAAATAAAGCACTTACCAAAATGGATGAAATATATTATTTGTTTACTTGCACATCATGTGACCATTAACCAACATCAGAGAACCATGAACATACAAATGTTTTGTTAAATTATTGAAAAATTAATTTTAAAATACATTTTCTTTTACATTGGTTCAAATCCCTGACATAGGAAAAATTACCATATTTTATTGTGCAATCTTAAAAAAGACAGAAAGAAATAGAAAAATGATTTGGCTTACAATGAATGCACGTTTGTTACTGTTATTTTACTTTATATTTGTAGTTTTTTGAATATTCAGTTCTTGAGCTATAAGATCATGTGTTGCTACTGTCTAACAGTCAACTGTAAAAGTCACATCAAAACTTATATTTGGGAAATCTGCAAAAACAATTTTTATAGAATCTGGTGATGAAAAGATTACAATTAGATTAACAAATCATATTCGAACAGTTTTTTCTTGGTGTTTACAAGCAATATTGTGTATTTAAAATGTGGATTTCATGAGTATCTGTAACTAGCACATGACACTGAGTGAGAACAACAGAATTGTTCCAAATAAACCCTAATATAAAAAATATCAATTGAAATTATTGTGCTAAGAAGACATTAAATTCATAAATTTTCCCCCCATTGTTTTCCCAATGGAGACAAACTGGGCACAGTGGGGAAAACAATAGACACTATAGGAGACTATTGGGACTACAGGGCCTAAAAATATAGTCTCACAAGCTTACTGCATTGACAAAAATATGGATCTAATATGAAGAACCTGAAACGGAGAGTGAATGAATGGTTCCTGATCATAAGCCAGTGAAAAATGAGTATCAGAGAGATTGCAGACCTTCTTAAAGTCAGTATGACTTTGGAGTCAGTATTAAATGGAAGCTGTGACAGCCTTTTCTTCACTATTGTGATGTACATCCAAGTGAAATGGCTTCTCAAACAAGAAAAAATGTAGGACGGGACTTGATTTGTCAAGTGGTGCTCACTGCAGAGTCAAATGACATCCAGCTTCACCTCTCTGGACGTCTAATGTGGTGGAGCGATAGAGTTGTGGGTAGGGTTAATGAGGGAAATCCGTGCGGTTTTGTCGTAAACGCGCGTCGACCGTTGGCAGAAGCAAGATATTTTCATTTATAAAGTTTTAAATATGTATATTTTTACGACAAAACCGCACAGCTTACCCTCAGAAGGCCTTCGTTTATCCCCCTGGAGCCGGATGGATTACTTTTGTGAAGGATGCATGCACATTTTGGGACTTGAAGGAGTGGACCCCATAACTTGACATTATAACCCCTGAAAGATCTAAGACATTTTCTAAAATAACTGAAAATGTGTTCGTCTGAAAAAAGATTGACATATGCATCTCGAACGGCTTGAGGGTGAGCAAATCATGGGTTAAATATCATTTTTGGCCGAACTATCCCTTTAAGGCATGCACTTTGGCATTTTTAAGACATGGGACAGTCTTGCGCACTTACTTCCTGTCACATGCACACGTTCTCAGGTGGCCAAGACCACAAGTGTGGGTATTTGGACAAGGCATCAGTCCATCTAGAATTGATTAGATGGTTCTGGTTTGCTATTGCTGAGATCTCATGTGAGTGACAGGTCGTCCCGCCCTCGCACCAGTAAACGTCATCAGAGAGGATATGTGGTTGGAAGAAGGAGGGGAAATTATTTTGATTAAAGATTACAAGGGCACATAAATAAGAAAATAATAAATAAAAATTGTATGGATAAATCATTTATAACAAATACTGTAATATTCCATTAAAACAAGAATTGTGTATTTAGATTTCATGGTGACTTTAAGGCAAGATAAGAACAGGTTAGAAGGACCAAGATTACAGATTAAGATTATAGACGCATGCAGACAAACCAGTTAATAAACAAACAATCTGATTATTGTTTAATGGATGCTGAAAAATCTTACATAGTAAAAACTTTAAGCAACAAAGCTCACCATTTTGACACACAGCATTTGTGTTCAGCTCACGATATAACTTATAAAGAGTGGTTTAACTGTAGTCTGGGGTTTTATCACATTCAAAATCCAATAGCTACAATTATAATGTAAAAGTTTTGTATTTGTAATGTTAGTAATGTTCGTTTAAGCCGCTGTTTGTTTAGCACGTCTCAAGTTATTTAACGTTACCTGCATATGAATATCCTCTGTTTCCCACTGCACTTTGCCCATAAGCACACAATAGAGTTAAAACGGGTATAAAAGCAGATAACTTCCCCATGTTTTGTGGAGTATTGTGTTAAATGGATGGATTTGACAGACACAGAAGGTTAATGATTAAATCCGCTAAGCTAACATGAGCTAAGCTAATGTTTTCGGTTTCAAATTCGGTGGGATTCGTGTAACCCAGACCAGACTAACCGTTTCAGAGTGGATGATGGGTCCCGATTGATTTACTCATTCATCAAGTATAGAGGCTTTAATTTTCTATTTCTAAAACAAACAAGTCGTTGTATACACAAAAGAGCACATTTCATGTTCTTAATGGATTCCGTTTAATAAGTCCATTTGGGAGTTTAGTGTTCGATTAGTCAGGCCTTACTCCGCAGTCAAAGGTTTGAAAGTAAACACCACGTATGTACTATTTTATTGTATTAAACTATTTTATATTTTAATATTTCTTTATTTAAACTTTATTTAAATTAACAGAGATGTTTTTAATAAAAGATGAAAAACGTATGCATTATGCAACAACAGTTGTTTTAGTATGTTGCATTGCTGTCACGTGACCTCCTCACATTGCATGTTGAATTCAGCAAGTTCGGTTATCATTTAAGAAATAAACACATTTTAAATGTAGCCGATTTATATTTAACTTGTTTGTATAAAAATGCTAAGATACATTTATTCATCACACTGGAACTGGAAGAAAGTTACATATGGCATTGTAAGATACAGTACTGACTGCAATTTGTTCTGTTATCATGGAAATAATAGAACCTTAAAAAGTCATTCAAATTTATATAGTGAATATAGCCTACATGTTTCTAGTTATGCTCAGGTCTAATGCTTTACAGGTCATCTTTTTAAAATGATCTTTAAAATCTTTCTAAAAAATGTATATATTTTTAAAAAAAGTTATCACAAATTGGTGGAAATTTAATTACCGTTACAATCTAAATGTGGACAACGTGGAAAATCCATTGTCTATCAGCAATATAAAGCGTGCAGTCTTAAAATGTCTAGTCCTGCAAATGCAGTTTTGTAGCAAACGCAAAGATAAGCGGTGGGAAGAAAAACGTTAAACCAAAATCTAGAGGAGACCAGATGAAAATGTCATCTCTGTGCAGTCTTCGCCCTTTGAAATGGAAGGGGGATTTTTGTGGTGGGCGTAGACACAGCAGGCGGCTGCTTTCTCATTTCTCTAGGATGCAGAGACAACAGCGGCTTTTCCTGACAGGCACTCCCACGCCAGGCTCAGACCCACTGTCACTTACGCTTGCATGGAGTCAGCAAGCATCTGACTAATGCAGATGCTGTCATTTTGGTTTCTAGGAAGGATTCTAACCTCATTCCCCATGAAAGAGTGCATTTCTTTTCACCAACAACCTTTTAAATGACATATTCTTTAAGTTTTGCTGCATTTTTGCTCCTTGCACCCAACAAGCTCTGATGAGGTTTATCTTCAGTTGCTGTTGCAGACAGTTACAAGGTTATGTCCCACAGGGGAAAGTATAAAGAAAAAAAAAGTTGGTTAGAGGAAGGCTTTGTGGTTTTTGTTAAGGTACAGAAAGTCCCGTTTTTGATGCAGAGTATAATGGCCTTAAAAGAACTCATCTGGTTTCATGACCATTGCACGACACTGGTTCAGATCAGAATAATAAGAGAAAATTGTAAATAAGATGCAAATTTGGTAATACTTTACATTGATGAAAGATGAAAATTCTGTCATTATTTACTCATCCTTGTGTTGTTTCAAAGCATACACTGTTATATGTTCCATGCACAAAAGGAGATTGTTTGAAGAATGTTCATGCAGCTCTTAGTCTTTTTCGTCCAATGATAGTTCAAAGTTCTATCAAAGTTGATGATAGTTCATGACTGTGATCCAAAAATATTAAGAAATTGACATGTAGTCTATACTTTTGGTCATAACTATTCCTCACATTTTATATGGTTTTGTGACCATTGCATGACACAGGTTCAGAATATTAAAGGGATAGTTCTGTCATCATTACTCCCCCTCAAGTTGTTCCAAAACTTTATAAATTTCTTTCTTCTGCTGAACACAAAAGAAGATATTTTGAAGAATATGAGTAACCAAACAGTTGATGGGCCCCATTGACTGCCATAGTATTTTTTCCATACTATGGAAGTCAATAGAGCCCAATTAGGCATAACTGTTTGGTTACTCATATTCTTCAAAATATTATCTAGATTAAAAATTGGTAATCTGGTAATACATTGCACAGTTACACATACTACATCAAGCTAATATAGACCTATGTGTAACTGTAAATGATTTTTAGCATCATGAGCTAAAGAAGTTACTGTACATTTATGATACCATTGTTGCTTTTTTGCTTAAAGGGATAGTTCACCCAAAAATGAAAATTCTGTCAGTAATTACTCACCCTCATGTTGTTCCAACCCCGTAAGACCTTCGTTCATCTTCGGAACACAAATTAAGATATGTTTGATTAAATCTGAGAGTTGTCTCACTCCTCCATAGGCTTCTAAGGGACTGAAACTTGCTGGCCCAGAAAATGTATTAAAGACATCGTTAATATAGTCCAAGTGACTCCAGTGGCTCAATCTTAAGTTTATAAAGCGACGAGAATACTTTTTGTGCGCAAAAACAAACAAAAATAACAACTTTATTCCACTTTTCATTTCCTTCTCTCTGGGTCTCGGGTCTTTTCACATGACCAGCGTCGGCCAATAGTGAGCCTACGTGGTGACGTGCAACACAGACGCGCTACGCTTAAACACTACGCGAAAAGACCCGAGGCCCAGAGAGAAGGAAATGAAAAGTGGAATAAAGTCGTTATTTTTGTTTGTTTTTGCGCACAAAAAGTATTCTCGTCGCTTTATAAACAGTCCCTTAGAAGCCTATGGAGGAGTGAGACAACTCTCAGATTTAATAAAAAATATCTTAATTTGTGTTCCGAATATGAACGAAGGTCTTACGGGGTTGGAACAACATGAGGGTGAGTAATTACTGACAGAATTTTCATTTTTGGGTGAACTATCCCTTTAATGGAAATATGTTATTGAAGCTTATTTATTGTAAACTTCAATAACATATTACAAATCAGCAACAAAAAAAACATCCCAGCTAACAAAAATATGTTCTAAGAGCTTTCCCATTAAATTATAAAAATGTTATTTCCGAAAACATACAGTTTTAAAAAAATGTTTTAAAAATGTTTTTTCTTGGTTATACGAATGTTAAAGGAACATTCAATTTTATAATTTTGCAAACATTATGTGAATGTTACTTTTTAATGTTCTCTGAACATTCTGAAACGAGTAACATTTTTTAAAAAAAGATGAACATCCAACTAAAACGTTTCAGAAAAAAGTTCAGTAAACCATATATAAATAGTGTTTTTGTGCTGTATGTGTTTGGCCTTGACAGAAAACAGACTTTTGTACCACTCATTAATTGTAAATGTGGATTAACGGACACTATGCAGTGCGGCTCTAAATTTCCTGTTTATTTTTCTTAATTCTCCATATTGTATGTCACAGAATGAGACACAAGTTTCAAAATGAGACACAAGTTTCATGAAAACAACTGTGGTCTATACTTCAAAAAGAGGTTTTGGCAAAGAGCCGATTCCATGGACAAACGCCTCTCCAAAAAAGAGACGGACTTCTGAGCTTTTGATTAGTGGGCTAAAATCTGACACCCACAGAGCTGGGCCTTATGTTGGTGCGCTTAAGCCCGTCCTACACCCAGGATGGCTGGAGAACTTTGAAGGCAAATAAGGCTTTCACAAGGCTTTCTGTCCCATGAAAGTGCTCAATGTTGGTGTTTCTCTTTCTCTCTCTCTCTCTCTCTCTCTCTCTCTCTCTCTCTCTCTCTCTCTCTCTCTCTCTCTCTCTCTCTCTCTCTCTTTATGTTCCTTTGTTGTGGAGATCATTCAAGAGGTGCAGGCCACATGTTCTGCAGTCATTTGTGTCATGTTTTTATAATAGCGGCATACTTATAATTTTTGTGATCTTTGTTTTGCGAGTTGGAAGATTGGCAGTTTCTTCTTCATTTTTTTTTTCTTTCACTTGTTTATGCTTTTTTTCCGTTCTGTTTCCTAAAGGAGGATAGGGCGGTAAGCTGCTGCTAGGCTGCAGAGAGCAAACGCTGTGATTGACATGAGCAGAGAGCTGAAGAAATCAGTCGAGGCTGAGTCTTTCTGGTAGGCGGATGAGTGGGGCGAACCAATCCTCAGCAGAGCTTGTTTTTAATTGCCGTCTGGTAAACATCAAACGTGAAAAAAACAGACGATTCCATCTAAAGATACAGGGTGTTTTGGAAAATACGTTACGCTGTGCGATTTCATCTTTTGCTTTATGCTGAACAACATATTGAGAGCTGTTATATTCAGGTCATTCTCATGTCATTAAATACTCAGTGTTAACTCTAGTTTGCTTTGTTGTCAGAACTAAGTGCAGATGCTGAGGAGGAGTTTATACTTGAGGGAACGCTTGAATGTTTTAATGCTTTGCTTTGTGCTAAATGTTGTTGTTTTTTTAATTAAAGTTCAGTCAAAGTTGAAAATTCTGTCATTAATTAGCTACTCATCCTCATGCCATTAAGCAGTGTACATTGTTTTATGTTCCATAGAGCACAAAAGGAGACTATTTGAAGAATGTTTAAAACTCATTTGCATACAATGCAGTTCAAACTGACTGTGGTCCACAAATATATCAAATAAAATATCCACACAAAACTATTGTATGGCTTCAATACGACTTGTAATATGATGCAAGAATCATATGGCTCTACTTTTAAGGTGCCTTTTTTGACATTTTTGAAGCTTAGCAGCTGTGTTTACCAACAGTCATGAAGAATATTTTTAATGATCATATTTTGCATATCTTCTTCCAAGAAGAAAGTAGTAAAATAATGAATTATTAATGGCAGACTAATTTTTTTTTTTGTAAAATACACTATGATTTAAAAAAAGTTTTTGAAAGAAGCCTCTAATGTTCACCAAGGCTGCATTTATTTGATCAGAAATACAGTGAGAATTGTAAAATATTATTACAATTTAAAATAACTCTTTTATTCCTGTAGTGGCAAAGCATGCAAATTTTCAGCATCATTACTCCAGTGCCTCATGATCCTTCAGAAATCATTCTAATATGCTGATTTGGTGCTCAAAAAATATTTCATATCAGTGTTGAGAACAGTTACTTGATATTTTTTGTGGAAATTTGATATTTTTTCAGGATTCTCTGATGAATAGAAAGTAACAGTATTTATTTGAAATAGAAATCTTTTATACCGTTATAAATATCTTTTATTGTCACTTTTGATCAATTTAATGCATCAATAAAAGTATTAATTTCTTTAGAAAAAATCTTACTGACAGTAGTGTACATATTATACCTTTTAATCTCTTTTACATCTTTATTTCTTTTTTGCAGATTGCGGCCCATGTACCCAAGCATTTTTCATATATAATGTGTGTCAAAACACAGATTTTGCCTCACATCACATAATGATCCAAACGACTCTGGTTGGAGTGATGTCAGGACTGCATGACCCTCGATTAATCCATTTATTTTCATTCCTCTATTTAAGGTTGCACATTGATTGGTTGAATCATTTCTCATTAGCCATGCTGTGCAGAAAATGGATGGAAGGGTGGGCGGCAATCAGACTCTGCTAGTGGTAGAAGCCCCACCCACACAGCCAGGTCCACCAGGGGCCCAGAGATGTGATTACAGTTCATTAACGTGGTGTGTGTACAGGGGGTGGGAAGGACACTGGTCATTATTGTGTTCGAATGTAGGTGGTGCCCTGAAACACACAGGAAGACGTGGGCAGCACACACACCCGTGCTGCAGCCCTTAAGTCCTTTGTGAGGAATATTGGATGCAGAGTTTGACTCTAGGGAGTTGGCAGTGCATAATTACTTGGACGCAAACAGACAGAAATTTGTGTTTCGTGCAGTGGCACTTTGCATTTGACAGGGCTATTTGGAGGGCTAGCTCATATTCTAAATTCAGCCAACAGTATTCAAGTAGCCTACCTACAAATTAACCACAGGTGTAATTCACAAGTCATTGAGTTCCTACATGATGGGATTTGTTTGTATTATATCTAATTTTCAACCCCTTATTCTGACCCTCTGTCTACAATGATCTGTTTCTGACGGTCGGCTCCTTTAAGGCTTGTCGGTAAACGGCCCCTGTTATGATTGGCTAACGTCTTTGCATATGAGACAGTATCAACGCCCACTCGCTTTTGCATGCGAGTAAGTGTTTTAAAAACATTATCCATATAAAACCGTCATTTACAGACAAAGTGTGAAGTCATTTACTTACAGTTAGTGATACAGCTGCTGTCAGATCCAATAGAGTTGGCTGCTCCATCTTTCAACAAAAGTTTCTTTGCGAACTCTACATTAAACTGTGCCGCGTTAACAAAACAAAACGCTTCGAACAAACATATCATCCTTTGACGTGATCTGGACGCCATTAGCATAAACCATCCACTTGTTTCATACACTGGGATCCTTGTAAAGTCACAGAGACAAAAACGAGCTGTTTAAACTGGACGCATCAAAATGAACATTATTTTCACTCTTCTGTTTGTCCTGTCGACAGATTGTCCTGGACTTCATACAAGTAGAATGCTCCTTTATGAAGTTACCTCACTTAAGGACTTATTTAGTAAGATTATACCTGAAAAGGTTTTGGATTTTTTATCATATGTTAATTTTAAAAAAAATCTTGTATAATATGACTTGCTGTTTATGTTTGTTTGGTTTTTATTGTATTTATATGATATTTGTATTTTTGTAATTCAATTTTTGCCATGAAAATATCTTAGAATGCTGACATGGCACTAAATAAAATAATCTGAATCTGAATCTGTCCTGTCGACAGACTCAAGCATGTGGGGTATGTCAGGAACTGAATGCGCATCTGTATACTGTCTCCAGTGTAGACAGCGTCAGAGATTACAATGGGTTCTTTTGACTTTTGACGAATGTGAACATCCATTAAGCAAATTTCAGCCGTTAAGTGACAGAATGCCAGTGGGCGGGGCCTATTGTGCGATGATGCATAACTATTAGTGATGTCTTGTTATGGAGGCAGGCATATGCAAATGTATTTGCCTGTGTGACATCACAAAATAAACCAATATCAAAACAAGCTGTTTTTCGAGCCTGATTAAATAAATACTTTGTTCATAATGAGGATGTTTTAAGATATGATACTTAGGATGTTTTAATGTTACAAAGACCTCTTGCATGGAAAAATGTATAATAAAATTATTATAGAAATTTGTTCTTTGGTGAATTTTTTTCCTCGAAGCTGACTGCGTAAGTAGGTTTATCTACTCCATGCAGTGAACATAGCCATCGTAAAAGCAAAGCTACCTTGATGTGTGACAAGAGTTCCCTTGGGCAAAGCACTCTGGGAGCCATCTGTGTTCAAACTGCAGGGATTATACACTGCTCAATCCCCGTAGCAAATAAGGGAATTAGGATGAAATTTAATCATATACCAAATTATAGTCACTGACACGATATTACAGCCTCCCATGAGCTCTGTGTGAATGCAGCTCAAACTGATTGACTTAATCTCATTCCTCAACCTGATTTTGCGATCATGGTATCTCCCTTGCTGGTATTCAGTCTCATTTGTGTTGGATTTCCCTGTGAGCATTTCATATTCACATTCTTGAGTGTTTATAGTCCTTTCATTGTGACTGTCAGGATGTCACATGCTTTGTTTATTTATTAACTGCTAGATATGACAGCGTTCTTCTCGCTTGCGATGCATTCATGTGATTCCCTGTCTTGGTCAAGAATGCTGCTGAACAAGTTATTGATCTTCCATTCAGAGCCTGTGTGGCCAGTCATTTAGATACTTTCATTTCTTTTTTCGAATACTGTATTTCTCATTGCAAAAGCTATATCATGTTCACAATTTATTCTCAAAGTCATATTGAATGAAATAAGTTGCCACTTGTTCTTGTCTTATGTTGTCTGTCATGTGTTGTCAGGTTTTCCTGTTCCTCCTAATATACTAAGTTATTTTCAAATGGCACTTTGCCTCAGCTCAGCCACTTCTGAAACACTTGGTTTTTGCAAACATGCTGTTAAATGTAATTTATCATTGTATTAAAATCAGACAATGTATTATTGGACGACCATGTACCGGTGCATGATGATATACTGTTTCCACTTTGAGAGCTACCGGAGAAAACCAAAATTTGCAGATGGAAATAAAAATGTTATCTTTTAAGCTATTAGAAAGTTGACATGCTTGATAGTTTGTGTCAGCCACTGTAAGTCTTTGGGATTGACAACCACATTTATTGACAGGTGTGAGTCTCAAAAAGAGAGAGAACCCGATATAAGGCTACACATTTGATTTTGTTTACGTCCACTTAAGCCATAAATGACTGTGTTTACCAAGATACTCTCAAAGACAGGTATTTTGACACAATTTTATGAGTATTTGTCTCTTGCTGGTAAACAGCCATTTATGTCTTAAAGGGATAGTTCACCCTAATATGAAAATGAAGTCATGAACACCCATGGTGTTTTTCTAATGCTGTATGCCCTTCTTTCTTTTATAGACCAAAAGAATAATAATAATAAAAAATGTCCCGCTTGATCACGCTCGTCCATATAGCTAGTAGGCTAATGACAGTGAATAGCGACCAGCATCAAGCTTTTTAGAAAAGACCCAAAAGTATCACTGACTGGTCACATGCGACACATGTCATATATTCCAAGTGTTCTGGGGGACATACGTTATGAAATTTAATGTACACTCACCTAAAGGATTATTAGGAACACCATACTAATACTGTGTTTGACCCCCTTTTCGCCTTCAGAACTGCCTTAATTCTACGTGGCATTGATTCAACAAGGTGCTGAAAGCATTCTTTAGAAATGTTGGCCCATATTGATAGGATAGCATCTTGCAGTTGATGGAGATTTGTGGGATGCACATCCAGGGCACGAAGCTCCCGTTCCACCACATCCCAAAGATGCTCTATTGGGTTGAGATCTGGTAACTGTGGGGGCCATTTTAGTACAGTGAACTCATTGTCATGTTCAAGAAACCAATTTGAAATGATTCGAGCTTTGTGACATGGTGCATTATCCTGCTGGAAGTAGCCATCAGAGGATGGGTACATGGTGGTCATAAAGGGATGGACATGGTCAGAAACAATGCTCAGGTACGCCGTGGCATTTAAACGATGCCCAATTGGCACTAAGGGGCCTAAAGTGTGCCAAGAAAACATCCCCCACACCATTACACCACCACCACCAGCCTGCACAGTGGTAACAAGGCATGATGGATCCATGTTCTCATTCTGTTTACGCCAAATTCTGACTCTACCATCTGAATGTCTCAACAGAAATCGAGACTCATCAGACCAGGCAACATTTTTCCAGTCTTCAACTGTCCAATTTTGGTGAGCTCGTGCAAATTGTAGCCTCTTTTTCCTATTTGTAGTGGAGATGAGTGGTACCCGGTGGGGTCTTCTGCTGTTGTAGCCCATCCGCCTCAAGGTTGTGCGTGTTGTGGCTTCACAAATGCTTTGCTGCATACCTCGGTTGTAACGAGTGGTTATTTCAGTCAAAGTTGCTCTTCTATCAGCTTGAATCAGTCGGCCCATTCTCCTCTGACCTCTAGCATCAACAAGGCGTTTTCGCCACAGGACTGCCGCATACTGGATGTTTTTCCCTTTTCACACCATTCTTTGTAAACCCTAGAAATGGTTGTGCGTGAAAATCCCAGTAACTGAGCAGATTGTGAAATACTCAGACCGGCCCGTCTGGCACCAACAACCATGCCACGCTCAAAATTGCTTAAATCACCTTTCTTTCCCATTCTGACATTCAGTTTGGAGTTCAGGAGATTGTCTTGACCAGGACCACACCCCTAAATGCATTGAAGCAACTGCCATGTGATTGGTTGATTAGATAATTGCATTAATGAGAAATTGAACAGGTGTTCCTAATAATCCTTTTGGTGAGTGTATTAGGCTATATAACGAAAATCCTGACCTTGGCCATTGGTCTTCAATGCATGGCTACGCTATGTGTGCGTTCGTGTGACTCTGCTAGCAGCGCAGTTCACTCTGTCTCGCCCAGAAAAAGCACACAAGTTGTGAGAAATCAAATTTACAAAAACGCGATCCATGTACTCTCTTCACTGAGTTAAATATCTTCGGACCGGAACTCTTGTTTGTCTGATGACAGTCAGAATGACATTTGACAGATATATTTTTGATAGTTACGACGAACACAACGGAATATATCCACCACAGAGAAGGTGCTTGGATTGTATTTTGTGTCATGTTTTTGTTAAACTTGATTTCTCACAAATTGTGTGCTTTTTGTGGGCGTGACGGAGAACGTCTGTTTTCGTGGCTCTAACAGAGTCAAATGAATGCACACATTGCGTAGTAGGCTAGTACTGTAATGTATTAGAACAACACCAGGATGAGTAATTAATGACTTTTTTCATTTTAGGGTGAACTATCCCTTTAAATGAGCGTTTACACGACAACGATATGCTTAAAACTGAGAAGCTTTTTCTTTGAGTTTGCCACGTACAGACGACACCATTGTCAAAACGATCCTCATTCACACTGCGAAAACGAACGACTAAAAACGGTGTATTCTGCTGCCAGGCCATTAGATGGCGATGAAACACTATAGACTGAACACGTAATACGAATGTGCATGAAGTCATTGTTTTCAGAGATTCACGTTTTTGTTGTTTACACGGAGACGTTTATAAAAACTTGCACTTTGAAACCCATTTTCAAAAGTTTGAAAAAAATGCGGTGTTGTGTAAACAGCCCCTAAGTCGAATGTGTAGCTTATCATTATATTAGGTCTTAAAGTGACAACAGCCTAATATAACTTCTGCTGCCTATTTCATTAATGTTAAACAAAAACAAAAGACAAAGAGAAAATAGTTGGATGTTTTATTGCAGAAATTTTTAAATGTCATTTAACGTAAAAAAAAAACAACAACAATAATTATCATCCAGTTTGTGTGGCCTATTGCTTTCATTGACAGGCCCCTAGTGAAATTGCAAAACTCTTAAAAACCAACTCAACTCTTAAAATGATTTAGCAAATACTTTACTTGTTGAGGCACTTCAAGGGTTGATACCAGACATCTGTTCACAGATCCTCTTCTTCTTTGCTCTTCATATAGGTCAATGATTCTCCAGTGTATATAACTGTGTATATGAGTGTGTGGCACTCTGGGGTCACAGCACTCCACGTCCCACGCCAAGCTTGTTTTTTTTAGAATTCTCCTTTCAGTTCCCTTCTCACATAGAGATACGCCTATTCATGAACAAACACACAATAAACATTTACTCTCTTACACAGGAAGTTTGTAGTCTATTTACACTGTCATTGGTCATACGGGGACATGCTAAAAAAATCCATAAAACGTTCCAGGATATCTGAGGGAACTTTAACACAAATCTCAGATCCTCTGTTTAATTTAGTTTTCAAATTTGCCTTTCAATTAGCCCATGATCATTGTTAGCGCCTTCCTTTCACTGTCTTTTTCTTTCTTTCTCTTTCTTTCTCGGTATGGGTTTTTAATGTTTTTGAAAGGAGTCTCTTATGCTCATCAAGGCTGTATTTATTTGATAAAAAATTCACTAAAACAGTAATATTTGTGAAATATTATTTCAATTTTCAAATTTTCTATTTGATATATTATAAATTGTGATTTATTCCTGTGATGGCAACGGTGAATTTTCAGCATTGTTACTCCAGTCTTCAATCACATGACCGTTCAGAAATCATGCTAATATGCTGATTTGGTGCAGAAGAATAATTTATCAATTTATTATTTATTATCAATATTGAAAACAGTTGTGCTTCTTGAACAGCATTTATTTGAAATAAAAATCATTTGTAACTATATAAAAGTCTTTATTGTAACTTTTGATCAATCTAATGCATACTTGCTGAATAAAAGAATTCCTTTTTTTTTTTTATTTTTTTTTTTTTATTCTTAATATATTGGGTGTTTTCTATACAGCTAGTCACCACACTGGCCTATTAACTATTGTAAAACAGATAAACCAACCCCTAAACACCATGTAAAAACAAAACAAACTATAATTGGCAACCTTTCTTGTCAGTCAAAGAGGCCTTTCTTGTCTAAGTGGTTTTTGATTATAGCATAAGTTATAAAGTGAATCAGACTGCTGACAGTCAAAAATCTGGCTTTCTGGCTATTTGAATCTTAAATATGTAATCATATAAAGTCCATGGCAGCAGAGGGCTCAGCCAAGCATCAGAAGTCTATCACAGAAAATAATTTTCACCAAAGTGAGCGATGACCTCTGACTCCACACTGGAGCCATGGGAAAGTTTGCTGGGAAATCTTAGACAGACACACAACCAGACGGTTCCAAGTCCCAGTCCCTATCTTTGGATGCCAGATACCCCCCACCCACACCAAAACACACCCAAGCGCTAGAAATCAGCCTACGCTTGCACACACATGCTCTCTCACAGATATATTCACACAAAAACACAGATGTGCGCAGCTCACCCACCCACACACACTCCCAAACTCTCGAACGCACTAAACATAAATACCTGCCCACACTTGCACGCGTTTACGAAGATACCCAAAGACATAAAGTTCGTTCGAATGAATTTCCACGTTCAGCTACTTCCCTGCATGCATGCATCTAATCCTTGCATCGCCCTCTCACACATGCACAAATTCACACACTCTCTGCCTCCCTCACACACATACTTAAAAAAAAAAAAAAGGTGAAATTCTGGTTGTCTTTGTTCGTGTTCACCTCTGTGGACGTTCTCTCTCTCTCTCCCTCTTCTTCTTCTATGCACCCTAACGAGTGCAGAATTCCGTGTTTATATGTGTGTGTGAGTGTGGGCGTCGTGGTGTGGAGAGGGAGGTCTTAGATGCTGAATAACAGTAGTGTGTCTCTGGCAGCTGTGTGTGAGAGCGACCGAGTGCAGAACCGTGTGGGCGTCCTCAGCGCGGCGACCATGCAGAGACTGTCGGGCTCAGACCGGGCCTTGTGGCTTGTAGCCACCACACTAATTGGGTAGAGTTGAAGTATATGCTCTCCACAGCCTGAAATACACCGCCAGTTAAAGTCTGAAGTACCCACAATGCTCGTTTCACACAGTGTCTTGTGTTACAGGGGATTCAAAGTTTTATAGAATGCATTTTGATGTGAATTTGGCCTTACAGGTATAACGAAATTTGATTTCAACAATTCAAACTCCTCAGTGGAATGATTTGATGCATATTTCAGTCTCACAAAAATATTTCTCCTGTGATTGAATCAGAACATAGCTCTGTCGCAGTCATAAATAGATAAAAAGATTTGAATGAGAATGAAGCAATAAGCAAAGAGAGGCCGTGAGGGATGTTCTTTGGCATGATGTGAAGCAGAGCAGTGTGAAGCAAAACAACAGAAATATGAAAAATACACCAATGTTCAATAAATAGTTACATTTATTGATGATCAAAATTGAAATAAATAATTCTTAAACAAGCCAACAAAGTTCATTGGTCTCCTTGATGAAAAAAAACATGAGCTTAGGCCAGCCTAAGTTGGTTTGCTGGTCTGCTGGCTGGTTTTGCACCTTTAATCAAAGTTTCTTTCTGAATGAATTCTGCAATGATTAAAGGGTCATAAATGAACATTCTTTGATTAATTACTCAAATTAGTCGCTCCAAACCCATAAGACTTTCGTTCGTCGTCCGAATACAAATGAATATCTTTTTGACGATATCTGAGAGCTTCCCATCACTCCATTAACAGACACGCAACTACCACTTTGACGCTTTATAAAGTCCATTAAAAAAGTTCATAAAGAATTCATATAAACATTCATGAACTCAAGCTCAAGCATCTTCGCTTCAGTGAGGTTCATTCTCTTGTTACGCAGCACGTTTGAGCCCCAATGGAAGAAGAAGATCCACTGTTGTAGAACAGAACCGTGTGACTGATCCACCATCGAAGCTGAATTGCAATTCTGGTAATGTATTAATTACGCCGTCACATCTGAGCGCGAAACACTGCTTGGATAGTTTCAAGGTATAGTTAAAAATAATTAATAATACAATAATAATTTAATTGTTCATATGTGTTTATTCTTTTTAGAAGATTATAGGCAGGAGGCACATTGCTATTTCCCACAGCTGGCCAAGGTGATCTTTTTTTCAGAAACAACACTAAATAGATATAACAGGCCCACTATTATTATATTTAGCCTAATATATTTTATTTCCATGAATACCATTGTAATGTTTATTATTTCGAGTGATTATATTGAGTCTGAAAATCCAGACCCACCTATAGCACACATTACCTTATAATCATAAATAAACATTTAAGTTGAATAATAAGCAATAAAACAACTAATTCAAATTCAGACTAAAAATATTCATGGAGATAAAGAGAACAATTGAACTGTAAAATAATACTCATTACAGGTGTCTGACTGAGGCTCTTACCGATGACCTCCTCCTAGTTTACACTGACCACCTGAGGATGGTTAAGGCCGACATGGAGATCCGCTTCTGGGACCTCCTTAACCTTGATGTTCCCAGTTGTCAAATTTGTAACCGTTGCATTTCGTTAACACCTTATATAGGCTAATTTCTACTTCAGATTACTTTTTTGCTCTCTAGGAAACTATATAATAATAATATTCCCATTGTTCAATCAAATCAAATCTGTTATTTGGCTTTTAGTGACATGCTTCTTAATTATATATGAAAGCTGCAGTCCGTAACTTTTGGCACTCTAGCGGTAAATAAACAAAATGTCTTGGTAGGCTACTGTGAGGATAGGCCTACTGTGCTACTCCGCAGTGGTGCCGAGTGTCGACTCAAACCAGTCAGGGGCCGTTATGCGTGTGCAAATTCGCTATTTCAAATAGTAATATAATAGAAGCGAAGCGGTCGAAAAACATTTCAACTTTTCAGAATGCCGCAAGCGCACAGCAGGTCATCATGTGACAAAAACCAACCGATCAGCTTCGGCCTTTCTGTAACAACATCGAAAGTTCGGCCGAACAGCTGATCATAGCTGTACAGGGTGGGTTTTTATTTATCATCTCCATAAAGATATCTAGTAGTAAAGCTAATGCTATTGCTGATACTTCCTTGTCATCATGTCATGGAGAGCGTAGTTCATGGTTGCATAGCAACGACAGACCTGGACCTGGTAAGGGACCTGGATAATGGATGGGGGCGCTGGCCCAAAAAAGGTTGAGAACCACTGCCTTATGAAATGCAATTTCAATGCACACATAGGTAAAAGAATAGAAGACTATGTATTTCTGTGTATGCATCAACCACTCATTCTTTTAAGGAAAAAGCCTGCGTGGTTTAATTGGCTGAATCTCCTCCAGACCCTTTGCTCTTGTGTATATTGGCTTCACAGGACAAAAGGATCTTTTATCTGATCACCGACTGGAGAACTAATGGAGCAGCTGTCAGATCTGTGTGCCCAGACCGTAATGACATCGGCTTCACCAGAACAGAACAGGTAGCCCACTCGCTCTCAACGCCCACGGCCTGTGGCTCATTTCCCCTGGGCTTTGAACTGCCCTCAATCTGACCTCTCTCTTTATTTCCTTATGTTCTCTCTCTCTCTCTCTCTCTCTCTCTCTCTCTCTCTCTCTCGCTCTCTCTCTCTCTCTCTCTCTCTCTCTCTCTCTCTCCTTTTCTGAACTTATCATGGTGTGTTGGGCATTGTGCTTTCCCACATCTCTCCTTATGCTCTTTCTCTCACTAGATTACGACCAATCAGTTTATCATCCTGTCTGAATTGGATCTTCCCATTGCTTTTCTAAAACGAATAATGTCCAATAATTTTGATTCCCACAGATTGCACATACTGACAAAATGTTTAGATTTAAAGCACTGAAAGTCACTTTGGATAAAAGAATCTGCCAAATGCATAAATATCATTGGTTTTCAGTGGTTATGTTAAATTTATTTTGTTTGTTTATGTACAGGCATCAGCCTGTTAACTCATACAAAACTGAAATGGTATTGTTTTATCGATGTGTATATTATATTTAGTTGTTTTATTGACATTTATGGATCAGGATGTTTCACTTTAGAGATTAGATCATGTTCTGTTGTGACACAAAGACAATCTAGGATGTATGATGCACAAATCAGATGATAGGATCCCTATCTGCTATTGACGTTTTTGAGATATTATACAGCTGCTCCTTGGAAGCTAAACAAGTGTAATCAGATCAAATCAAATGTTTCTATTGCTTCTATATGAGGTGAAGTAATTATAAGACCCTTTGTGCAGAGAGTAAATTATATTAATTGAGACTGCAGCTGAGGGGCAACACTTGACGGTGTTCCCACTCACCTGCTTCTGAGTGTAATTTACCATGTTTGAGCCCTTTCTGACATACCCTGTTTCGACAAGTGTCATTCACTTTAATTTCAATGTAATGCTGACACCCAGAACCACAATTTAAGCACTGCATGTGCACAAATTAGTTTTCATTAGTCGAAATAAAATCACACAAAACCAGAGAAATCACACTGATCACGATCAGATCTTCCATCTATAATCACAGTTACAACAGAATTTACATGTTTGTACACTACTGTTCAAAAGTTTGGGGTTAGTGAGATTTTAATACTTTTTTTAGAATTAATATTTTTGTTCAGCAAGGATCAACTAAATTGATAAAGAACAATGAAAAAAAATGTAATGTCTTGAAATGTCCTGAAAAAATGTAAACAGCACAACTGTTTTCAACAGTGATCATAATAAGAAATGTTTTTAACACCAAATCAGCGTATTCAAATGATTTCTGGAGGATCATGTGACACTGAAGACGTAATGATGCTGAAAATTCAGCTTTGCCATCACAGGAATAAATTAAATATATTAAAATATATTAAAATACAACAACAACAAAAACCCAGTTATTTTAAATTGCAATAACATTTCACAATATTACTGTATTTACTGTATTGTGTATTAAATAAATGCAGCCTTGGAGAGCAGGAAAGACTTCTTTCAAAATCATTAAAAACTTTTGAATGGTATGAATGCAAGTATTTTCTTCAACATACACAATTGTTGATATTTTATTAAATCATTTCATTGTCTATTCATAAAATCTGTGGTTGACAGATAACATTTATTCATTTGGTTGAAACTATTATCCAAAGTAATTCACATTGAATTCAAGGTAGCTACATTTTATCAGTTCATACATTCCCTGGAAATCGAACCCCATGGCGTTGCTAGTGCCATGCTTGACTGTTTGAGCTACATTTGCCGCATGTAATTCTGTTGACATACTGTTGTAGTCAGAATTAATGGCAATTAAATATGATCAAAAATGGCTGTAAAAAATAAATCTGCATTGTTTATCCTTTTGATCTTTCATTCAAAAAATGTGCAAAAATCTAACCTTTCATTGAAGTAAAAGAATTGAAGGGGGGGGACTCACATTATGAAATAAATGTTTTTCTCCAAAACACGTTGGCCACAATTATTGGCACCCCTAGAATTTTTTACGTGCACAATATCTCTGAAGTATAGTCCCATTAATATTTACCTTTTTTAGCACATCATGGTGACTAGGAACATGAAATTGTCTTGCTATGACTTCTTGTTTCACAGGAGTTTAAATATGAGGAAACTCAAAGGCCAAATTCCCTTAATCATCCATCACAATGAGTAAAACCACAGAATATAGTTCTGATGTGCAGCAAAAGATTGTTGACCATCACAAAATAGAAAGTGGCTGTAAGAGAATAGCTAAAGAATTGAAAATCCCCATTTTGGGCAATAATTAAGAAGTTATAATCAACTAAAGATGTTACGAATCTACCAGGAAGAGGGCGCGTGTCTATATTGTTTTAATGGACGGTGAGGAGGAGAGTTTGAGTGGCCAAAGACTCTTCAAGGATCACAGCTGGAGGATTGCTGATATTAGTTGAGTCTTGGGGACAGAAAAATCAAACAACCCCTACATCTCCACATGTTGTTTGGGAGGGTTTCAAGAAAAATCCTCCTCGCTCATCCAAAAACAAACTCCAGCATATTCAGTTGTCAGACACGACTGGAACTTCAGACGGCACAGGGTTCTGTGGTCAGATGAAACTAAAAAAAGAGTTTTTTGGCAGCAAACACGCTAGATGGGTAAAAAGTACCCCATGTGTACAATTTAATATACCGTTGGATCTTTAATGTTGTGGGCATATTTTTCTGCTGGAGGTCCTGGACTTCTTGTTCAAATACATGGCATCGTGGATTCTATCAAATATCAACAGATAAAAAATCATGAAAAGAAGCTTCTGCCATGACCAGTTCCCTGACCTGATGAGTGGAGTGAACTGAAGAGAAGAAGCGCCAACATGGATCTGGGAATCTGAAGGATCTGGAGAGATTCTGTATGGAGGAATGGTCTCTGATCTCTTGTCAGGTGTTCTCCAAACTCATCAGGCATTATAGGAGAAGACTCAGAGCTGTTGTCTTGGAATAAGGAGGATGCAAAAAGTATTATATCAGATTTTACATTGAATATAATTACCCAATTAATAGGTTTCTGTTGGACTTTTTAACGTGAAGCAGAAAAGAATGTTTGTTTTGTTGGCTTGATTGTTTGTTTGTTTTGTTTAGTGAAAAGTATGACTTTTCCCACTCATCGTATGAATCAGTTGCATTGCTTTTGATGTGATTTCAAGCTTTTGTAAACTCATTGTCAACTGCACAGTTGTTATTTTTAGGATCGATGAGGTAGCCATCTGCCAATCAGCTGTCAAAACAGAAATGTCTAATAATTTTCCTGGCATCTTTCATTCGAATTTTGGCACACTATTGTTACATTTATCAGTACCCGAAATCGTCTCAGTTCGTCTCTATCTGTCAGAGAAAACAAGAAGGAAAAAAATAATCAAGCATGCATGGCACCTTCGCCGGGCTGCTAGCTGTTGCTGGCCTACTTCCTAAAAATAGCATCTAATACCAAGGCAGATTCGAAGACTTTTACTGTACTGCAGCTCTCCCTCTCTTTCTTTTTCTCTCTCACCCTTTCTGGCACCCCCCACCCAACCCAACCTCCACTTTCTCTCTGTCTCCCCTTCTCTCTCATATCTCTCTCTCCTCACACCCTCCATTATTAGTGGGTACACTGAAAGTGTTGTTTAGCTATTTATATCATTAACAGCGACATGTAATAGAGTATTCACATATTTATTTAAGTGTGAATTGAAATTTGATTTTGCATTCAATACAATACAATAATTAAATTCATTTTCAAATTCATGAATAATTAAATAATAAAATGTGAAAAATGCTGTTTAAAGCCCATTTCAAGGTATTACGCTATTTTAACACATTATTTACAGTTTGACTCACATATGCTGCTTTCACAATAAGTAAAGCTTTCACTTACAGTATTTAATGCTTATTAAAATCTCTAATTTCTTATGTGAAGACGTCAAACCCAGGTAAAACTCCCTATTCACGGAGCACCCACTGTCCGTTCACTGACCGTCTGATACATATTACACATTAAACTGGAATGCACTTTTTTTGTTCTTCTAGTAAGCTCTTATCTGATTGCAGCAGTCTGAGTGCAACAGTCTGGTTTCCGTAAGTAAAATTCCTATTCATTTTCTCCATTTCTCCACTTGATTTTTAACGATAACTTATAAACCGTTAAAGACAGATCTATTGTGAGCTACGAGGTTGTTAACCAGTGGTATTTGCTTTTGTTGAAGCCTGCATTATTTCAACATATTATGCTTTTTTACATTTTCAACATTCTTAAGTGTGTAATGTTGCTGTTTGAGTATAAATAAAGGTCTGCGAAGTTACAAAGCACAAAGTCCATTCCAAATGGAGTTATTCTCTATATCAGTAAGCACTGTTTCCAAACTCATTGAAACGCCTCGATTGTAGTCTTAAGTTTCTTCCAAAAATCACAATTGACCAATCACAATACAACCGACCAATCAGAGCACATTGTTTTTGGAAGGAGGGGCTTCATAGAGACCACTTGCCAGTTGTATATTAGCCACTGTATCTTAAGGATTAGTTTGACCAACAAGCAGATGGACAAAAGGTAATCAGTCTAACTTTTGCAATTCAAATTAGACCAATTTTCCTTTTTTATGTAACTGAATTAAAAAAGTTAGGGAAAATGAAAAAAAAAAAAAAACTACCTGTTAAGAGTAGTCTAAGCAGTTTATGCAACCAGCCATAGAACTAAACATAGCGTTACTGACACACTGGGAAGAGGTGCTGCAACAATGTGAAAATGTGAAAATATAATGTGAGAAGATATGTGAAAGATAATGTGTCTTTTGAACATTTAAGCATAAAAACATATTCTAGAAAACCCTAAAAACAAAATCAAGACTTTGTAAAAAGGCATAATATGTCATGTTAAAAGGGGAATTCCAGGTGAAAAACATTACCTATGATTCGGGGGAAAAAAAACCACCAATTACAGGATCGTGGCGAGCAAATTGCAGCAAAAGAATTCTTTGGAGCTTTGCCCACTTCCATGAAGCACTGCAAATGACGTGATAACTTTTGATGAGTTATGAGTTACTCGTGGTAACTTTTGATAAAATCCCTATTAAAAAATACTTCCAGAATCAATGAGTTTTTTTTTTTTATCAGTCTTTCTGGAAATTTTCTGGAGACTACCCTTTTCCTAACCTAATGCTTTTAAATGGCTGAATTCAGAATAGCATAATCTAACTATTTTAGTATATGCCAGAAATAAGAGTAGTATGCTATTCTGAGTCAGAATTACTTCCTGTTGGGTCCTGATTAGCAGCTTTTTCAAGAGATGTGAGTCATTCCAAAGGACTCTGTGCTGACATAAATTCCCTTTAGATATAATTTTGATAGTTTTTGATATTTCACAGTTCATGATGCAGATAATTTTACTTGAATTAAAACGCTGTTTGAATTGAAATGTTTATGGATATACAATCAGTGTCCTTTGCTGTCCAGTCAAATGACGAACATATAAAAGAACAAATGAACAACCTTGTGCTTTGAGGACAGAGGAATTGCATGTCATGTTAGCTGCCCACATACAACCAAATACAAAATACTCCAAATTCACTAAATGTTTTGTCAGCCAGCTTGCTCCCTCGGTTTATCTAAAGCACACGCTTTTTTACATGCAGTAGGAGAATCTCAGCCGTAGTCTTTTGGCCATGGGTGTCTGATGCAGCCTAATCCAGTGTTTGTGTGTGTGTGTGTGTGTGTGTGTGTGTGTGTGTGTGTGTGTGTGTGTGTGTGTGTGTGTGTGTGTGTGTGTGTGTGTGTTTGAGAGAGAGAGAGAGAGAGAGAGAGAGAGAGAGAGAGAGAGAGAGAGAGAGAGAGAGAGAGAGAGAGAGAGAGAGAGAGAGAGAGAGAGAGAGAGGGGGGAAAGGATTAGAGCCAGCTGAATCACTTTGTGTGGGAGTGTAAATATCCTGAAAGAGGAGTGAGTAGTGTCTGCATACAGGACCACAGCCCCTCCCAGCATCTCCCTTTTCACTCCTCTTCCTGCTGCAGCAGACCCCAAAAACATATCTCTCAATGAATCTCCGCTTCAGACGCTGAGGAGCAATAAAGAGATGTGCTGAGGGGAGAGGTTTGTTTTGGTTGAGTCACTAACAATGAAAGTCTCTCAGTCACAAACCCCTTAGAAGGGTATAGTTCCCAGTGGGCATTCACTACACAAGGACCACACTCAAAGAAAGCACGCACATCTGTACATGTTCAAAAGTAAGAATGGCTGTATTGATATTGCTTAAACATTCTGCTTTGGGTTTGTTCTCAACCCTAATAAAAAGCAAGCAATTTAGCACAAACTGCTTAATGTACTTCTTTTTTTTTTCAGCCTTAGGTGTTTTAGCAGTTTTTTTAGTTTTTTTTTTACTTTTTAAAGGGGTGGTTGAATATGATTTCACTTTTCTAACTTTAATTAGTGTGTAATGTTGCTGTTTGAGCATAAACAACATCTTGTAAAGTTACGATGCTCAAAGTTCAAAGCAAAGGGAGATATTTTCTTTTAAAGAAATTGCTTTTTAAGGACTACAACAAACGGCTGGTAGGGACTACACGACATCACTAACCCTAAAATTTACATAAACCCCGCCCTCTGGAATGCGATTTATAGATTATCAAGACAGAATATGCTAATCAATGACTAGATGATAACTACACAAAAAATACATAAATTCACCAACTAACCCTTCAGAAATGTTGTCTACATGTTGTCACTTGAGTCTCTCCATCTTTCTTACTTCGGTTTGAACATAAAAGGCTAAAAGTGTTTGAAGTGTTTCCAGTGCGTGTCTGTGTGAGGTAAAAGGACACAAGCTCTTGAAGCTCCGCCCTCTGTGCCGGGAGCAGCAGCTCATTTGCATTTAAAGGAACAGACACAAAAATGGTGCGTTTTTGCTCACCCTCAAAAAGTGACAATATTAACATGCTATATAAAATATCTGTGGGTTTTTTGAGCTAAAACTTCACATACACACTCTGGGGACATCAAAGACTTATTTTACATCTTGTGAAAAGGGCATTATACCACCCCTTTAAAAAAAAAATCAAGATTTGCAACATCCTCCTATTTGCATACTGACTAGTCTCTCCTCTCTCTCTATTTGCATATTGAATTGTACTTGGTCTACCTTTCCTGCATCTATTTCAATCAGGGGTGTCTAAACTCGGTTATGGAGGGCCATTCATTGTCCTGCAAAGTTTATACTTGCCTCAACGCAAGTATAAAGTTTCTAGTAAGACCTTGATTAGCTGGTTCAGGTGTGTTTAATTGGGGGTTGGAGCTAAACTTTGCTGGACAGTGGCCCTGCATGAGCAGGATTGGACACTTGACAATAGGTACTTATTTTGAACAAATAATTACTTCACGACCACTAAAAAAGTATGTTCTATATAGAATGAGTGTGTCTAGTATGAATGTAATCTGGACGTATAGGCCTACTACAATCGCCATGTTATCATTATCATGTGACCTACCAGCGTCAGTTTTTACGTCCGTTCACTGCCATTCATAAATCGTCTCCAGTAGCCTCATGGGATAGTAAAGTGTCCATCGTATGCACACTTCTGAATCTCGCCGGAAGAAGTAGGTCATCCTGGTACTTTTTGTCTACTCTTTAAAGGCACACTATGCAGTTTCCGTTTTTCTCAAACAGCGACCCCTAGAGTCGCTGTGGAGTACTTGTATTTAACATTACTGCATTCACACAGAACCGCTTCTGCACTCTTCTGCGCTTTCTTCGTTTTCTTCGTC
This sequence comes from Squalius cephalus, assembly GCF_949319135.1. NCBI lineage: Eukaryota > Metazoa > Chordata > Actinopteri > Cypriniformes > Leuciscidae > Squalius > Squalius cephalus. Next base: position 9,122,602 of record NC_137130.1, read on the forward strand.
GACTCTGCCATGATTCCATGGGCGTCAGTTTAGTTTGAAATGTGCTGGGGACAGAGACGCATTCGGAAGTGCATTTTCAGAAGTGCTGGGTAGCCTACAATGATGCATTCATTTTTTTTCTCTTTCGCGCAGGTCATGTTTTGAAAGAAAATGTCCTGTAGCTTACTAATGTAAATAAATAAAAATGTATACCAAAATGTGATGATGTCTGACTCGTTTTATGAAGAAGAAAGCCTTAAGTTTTCAAAAAGCATATGACCCACTATTCTGCTTCATAAGTACCATGTTGACAATATGACATGACGTGGTTTAATGTACCTAAACAATGATTACCAAATTTTTCTCTCATATTGCTCCTCATAACCACTGAAAACGGTCAAAAAATCGAACCAAAAGTCAAATTATTATGAAAGTTATCTGACATTAAGCGTCTCTGCTTCACATTTTCAGCAGGGCAGCGGAGCGGCTGTGGGTTGACTCCCCGCGGTTCTCACGGGCTTTATATAAGTCCTTAACGTGAAAAAGCTTTACGTGGTTTAATGTAGGCTACCTAAACAACGATCACCAAATTTTCTCTCTCATATTGCTCCTCATAACCACTGAAAACTGTTAAAAAATCTAACCCAAAGTCCAATTATTATGGACATTATCTGACATTAAGCGTTTCTGCTTCATTGAGGCTTGTAGGAAAAAGCTTAACGGTTTAATGTAGGCTACCTAAACAACGATCAGTGATCACCAAATTTCTGGTTAGATTTTTTTGACAGTTTTAAGTGGATATGATGAGCAATAATATGTATAATAATATGTACATGAGTAATAATATGTAACATTTAATACCAAAAAAGTGGTGGGTACAAAATGACTCATGACGAAATCTGGTGGGTACATGTACCCATCGTCCCCACCGTCCCCACCGAAATCGACGCCTATGCATGATTCACGTCTAAAATGCGTGCTAGTGTCTTCCATAGAGGCTGCTTCATATGTTAATGATGTATGTGACGTCGTGCCGTAAAGCAAGTCGTGATTCTCGCGAGATTTGTCGGTTCACCACCTCTCAAGCTTGCATTGATGGTTTTGCAAGTGGTGAACACCCCCCCCCCCCCCCCACCCCCCACCCCGCTTTGCTATGGGGCCCGACTACAAATTCGTTTAACATCGAAATTATTTCGAAATTGTTATATTAAGATTTTAATATAAAAAAATATTTTTTATATTTTCGCTATAGTATGCGATTTCGGATGTAGCCCCTCTACTTTGGCAGTATTCTATGAACAAATCAGTTTGAGAACTGCCTGTACTGATTCAGTCCAATACATTTGTAAAGATCATACAGATCAAACTCAAAAGAATGAATGATTCGTTCATGTGTTTGCATTTACTATGATTATGATAAATACCCCAATGTGTTATAAATGCCTTGAAGCTTTCTCTTTTGGTTAAACGTCATACACCAAGCAAAATCCAATCAGTATAAATAATGCGAACACATATTATATTATCACGTATTATGTATTATGTATTATTTTTCAGTGTGCATGTTTTTAGTTGAATAATCTGTATCTTTAGCTAATTTTCAAGTCAAAAAAAAAACAAAAAAACTTAAAACCTAACTCATAAACTTGGAGGAAACAAAATCTTTTTTCCTAGTTCTGTATATTGTGCAGGATTTGTGTGTGTGTGTTTTCTTTAATTGCAATCCGAGAACCCAGACCTCCACTAGCTAATTAACTCATCTTTAGAACGTGTATTTTTAAAAGTAATAAGTAATTATGTTGTTTATGAGATTGCCTGCAGATCTTGTAGTTGGCCATCAGCGCAGAACTCTATAAATGGAACAGGTAGAGCTAATAAGATGTGAAACGAGGCCCACTGGAATGCACAAGGACTCAGTATGTGACAGGCTGTAGGCAGCAGGTGAATTTGCACTGGAGGAGGAGGGGGCAAGAATAGCACCGGTGTGGGCGTACAGGCGGCCACCGAACCGTTATGCTGTAGCCTATGCTGGCGTATTTTCAGTAAGGTCAACAAACATGATAAATGTCCATGTATATATATATGTGAGGCGGTGCATGCGGCTGATATGAGGTTTGGTATTCCATGCAGCAGCCTCCCACGCGCCGCTACCGCCCACGCCAGGATCTGCGTCACGCAGGCGCGTGGGAGTGAGAGAGCAATGTAGCAAGCGCGGAATATCCCAATTCTGGCAGTAGGGGAGAGAGCGGAAACCAACTAGTTTGAGAGTCCCTCCGTAGTTCAAACTACAGAGTGTGTGAGAGTTAATTCAATAACAGAGAGCCGAAGGACGCGTCGCTGATCCGCCGAACGCGCGCGCGGCACGTAACTGGACGTCAGGTGAAGCGTCGCGTAACTCAACGGACCGTCATCATTCAGAACTTCAATAATCATACAACCAGACGGAGCTTTTGGAAGAGTTTTGGTGGAAAAAAAGACAAAGAAAGAAAACTAAAAGGTACGTTAATGCCAGTGCTATTGTTCAATGTCGCTTGTAAATGTAGTTGAGCGCTGAATTCATGCATTGTGTGCAACTTTCCTGCGTGTTTTTGTGATCCATGTGCGCGCCGTGCAGACCGGACAGCTCTCGGTACCGTGTGTGAACGCGCCCCCGTGGGCGTCTGGTCGTCGGCAGCTGTGTGTGTACAGCATCCTTAGCGATTCTTCACTTCCAAGGGTAGTTTTCCCAATGTGGAATAGCTTTTAAATGTGTGAATTTCATAGGCTGATGTGTTTTTTTCCATTTCAAGAGTTATCTATACTATAGGATATAATGTTATATTATTATAAATTATTTGTATGTATAGATCTTGATAGATAGAGCTAGATATAAAAATATAAATAAAATATTATGTAGGATAATAGTACTTAATATAGTTGCATGCAGATATTACAAGGCCAAGCACACCAACAGCATAAATGTTTGTTTATACTGCTATAGCACTGTCACATAATTGATTGGGTATTTTCAAGGTGTTATGCCAATGATACATATAATATTTTGTGTCAGTATGCCAAACGTTGCCAAGATAAAGCCTAATTCTTATTTGGCACTCACCACATTTGTTAATGCACACAAATTATTTTGCCAGCTTGTTATGAAGATGATCTGACATGAATTTGAAAAATGGTGTTGGCAGAATAAAAAAAAAAAAAAAAATGTTTTCCATGAAATTTTAAATGGCTGACAAACAGTTTGGTTGACCATGGCAAATCAAGCATTTTCCAATTAAATTTAAAATTACAGATTCAAAATTCAATTCAAAATGCATGATATGACAATCTTTTAACTCTGACTTGAAACAATATTATTATTAATAGTTCTCGAAACGGCTTGTTTACTCTATTTCTATAGCTCAAATTTAACAATAGGCTTCCATAGTCTGTGATGGAAGAATAATAATATCAATACAATAAGCGCCTATAATAAAACTACCTTTGATGCTTGGCCCCTAATAATAATATAATGTTGTTTCTGCCAGAAATTGTTTATTATTTTTCCCATAAACATTAGTAATAGTTGATGTCTCATGTTTAGTTAATTATTTGAGTAATAATTGAAATGAGGTAATGGGAATTTTTGTTTTGAATGGTTTTCTGTCCTGTGAATTCATGACTCATTGTTTACCACTTCATTGTACACACTGGGCCCCCCAAAAAACAGCTTGGATGCTAGTGTTAAATGCAAAGTGGTGAACTTTTGTCATGCCGGTTTCCTTCTGTACTTTCCTCACCAATAATTTCCACCGTTATCTTCAAAAAACCCTTAGATGTATCGAATATGGGTAAAAGGCACTGCCATCTAAATTAGTGTTTTTGCATCCATCTTTTGAAGGGCTTTGAAAAGTAAAGAGCATCAAGGTTTAAGCTAAACTTGAGTTGCAGTTGAAAGGTGATGAAGACATCTGTATCTGTGAGGTATATTGTAAAGCTATAATGTGGCATGTTATTTGACATCTTCTGATATTTGTAATTAACTACATACCCCTTTTTATTAACGAAATAGCTGACTTGAAAAATGGAAACGCTCATCCTCCTTTCACTCTAAGCATGATATTTTCTCTTTCATGGAACATAAAATGAGAAGTGTAGCAGAATGTTGCTGATGCTTTCCATCAAGTGAATGGTGACAAGAGTCTGATTCCAAATCATCTGAAGTTGTTTAAAGGCTTTGTGTGAGGAGCAGACCAAAATTTGAGTTGCTTTTTTTCATTTCTGGAGCTCGACAGCTCCTTCCCACTATTCAGTTTCATTGTATGGTCAAAAGCAGCCAGGTTTGCAGTGACATTAAGGTTGTAAATCATGACAGAATTTAAATTTTTGGGTGAACCATCCCTTTAGGAGATCACCAATTGATTATGCACACACAAATGTTTCCTTTTCTTGTTGTTGTTCCACCACTTAAGTGAATCGATTGTGTTCCTCTAGTAATGCCTTATGCTCCTTTCACTAAAACAAGCCTTTATAGCTTTCATATGGAGAGCAGCTGTTCCACAAACATTCAGTCTGATGCACAGGACGGATAGGTCACCTTTCCAGAGAAGCTTCTTTTCAAAAGCTTCATGCAACTATTTAGGACAGGTCTCGATGTGAATCCATTATTCATTTAGATTGATAAGAGGCCGCTGTTGGGCAACATGAGTACGTGCTGTGAGTGCTCTCAGCGTGTTGCGTGAAGCCCTGGCCTTAGATCTCCAGCATTAGGAACCCAGCATGCTGTGGGGAGAGGGAGCTTTGGATAAATTGCTGCCTAAGTGCCATCCATGCTGATACTGAATTGGTTTCAACAAGGCACCCTTCACTTGGGTCTAGGCCTCAGTCATCCATTAGAGTGGCGGATCACTCTGCTGTGCAGTGGGGCGTCCTCATTAGACTCCATACACTCACTCATCAGTACTCACAATCAGCCTCGCTGTGATACTGTTCTTACTCACCTCTAGTACAGTAACAGTCATGATGATTTAGCAGCATCTGTCATCTTTTACCACCACTGAAAGAATGATAATTGAGGCCCGACATTGGCATTGTTATTGATCTTTAAAAGCGGTTACTAGTTGTATTTATTTTTTACATTTTTATTTTATTGTATTAAATTTTCAACTTTAAGTATACAAGTATAGCATAGAGATGCCATAAAAATAAAAGACAGTGCAAGTTTTGCAACTTTTGGTCATGTATATTTGCTGCCACGGGTATGCAGGTTTTATTGTGTTTTCAAAAGCAGTGTCTGTCTAAAGATTTTTATGTCTCTATACTTCCCAAATTACTTTTGGGAAAATGCAAATGCAGATGTGTATGTCAGTGCACGTTCATTTTGAAATGAACAATAACGGGACAGATTAATGACTAAAACACATTCCATTGATGAGCAGTAGTTGGTGATTTTCTGCAAAAACCCATTGTTTCTTGAGATATCTCTAGGGGACAGAATTTAATATATTCACAAATGCATAACCTAAATTCTTATTCTCAAAATATGTTTCACTTCTGTAAAACTGAAAAGGCGTGAGAGCCTTTTTGGAAGTCCTCAGACTGCCACCCTGGAGGAACTCTCTGGAGAACCTCTAAGCATCATTTTGAATATGCCTCATTCCTATTGTGTAAGTGCCTCAAACGCAATTCCCTTGTTATGGGGCTACTCGAGAAACCGTTGACTGTCTCTAGAGTTCTTGTAGGAACTTATGGGATCCATTTGGAAGTTCCACAGTTTCCTTGAGGTTCTCCACAGGGTTCTGTGAGTGTGGTGGTAATTATATGCATATACATATTAACTTTAATTAGGGAATATGTTGTTTATTCTGATTCAATTCTGACCCCATGAGATATCAACAAAATTTGTCCCCCAATCTCAGAGTTTTCCCATTGTCATGGTTTGTATGTCGTTTCTAAAACATATCTCTCTCAACAGAAAAATAAGCAAATGAACTCCATTACCACATTAGTATGCATTACAGTCTCTGACAAAGTTTGCAGAGAGCGGTGTGTGTGTGTTTGTGTTTGTCGTACATTCATAATCCCTGGATACTTTTGAGGAAGAAGTGGGTGAATTAAAGTGAAATGCAGAAAGCTATCTTCTTAGCACGCACACCTACCGTCCCACTCCCACACGACTCCATTACCCCACCTCCCTTGCTTGCAGCCAATCTCGCTTTTATCGTTGCTGCTGCGGATCCAGATCCTGACAGTGGCAGCTGTAGAAGCAAGATCCCGGCAGAAACAAATGAGGCCTGTGCTGAGTGAGTCCACCTACGCGTGTTGCAGAGGTGGAGTGTGGTATGTGACTCTCCCAGCAGCCCAGGAGCCTGACAGGCGCTCTCTTATAGTCGCCACTCTTGGATCCAGCCACACATTTCTCTTCCTCCCCCTGCTGTGGCAGCCAGTGTCCTCTCCTTCGAGCGGTTTTGCTTTGTTTCCTGTAATTGCTTATTTTGTTCCTTCCTTTGTTCAGGTATGGCAGCGACTTTACCCAGAACCCTTGGGGAGTTGCAGCTCTACCGCATTCTTCAGAGGGCCAACCTGCTGTGCTACTACGATGCCTTCATCCAGCAAGGTGGCGACGATGTTCAGCAGCTCTGCGAGGCTGGCGAGGATGAGTTTCTCGAGATCATGGCGCTCGTGGGCATGGCCAGCAAGCCGCTGCACGTCAGACGCCTACAGAAATCTCTTCGCGATTGGGTCACAAACCCTGCCCTGTTCAATCAGCCCCTCACGTCCCTGCCCGTCTGCAGCATTCCTGTCTACAAGCTGCCCGAAGGGTCACCCACATTGTTGCCTGGTAGCGGTGCCCGTGGAGACACCCAAGTCAAAGTGCCCAAGTGTTTGGCAGCTGCTTGTGTAGATCCCGGAAAAGGAGAATCAGGCAACGGGAACTCTTCGGCCACAGTTTCACCCCTCCAGAGTGGCAGCGAGCCACGTTTTTGGGCCAGTCATGGCACAGAGAGTGAGCACAGCCTTTCCCCGGCAGAACTGGGCTCTCCGTCTTCCCCTCGGGATGGCCTAGAGGCGCTCGACGCGGCTGCCATTCAGTCCGTGGCGGAGTGCGTGGAAAGAATCTCTCAGACTTTGCCCAAGAGTGACGCCATAGAGGTTAAAGAACAGTTGAAGGGAAATAAGAAGCTTGCCAAAATGATCAGCCACATCTTCGATATGAGCGACGAGGATCCTCACAGGGAAGAGGAAATCCGCAAGTATAGTGCCATATATGGCAGATTCGACTCAAAAAGGAAGGATGGGAAGCATCTGACTCTGCATGAGGTGCGTTATACGGGGCTCTTGCCTATTTTGGTTCTTTTGGGGTTTAAATAAATCATGCACTTCAAAGCATGGCTGTACTTTTAGTAAGAATTGATGTTGTGTCCCTGCTAAATAACTTCAGCATAGCTGGGCACCAGTTTTTGGGATGCTGGTGTGTTTCCTTAATTTATTAGCTGCAGCAGAAATATCATGTTGGTCTGTTGCTTGCTTGTGGGACTGGTTTAATTCTTTGTGCATTGTAATATCTATTATTTATTGTCTAATTAATAATAAAAAATATCTTTCGTTTCTACATAGCTGACAGTGAATGAGGCTGCGGCGCAGCTTTGTATGAAGGAGGTGGCATTGCTGACTCGCAGAGATGAGCTTTTCGGACTGGCACGTCAGGTCTCCCGAGAGGTCACCTACAAATACACCTACAGAACTAGCAAGTAAGAACTTAAGTCATTTCCCAAACGTGAAACACCTTGGTCGACTATTTTTGGACCTTTGGTTAAAACTGAAGTGTGCAATTTTTTTTCAGTTTTTAAATAGTTTCTCCTATCCCAGCTTATTATGTACAGACCAATGAAAGTAAGCCATTGTATGTTAATTTCCTTAAAAATGTTTTGTGGCTCTGTAAAGACATTGCTCTGTTGTTTGAGTAGTTCGCGTTATCAACATCACAAGTGTGGAACAGGACAACCTGCTTGTCCGACCTTCTCTGTATGAGAAGTTTGCCTAACCAACGGCACAAGTTTGAGACTAACTGTTTGCCTGACCATATTTGAATCACAAAATTTTGAAGATTCCAAACAATCAGTGCAAAAAATGCTCATAAATCCTGCAGAATCCGCCTGGTTAGCATGGAAAAAGCACAATGTAGGGGAGTTGTTTGTTTGCTTTAATGGATAAAAATTCTCTGCATGCATCACTTTTTACACCCCGTAAGTGACTGGAGAAATCATTCATGATGTTTAGCCTTTAAGCCAAGAGAGAGATAGCTAATGCTAATGCATTGTGAGCAGCTCAGGATCTGCTCTCTGGTAGTCTGCTTAGAGCCAAGCCAAGATATCAAAGTCGGCTTTGTGCGTGGCTTTTGTGTTGAGGTGTGAAGTGCTACACTGAGGTCTACGGAGAAATAAGAACACTCCCACTCCTTTGCATCTAAAGGACCACAAGCCTTATCAGACACTCAAACCCTGCCATCCAAAGAGACCAAGCAGGTGTTTTCTGGATTTCCAGGCTTGCGTGTCAGTGGATGGAAAATTCCTTTTGGCATTACATAATTGCAGTCACTCATTCAAAACTTGAAAGATTGCATCACAGTCATGGACTGGATATTGCGAAAGTTATCTAGGCCAAGTTTTCTTACAATGCTTCTTACGTCATAATGATATTTGCCAAGAGCACTCCTAAATTAGGTTGCAGGTGAAAACTACTATTAGTAAAGCAAGTATTAGTACTTTAAGGCCAGAGTTTTAAACCAGGGGTCTATGAAACTACTTCAGGGGGGGTCCATGTAGAAGATAAATAAAACATAGAAACATAGAAATTCTATTTCATTTTAATGATCTGAGAAGGATTGTATAATATAATAATGCTAATTAATGTTGAAAGGGTACCAGGTGGGGCTGAGACTCTGGTTGTCAAGGGTTTTTAAGGTTGAAAATCCTTGCTTTAAGGCATTTCTTGTATAAATTAAAAATAAATATCCCATAGTTTGGGGGAAATTAGTTGTAATAACTTCATGTCACATAATGTCCTCCTAGAGACATGATCCTTCAGAAATAATTCTATTATGCTGATCTGGAGCTCAAGAAACATTTATTCTTATAAACAATGTTGAAAACAGCTATGCTGTTTAAAATCATTTTGATTATTAGGATTTTATTTTTTAGTATTCTTTTATGTATAGAATGTTCAAAAGAACAGTATTTATTTTAATCTTCATTGTCACTTTAAAAAATAATACAGTCCCCAATCTATTGAACGATAGTGTATATTGAATATAACGTTTTGGCTTTCATATTTACTTTGTTTAAATAATATCATCAGGACACATAGGATATATAGGACACGTTGTTGTGAAAGTGTTTCATTGCTTGTTCAGGGCTAAACATTTCATTTTCTTTCCTACAGATCTCGATGCGGCGACAGAGATGAGCCCTCGCCCAAGAGAATTAAAACTGAGGTGAGTAAAATTGCTTCTTGATTTCTCCAACCTGAACTCCAAGTAATCTGTCTGAAGCTTCCAACGCAATTTCTCAAGTCATTTTGTTATTAATGTGCGCTGCTGCGCTAACACCAATATGCGAGGAAACTGTTGTAGGAGGCAGGATTGACACTGGGTGGGTCCAGTGGCTTTTTGTTTGCATAGCTGCCTGTCAGCATACTGAACTGTGTGGGAGGGCTTTGCAGGAGCATGCGGGGTAGCTCCATCAGGATTGCATGTCATGGTGTAGGGGAAAGGTCAAAGTTTAGCCTGAAGAAGTTACAAAGGACTAATGTGTGCAAACCCACTCCCTTGATCACACCTTAAGTCCATATTTAGCCATCCCCCGGTCATTATTTTTCCATAACCTACATATCCGTGATTAGTCTGCCCTATACTTAGCTGCACATATATAGTGATCTTATTGATGTGGTCTGCTGAAGAGGCCTTTGTGCTTTATGGCAGCTGTCCATTCATGGCTCTCTGGTGACACATTTGATCACTGTCCAGTCGTTAGATTTTCTGGAAACTTCTTACATCCCACATCAATGCTTATGGGCTGGGCTGGTGTCTCAATAAGAGCAGGTGTTTGCCCACTTCACCTCTGCCCTGGTTTCACTCCGCATACGGGCAAAGACATGAGACCACTTCGGAAAATCAGTGGTTTCTACCCACTCTACCTCTAAGGAGAAATGAGTCCTTCATCAGTATCAGACAGTGGCATATTACCAAGTGACTTCCTTTTCCCCCTAATTTGCATTGTTACTCACTTAATAATCACATTTTACCTCACATTTACGTCATGTTCCCACACTAGTTATGTGAATGAACAGCAGCATTGGGGAAGCTACTTAAAAATTTTTTTTCAATGCATATTTATTTTGGTGGCTGTATTTACTCGTGTACGGCATGCGCATACACTGAACTCATCACAAATCACATTGAGAATATACTATAAACATATTTATTAACATAAAAGTCTTTTGCTGTAGACTTTTATGCAAAGCTACATACAAAAGTGGAGTGAATTACTCACCCATTGTTAGGAAAAAAAGACATCTGCAAGTTCAACAAGCATTGACAGGCACCCAAACTGCACTTTCTCTTCAGCGAATCTAGATGATTTAAGCAGGTTATTGCTACACTTTGGAGTTTGGGTTTTGATCCATGTAAATGAATACTTTTTGGGTGTAAATGTAGATTAGATTTCATGCTAATTAAAGTTGTAATAATTCTCATTGGTACATTTCTGATAACCATATTATTGACCTTTATGAAATAATTATTGGAATTTTTAGAGCTGCAGATTGGTCACACAATACCGCCCACAAACGCAACGTGATCTCTAGAACACATGCTCGAATGAATCAGTGAATCATTTTTTTTTTAACATTTAAGAGAGAGTCACCTTTTTTATCAACATACCGTTTGGTCAAGCTACTCCAATTGTAGTTAAGTTAGTAGTGTCTTACAGTAAATTACTTTTTTGTTTTTGCATTGTTTGTTACAGTTAATTTGTACTCAACTCTAGAATGGATTTTCCACGTTTAACTATTTCATAGTGTTTTACAGTTATTAGTGTTGTGTCTGAACTGCAGAAATAAAAAACATAAACTTCCCCTCCCCCTCTCGCTGTCCTTGTCTGGCCTCAACTCTGCCCACATTACACTCCCATCCACACCATTGAGATTAAGCCGCCCGCCCACATGCACCCAGACAAGGTCCAAATGAGATCAGTTGTGCACCCACCCGTATTCTTGAGGTAGATGTGACATCATTACGTGGGTGCACTCGGAATCACCCACGCCCATGCATTTGCGCAGATACCACAAAGTGAAAAGGGGCCGAGTCTGAAGACACATGCGTATACATGCAGGCGTATGCATGCACCTTTGTCTGTGCGCTCTAGAAGACCAGCCTCCGTGTCAAGAGAAAAGCCTTAACTCACAGGAGTGGCTCGGTGACTTCATTATTGCTGCGTGAGTGTTGGCAAATTGCGTCAGAGCTGTTTTTATCAGATACCTCTTTGCCTCAAACACCCAACTAGTAGTGAAAAGACTGGAATGTCTGTGGTAGTTTGCAGCCATGGGAACCCATGTAAACATTTGAAGTTTCGAGCTCATCCCTCATGTAATAATTTAGACGGAGCAGTCCGTTGGACAAAATGTTCTTTCTTTTTTTCATCCGCCTGTTGGGTTGAAACTCATCCTGAGGGGATTTTTAAGTGGGATGACATTTTATTAAGTATTTGACCTTTTCGCTTCAGAGGAATGAATCTTTTTTCACTTCGGGTTAGTGAAAAATTAGTAGCTACGCTCTGAAGTGGTTGGGATTAACATCTTGTTCTTGAATTGTTCAGGTATTCTTCAAATGTCACTCTAACCTCATTGACCTCCAATAAGAGGTTGATTCATATTGCTATAAATGGTCTTGACCATTGCTCTTGTAGTGGACTTGTGGACTTACTGGGGCTGGTCAAATTCAGCGATGACACATATTTTCTTTAAAGTTGATGTGTCAATTTTTTGGTGTTAAAATACTTCATCTTATCAGTTATCATGCAGACACAACTGAGTAATTAAGTTGATTTTTCAAAATAGTCTTTGTGGCACTATCATAACAGTAGTCTGTTTATGAGCCATATTAAAGGCATAGTTAACCCAAAAATTTTAATTCTGTCATTAATTACTCACCCTCATGTCGTTCCAAACCCTTAAGACTTTCGTTCATCTTCGGAACACAAATGAGGCTCTTTTTGATGAAATCTGAGAGCCTTCTGTCCCTCCATAGACCGCTACGCAACTACCACTTTGACGCTTCAAAAAGTTCATAAAGAGATCGTAAAAATAATCTATATGAATTGAGCGGTTTAGTCCAAATTTTCTGAAGAGACACGATCGCTTTATATAATGAACAGACTGAATTTGGGCTTTTATTCACATATAAACGTTGATCAACTCACACATCAGTTGTGGTAAACAGAAGCTCAAGCACGTTTGCTTGATGTGTGAGAACTAAGGAGGCTCATTCTCGTGTTACGCAGCACGTTTGAGCTTCCGCAAGAACCAATGAGGTTTGTTCTCGCGTGTCAAGCAGGTTCGATTGACCTCCTGTTTGTTCCCTGACCAGAAGTCTGTTCATCATATAAAGCGATTGTCTCTTCAGAAAATTTGGACTAAACCGCTCAATTCATATGGATTAGTTTTAAGAAGCGTCAAAGTGATAGTTGCGTAGCTGTCAATGGAGAGTACAGAAAGCTCTCAGATTGCATCAAAAATATCTTCATTTGTGTTCCGAAGATGAACGAAAGTCTTACGGGTTTGGAATGACATGAGGGTGAGTAATTAATGACACAATTTTAATTTTTAGGTGAACTATCCCTTTAAGCAACACTGGGCTCATCCAGTGGCATATGTTTTGGCAGGACTGTTGGTTTGTCCTACCAAAACAGGGCGCGGATGGAAAGGAAACCGGTTTAAAAATCATTAAATTGACTGACTCTGAAACTTTGATCAAAAGGAAATATCAATCGAATGTGTATCGATCTGCAGGAGGGCTGTTTTGACCTCCAGGAGGCGCTGCAGGCTATTCACATGCGCCAGGAGACCCTTAAGGAGCAGCTAGCCCACGCCAGATCTAAAGGAGAGGAGACGGTTGGGCGGAATATCCAGGTGACTGACTGCATTATGACAGTGTATTTATTTTTGTGTGGGAGAGGAATGCTCTCAGGCGCCTCGCTGACTCCGTCTTCATGTCTGTCTACCACCACACGTCTCGCTCTGGTATCCTATCATGCAGGTTTTCGGGTCAATAGCTGCAAGAGCTTCCCTGGTCCTCCTGACCATGACCTACTTTTGGTCAACTGGTCTAATATATGAACTATCATTGTTTGGATATTTTTAAGAAAGTGTATGGGATGTTCTAACTGATGAAAAATACTTCTATTAGCAAGTACTGTTACTCTCAGTGCTTTTTGCTGATTGTTGTTCTATAGGGAAGAAAAATTATCTCAGTTGTTCTCATAGACCAGATGTTCTCAACCTTTTCACGCCAAGTCACGCTCTTCTAACAAAGCAAATTTATAGCCTCTGGTATGTCTGTTGTAATAAAAATAATTGTTATATATATATATATATATATATATATGTATATGTATATGTATATGTGTGTGTGTGTGTGTGTATGTATGTATGTGTGTTACTTAAGTAACTATATAACTATAGTTATATAATTAAAATGGAGAACAAATGGAGACTTTTCAGTTTATCAGCTTAAGCTTATCAGATTTTTCTTAAAGGGATAGTTCACCCAAAAGTGAAAATTGTCATCACTTACCCTCATGTTGTTCCAAACCTGGATGAGTTACTTTGTTCTGTTGAACACAAAAGAAGATATTTTAAAGTAGTTGATAACCAGACAGTTGACGGTAGCCACTGACTTCCAGTATTTTTTTCCTATTATGGAAGTCAGTGGCTACCGTCAAGCGTCAACTGTCTGAGATTTCAATATTAACTTAAAATGTCCAATATTATTGGAAGATAAAATCATGTGGCTGTCTATTATTAATTGTATAGCTCTACACTATAAGGCCAAAAACATTTTATTTCAGTCTGCAAAGATATTTATGACTTCACACTTTTGCTGTACCATGACAGTACTTGACCTTAGAGAGAATAATGATTTTAAAAGGAGAGAGTTTATACTAATATCTACTATAGCACCCTTAGTTTTAATGCTAAGAATGCACTGCATACTTTGGGTGCATTATTTATTACATTTTTACACACTTTTGCATACAATGATGGCTACTTAGCTAGAATTGTTCACATTTTTTATGTCTTTTGCATCTGGGACAAAGTTGATACATCTCTCTATTATATCTTTTGAGTAACCTTTTAAAACATAATTTGTGCCATATTTTCTCTTTAATTGTTATGTTTTTCAATAGATAGATTGAAACAATGCATTGTCTTCATTGTTTTGAAGTGCAAACATGTTATTTGTAACTCTGAATAGCATCTTCCTGTGTAAAAGAAAAACAAGCAGTAAAAGTTCTTTTTTCTTGCCTCTTTAGGTAGCATGCTATTGCGCATGTAGGAGGGGTGCAATTGGAATGAATCAAGCTTTTAATAATAATCAGTGAGCTGAAACATTAATATAATCACAATGAAATATTTATAGTAATTAAACCCCGTTTCATGTGCAAATATGATTGAGGAGCATTCAAATTATCATTGGGTATTTGGACTGTAGTTTGTTTATGGTTAGTTTTGTTTTGTATCACTACAGTTGCGGTTTGTTTGTGAATGACGAATATTGGAAATCATTTGTGTTACACTGTACGTACGATGCTATACACATCCGCCTGTCTGACTCCCTGCTGTCTGTGCATATTATAGGTTCAGCTGGAGCGTCTGTTGGCCAAGCAGATGGAGATACTGCATGATGCCGCGGCGCAGGACAGACTGCAGGCTCTGGAGTGGAGGGTTCCACCAGGGCCCTACAAACACAGCTCAGACAGGCAGAACAGCAATGGCCTCTCAGCTGACAAAAACGCTGACCAGCAGGGTGAGTTTGTGCTTTATAAAATTAGAGATGATGGGTTATTTGTCACATAGTGGATGCTTTTTATCCAAAGCAACTTGCTGCCCATTTATTGCAAGGACAGTCCTTTTAGAGCTAATTTTATTGTATTTACCTCGTCAGCAAAATCAGGGGCTTTTAAACTGGGGTCTAATTAGGGCAGGGGTGCCCAATCCTGCTCCTGCCGATCGACTGTCCTGCACAGTTCATCTCCAACCCTAATCAAACACACCTGAAGCAACCAATTAAGATCTTCAGGATCACTTGAAAATTAAAGGCAGGTGTGTTTGATTAGGGTTGGAGATGAACTGTGCAGGACAGTCGATCGGCAGGAGCAGGATTGGGCACCCCTGAACTAGGGGGTTCAGAATTTTATTTTATTTTATTTTATTTTATTTTATTTAAAAATATTTTTAGGGCTGTCAAAGTTAATGTTTAACATATTCACCAAATTTGATAGTATTACTACTTCATTCTCTTTTCTAGAGACTGGTCAGATGTCTTGGCATCAGTAACTTATAATTTATAATAAAATAATTGTATAATAATTATAATAATATCTATATAGTATAAAAATATTATATTATTATAAAATAATATTTATATAATAACAATTATTTTAGTTAATCCTTTTTAGTACAATGATACTACTTGTCTTTTCAATATCCTAAAAAAATAGTAGTTATTCATACAGGGTCTTGTATGAAAATACACCCTTATTTCATATTATATTGTATCATATTTTGAGTTTTTTTGCATCAAAAAGTTTGAAAACTCCTGAGTGTCTGAATCCTAAAGCGAGTTGAGAACTGGTAGAAGAGAATGTAGAAGTCAAGGAATTTATTTTCACGAAAACAGCTATTATTATTATTATTTTTGTTATCAGAAAAGCAGACAAACTGTCTTTTACTCTTGATTGACCATCCGGGTTATTTTTGTACACATTTGACAGTATCGAAAACCGGTGAGGCGTTTCAGTTGTTGTTTCTCATATAATTCAGTAGCTTGCATCACCTGTTCCAGACTCTTCTTTTTTTCTCGTTTCTTGTTGGCACTCTCATTTCTGGGGCTCATCTGGCAGCTGCAGGCGGAGGCGGGGTGGTGGGTGTCAGAGAGGGGAGGGGGGGACGCTGGGTGGAAATATGAACACAGCTCTGCGTTCTGCTGCTAATCTTGTGCCTTAGAATGCCACCTTTTCTGGAGTTCAGTTTGACCCTCGTGTTGGTTCATGATGATAATTACTGCACATATACAGAATCTGAGCACTGATTATCTGCATCACAGCACAGTTACAAATGTTTGAATGTTTACAAGGGCTTTTGCATTGCAGAGTAGTATGCGACCACCACCATGGATTTTTAACGGTGATATATAAAGCCACCTTGCTTTATAGGTATAATTTAATTTAATAATAACAAATAAGACGTACAGAAACTTGTATCTATTTTTATAAATACATATTTTATGCACATACATATGCATACATTTATTTTTGTATGTTTTAGGTATATTAAATATCAGGAGCATCATGCACTCTATTTTACTGTAATTACTGTAATGTCATCATATCAGGTACTTATTAATTATTACATTATTAACGCATTTACTGTCACTATTCCAGAATATTAAGAATAGCCTATTTGACATATAAGTCCTGCATCTATTCAGTCTTCCATGTATTGTGTAGCTTATAAAAACATAAGATTTAAAGTCTTTTAAGCACTAACATTGCATGTCAATTTGCACCTTATCTTGGCGTTCCACAGCGCATTTTGTGAATCAGAAGCTAAAAATTTATTTTTTGTACAATTTTTGGACGGATTCCCCCATCCACCAGCCCGTGAATACTCAATGGTTCTGCGCAAATTGCCCAGGCCGTGTGACAAATTTTAGCTTCAAAACTATAAAATTCACAAAAAGACGACAACTTTAGGGCACTTTTGATTTTGTACCTACAATATTCTAAGATTAGAGTAAACTTTATAGTTACCTACACAATGTGTTGACTAGGTAATTATCGGATAAAACACGTCAAAATATATTTGAAAGGATTTCCGCTTCCATAGACCATAGACATCAAAGGATATTTTACAAACACACGACTGCCTTATTCTGTGTAAGAAGCTACATCATCTCACAGAAGGATGCTCAACTGTCGTTATGAACTGAGTTGGGAGTAAAAGCATGTTATTAAATGTTGCCTTTATTTGGACAAGAGGTTCATAAATGCTTCTCCTGTTTGGAAAGATGTTTGATGCGTGTTGCTTTTTCAAATGTACATTATAAGTGACTCAAACTCATAGTGATTTCGGATGGAGCAGTGTTTACAGAGCCGTACATCAATGACAAGCTGCGCATAAAAAATAATCGCAGCCTTTGGAATTTCATAATCGCGATAAGCCAAATCGGTTTAAGTGCGATTTCATGTAAATTGCGATTAATCATGCAGCCTTAACGTGCGCGCGCCTATAGAGAGAAATGCACCTTTCATTTGGATTATATAATGGTTTGATTAAAAGTAGACATTTCAAGCTTTCTATAGGCCTATTTCTCATGTCTGTGAGGCTAGTAGCCTATACGCTGAGTTTCGGTTCATTTGTGACGCTCCAGTTCTTCTTGCAGTCTAAAGTTTATTCCGTGCACTGTCAAGTGCTTCATCGGGTTTGTCGTGTTGCTGGTCTTGGCAGCAGTTATCTTGTAGCAAATATTGCTTTGCACGCTGTTGGCATCGAGCCGGGTGAAATGTAGCCACACTTTTGATCTTTTCCACATTTTTTACATCTATGGAGGTTGGGACGCTTACACACTAAAGCCTCACGTGTGACTCAAGTCTCTGGGCGTAACCGGCGTAAACTAGTGTTTTTCCTTGATGCCATGTCTCAGCCAATCATGCTGCATGCTTATTGGCTCACTGACGTTGACGAGATTAACCCCTTGGGTATCGAAATTTGCTAACTCGATACCCAGCCCTAGTGCGAATGCAGATTTGAATTTAGCAGTTGATAACGTGATGCACTGAACATTGTAATCTCACCGGTGTGATCGTACGCTTTAAAGCGTTAATTATCAAAAAAAAAAAAAAATCATTCAGATCCATTTGCCTCAAAAATCTGAGGGGGCAAAATCTTTTATTTACCAGATATCTGCCAATAAATGAGCTTTAATCGTTTTTTGTTGTTGTTGTTGTTGTTTTTGTTTTTTTCAGATACCACACAGGTCGCATACTTTCATAATTTATGCACCAGCCAGGCATCTACCATTGAGAAGAATGGGGATGTTAATGGATGGCTTTCTTTAGCTATTATAGACTCCTTGGAAAAAAATGCTTATTTCTCCTTTGCATTAATATGACACCCTTATCATTATTTAGGATTATTATTATTTGTTGTTTACGTTGCGCTGAGCACAACAGAGCTCTCTCCCTCCACAAATCTGAGAATAACTCCTTCATGAACTCTCTGAGTACATGATCCCTCTCAGCTTTCTAATATCCCATGCGTTCTCAGAAGACCAGAGTGGGCGTATGGGATCTGCGGAGAAAGAATGAGTGAGAGAGAAAGAGGTAGAAGCAGTGGCAGAAAGTGAGAATTAGATGAGACCTAAATATGTCTTTCCTTAGCCTTGACTCTCCCCCAGGTAGGGCTTTAATGAAATGAATCAGTGCTGTTGGGTTTACAAACATATCAATTGTAATGCAATCTCAAGCCTTAGCAGGAATTTTCATTCTTGATCTTGAATTGATTGAATATATATATATATATATATATATATATATATATATATATATATATGCGCGATTAATCGATTTGCCAGCACGAAAAAACAGTAAAACAGTACTATTGTGAAATATCACAATTTACAATTCTTGTTTAATGTATGATCCTTCAGAAATCATTTTACTATGCTGATTTGGTGCACAAGTAACAGTTCTTAAATGTTCAATGTTGAAAATGTTGAGAATTGTTTTGCTGCTATATTTTAGGTACATTTGCTTCACAATTCTTTGATAAATAGAAAGTTTGAAAGAGCAGCAATTATTTGAAATATACAGTATATATATTTTTTGTAACATTACAAATTGAATCCATCCTTTCTGGAAAAAAAATCTTACTGACCCCAAATCTGTCTGTCTGTCTATCCATCTATCTATCTGGATGGATGGATGGATGGATGAAAGAAAGTTGGATGGATGGATGGATGAAGGATGGATGGATGGTTGGATGGAAAATATATGGATGGATGGATGGATGGAAGATAGATGGATTGGATGGATGGATTGGATGGATGGCAGATATATTGATGGTTGGATGGAAGAAGGATGGATGGATGGATGGATGGATGGAAGATATATTGATGGTTGGATGGAAGATAGATGGATGGATGAAGGATGGATGGAAGATATATTGATGGTTGGATAGAAGATAGATGGATGAATGGATGGAAGATAGATAAATAGGCATACAGACAGACAGAATTTGTGGACCGGGGTGGAAGAACACCATTTATTATCACCTGTTCAGTTTCTTTAATTTGCATTTCTCATCCTGTCATTCAAATTCAAATTCCAATGCAATTTCCTGTGGGACATGGCCAATTCAAATTCTTTCTGAGTTTTGTCCAACCCTGTTATCCACAGCGGTCGTTACCTTCTATGGTTTAAAGTGAGCTATTATGAGGAGTGGGTGGAAGAGACGTGTCCCCTCAATGTTCAAATTAACACGATGCCCTTTAATTACCAGCAGCTTTAAGTTAAAAACGACAGATATTAGTCATGATGCTTCTCTGATCCTGTCAATAGACACAAATGAGATCAGCCAGCCAGGGACAGAGGAGGTTAATGTGCTGTGTTGAAGGAGGCAGTAAGCACAGAGGTGCACGCACTGAATGCAACTCGCTATCAATGCGCTTCAAGCCGCATTCGCTGTCCTCGGGCTATTACGGCGTGTGCGTTGGCAGGCTGTAGTCGAAGAAAAGGTGCATTTTTATCAAATGAAGCTCAGTTGCAGGCGTGAGAGAGAGTATTGTGCTGAGTGTTTCTGGTAGGCGGAATGCTTGTCTCCTAGCATTAGCTTGGACTTGGTAATGGACATAATGACGCAGCCTTGCGTTTTGTTAAACGCCGATCATGAATACAGTTGCGATGTGAAAAGAGATGTGAACATGAGTTAAAATGAATGGTTTGTTTTATTGTTTCTCTGCAGGAGAGAGACCGTTGAATCTAAGGGTGACCAACCTGAGGCCGAGCGCATCAGACGGAGACACTCCTCTCGGAAAGCAGCTGGCGAATGAGTTGAAGAGGCATCATCACGCTAATGCAGAGAGCAAGATGTCAGCAGCCACAGGTGTGTGTTGAATGGAAAGAGAAGAGACCTAGTGAGCTGCTTACATAGGCAATTTTGAGGCATCATCATCATGTGACTGTAGGCTAAATGAAGGCTAAGACACCTAAGGAATTTCAAGTCATATGCATCAAAACGGCACACTAGTGTTTGAAACAGACCCACACACACTCTGTGACCTCCAGTAAATGCTTTTTTGGTAAATGCACATTACACACTTATGACATTTGCGCTCCATGGCTGACTTGGATACATTTGTTTTTCATACCTGGGTCATTCCTGCAGTACCTTTTGAGCTCTGTAACTGTTAAAATATGAATATGCTAGTGTTATAATATAAGGAAGAATTTCTATAAAAAGGTCACCAGACTTTCAGAAAAATTCTCTGATCAAGATAGTTCTGATCTGATTCATTATAATTCGAATATTTTCAAAGTGACAAGAAAATGAACTAAACTGAACATAAGATGGAAAAACGTACTCAAGGACAAAATGAGTTCATTTTTGATATTCATTCATTTTAAACATTTTGATTAGAAAAAGTAAAATATGAAGAAACACCTGTAATATTATTTTCTTTTCACAATCCATTTTTACATTTTAGAAGCACTTTTTAATAAATTGACAGTTTTTCCAATTATAGAAGCACTTGGGGACATGGTAAAAAATAGAAAATATTAATTATCATTATAATTATTTGTTGTTTTATTTTTAATCAATTGTTTTTCCATTTTAGAAGCATACATAGCAAACCAAATTGTTAATATTATTTAACTTCAGTCTTTAAAATGTTGTAATTGTATCCAATATTATCTCATATGATAACAGGAATGATCTGTATTATATTTGTCATTGCTAATATATGCATTAATTCATTAAGCAGACGCTTTATCCATCACTAATTGCATAAAGGGTTTTAGTAATCCAGAACATTTCTCTTCATTAGAAAACGGAGACGCATCTTCACGTGCCCTCAACCTTTCTGAGAAGAAGACCATCAAATCAGAGCCGGAGGATTCCAGATAGCAGCCCTGAATGCTTTCGTTCCAAACCTACAACAATACACGTCGTCTGTCAGTGAATACTAAACAAGCACAACTACAGTAGAGCCTTAACAACCGACGTTGCCTCAAAATAGAATTTATTTTAATTTCTCACCATTTTTGTTTTTGCCAAAGCACCTAGAGTCCTTATTTCCATTCTCTTGAGTAGATTCACACTGTTTGTGCTGTCACTGACTGTACTCGTTCAATTCTCACTAGCTCTAATCACCTGTTTTTATCTCTTCATGCTATCCTATCGGTGTGGACCACGAAGTCCGTTATTTGTACATACATAGAAAATGTCTGTTTGAAAACGGTTAAATGTTATTTAAATACAGTATGTGTTGTATGTATATATGATTGCATGTATAATTTCACTGAAACAGAGGGACGCAGTGTTTTTAAAGTTGTCAGTACGCAGCTGTTGTTGTCGCCTATTTAAGTGAGCCTCCTGGATTGCGTTTCTCTTTAAAGACCCCATGCAGTCGCTTTCATTTCCTGTATTGACTATTTCCTATTATAACAGGAAGTTGGCAGGACACCTCAAAGGGTTCGTTCCTTTTTTAAATATGAACCGTGATTTGCTAGTTGCTATTGCTAGTCGACAACAGGTGGTATCATTCTAGAGAGCATTTGATTGGAGAAAACTCTGACTCATCGATATTAGGGCTGCATATATCGAAATAAAATTGATATTATAATATGACAATGCAATAGTCAAATCATGCCAGGCTGCGATTTTCATTTAGACATGTGCAGCTCATGATTGAGTTTCAGCAGTGTAAATGAAAAGGGTCTTGTTTTACTCTAAAACCGACCGTGCGCATACTAATTTGCCAGCAAACTGCCAAAATAAAAGCTTGATTGTCTAACGTTTAAAAAAAAATAAGATGTAAATATTAGTACTGTATTTTTACAGTTGTGCATTTTCATTATTTTATTTAATACTCTTATTTTTATTTTACAGTGTAATTATTGCAACAATTCTTATTTTAATATTTTTATTTAACAATAATCACAAAAATCATATTTTATTATTGTATTTGAACAGTAGGAATGTGAAAGAGAGTTGATTCTTGTAAAGAACATCCACATTTTTCAAGTTTTCCCCAAATTTCTCAACCCTAAAAAGATAGTTTGCAAAATTCCCCACTTTTTAAAATTATCTTAATTTTCTGCACAGTTTCACACTCAAACTAAATCAACCCAAACATTCTAGAACTATTAATTCTTTCCAAATATAGGTATTCAAGTCATCTGGTACAAATCAAATCACAATATATATCGCAGGTTTTTTTCCAATATCGTGCAGCCCTAATCAATATTTTTGGTTGTTTATCCCAGAAGAGAAAGACGAAGCGCCTTTTTTAATGCGTAAAATAGAATTTTGTCAGCGTTTAGCAGTACACTAGCATATAGATGACCTCAGAGCTACATATGAATACTCTAATTTTGATCTCATGGGGTCTTTAAGGAAGTTGACAATGCTAGCGAATCTGAATTTAAAAGTCTCTACTATGGTGCTATGGTTGAATTTACTAGCGTAACACACAGAAAAACTGCGGTACACATTTCTATTTAAACACTGAAATCTCGGAGCCAGCCGTTTGTCTTTCTTGAACGAATAGTAATGCCTGTTTATTCCGATACTAAGCACAATTAATATATTTCATCGTACTCTATACATGCCAACAAAATGCTAAAATAAACAAGCATGTCTCCCCTCTTGAACGTTAGCGAAATAGTCATGTAAATAGTTCAAAAACATTCACAACTGACTGGAACTTGAAAACAGGGCGTCTTTGCTGCACCATTCCAGTCTTTATCATAATCACGTAATGTATTTGTATTTCTGAATATTTAGTCGTAGAGCAATACCGGATAGCTGTTGTCACTTAACTCAGTGAACGTGTCTAGGTGTCCCAACCTCAGAGGACATTCACTGTACAGTATTTCTACTCTGTTTCGTAGTGTAGACATAGTCTTAGATTCAGCTAACGTGCAAATGTATGTGAAACTGATATGCACTAGTGTTTGATTCTCGAATTTGCATCCTACCGCTCAACATTTCTCGTGTTTCTCAATGGTGATACGTGTTTTTGTAGGACTTGTACCTGTGAAATCATCGGTTCGGCTTCGAGTCGCACTCTTTATGTAGTTCTAGAGTATCACGTGAGGTGAAGTAGGCACAAGATAATCAGGTTTTCCGCAATTACATGTCTGTAATGTACCGGTCAAGCTGTTATATAATCTGTATTTGTGTCGATGACAAATACCTCTATATCGGTGCAAAGAGACCGATTTTTAACGTCCTGATCATACACTTCAGTATTTTGAGGGAATGTGTGGAAATATTGTGTGTGCTTTTATTTTTTTAGGATTACTTTCAGAGACTAAAGAGATCTCGAGTATGCAAAATCTTAATTTAAGTGCCATTTTAAACCTGTTTTTGAAAGTCGGCGGGTTAGGAGACGTCCCGTGTGATAAAGACGAGCGTTGTGTGAATATTTATCCTCATTTTGCCTTAGTTTAAAAGCATTCCACGTTACAATTCTTCGCGCGTGGTAGTTTATTTTGGGTGTTCGTTTTAGGTGGAATGGAAAATGAGATTTGGGAAGTTGTATGAAAATCTGAGACTTAAAGCCTTGGCAATATCAAGCTTTCTAAGAGCACTGGAACAAAATTTGCTTTGGAAAAAATCTGATTGGACCTCACCGATTACATCGTTACCAATGACCTATATAGCAAGACATATCTAGACGCCTACCTTTGTTCCTTGCTTGTTACCGTCTTTAACCACTCACAGAAATGATCAGTCTTTCTCTAATCTTTGTACTTGCTTTGTATAATAGACTTATGCATCTTGGACTGTGGGATGAAACTGTGTTGTCAGTAGAACTTGTTCTCATCACTTTTGAGTAGAGAGTACTTTAGGATATGCATACGGTAGTCCTGCACATATTGTTTTGTAAACACTAATATATTTAATTTGTTATACAGCACATGAACATTAAACTCTATTTTTTTGACATCTGATTGTGAAGTACTTTTCATTCTCCCATCCATTTGAAGTGTTTCTCATGCTTTGTTTCAGGACCCAGATTTTATACTGCACGCCAAGTGGATTAACATAAAGTTAACATAAAATATCCTAAAAATCAGACAGAATTATTCATTTGTGAATTTATTTATATTTCCTGAGACCTGTGACTCATTGAACAGATGCTAATGGATGTTTAATTTTTTTTTAGTAAATTACCGTAGCTAGAAAACCTCAGTTTCAGTCTGATTCATTGTACATCTCTGACCACAGCTGTGGACCGGTGGTCTGAATACATTTGTGCTTTGAACTTTGTGTTACTAAGAAGTTGCGATATGCATAGCAAGGAATTACTGGCCTTCATCATTTTTTATAATTAAAAGAAAAATGGCTTTTAAGATAGTTACACTACAAGCCAAACTTTATTATGACTATTCTCCACATTTTAGAATAACAGTAAAATCATCCAACTATGACACAAAATGCAAGTATGACCAAAAATGTTTTCACAATACATCAAAACCATCTTATATTAAGTCTCTACTCCGTTAGTTTTCTCAACTAACCTCTGGGATGCTCTTTGAATTTCTTTTATTTATATTTTCAGATTTCATTTTAATTGAACTTTAAGTAAGGTTTTGTTTTTTTCCTTGTTATTAGATTTATGTTTTCCCAATTTCTATTTAGATTTATTTTATTTGAGTTAATTAGTTACTTCAACTTCTTTTATTTAAGTTGCCACGGAAATATTTCTAAGTTATTTAAGTTTAAGTTTTTCATCTAATGTTTGTTTTATTTCAGTTAACGAAAACCATTTTTAATTGCTGTTTAAGATTTTATTTAACAAGGTTTATGTATGCTGGACACTTTTTTTTTACTGCTTTTCTTTCGGTATTTGGTCCAACGCCTCCATTAAAAAAAACAAAAAAACATTTTCGTTAAGAAATCCATATGTAGGCACTATACAAAACCTAATTGTGTCCAAACTTTTGGATGGGTAGTGTAGAAGAAAAAATTTGAAAAAAAAAAAAAAAAAGAAGAAGCGTAATATTTAGAGTAAAATAAAGTGTATAAATGACTAAATCAAATGTATAAACGGTTATGTTACTATAATTGTGACTAAAATGTCTAAAATATCTTATTTCAAGTAGGCCTAGGCCTATCTGCCTTTGATGACATGCGTTCAGACCTATTTTTTTACAGTCTATGGTTCAGACAGATGACTGTGAGGGCAGCGTGTGGGTCGATATGTCTTCACCTCTATTCATTTGCATCTACATCATATTAACACATTTTGAAACTGCAGAATGACTCACACACACTCACTGTTGTGCTTCCACCCTTTGTTGTGCGTACGCACTGTCTCTGTGCGTCTAAACTCAGTGCTGATAACCACCTCACTGCCCGCCCACAGTCAGCCCGGAATGAAGCCTCTCCGCGCGGATGTCAGACCGGCTGCGGCGCCTCGCCTGGGAAGGCGTAATTCAAGTCATTGTGAACGATACGATTTAATAGAAAAATAAACATTTTGCCCTTGTAGGCTGTATAAAATAAACAGTCCTGTAATGTGTACACACTAATGAATCTGCAAAAGCAGTTCCTGTCTATATTGTGTCCCCCTGAGATTAGAGCTGGAGCCTGAATAGCGTTAAATTATCAAAAAGTTCAATGCAAACAGCTAGAATGTGTTTTCTTTCATGGAATCAAAAAAAAATCAAATAAAAAACCTTAGTGAACCTCACTTAAGGGCACCTTATAGTGCCCCCTAGTGCATATAGGAAATAAGGTGTTCAGTGAGACTAAATGGACATATGGACTGTAAATAACGATTTTTTTTATTATTATTATTATGATTTTGATTTTATATAATATTTGGACACACACGTACACACACACACACACACACACACACACACACACACACACACACACACACACACACACATATATATATATGTTACACTCTAAAAATGCTGGGTTGTTTTTAACCCAACTTTGGGTAAAATATGGACAAACTCAAATGTTGGGTTAAAAATGTAATGTAAAAATTTAACCCAACGGCTGGGTTTGTCCATATTTGACCCAAAAATGCTGGGTTGTTTTTAACCCAACTTTGGGTCAAATATGGACCAACCCAAATTTTCGGTTAAAAGTGTAATGTAAAAATTTAACCCAACGGCTGGGTTTGTCCATATTTGACCCAAAGTTGGGTTAAAACAACCAAGCATTTTTTAGAGTGTACCTATGAGAAAACATTAGTATAATTGTATTGTCTGTTTCTTCTCTCTCTCTCTCTCTCTCTCTCTCTTTCTCTCTCTCTCTCTCTCTCTCTCTCTCTCTCTCTCTCTCTCTCTCTCTCTCTCATTTATTTTTATTTCCCGTGCTCCCTTCAAAGCTACGGAAAACCCTTCTGAGAGATAGTCCCAGGGGTGCCTGAGGGGGGTGTACTGAATATGGGCAACGAATTGTTGGTAGCCTATGTGGCAGCCGGACAAGCCGGGATTGGTACCTACACAAGACTATGCTACGACAAAGCCCAGGGGAGAGAGAGACATCAGCTGATCCAAGGAGAGGTCCGTGCAGAAGTGGAAGAGGAACGCGAAAGCCGGAGTAGCTAACAGTAGTAGTAACAATATGTGCAAGCAGGGAGCTTGGACTAATTGTGACCATACAACTCCACGTAAGATCACCTGGGCAGAACTTTGGAAGACAGAACCAGCTAGACTCAAGTTTTTGATCCATTCAGTGTATGATTTCCTTCCAATCCCAGCCAACCTGCATTGCTGGGGTTTAGCTAATACCCCAGCATGACCTCTGTGCCTGTCAAGAGGTTCCTTGCTTAGAGCACATCTTATGTGAGCTGCTGCCTGAAAGTCTTGGGAGAAGGGAGGTACAGGTGGCTCCATGACCAGGTTCTGAAGGCAGTAGCTGACACCATCTGTATCGCAATCCAACAGAGTAAACACCAGCTCCCAATAAGGCACAACATCACCCTTGTCAAGGCGGGAGAGAAACCTCAGCTGGAGCTTATGGGCTGCTAGCCTCAGCTCGTGATTGGCAGCTGAAGGTTGGCCTGGAAGCAGCTGAAATTATCCGGAAAACATTGCAAGGATGACACTCAGGCCAGATTTGGTCTTAACATCTGACTGTTTCAAGCAAGTGGTCATGTTGGAACTTACTGTCCCTTGGGAAGCCCAGATAGAGGAGGCCCACCAGCGCAAGAAGGTATCTCGAGCTGGCAGAGGAATGTAGAAGGCATGGGTGGAGGTGGGTTGCAGGGGCTTGCTTCTCCTTGGTATTCAAGGGTTGCAGGAAAGAAGAGTCACCAAGAACATCATAGCCACAAATGAAGCTTTTTTCACAGCTTCTGTGGATCAAGAGAGGAATGATCATCCCCGGCTGGGTCACCCAGACGAGGGTGTCTGATGATCTAAGACCAGAAACAAGTTGCGGCATTGGGTGTTTCAGAAACCAGCTTTTTCTATTAATTTAGTACACTTAAACATTTCACATTTTGAAGTATAAGTTTTTTCATCTGTTTATATTTTATTTATTATTTTGTTTATTATATTATATATATACAGATCTTTAATTTGTGAAAACTAAGCATTTAATAATCATCTTCATTATTGGGAGATATAGAGTGGCAAGTGATATTATGCATTGTAATTAGTCTGCTATACTGTTATTTAGATCTAATTGATTTACATTAGCTATCAGAATTTCATCTTGGCCATATAAATATCAGCAACTGCTCCAAAATGCTATTTTTTGCTCAGTTTGGTCATCTAAATAAATAGTGTTTTTTTTTCTCCCTGAGCATTATCTCCATATTCTCTCTATAATAGTTTCAAATATTTTGTTGTTTTATTTACTGATTTTGTCTAGCCACTATTTCATATGACAGGCTTTACTTCTGAGTCACTGACATGTAAACTGATTTTATATGAATCAGAGGCCCCAGGTTCCATGGTAATACCAACAGTATACCACTGAAGTACCGTGATATTACCATGTGATACCATCACTAGGCTACTGCCACAGTAGTTTGTTGTTGTTGTTGTAAGAGACATATTGCTGTTTATAACTAGATGAAAACTGTTCAAGAATAAATATAAATAAATATTTGCTATTTTGTTATGTTTGGGCTAAATCCAATTTCTCACACAATCTCCACAAGATGGCAGCATCAGACTGTATACGTGTTCTCTAACGGATTATTATCTTTTGAAGCCAAGAGTGAAATCGTAACCTCGTGTAATTACCTCACTGTGACAGTAGGAGGCGTAAAACACTACATTCTTTTTTGGTTTAGGCCTTGTAAAAGTTTAGAAGTTTCTAGAATGGGCCTGAATGACTCATATTATAATGTTTTCCTCAAGGACAAACTCACACAGAAAATACAATTGTTCTGATACAGAATAAAATGGCTTTTATTTTTCTGGATAATCAAGAGATATTGTATATGATTCTCTTGATAAAATCAGAGTTAAATCTGCAATTTGCTGGATTGTAGTAGAGCACAACAACAGCGACTGTCCACTTTTTCAGTGGCCTCAGTTACAGAAGTTTTCCCACTCCCAAGAAAAATGATCCTATGTGGAAACTACTTGTTCCATGAAGCATTACTCTACAAATGACTATTGACAATGAGTCCTAAATTGTTGGTATAGAATACATTCTATTTAATGTTTATTGCAAAATATTCAGATATATTCAAATACATAAGTTGTTTTAGACTGACTCAATACCATCATTCCCAATGCTTCATGGGATTGGTGCATTTGGAGGCCTGTTTTGTGGTGCGCAAGAACATAAAGAGCGCTTGACAGGTCCTTGAACTGTCATTGAATGGTTGCACAACCCCAGAGCAACACCTGAACTGATCACCAGAATCCAGTTATTTTCTCTTTTTACATTATGGAAACATCAGTCGTGATTGGTTTCTCTTGAGCTCCATGCAGACCTGAGCTCTTCATTTTACAGCCATTAGAGATAAACAGCTTTCTCTGAAACATGCCACAATCAAATTTTGTTGTTAGCAAACTTCTCACCCAGTTTCATCTTATATTAACATCTCGCCCAGTTTCATCTTATATTAACATTTTCTTGCATCAGATTAAAATCTACAGGTAATAATTTAAAATTGCATCATTAAGCATGACTATTTATTTAATGTAACATTATAACAGATTTTATGTCTAATTGAATTGCAGTTGGTCTTATAAAATGGATGACGACTCAGTTGATGGCATGAATTTTTCCATATGGTTTACATTTAATTAAAGACTATGTGCATATATGTCAGCTATAATGATGTTTCTCTGAACAGTTCTGTTTTAGATAGATAGTCATTTTTCCAAATGTGAGGAATATTCACTGGAGTAAAAAGTGTGACAACAACTCTGATTTCCCTATACAGTATAATATAAATAGCATATAGAATATATAGAATATGATATAAAATATCAGGTAAATATAAGCACATCGTTTTGTTATTGCAAAGTAAAACTAAACAATGTTTTTGTAATTGAAATAAAGTTAAATTAAAATAAATAAAATATAAATATTAGATGGAAAAACTTAAACTTAAAAAAAACTTGTTGCATTGACAATTAGACCTATCTATAATAAACAAATTGAAGTTGAAATATACCTAAACCAATATTGTTTTTTTTTGTGTGTGTGTTTTTTTTTTTTTTTTTTTTTTTGTATAAATGCACAATGTAATTATTTATCATTTATTTATTGCTGAGTTTGCACACACAATTAATTTACTTAGCGTCCAGTGATCTGAGGCGTCCTCCAGACGGCAACAGTTCAAACATGTGGTGGCCAGGGTGAGTACTGTGTTAGTTTATGCTAAAAAGGTAAATGTGCAAACGCTTTCAGGACAACAATAAAGAGCATTCACTCAATTTCTTATATACTCAAAAAGCAACATTACAAAGTCAAAGACAAAACCTACAACGCGGGTCATACAGTGAGTCATTGCAGGATGTGATGCATGGCAATCAAAAATGAAACATGTTTTTTTCAGCCAATGATGTGAGAGAATTGATGCATACATTAGCACGTTGCTCAATAATACGTTAGCTGGGCGTGTACGTAAACGCATTGCTCGGTCTTCGTTACTAAAATGCTCTTGGCTTAGTCAGTACTTGGTAGGTGCGTAAAGTGTGGAAATTGACTGTGCTGTTGATTCTGGAACTACAAGTTGTCTCCTAGTATTATTCAAAATAAGGACATTAAACTGATTTAGCTCGACAAGACTGAGATGTTACAGTTTAGGGCTTCAATTGTGCTCAAGGAGTTGATTCAAACCAGCCCTAAGCGTTCGTTCTCTAACATTATAAGGCACAAAAAGACTTTACCAAACGCGTACTGCTTCAGCGCTGCTTATCGGGATGACAGAATATCTAAATTAAAGACTGTCTACAATGGAAGACCTTTTATTCAGCCTTTAGCTGGGAGAAGATTTCTGTGCACAAAGACCGATGGTGCGATTGAACCCACAGAGCCGGTGAAGAAAGATGAGACTGTCCAGGAAGCTACGGCAGATAAGTACGAAATTTATTTATTTATTTGTCATTTGGTCATGACGCATGAGATATTCAAGGTTATTGATCAGAAGTATATGGCATCACACACGCGCTAAAATATTCCTGAGAGGCTGACAACGTGGCGCTGTGTGTACACTTTTACTGCAAGTGGGTGGAGAACATGTGTAGTCTAATATTAATATATTAGAATTTGGTTAAGGTCACGTATACAGTGTTTCTTTCTGGTAATGTGGAACTCCCTATTACTATGTGAAGGACAGTCCAACGTCTTGACATTATGGTTTTTGAACGAATCTTTTTAAGTGAGTGAATCGGTCTCGTTCACCTCCATGCACTGACTGTATTTTCCGTTCACAGAAGTGGCTGCTTTTTGAAGCGCGTGACTCCTGTTCCGTTGTCATGACAAATCGTGTCCTCCCTCGAAATAGGATAACTATTGTCCTAAGTATGAATGATATTAATTTAAAATATGCATAGCTTACTATATAATGCGTACGAAAACACATTAGTGCATAATAAAACCAATTGAACGTCATTTTGATTAATTGTTAATTAATAAATAATAATAATAGCCTATTAAGTGAATAATTGAACATTGGGGGTGACCCAATTTGTCACTACACCTTCATCAAAGACCAACTATATGTTTTTGTAATTGTGAAAGAGAGTCTTGTGCACTTATTTTTTGAATGTCCCTGTTCTTCAATCTTTTGGTATGAGATGTCTCAATTTCTAAGTGTTAAAATGAACTGCAACCTAGTCTTAAATTTGTCATCTGTCTTACTTCATACAAATGAATTTGACTTTTCTAAAAGAAAAATGTATGTTATGGATTTGTTTCTATTATTAGGAAAATTTCATATTCATCAAACTAAATGGAGTAACTCAAAACCCAACTTTGCTCATTTTAAAGCAGCCTTTAAAATGTATTTTGAGTCTGTAAAGTTTAAAAAAAATCGAAAAGCCCAAAGATCTGTATCTCTGCTAAATGAATTTAATATATGTTTGTGATGCCCTTTATCTTTTGTTTGTTTCTTTTCTTTTTTTTCTTTTTTCCAAATTATTGTTGTTTCAAGTTATACATTACTTACCAAATGTGAAAATGTGTAAAAGAAATGTGTAAAAGTGTCAAGAACTTGATATCAAATTCTGTAATTTTGAAAATTCAATAATAAAAAAAAATAAAATAATAAAAAAAAAATATATATATATATATATATATAGCTCGGGCCAATTGTATTCGAGTGTGAGCTGTGAAGGAGCATTTCCGTTGGTTGAGCGGACTGAACGAAATTTTAGTTTTTAAACGAAACAGCTTGGCAGCGTCCGAAATCGCATGCTCTCTTGAGTAACGTTAGGCACTTATTTTCGATTAAGTACTTCACGAGCGCTAAAAAGTATGTTCTATATAGTATGAATGTGTGTATTATTAATGTAATTCGGACGTCCTATATTCGCCATGTTGTCATTATCATGTGACCTACCAGCGTCAGTTGCGTCACTTCACTGCCATTCACAAATCCTCTCCTGTGGCTTCATGGGATAGTAAAGTGTTCACCGCGTGCACACTTCAAAATCTCGCTAGCCTACTATAAAGTAGGGAAATATCTGATTTCGGATGCAGCCCTAGTTTATGAATAAATCGGTTTTCTTTTTTTTTCTTTTTTTTTTTATAAAATGAATGAATGACATATTTTTCGTGAGTGAACTAACCAAAAACATCTAATTCGTGAATCATCTGAATGAACTGGGGCCTTAAGAAAATGAATGAATTGGAACAACTCGTTCGTAAACCAAAGTTATTGAAATGGGATTTTTAGATTGTCTCGTTTGTGAACGAAGATCGTGATAATTGGAAGGAAGGTGCTCTACAAATAATGTTTGTAAAGTTTTGTTCACACATCAACAGAAAACATAAACTAAAAGATTGATTTGGATCGATGTTTGTTCATCAAAATGAAGATTGATTAAAAACGATTAATTGATAATGTCAGCCCAGCCCCAGTTATTGTTCTTGGCGTGATTGGCCTTTAGTCATTCACAACAAGAAAATAAACTGTTATTAATGTGTTCTAACTCCATGCACACAACAAGCTATTTAGGCTAACACAATCATACTTTAATTTACTGAATGCACAGTAAGGTCGGAACGCCTCAGTGTTTTTAGCTAATTTGTTGAGTGACTCATTCATAACAGAGCGTTTTGTTTCCTCCTGATGACTTGCAGAAAGTGCCACTAAATGATTTAGGGAACGAGTATGATTCTTTTTTTTTTATGAATGCATGTAAAAGTTTTGAGTAACTGGAATGAATCATGATGAAACCACTAATGTTTAGCATTAGTGTGCTAACCCACTAATGTTTACTTTGTGGAAGTTGAAGAGGGGAGTGGCGGCGGCTCTTATCAGCTGCTACATTATGACTCCACACATACGGCAGCTGTGGAATGTCAATAATGCACTTCCACAAACAGCCAGTGAGTGTGTGGTGGGATCTGCTACAGTGTTTTCAGTGGAGCATTCATCTCTTATATATAACCAAACTTATTATCCATGTTTATAGATGAACATATCCCTGGCAGTCTTTTCCTCATGCTCTTCTGTTTGCCTGTGGTTCACACAGTGTGCGTGACTCATCGCTCGTCTGTCCATATGGATTATTTATAAGATGACGCAGAAGGCTCGTGCTGTCCCTGCAGAGAGACTTTAATCGAGAGCT
This sequence comes from Squalius cephalus, assembly GCF_949319135.1. NCBI lineage: Eukaryota > Metazoa > Chordata > Actinopteri > Cypriniformes > Leuciscidae > Squalius > Squalius cephalus. The sequence continues at coordinate 9,156,354 of NC_137130.1, forward strand.
TGATCATCCTCTCATGAATGCCATTCTGTCTCAAGGAGGAGCAAGATGACTACTGTTTTCCAGACAGTCTGAGACAAAGAGTAAAATTAATGGTGGTTTTCTGCAAAATTTGTTAAGATTTCTGCTGTCCTTGCCTACTCTGTTAATGAAAAACATTGGTTCAGCTGGCATAATTAAAGTTGATGACGTGCAGCATAATCCTGTTTAGTGACGTGTTGAACTTGGACTAATGGGTAATGCAGATTATTACACAAAAAAATGGTGTAAGGTTGTAATTGCATGGATATGGTGTATCTAGTGTTGTCAAAATTAAAAAAATGTGACGATACCAGCATTTCCCTCTAGCATTTTGAGCGCTGTTGAACGATTTCTTAAAGGAGAACTCCGGTCAATTTTAACATTGAGCTCATTTTTTTGTCAATTTGGAGTGCTGTCAGTACAGAGAACAACAACAAAAATCGGTGTTGCCTACACCGTGTTATCCTCTTTTTAAAATTTGCACCCTGTTGACTTCAATGGGGCAATATTTAAACCTGCTTTTAGCCTCTTAACATCCTTGATGTGTCATTACAAGTGCACAGGTCATGTGAGTGATTCCTTCAGAGTGAACACGAGTGAATCTGACTGCAGAAGATGTGAAAGATATGTATAAAAATGATGTTATTTAAGCCAGCGCAAATACCTGTGTTTACATCCTGTTTTCGGTTGAAGTCCAAAGTAGTCGATTGCCGAGTTCACGCGCGTGATCATAGGTACTAAACCAATGCGCGTGAACTCGACAATCGACTACTTTGGACATCAACCGAAAACAGGATGTAAACACAGGTATGTGCGCTGGCTTAAATAACATCATTTTTATACATATCTTTCACATCTTCTGCAGTCAGATTCACTCGTGTTCACTCTGAAGGAATCACTCACATGACCTGTGCACTTGTAATGACACATCAAGGATGTAAAGAGGCTAAAAGCAGGCTTAAATATTGCCCCATTGAAGTCAACAGGGTGCAAATTTTAAAAAGAGGATAACACGGTGTAGGCAACACCGATTTTTGTCGTTGTTCTCTGTACTACTACTGACAGCACTCCAAATTGACAAAAAAATGAGCTCAATGTTAAAATTGACCGGAGTTCTCCTTTAAACGCCTCTAGACATCTATGTTGAGCGCGGGAACGCAATGGCCAATCACAGAAATATATGTTGAGCGCTTGAACGCAATAGAGTGGTTCAGGTATTGACGTCACTTTGTTGGCCAACCGGCAGTTAGCATCACGCTGGTTCCCTCGACAAAAAACCAATAGGATTTTCCCTTTTGGATTATCGCATTATCGATTATTATTATTGTATGATACTTGCATGTTTTGTCCATCAATATAATTATCACAGATACACAACTTTTATGAATTTTGAAGCCAATATGCAGTCGCCAAGTAAAAAGCTATAAACAAACTACACCACGGTCCCATGAATTCATCGTCACCATTACTAACACCTCTTTCAGTTTTTATCTAAAAACATTTTCCCAGGACGTTTGCGTTAGAATAGTTTGTAAGAGCACAATTATAACCATTCCCATGCTAGAGGGAAATGCTGGGATCGTCACATTTTTAAAATGTCAGTACTTTTGACAACACTACTAACCCCATCCATCCATCCATCCATCCAATCCAATCCAATCCAATCCAATCCAAAATGCCTCTATATAAACAGACCAGTTTTAACTGTGCTGTGTTTACTCATCATTAATTGGCTTGATACTTCCAGCGAGAAGCTGTGAGCTGGCACGTCCTGTTTGAAGCAATCAACTCTGCATTCCTTTGGAAATTAGATATTGATTGTTTTGTTGTCATGGGGATATTCTGTGTATTCATCATAGTGTTTTAAAAAGGTGAGGAGAGAGGAGTCTGCTGCTGATGTTATGGGTGAAAGTGAGACCACAGGCTGCTGGTTTGGACCTGAAGCTGATCACAGACACCAGACACATGCTGTCACAGACTCCCAGAGCTACTGCTGTTGCCTTGACAACAAGACTTAACAGGTTATAATGGAGAAAGTGTGAGAGGAATATTTGTTCTAGAATTTCTCTGATATATACTATGATATAGAGATCACTCTGCTTTAAATGCAGGGCTTGACGCTTACTGTTTTCCCAAGGAGCACACGTGCTCCTAAGTTGAGAAATGTATGAGTGCATAAAAAAAAAAATATATATAAAATTGAATATATGCACTTCAATTCCACACCAGACGTTCTTGAAATGTTTCTTATTTATTACATTTATTATGATACATTAATTATCAGTTAAACTGAATGTTAAACAAATAATATTATAATTAAAATATTTACTAAACTAAATAAGTATTTTTTAAAACTATAAACTTTTATCCCAATACTTCTGTGAGCTGTTTTCATTCTTTTGCTTTTAGTTCTGATGTTACATAAAGTGGCAATATGAAGATATTTTTGCTATTCACTTGTTATGAATAATACAATCTTTTCATTTGCCTCCAAGTTCCAAATAAAAAGAGAAAATAATCAAATAATAGTAATAATAATCCTCTTTAAAGGGTGAAGTTCCTTTCATTTGTAAAGTATGTATTTAGATCATTGGATGATGCAGAGATATGCATTACCACATGGTTATTTAATATAACAATATTGTGGTGGTACACTACTATTGAGATGAGATGATTTTCTTTTTCATACTACTGCACATCACTATTTTCATCAAGGACCTTCTCAAGGTCAGCAAACGTTTCTCTTATTGATTTGTGAAATGTCAGTTCATCTCTTGGGAATCCCAGAAGGCCTTTCTGCTCTCCACCCCTATTAGATTGGCTCCTTCCACTTCTATATTAGGAGATTTCAATTCTTTCTTGTGTTTTTGTATCTCAACACTCTGGTCATCATTCTGGTTTCATTCTATTTCACACATTCATAAGGCAGTTAGCTGGTTATTTGTTTTCCACTTGTAGTTGTAATGTTCCATCATGATGGGTTTGGTGACTGGATATCTAGAGCACAGAAATGCTAACATACTCTTGAAAAGCATTCAATCAGACCAGTTCTTCTAACTGTTAGAACATGTTGTCTTTTATAAATCAGCCTTTGGTTTTTTTTTTAGTATGGGTGCAGTTGCTCTGATGGACCTTTGTTTAATCTGAGATTAATACTGGCCTTGTTTTAAAATCTAGTGAGTAAATATTTTACTTATTACTTATTTATGTGCAAATTTTGTGTATTTTTATCCTTATTAGAATATTGTGCCATTTTTAACATGCTGACAACAAAATCTGAAGTAAGTCTTATTGCAAGTGTTATGTGTTTGTATGATGCACATATTTCCTAGTTATGTAGAGCTTTCCAAATTGGTCCTTTATTTCATTTAGAAGCAGAACTGAGCGTGTGCGATTGCCTGTGTCTGTCCTTCAGGTGAAGAAATCAGTTTGCCATCAGTTGTCAGAAAATAAAGAAGATATCTTTGTTGTTGTATTCGTTTGAGGCTTGAGGGGATTTCTCATGACTGACAACATCATGTTCTAGGGCTGCATGATTTATCGAAATGAAACCGCACACGATTACGAGAACGGCTCTGTGATCAGTAGTAAATGCTGCTCCATCTGAATGCCCAGAAACTCCAGAAACTCCAAATATGCCCCGCGGTGGACAACGCACATCATTCCAGGAAATCCCTATGGGCATACTATCGCTGTAGCTGAATAAACAGACGATTGAAACGCTTTGATTTATTAAATGTTGTCTTTTGTTGGACAAGAGGTTCATAAATGCTTCCGATGTTTGGAAATATGTTTGACGCATGTTGCTTTTTGAAATGCACGTTATAACGTAGCAACTCAAACTCACAGTGCTTTCAGATGGAGCAGCATTTACTACTGATCACAGAGCCGTACGTCACTGACAAGCTACTGCTACGCATTAAAAATAATCACAATGAGCCAAAACGGTTCAAACACGATTTCATGTTAATTGCAATTAATCGTGCAGCCCTGGCATGTTCAATGCTTTGAATCACTCCCAATGATCTCTATGAAGTGAAACATCAGCTTCAGCGTGACGTGTTGATCGTCAATTGATCCTTGTGAAGTGGCACTCAAAGTTAAATTAACACCTTGTTTAATTCATAAATGAATCAGTGTTTAATATGAGTTTTTGATATGAAGTTCAGAAGACATCAGTCACAATGTTTTAGTTTTCTCTGTGTGTAACATGATGCACGGCTCCTTCAGCATGACACAGGTCAACCCTCTGCAGGAGATAACTGAACATGGTGTCAGTGAAAATATCTGAGGCAACGAGGTTATATCTTTTGACTCTATGGCCTGAAAGTAACAAAAGGATGGTGTGTTTCTGTGTCAAAACATATGGTCTATGTGCCAAAAGTACAATTTAATGCCATTTGTGCTCTTGATCACCTTTTATCGAGCATTTATTTGAAACCGTGTCTTACACTGTTCTTGTTGAGTCATGCTAATTTGTTGTTGGAAAGCCATCCGTGGACTTTTGATTCACCGCTGACAACTAACCTCCGTCGCTTGAGCTCTCTCCGGCGGTTCAGATAATTGTCCAAAGCGACTGAGTGTGAAAAATGGACTGAGCTCTCGTCCTTGTGTGCCGGGGAACTTGTTTTCCAAACCAGTGAAGATATTGCTAAAAGCTGTCATTGGCCCCGACAGAGAATTTTGATCAGATTTTTATCATTGTTATAGTAACTTTATCATTGTTATAAGATACTACTGTAGATGAATAGGCTATAATGCAATGGCACATAAAGAAAATGCGAGTGGTGCTTGATTAGTTGCCAGGATGTTGCTATTCGATTTGCTAAGTTGTTCTGTGTTCATTTCAACTTGTTGAAACTCACATAGCAGCAACCTCTAGTTTCAATAGGTCACCCCTTTTAGGTCGTCTTTGGGATTTTTATTGCTCATTCTGTCACATGCACACATACACTTCTTTGTGAGCTGGTATTTTCTGAATCAGTCAGATTGTTACTGTCACAAGTTTGTCCTGTCTTGTTTTGCACTTGGGTGTTTGTTGTGTTGGGCCATGTGCTCGTGTTCATTGTTAGCCCCGCCCTTCTTATCTTGTTATTGGTTTAATTAATTCCACCTGTTGTCATCGTTACCTTCTTTTGTTTGCCTCCCTATTTAGTCTCCTTGTGTCTGTTGTACTGTGCTGTTACGTTGTCTAATGTTCTTGTGTTTTGTTCCCAGTGTTTTGATCTGTTTAAGTTTTGTTCTAGTGTTTTCCCCCACGTGGGAGTTTTGTTTGTACCTTTTTGCTTGTTTTGTTAATTAAAGTCTTATCTTGTTTTGCTGCATTTGAGTCCTCGTTTATGTTTCTTGACCGTATCGTGACAGAACGTAACAGCCATTTGAGGACTCAGCAGCATGGATTCTCGTGGGCTTTCTTCTACCACATGGGACAGAGAGGAGTTTAGAGGAACCAGGCTGGCTAAATTCAGGGGAACTCGTGGAGGACGTAGGGGAGGAGATACGAGAGGTGAGCACCGACAGTATTCTCCAGTTTGGTCATTCTTTGACCACGGACCGGCGAGGTTCAGCCCCGAGCGTCCTTCATCGCCTGTTCCCGTGGTTCCAACGCCGATGGTCCCAGTGATCTCAGTGCCGGTGGTCCAGAGTTCGGGGGCTTCAAGACGCAGGAGGAGAGGAAGGACTTCCTCTGCAACTGTTCACGGCCAGCCAGAGACTGTTCACGTCACGTCTGCCCAGCCAGAGACTGTTCACGTCACGTCTGCCCAGCCAGAGACTGTTCACGTCACGTCTGCCCAGCCAGAGACTGTTCCTGAGCCTATGTCTTCGGACAAGATGGTCGTCACTGCCGCCGAGCCTGTGTCTTCGGACAAGATGGCCGCCGCCGAGCCTGTTCACGTCACGCCTGCCGAGCCTGTGTCTTCGGACAAGATGGCCGCCGCCGAGCCTGTTCACGTCACGCCTGCCGAGCCTGTGTCTTCAGACAAGATGGCCGCCGCCGAGCCTGTTCACGTCACGCCTGCCGAGCCTGTGTCTTCGGACAAGATGGCCGCCGCCGAGCCTGTTCACGTCACGCCTGCCGAGCCTGTGTCCCCTGACAAGATGGCCACCGTCGAGCCTGTGTTTGAGCCGGTGGTGTCTGTTCCTGAGCCTGAGCCCTCAGTGACCGCGACACTGGCCATTATGGCCACAGCCATGTGGTGTGTGTGGGCTACGCACACACTTGAGCCGGTGGTGTCTGTTCCTGAGCCGGTGGTGTCTGTTCCTGAGCCGGTGGTGTCTGTTCCTGAGCCGGTGGTGTCTGTTCCTGAGCCGGTGGTGTCTGTTCCTGAGCCGGTGGTGTCTGTTCCTGAGCCGGTGGTGTCTGTTCCTGAGCCGGTGGTGTCTGTTCCTGAGCCGGTGGTGTCTGTTCCTGAGCCGGTGGTGTCTGTTCCTGAGCCGGTGGTGTCTGTTCCTGAGCCAGAGCCGGAGCCAGTGTCTGTTCCTGAGCCGGGGCCAGTGTCTGTTCCTGAGCCGGAGCCAGTGTCTGTTCCTGAGCCGGAGCCAGTGTCTGTTCCTGAGCCGGAGCCAGTGTCTGTTCCTGAGCCTGTGTCTGTGTCTGTTCCAGTTCCTGAGCCGGAGCCAGTGTCTGTGTCTGTTCCTGAACCTGAGCCGGTGGGGCCAGTTCCAGTGCCCGAGCCGGTGGGGCCAGTTCCAGTGCCCGAGCCGGTGGTGCCAGTTCCAGTGCCCGAGCCGGTGGGGCCAGTTCCAGTGCCCGAGCCGGTGGTGCCAGTTCCAGTGCCCGAGCCGGTGGTGCCAGTTCCAGTGCCCGAGCCGTTGGTGCCAGTTCCAGTGCCCGAGCCGGTGGTGCCAGTTCCAGTGCCCGAGCCGGTGGTGCCAGTTCCAGTGCCCGAGCCGGTGGTGCCAGTTCCAGTGCCCGAGCCGGTGGTGCCAGTTCCAGTGCCCGAGCCGATGGTGCCAGTTCCAGTGCCCGTGCCAGTTCCAGTGCCCGAGCCGGTGGTTCCAGTGCCCGAGCCGGTGGTGCCAGTTCCAGTGCCCGAGCCGGTGGTGCCAGTTCCAGTGCCCGAGCCGGTGGTGCCAGTTCCAGTGCCCGAGCCGGTGGTGCCAGTTCCAGTGCCCGAGCCGATGGTGCCAGTTCCAGTGCCCGTGCCAGTTCCAGTGCCCGAGCCGGTGGTTCCAGTGCCCGAGCCGGTGGTGCCAGTTCCAGTGCCCGAGCCGGTGGTGCCAGTTCCAGTGCCAGTTCCAGTGCCCGAGCCGGTGGTGCCAGTTCCAGTGCCAGTTCCAGTGCCCGAGCCGGTGGTGCCAGTTCCAGTGCCCGAGCCGTTGGTGCCAGTTCCAGTGCCCGAGCCGGTGGTGCCAGTTCCAGTGCCCGAGCCGGTGGTGCCAGTTCCAGTGCCAGTTCCAGTGCCCGAGCCGGTGGTGCCAGTTCCAGTGCCAGTTCCAGTGCCCGAGCCGGTGGTGCCAGTTCCAGTGCCCGAGCCGTTGGTGCCAGTTCCAGTGCCCGAGCCGGTGGTGCCAGTTCCAGTGCCCGAGCCGGTGGTGCCAGTTCCAGTGCCCGAGCCGGTGGTGCCAGTTCCAGTGCCCGTTCCAGTGCCCGAGCCGGTGGTGCCAGTTCTAGTGCCAGTTCCAGTGCCTGAGCCGGTGGTGTCTGTTCCAGTGCCCAAGCCGGTGGTTCCAGTTCCTGAACCCTGGCCGCCCGAGGGAAAGTCTCCGCCCTGGCCGCCCGAGGGAAAGTCTCCGCCCTGGCCGCCCGAGGGAAAGTCTCCGCCCTGGCCGCCCGAGGGAAAGTCTCCGCCCTGGCCGCCCGAGGGAAAGTCTCCGCCCTGGCCGCCCGAGGGACGGTCTGTTCCTCCCTGGCCGCCCGATGGACGGTCTGTTCCTCCCGTCCCGCCCTGGTCTCTCCCTCCCGTCCCGCCCTGGTCTCTCCCTCCCGTCCCGCCCTGGTCCGTCCCGCCCTGGTCCGTCCCTCTCGTCCCGCCCTGGTCCGTCCCTCCCGTCCCGCCCTGGTCCGTCCCTCCCGTCCCGCCCTGGTCCGTCCCTCCCGTCCCGCCCTGGTCCGTCCCTCCCGTCCCGCCCTGGTTTGTCCCTCCCGTCCCGCACTGGTCTGTTCCTCCCGTCCCGCCCTGGTCTGTTCCTCCCGTCCCGCCCTGGTCTGTTCCTCCCGTCCCGCCCTGGTCTGTCCCTCCAGTCCCGCCCTGGTCTGTCCCTCCAGTCCCGCCCTGGTCTGTCCCTCCAGTCCCGCCCTGGTCTGTCCCTCCAGTCCCGCCCTGGTCTGTCCCTCCAGTCCCGCCCTGGTCTGTCCCTCCAGTCCCGCCCTGGTCTGTCCCTCCAGTCCCGCCCTGGTCTGTCCCTCCAGTCCCGCCCTGGTCTGTCCCTCCAGTCCCGCCCTGGTCTGTCCCTCCAGTCCCGCCCTGGTCTGTTCCTCCTGTCCCGCCCTGGTCTGTCCCTCCTGTCCTAGTGGAGCGTCTGGTAGCCGCTCCTTAAGGAGGGGGTTATGTCACAAGTTTGTCCTGTCTTGTTTTGCACTTGGGTGTTTGTTGTGTTGGGCCATGTGCTCGTGTTCATTGTTAGCCCCGCCCTTCTTATCTTGTTATTGGTTTAATTAATTCCACCTGTTGTCATCGTTACCTTCTTTTGTTTGCCTCCCTATTTAGTCTCCTTGTGTCTGTTGTACTGTGCTGTTACGTTGTCTAATGTTCTTGTGTTTTGTTCCCAGTGTTTTGATCTGTTTAAGTTTTGTTCTAGTGTTTTCCCCCACGTGGGAGTTTTGTTTGTACCTTTTTGCTTGTTTTGTTAATTAAAGTCTTATCTTGTTTTGCTGCATTTGAGTCCTCGTTTATGTTTCTTGACCGTATCGTGACAGTTACTTTCAGTTTTCCACTATTGCTGTACATCTTAGTTACTGGTTGTCTGGCATGTCAGTAAAATCTAATGCCTCAAATAACAAAAGTCTGTCAACAAATTACTAGGATTTTCAGCACAAAAGGTGAATGAACATGAAGATGTGATACCTGCGATTAAAGTTATTATCTGACAAGCACTCTGTCAGTAAAGTGAAGTTATCTGACATCTGAAACCCGCAGTGAATGTTCTTCTGAATTGCACGTGGTGCAGAGGTGCATGCTTTCTCAACCCCAAGGGCCTCACAGAGGTGCAACTGAAGTTTCCACAATCCTCCAGAGCGTCACATGGCACTTGGCAGTTGGCACAGCACCGTAACATTGGAATAACTTGCAAGTAATTGTTTTAAATGATAATGGTGGGGCAAAAACAATTACCCCTTAATCCAATTACTTTTTACTTGAGCAAAAAATTGTATACAATGTTGTAGGGTTGAGCAATATAGCCTATGTTAATCAAATCAGTATATTAGAATTATTTCTGAAGGATCATGTGACACTGAAGACTGGAGTAAGGATGCTGAAAATTCATAAATTACATTCTAAAATATAAAATATTTGTCATATTATTTTAAATTGTAATGTTTCTAAATACCATTGTTTTGAATATTTTTGATAATTATTTTATATATATATACATACATACATACATAAGTAAATGTATACGCAAGTAAATTGTGATAAAAATTGAGTAAAATAATTGTCATGTTAGTTCTTCCAATCCTATCACTAAATGAACATACTGAAAAATTATGTTGAATCATTTATTTATATGCACCAATATACAGCATCAATTCATAGTAGTTCAGTAATATTTACCCAATACCCACATACATTTTAATTTATGAAAAATGCCAAACACTCTTGATTCTGGGTGAAATTGATCTTTTGAACTGATTCACTTAAACGGACATGAACAAGACTTTTCAAATCTGGTGTTTTTGTTATGCTAAAGCATCCCTGTCTCAATGATCTCATACTCATATGTTTTAAGACAAGGAAAGATTGTAGAGCTAGTCAGTTTTACAGTGTTTAGTTACATTAAATCTTTTGAGAACGACTCTGAACGACCTCACCTACAGTACCTGTATCCAGAATACTAGTTTTCCACTTGGCACAAGGTTTAGATGAAATACCACTGTCAGCAGCAGTAACTGTAGAACACAGTCTGTCCTTTCCTTATCCCCTACCTGTCCCATGCACTCTGAAAAACAAACACTTTACCCTGAGCCTATACTGGCCATTGTATACAGTGGCTAATGCACCAGGTTTGTTTCAGTCTTCACTGAGAGCTGTCAGCTGAACATAATTACAGCATCTGTCGGTGGAAAGCAAGTTATTGAACTTGTAAAACAGTTTTTAAGGATGTTGTTTCGTAACAAATGTATACTCTAGTAACCAGGGTACTCTAGTGTATGCTCTATTATATGCTCTAGCTCACCCCAAAATGAAAATTGTCATGTTTCTCAAGGTCTACGGAAGAAGAAATTCGTAATGGATTATTGACTAACTGATGTAGTATTGTTCTCACTTCCTATACGTACAGCAGGGTTGGATGGGCATCTAATGGCTCTCTTGAGGACAGTATAACTACCAGTATATGTTACTCATCCAGACAATGGACCAGATTTATCAGACAGTGTGTGGATGGGCAACTGTTTGTCACAATCCAGAAGGTTTGGATCTTTCACTTCCAAATGACTTCTTGGCACTTTGAGCACCATGTCAGTGCATCCTCTCTTTTTTTTTTTTCCTGAAAAATAATCCACTGTGGATTTTTTTTTTAAATATCAGCCTCCATCTTGCTTATTAACCATAACATAAAACATCGTTTTCAACTGTGATAACTAATGTGTTCACTGACACTACTGCTATTTATATAGCACATTTCCTGTTCCTGTTTTCCTGTAATTATACCATTTGGTCCGTTGGGTCAGATTGCTTTCACACCTCGAGAGAACCGCCCAATAGTTCGCTTGCAATTGGGCCGAGACCACCTTGTTCAGGCGGTCTCGGAACGATTGTTTTGGTGCGGATCCAAGCATGATGGTTGTGTTTACATATACTTAAACAAAGCCGAACCAAGGGAGAAAACGCACCAGGTTCTGAAACAAACTCTCAGGTGTGAAAGCACCCTTATTTGTATCTTCACAACTTGTTTAATTTTTTATTATTATTATTATTATTATTGAACAGCTACTTGTAAAATCAGCTTTTCCTCTAATGCAAGTAGCAAAATTCATTATCAGTTCATACTTGGTGTATACTTTGTGATGCATTGAAGTCAAGACCTCCTGTGTCAGAATCTTTTGATCGAGGACCAGATGGGAACTCTGTTGATTGAAATATTGGCCTTCCCTGTACAAGTTCACAGATAGGAAGAACATAAGCCATGAATAGCATCAAGTGTCCATTAATACCACCATGAAGTTTAATATGCTCTGAGGGTCAAGCTGTTTAGACCAATAAACCAATAAACAACTGTTAAACTTGCACAGTGTGCAGTAAACACAATCAAATGCCATGTGACCACTTGTGTAATGAAGAAAAACAGGAAGTTCTAAGATAGTTAGATGGCGAATATGTATTTTCAGTTTCATATTTCCTCATCTCTGGGAATATACTTCCTCTCCTGTGTGTTTGGCATAAATGTGATGAATGCAAGGTCAGTTATCTAATGCTTTTGTCCTTTTTCCCTGTGAATGATGGCCCTTATGCCTGGAATGGCTGAGTCATTTGTGAGCATTTATCCAGGAGACTTTAGTGTTACAGTGCAAGTTATGTCAGGTTCCTTTAGTTTAAGCCCATCAGTTACAAGCTTTAAATCTGACCTCACCCAATAGAAATGACAAAGGCGAGGTGTTGTACGTATTGTCAAAAGGGCCAACATAATCTTTGTGATCATTCTACATATGCATCATGATCTAATCTCCCTTGAAACATGGAGGAAATATATGTAGTGTTTGAGGCTTGCCAAAGTTAGTTTTTAACCATTTGCTTTAAACTACGTAATTTTCTTGGATAAATTGGTTCCACACTGTTTTTTCTATGCTGTGCGCTTCATATTTTCTGATTTTTAACTGTTTCCCTCTATATAGAATGACATTATATAGATCAGTGTTTCTCCACCATTGACAGAATTTTCCGGCAATCCATGTTTTAACTGTTAAACGGTAGAGGACGCTATTATGCATCTTCTGAAAGAGTACAGAATCTCTGGATCAAAACACAGGCGAAGAAGAAGCAGAAAAAAGCAAAAGAAGCATTGCATGTTAAATAACGTGATCATCAATTGTCAACAGCATATAAATCAAAACTGCCTAACGTTACCGAATGAAATGTCGACCCAGGACGAGGTATATGACTGTGAATTTTTGTTGGTGTTGATGGACTCGATCTACTAAATCTGTTTTGATCATCGTTCTGAATCCCATCAAGACGTGGTCTTTGACAAAAATTAGATTTTCTCAGCTTTTTGTTTAAAATGTTGCTTTTTTTATGAAAACTTACTCACATTTGAGTGTTGATAAAAAAATAATGCATGAAGGTAGAATCATTTTGCTTGTTTTTAAATTATATGCTCTGGTCTTTCTTTTGATATATTGTATGTTCAGATATTCATACACAAAATATTCTGGGGGCCATGACATTTTTGTCATTTTTCAAAAATTCTGCCGCTGCCTGGTAACTTTTTGAAAAAACGCTGGCGGTGAAAGAGTTAACAGATTTAGATGATGGTTATTATAGTGCCTCACTCATGTACAAATATAAATTACTGTAAATGATTAAACAAAGTTTGTTGTTAAATAAACATTTTGAACCGATTGCATTGGTCAAACAAATTGTTGACAGTACCGCCCACATCCTTATTATTATTTGAAAAAGATCATGAATATCATAATTTAGTAATGAATTACTTTCATTTTGATTTAATGAATTTCAAATTTGTGATTTAATAAAATGGACATTAAAATATTTACACAAAAATCTTTAATAATAATTGTGCTGCTTTCAAATTGTGCCACCAAGTTCCCCGCTGTCGAGTGACTGTCTCTGCACGGTCTGTGGTTTTTGGTTACGTGCTGGGTTTGTCTTCTCTGAGCTGTCAGTGGTGTGTAAATAGGCGCGTAATGTTTGTTTTATTAAGTCTGCTGGAGGGCGATGAGCTATCAGGCGCTCTGAGAATCCCTGGAATCCCGTTTAGGGTCACACACTGCAGAGACGGAGAGACAACCGACAAAAGGAGAGGAGCGTGGGCCGGAATCAGACAGATGTGCTGTTTTGTAATTCATAGACTTTTAGTGCTAAGTAGATCCCAAAGGTCCAGTGTCGAGGATTCACCCATTTCCCTTTTATCGATCCCTTTTGTTTTTCATTAGACAGAACTACAAACCGACTGTTTCAGCTGCAAGCTGATACCGCAATTCTGATCATCACACAATTGATTTTGAATCACATAACTCAGTTTGTACTTCAAATGACCTCACTTCAAATTAAATCAATGTTCATCAGTTCTTTGTCTGCATCCTGCTTAATATAATATCAATTTAATAGGAAAAACTAAATGTTTTTTGCATAATGACTGTTTGTGGGTTGCATCGTCAGATATTCCTGTGTGTAACTTTTTTGTTTTTAGTTTATTTTTCTGCATTATCTTTTATAAATTTCTCTTTTTCATGTTTTTAATCTTACAGTAATATTCCATTTGTATTTTTTGGCAAAATGTTGATTTCCACAGAAAATAGTGTCAGCTAATCCATATTTTTGCGGGGCCAGGCAGGCAGTAAACATTAAATACTTAGCAGACGCAAGACAAATACTTGTCGTCTGCGTGAGACTGATGTGATAGTATCTGTGTAAGTTAATATCACTTTGTTTTCATTTCAATTTCATGACAATGTAAAACTGATTAACCCTGTATTTTGGCATGAAACATATCTGAAAAATATTTGTCATAACTGTCTGTGTGCTGTCAACATGAAGAGAATTTACTTCATTAAAGCATAACCAGAAGTTTAAACACTTACAACAGTAGTCCCACCTAAGAAAACACGATTTATAGCAAGCTTTATAGTTTTATAGCTATAATTAACTGCTTTTACTGAATTATTCATAGTAAGTGCTTGATTGTATCAATTTATATATATGTGGCCCCATATAAAGTGAGGTTTGAGTAGAAATGATTCTCTGTGGTAATCAGTTACGGCAAATTTATCAACAGCATTTTTTTTTCAGCATTCCTAATAATGTTCAATTATAAGGCAGGCCAAAGACAGAAATAGACCCATTTGGGGTCAGTAAAATTGCTTTTCAAATGTTTTTGAAAGAAGTCACTTATGCTCACCAAGGTGACATTTATTTGATAAAAAAATACAGTAAATACAGTAATATTGTGAAATATTATTACAACTTAAAGTAATTTTCCATTTTAATATATTTTAAAATGTACAATTTAACAACATTATAAATGTATTTACTGTCACTTTTGATTGAGTAATGCATTCTTTAATAAAAGTATTAATTTCTTGAAAACCACCGTACAGACCCCAACTTCTAAACAGTATTTATACGATCTGTTTTCAAAAGAAGCAAAAGCAACTGAATTTAGTACATTATACATCATGAAAGGCTCTTGATTATATTTTCTCAGCATTTTAAGTTTGTCATAATTCATTGATCTGTTTGTCGTATGTTTCTCATTCATTCTGCATGTTTTTCTCTCCCCCATTGCTCTGCCTGCTGTTTATTTGTGTGTAAGTATGATTTGAATCGTCACTTCCAATCTTTCACCTCTAGTCTACAACCGTATCAATCCTTTCTCAACAACTTTCCTTTCTCTGTTTCATAATCCTCACAAATGAACCCTAGTGATCAAAACCACCGTTTGTCTATGAAACATAAAATGAATAGAGCTAATAGAAATGAAGTTTGGGAAAGGACAGAGTTGTAGTTCAGGGAATGTTATTAGTGTGTGGTGTAGTGGGAAAGTGCTCTGTGAGGGGATGTTTTGGTAGGAAATACAGTCCTGGCCAGACTCTGTTGTGGCTCAGTGCCACAGCAGCTTACGCAGAGCTCCATTAGACTCAAAGCCATCTAAATGTGATAATGCAACGACTCTTAATGGCTCAAAGTTAGGTCGCCTCTTAATAGAACTTGGCAAAAGTGAGTCTGACTCTGCACTCCTGTGTTGCACAATGCTCATGTGTGTTTGCATTGCAGAAGACCTGTAACATGATCTTTGTAGATATCAGCACAGTTAGAATATACGTGTTGTCATATTCATGGAAACACAAAATAGACATTTTATTGATAATTAACTAATAATAATAAATTATTATATTATTGGCCATTTCAAAAATATATGCATATGTCCCGTCCCAAGGAATTATTTCAAGAAATATCATTGGCTTTTTAACTCTTCACTGACTGATTCCTTTTTCTGTTAAACTTTGTTGCATGGCTCTGTTTCTCTGTAATAGGTTTTTTTCTGAAATTAACCCCAATTAACCAAAGATTATAGTGTTCAAATACACTCCAGGCTGACATAATATGTCATATCCTGTGACTGCAGTTTCTGTCATGGTAAAGGTCATTTTCTAAAGTCAGTCACTCAGTGCCAATGCTCTTTTCTCTCTTGTCCCAGGAGAAGGAAGGCTGGCATTCTGCCCAGCTTGGAGGACCTGCTGTTTTACAGTATTGCCGAAGGCCAGGAGAGGATCCCAGCTCACAAATTCATTACCGTGAGTGACAGCACTCCTCTTCACACATGTTTAAATGCACAGGGATAGATATTATCGGCTGTAGCATGTTTTGTTTACATCTCCTGCTAGTAGGTCAACTGTTCCTTGCAATAGTTTGACCGAAGGGAGGACTGATGGGGTCAGTGTGTACAGTTACTGATGTGTTATTGCTGTTATCAGCGCCTCTAAATGGGGCACAGAGCCATATTTTATTACACCAAGGCTATTTTATCTAACCTGGCTGACAAAGGATGTAAAACCCACTGATAAGAGTGTTTTGATTGATGATAGTAATAAATAATGGCATTGAAAATGAGCTGTTAACTCTTATTTGTGCTCATGGAAATCTATTGATTATGTGTGCATTCAGGCATTGAAGGCCACTGGACTTCGAACGGGAGATCCGCGGCTGAAAGAATGTATGGACATGTTGAAAGTCACCCTCAAATCCACGGCAGATGGCGTAATGCTGGACCGACATCTGTTCAAAAAGTAAGTTGACGCTGTTTTTAATGTGCTGCACGCCACGGTCATGGAAAAAGCTGGAAATTTTGCAGGCCTGGAATGATTAGGAAAATAAATTTAAAAAATAGCATTGATCAGCTCTGATTGTGTGTACACTACTGTTCAAACGTTTGGGGTCAGTAAGATTTTTTCTTAAAGTGTAGGTGATAGACATCTCTTATGCTCACCAAGGCTGCATTTATTTGATCAAAAATACAGTAAAAAATAAATAACAGTATTCTAAAATATTATTACAATTTAAAACAACTGTTTCTGTTTTAATATATTTTAAAATGTAATTGATTTTGCTGGGTTGATTCTGATTCAGATGTTTGAATTTGTGAAATATCATCTTTCATCATACCCTAATTAAAAAGGTTCAGGCTGGTTTTGCATGAATTTTTCCTGGTGAATCTGGTTGATCATCAAACCAATTCTTCAGATGGTTAAGAAGTCAAGCACATTGCATACAGTGTATATACTACGTATTATGTACTGCAGAACTATTAGTATGATCGTATAATTGCACCTATCATTAGCCCAACTATATTTTCCCTGGTAATTCAAGGTGAGAAATGAATCATTTCTCAGCCAAAATAATGCCCTGCAGGTGAGAAGAGAGAGAGGAAAAAAAGTGCTTTCTCCTTACAAGGTTTTGTTTAACAGGATTCTGCTTGAAACTGATGACTCTGTGTGGACCTGTCTGCTGACAAATACATCAGGATTTTATAACGGTCCCCACACATTTAGATAATATACATAGGTGATTGATTGCATATATTAAGAGTTGTGGTTGATGGGCGGCACGTTGCATCTTATTGATAGTTAGTAATCGCTGTCTTTTGGCAACACAAGCGATCCCTGACAATCTGCTCCCTCGAGCTTTGTGTCACTCTTCTGGCATGATCCATAAACACCTCCCTCCATAACCAGCCTGATAGATGTCTGTTTTTCAGCTTTTACCACCCCGGTCGATCTGTCTGCCACTGACAGCTTCATTACAGACTGAAAAGATAGATGCCGTGGTGTCAGCTTGTAGAGGCTTGATAGATTATGGCAGTGAGTGACCTTGCATGGCGATCAAGGCAATAAATAGACAGAGAGAGAGACGATATAAAAAAAATTATCAAAAAATTTGACTGAACCGTGCAGATGAAATGTTAAAAAGGAAACGTGGATGAAAAAGAATAACAAAAGAAAGATAAAACACTCTAACTTGATTTAGCTGTGGTTATTAAACCAAATTCATGTATTTATTCCGATATGTGTTAATGTGAAGCCCTAGACCACTGGGACGAAGAAAAGCCAACGAAATAAAAAAAACAATGATGAGTGAGTGCATCTTTAGTGAAAAATAGCAGGCATTATACAGTATATAAGGCTCAGATACTGCATACACTTGCTGTTTTTTTATATAAATTTATATAAATTAGTAAATTAAACATGAATGCAACAATAAACATTAAATTCAAACAGTAATGTGCTGCATTTTTGGCACAAATACTACATTACATGTTTAATTTAGTGTGTGGTGTCCAATTATGATCTTGAAGAAAAAAAAACCCAGATAATTTCACATTTTGAAATCAAATATTCTGAAAAAAATTTCTTTATTCGATTAAATAATTAATCAAGAAAAACTGTTCAAAATATGTGGTCTTTACTTTTACTCTGGAAAAGGAAGAAGTCAAGCTGGGCTCATTGCATTGTGGGATGTAGTACTACCACCATGTGCTCTGATGTACGATGCACATTTTGGCAAAAGTGGTTGGATATCCAGGTTTTCTATGACTACAGATTGTATATGGTGCACAGCAAACATACTGCAGAAATAGTAGGATGCTAGTATGCTATTTAAAAAAAAATTGGTTGCTCTCTAGCTTCTCCTGCCCTACAGATGCAAGTAATAGATTATCTTTTGAACATCCACAACCACATAAATCTGAGCAGCAGCACAGTGCACAGCTATTTTGAGCTTGTCTGTCTGTTCAGGGACCTTGGTGAGGCAACTGGACCAATATTTCAGACACAGTCTTAGAGGACGTTTGAGTTTATGATGCCTGTGAACGCTGTACTCTCCTCTGCTGCAGTGGAAGTGAATCACCCAGCTCTGTGAAACCAGCCATGGCTTCCTCTCTCACGCCATAGATGTTTTGACATTTTACAATAAATCTTTCATCTTTCAGCGAGAAATATGCATTGGAACAGATTCAGCATTTTTCTCCTCTATCTTTTGATCAAATTGGAAATAAACATTTAGCTTCCTGAGGAGGGAGTGTAAACGATTGCTTCAAGAAAGAGTTTTTCTAATGTGTGTTGCATTGATTCTTGAGCGCTGTAATACAAAAGTGTTCACTTTTATCATTTGTCTCCCTAAAATGCACAACTTTGATGGCATAAATTAGCCAGTTTATGCAGATTGGTCATATAGTGGAGTTAATAGTTATGTCTAATTTAAGTAACAAATTAATCTCGGTGTATAATTACTCGGGAGGAAAAAAATTACACAGACAAAAATACATACTTTGGTTTCCCCCATAAATGCTGAGCAAGCCACTAGTAGGTATACATTCTTCAGCTCTGTCTACTCTTGTTTCTTCAGGTGTGTCCAGAGCAACATTGTTCTCCTAACCCAGGCCTTCCGGAAAAAGTTTGTCATCCCTGATTTCCAGACTTTCGCCTCCCACATCGATACACTTTATGAGAAAGGCCGTAATCTTTCCGGGGGCCTGGTAAGATGAGAGAAATGGAAATAATAACACTTCAACTAAAATGTTTTTTTCTACTTGATATAGCCTTTGTTTCTGCTCACTTCTTTCTTTTGATCACAGGTTGCTGACTACATTCCCCAACTTGCCAAATTCAGCCCAGATCTGTGGGCCGTTTCCCTTTGCACAGTAGATGGACAAAGGTATGAATCCTACACCTTCATCTACTGACAGCATGAGATTTAGATTATTTTAGGTTCATCTACTTATTTGAGCATCATCTACTGAGATCAATGAATGGTTTCACTGCATTTGTCTCTAAAAAATCTTT
The DNA here is from genome assembly GCF_949319135.1 of Squalius cephalus. Lineage (NCBI taxonomy): Eukaryota > Metazoa > Chordata > Actinopteri > Cypriniformes > Leuciscidae > Squalius > Squalius cephalus. The sequence goes on from NC_137130.1 coordinate 9,175,552, forward strand.
GAACTGCAGTTGTACCATTACAATTTTCATATTTCAACAAGCTTTGATAATCATTTTGGGTATTTATTAACCAAACCACTTGAACTGCGCTATCACTCACCATTCACTATGTACATTATAACAAGTACCGGAAATACTTCATATATATTGGTCACAAAACCATCAGATAAAGTGGCTGCTAATCTTATCATTCAATAAATGCTCCAATATTCTCCTGGACTAGTCATCCAGTGGAGAAAAAACATGCTAAATGTTAAGCCTCTTATGTGAGAATCATTGATAACAGGACTATAAACTCAAAGTAATTAATGATTCCCTCAATATTTAGACCCGTGTGTCACGATACATCCTTTGATCTCTGATGATAAGGACATAGATACAGTATATGTTTTACCCCATGCTATAGAATTTGTTGTAAAGATACATGCGGTGCCTGCATAGCTCTGTAGTGATTGCTATGGCCATTCACCTGTTACACAGTAACCAGCTCTTTTAGTCAACAACACTGCCAGAGCCTTGACCTATTGACAGAAATTGATGGAATGACTTCACTTTGTTCTTTTCTGATCTTTACACAAAATTTGTATTAAATGAAATAAATATAAAACTACATACAACAATAGCTCATACTCTGAAATGTGTTATGTAATAACACATTCACAATTTGAATCTCACAACAACCCCAAAAAACAAAACAAGACAGATAACATGATCACTGCATATTGACAGGGTTTTTCCTGCATTAAACATACTATGGCACATGCCAAAAATGAATCTTTGTCCCGCCAAAGATTTATCAGATTTTTGAATGTGACCATATCTGCTGTTCTGCAGTATCATTGCTTCCGTGAGTGTTTTATGTAAGCACTCTGTGCAGAGCGTCAAAGGTTTCAATTTTCAATGTGTTTTTGCAGCGTTGAGCTTTTGTAGCCAATCACAAACATCTGACAAATATCTGTTGAGTGTGTGAACGCAGTGGCCAATCAGATTGTCAGAATCCGCTCAACACAGCTGAGTTTGTCTCGGCAGGAGTTCTGCACGCTCGCGAATCCTTTCATTATATAATATTTATCTCCTTTCATATATACGTTTTCCTTATACAAACTATAAACACGATGTCAATAAGATATTCTTTTCATAGCATAGACAGCTTCATTGATTATAACAGGAGTGTTCGCAAGAGTGCAGCTTTGTGCACCTGGCATTATTGACAGCTTCAGTGATTACTACACATTGCAAAGTTTCTGGTTTGACAACCGTATTTAAATGCATGATTGAATCCGTTTGACAGTGATGACCATCACAATGGACAGAACAAAACAATCTGATACTGCAAGCCTTGGATTGTAAATGCTAAATAATACACCTGCCACTTTTTCTTTGTTCATTTTATGTCTACTGTAACTTTTCAATTCAGTCACTCAGGGACTTTTTACATATACATTTACAGATTTTTAAATATAAAATAATTCTAAGCACTTTGTTTTATGATCTGTCCTGACAGTGATTATTGTTTATTTCATGAATAAATAGGATAAGTTTGCATTTTTGAGGGGTATTATTGTCAGTACCGGGCTTGCAGTTCACATGCGTAGGGTACTTTGTGTGTGGATTTTTGACCCTGGAAAAACCCTGATTGACACCACTAACTATTTTAGAATAATAAATAATAAAAAAAGTTATTTTTTTTCCTCCTCATTGTATTTAGAGAGAGTGAAAAGAGCGACGTGTTTGTCAGAACATCTTCATATCATGTTAGAATCACAGTGTGGCCTTTAGGTTCAGCTTCCTTTTATTCTTTTGTTTGTTTGCTTATGTGGACCATAGGATGATATCTCTGGTTCTGATCTCTGTTTACTCCTTTACACAGACACACAGTGGGTGACACTAAAGTGCCATTTTGCCTGCAGTCGTGCGTGAAGCCGCTCAAGTACGCTATTGCCGTGCACGACCACGGCACTGAATATGTGCACCGGTTCATTGGGAAAGAACCCAGTGGCTTACGCTTCAACAAGCTCTTCCTGGATGAGGACGGTACGAATTATAACCATCATCTTATGCATGACTGCTTGCTTCTATAATCAGGGAACAGTGTCTACATGTGTCTTATATTTTAAACATGTAACCCTAAGGAACATAAGAAATGTTATTTTCCCACAGAGAAACCCCATAACCCAATGGTGAATGCTGGTGCAATCGTGTGTACCTCTCTCATTAAGGTAAGCATCTTCCACTTCATTTTCATGTTAGTAATTGTTTTTGACTACTTCTCCTAACTGTACTCACATTTACCTAATTTGATTTAGCCAGAACAGACTATTTGGTATTGGCCAAATGTTGTTGATAAAGGTTACATGTGCAGTAATGATATTTAGAGGTTTTGGTTGTAGTTGTATTTTATAGACTGTATGAATAATTAATTGTGAGCAATGCTGCCTAGACTAAGACCAACTGATCATCAGTGTGTATTTTAGGTGCTTCTTGTCTTTTCTTTGTTTTAATTACTGTACACAGTACACCTACTCAAGGCCTCCACTTTCATTTCAACTACAATAAGTGGAGATCATCCTGTTTTCAGGACCATTATTGTTAGAAGTCTGTTTGCAATGAATTTCAAGTAAAATTCATCCAGACTTTCTATTCTCCACATTTTTTACACCCTCTCTTGTCACTTGGGCTGGGCGATATAACTAAAAAATATATAACCTTATAAATATATTGTATTTCTAAGTTTAGTTTTATATAAATTAGGCTTTTTTTGAATGTTGCAGAAAAAGGCCCCAAGAGTGATTTACATAAAACTTGCACAAAAAATATGTTCTAATTTAGTATATATTTTGTTAAATATTTTTTTTCTGAAATAAAAAAAAGCTGTGGGATTATTTTTTTTAATTTTATTTTTTAGTAGTTCTTTCAAGAAAAAAATAACTACATTTAAATTTTCTATTAGGACTGTCAAAATCAACGCATTAAAAAATATTGATCGTTATATGAACCATTCAAATACTTTTAAACCATTCAAACTCGATAAGACTGTGCAGTGTTATTTGACATTTAATTACTTTACTTAATTTCTGTAGCTATATTTCCTTTCTGAATATTACTGTTAGACCTACAAAAAAAGCACTGTTTACATACATACTGTAGGTCAAAAACAATGAAAACAATGTCTTTTTTTGTGACTTGGCCAGTGAAAAAATCAACCAGCCCGACTGAGCCAGTGGAAAAAATCCTTAGTAGGGTTGGGTACCGAAACCGGGCACCGATATGGAACCGGTACCCAAGTAACCGGTATGTAACAAGAAGTTTTGAGGCTCTCTCTCTTTTTTTTTAAAGAATCGGTTCAGGCACCGTTTAGACACCGGTACCGTTTTAAAAGATTTGTCACTGGTATAAAAAAATAAAAAACCCAACCCTAATCCTTAGTGTTGAACCTTGTTATATTAAATGCGCAGCCGAATTTTTTAATAGGTTTATGTAAAGATTAACAAGGGGCTTCCGGGTAGTTCTAGGAACTAGCAACCAGGGTGGTTCTCCGAGAACTAATTGTTTCCCTAGGAACATTTTCCTGGTTTCATTTGCACCACCAGTAAGAACTCTGAAGTTATGTAAGCCACGCTTGTTTTCTCCTTAGTGTAAAGGTTAAGAGGTCAATCTATCACTGTTTTCCATGTTCATAGAGTTAGTTTTTGGAGTAAACATATAGGCTATAATCTGTGTGTTTACACAGCTTTTTTAAAAATGGCGGGTACTGGTATTTTGTGTGCGTTCGTCCAATGAACGTATACTAACGCCACTGGTAGTTCCTATAGTGCTGGTTTAGACCCTGCTCTGAAGTAGGAGCTAAATTAGTTCCTCCAAAAGGAGTTCCTAGATCTAAAATCGTTCCTATTTCCTGCAGCGCGAACACGCCAAAAAACGGGTACTTCCTCCAATAGTTCTAGGAAGGTTACATAGGTATGTTAAAGCTGTTATGCTAAATTTTATGAAACTTTACATTAAAATCGATATGATATTCACAGTGTTGCTTGATTTTTATATCACCATGAAAATCATTGCAAGTATATTGTGAATATCGGATATATCGCCCATCCTTAAAATGCATCATATTACATATTTAGAGTAGTGGGTTTATGAAGCCTGGCTGGTATTTCTTGTAGTTGTTTGCACCTTTTGGTTGTGTTTGTGTGTCACGGCTGATATACCTTGGTCTTTTATGTGTTTTGGTCCATGTGCAAACACTCAAGACAAGAAAAACACTCCAGCTGGGTTAATAGTGGTTTTGTAATGTAATGTCTATATTGCCTTGAGTTGACACTCTACAATATGCTCACAGTTGAGCCCTTGTATACAGAATGCATGTCTGTGTTTTATGCAAAGTTATAATTTCAAAACAAAACACGCATACAAATGCACACACACATTTCCAGAAGGCTTTTCCAAGCTGGGTAGACAGGAGCTATTGTCATTCTCTGCTTCGACAGGTTTGCATAAGAGAAACTATTCAAATTTGTATGCATTTATGAGGGCTGTCAATTTCACTTGTTAATTTAGTCCAGTAAATCTTACAAAAATAATCTACTTAGTGTCTAGTGCTGCTTTTACGTGGAAAAACGCTGTAAATTGACAAAACAAGCCTATCTCGACTGCAAAATAGAAATAAAACAAACAATACATTGACTTTTTTTTTATTTATTTTTTATTTTTTTTTGATAGGGACAATGCACATTAATGAACATCTGCATTGAAACAACAAAAACAGACGTAAACATGCCAGATTATAGCCACAGGGCTAATTTACATCCGTAGTCCCTTCTAAAGTTATCTTTTGTAACGTCTTTAAAATCTTTTGTTTATCTTCATTTGGGGGCTTTTCTCAGCAAATATGGGTAATATGCAATTTTATTCATTCATTTGTTGCAAACCATGTAATTATTTTGATTAAAATTTCAATTGACAGCCCTAGAATTGATTTGAACCCAGCACCAATTCACACATTAAAAGGATGCACCATCACTCTGCGTGATGAATGTCCGGCATCCTGTAAACTGAAATTCAGCCTCACATCTCCCATCAAACCTAAACTCAACCATTGTGATTGCTCTTCCCATATTGTTCTCCTGTGAATGATAGTGGTGTGACGCAAGCTTTCTTTCACCCCTCTGATGTGTTCTGATAGGTCAGTGCTGAATGTAAGTCGTGCCTGTCGGGTTCCTTTGCACCTAAGTAACGCATGACATCATTTCCTCCCCTTCCTTCCGAGTCCTTGAGCACCGCCATGAGCGTGTACTTAAAGCGTGTGATATGCTGTTGAAGGCTCTGTGTGCTGTTTTATGTTGTTGCATATTTTGCAGACGTAGGATCTGTGGGATTTTTTGACCACTGCTGCAGGTCAATGACGTTGGTAATTTTTCCTTTCCATTTTTCCTCCCTCCCCATGAACAAGCCTGGATACTAAAATATCAGTAGTGCCATTGTGTTTCTTAATAAGACGGCCACTGCATAAAATAGAGCATCTGTGCAGGACCAAATGATCTTTAGTGCTGGAAGCTACTGAAGCCCACAGAGGCCATGCGTTATTTTATTCAGAATTTTTTCTTGAGGGCTTGATAAAAAATAATGATGCATGGCCTTTGTGGGTTTCTGGAGTACACTGGGTGCAGTACATTCAGCATTTTTTCATACAGCTTTTTCCCTCTTGTAAGATATAATGTGCAGCAGGGGTGTAAAAAGTACAAAAAGTGTGTGCTTGCATTAAATTATTGGCACTGGGACTTTTTTAAATTGAGTACAATTTTTATTATACAATATTACAAAAGTTTCCACATTTAATTGTAATTAAATATTAAACAGAATAAAGAAACAAAAGAAGCCAATATAATTAAGTTTTCTTTGTGCAAAAAGATTTTGTATGACACAGTTGTTTTCTATTATTTATATTTGTGTTATTATTTTTTCATATAAAGGTGCTTTCAAACATGTATATTGTAAAAAGTTTTATACAAATAAATGGGATTGAACCTTTTAGCAAACCATTGAAATTAGCAGCATTATAGACTTTAGTTTAGATCTACAACGGTTCATCTTCAAATTAAATTGCTTTAGGTGTCATGGCTTCTGATTGCATTTTAGACTAAAATAGATTTAATTGGCTGAATAAGTATAAAATATTGTACTTAAGATTAATTATATATACAAAAATGCAATTTATTCCTGTGATGGCAAAGCTGAATTTCAGCAGCCATTACTCCAGACTTTAGTGTCAACGGTCTGGACCTGTTCCGCGACATTTTAGGGGCGTGAAAATGTAAGTCTGTCCCTATGATAACAAGACCAGATAACAGCATCCATCTAATAAATTACACATTCAAGAACATTGTGCAAGTTTACTGCAACAATGGCACCTTGAACTTCACAAACTATTGAAAAAACAAGAATTTACTTGATAATCCTGATAAGCGCTCATTGTCACAGTTGTAAACAGGACGGCTTTCTTCTTCCATGAGGGGGTTTGGCGTCACGACGGCTTTGTTTTCAGGCAGACCGTTAAAGAGCTCGACACACACGTCTCCCATAAAACCTTGAGAATTCAACCAGTCAGATGATGACTTCGAAACTCCTACAGTGTTTCCCCGTTTGTGTGCCATATGCATCAGACGGTCAGCCAACGGTCAGTGGATGGGACGTCCCATCTGAGGCTGAGACTACATGATCCTTCTCATTCTAACATGCTGATTTAGGGCTCAAGAAACATTTCTTATTTATTATAAATATTGAAAACAGTTGTTCTGCTTAATATTTTTGTGGAAACAATGATATATTTTGTTTAGAATTCTTTGATGAATAGAAAGAATAAAAAATCGTAACAATGTAAAAGTCTTTACTGTCAGTTTTGATCAGATGCTTTCTGAGTAAAACTATTGCTTTCTTTCAACAACTACAAAAAAATCTTACCCCAAAACTATTAAACAGTAGTGTATATAGAAATATAATTGAGTAAGAATGCAATTTTGCCAAATTAGCCCATAGAAATATAGTGATTAAGTGCAATTATTTGAGTACTTTACACCCCTGATGTTCAGCAATCTAACAGACAGTCAAACAACCACATTAGTCAGTGTTCATTTATGGCAGTAATGTTATCAAGCTCAATGGTTCTTAGCTCTTTGCATTCATTTGATGGGTGTCTAAACCCACACTCAGTCTGGCAGGAAACTGTAGGTTATTGGACACTGATCCACACTCACTCAGAAACGCATCAACACACAATGCACAGATCCTCCTCACACATCATCTTAAGATGTTACCAACCCTGCTGATTCACATCCACTCTGGTTTTTGACCCACTTCTCTGTTTGGCCTACAGGTCTTCATGTACATGTTTAACTCCAGTCTTCGCTCTGTAGCGGTTCATCATCACTTCCTTTGTAGAGCATAACAGTACTTTACTGTAGTAAACATGAAATGATTATTATCCTCTTATTGATTTCTAACAACAGACTACTAACTGATGATTTTAGCATTGTACTGGTAATATTTAAGGAATGAAATTATCAATATGAGTTGGTTACTCTTCTGATTAATTTTTTCCCCATTATGCTATTTTGAAAATGTATTTTTATCTATTTTAATGTGATTTATTAGAATAGAAGTATAATAAACACTCAATGAGGGCAAAATATTTTTACATGCCTTTTATTTCTTCCCTCTGTTTTTCAGCAAAGAGCAGGCAATGCTGAGAAGTTTGATTATGTGAGTCAATTAGCAAAGGATTACAATAAATCTTTTCACAGCAGTTGTTGTTTTTGGCTTTGATGAACCTATTCTGATTTCTCTTCTGCAGGTCATGAACTTCTTGAAGAAGATGGCAGGAAATGAATATGTTGGTTTCAGCAATGCCACGTATGTTGAGCTGCAAATTCTGTAGATGTGATCATAGATCATACAGTCAAAATAAGTAGTCCTCTTTCAATTTCTGTTTTTATGTAATGCATAATTTGTAGGGCTGCACAATATATCGAAATATCGCAAATGTATATATCGCGATATGCATATCGCAACAGCTTGCAATAACTGGGGTCATGAACAAAAGACAAAGAGAAAATCACTCACTGCTCTTGGCTGAATAACTTTTGTAGCTTTATCAGTATATATTTAATTCATACAGTGAAAACTAAGCAGTGTTTTGTTTTTACATTTGATTATTCAGTTTCTGTTGTTAAATAAACCTAATGTAGGCCTTCCTGAAACCCTAAACCCTGTGGTTTACACTGATGTTAAAATAACACTTCTTATGCTACAGTAAAACACTGCTGTTCGCTTTTGTTGTTGGGATGTTTTCGTCACAGAAAGAATGTTAAACACGTATGTAGGTTATATAATTTTAAATATATTTTAAAGATAATTTATTTTACACACTTTAAGCATTATCGTATTGAATATCGCATTATTTAAAGGTGCATTGCGCAAGTCTCTGAGTTTTTGCAGAACTATGCCCCCTCTGGCGACAAGCGAAACTGCAACCAGAGTTGTGCACGCGGTTACATGGAGTTTGCGTTGGGGTTTGGGATGAACTAGAAGCCGGTCTCTTTGAATCCATCTTCTACTTTTGCAAAAGTCGCTCGAGTTGTCTTCGCTGATGCTTATAATGGCGGCGAATACACAAACCTGCCAGACATAACCAGGTGAGCGTGAACGCGCATGACGTCACGCCCAGTCGATTCCGTCCCGAATCCCTCTTATTTATTTTACTGTACAGGATTATAGAGGCAATCGCAGTGATCATAGAAGGGCTCATTCAGCCCATCAGGCAATTGTTTAAGCATGTATGGGTTAGAAAAACGGGTATTTTTAACATGAAAAGTTGCTTAATGCACCTTTAATGAGTTATCGCATATTGCATTTTTCATCAATATCGTGCAGCCCTAATAATTTGCATGGTTGGTTCAATTGAGGCATCTGAATGTTTACATGATGTATCTTAAATGTTCACCTGATCTAGATTCCAGTCGGAGCGTGAGTCAGGAGATAGGAATTTCGCTATTGGCTACTACCTGAAAGAAAAGAAGGTTAGTTTCTCAGGGCATATTTGAAATGGTTAAGTGTCTTTATCACCCTTGATTTATTGCATCCAGCAATCCCTCTATTTCTCTCCTTCACATTTTGTCTGCCTGTTTGTATGCAGTGACTTATTTGTCTATTTAGGGTACATTTACACGACAACTATGTACTAAAGAAATTGCATTTTTCGTGTACAGACGACACCATTGTCAAAACGATGTCGTGTAAACGGCCCTTTACTTACTGGAGTGGTTCGTTGTTTTGATCTGAATTTTGACTTTAACCTTTCGTTCTCTTGTATGCAGTGCTTTCCAGATGGCACAGATATGACTGCTGTTCTGGACTTCTACTTTCAGGTGCGTACTGAGATGACTTTCATTTCTGTGTCACTGTCGGATTGCATCATAAGAGTTATGAACTTGTTGCAAAGCATTCTGGGATTGCATTCCAAAATGTTGACATTGTAACTGAAATACACTACCATTCAAAAGTTTGTGGTCGTAATCTTTTTAATGTTTTTGAAAGAAGTCTCTTATGCTCACCAAGACTGCATGTTTTTTTATCCAAAAAATTACATTATTATGAAATATTATTGCAATTTAAAATTACGGTTTTCTAATTTTTAAAATGTAACGTATTCATGTGAAGGCAAAGCCATTACTCCAGTCTTCACTGTCACATGATCCTTCAGAAATCATTTTGATATGCTGATTTGGTGCTCAAGAAACATTTCTTATTGGTATCAATGTTGAAAACTTGTGCTGTATTTCAATATTTTTGTGGAAACTGTGAAACATAACATCATTTATTTTAAATAAATCTTTTGTAACATTACAAATGTCTTTACTGTCACTTTAGATTAATTTAATTTCTCCTTGCTAAATAAAATTCTTCTTATTTTATTGAAAATATCTTTGAAAACGGTAGTGTCTTCCCAGATTAGTCAAAATAGTATGAAATCAAATCAAAGCAAGAGCTTGTGAATAAAAATCAAATTATGGACTCCCTGTTGATGCCCAACCCTAGAATTGAAAGTTCAGGCTTAGTTTGGCATGGCACAAGCATGGCAGAATGCAGTCTGGTGACCCTGTCCCTTGACTCGTATCATGTGCCTCTGAGATCATGTGGTGTGTGCAATGGGATCAGCCCACCTGATCACACACACAAACACACAAATGGTCTCATTCTTAGGTTTTTGTCACCAATAAAATCTATTTAAAAAGCTGCCAAATGAAACCTATTGAAAGGCATCTTGGCCTAATCATATTTCTTATTCATGTGTGTTTATTTGTGATTGCGTCTATATGTGCAGCTGTGCTCCATCGAGGTAACTTGTGAGAGTGCTAGCGTCATGGCTGCCACGCTGGCCAACGGCGGCTTCTGTCCAATCACAGGCGAGCGTGTGCTGAGCCCTGAGGCCGTGCGAAACACCCTCAGCCTCATGCACTCCTGCGGCATGTATGACTTCTCTGGACAGTTTGCCTTCCATGTAAGTTTTTGTGCATGCAGGTTCACACCTGCATAAACACCCACTAAAAATGAATAGTTCACACAATACGTGTGCTAACTCACCTCCTGCTATTTTGGGGTACTATTTCACAACATAATTTGTACCTCTTTTTCTCTACATTTCACATTTTTCTTGTCATTCTTACCTTTATCTTTGTTCACAACGATATTCGAAGGCCCCATGACATTCCACTTGTTTGTGATATACTGGACGTGGATTAAGGAAAAGGATAGAATTTTACTAAATTTCTACCTGATAAAATATTTTAGAGCTTGAAATAACAAAAAAAAATTATATTTATAAAATGTATAAAAATGCCCATGGGGTTATATTTTATTATGACTTTTATTGGACTAGACATTACACTTCTATAATTTTTCAAAGGAAAAAAAAAAACAGTTCTTGAGGGGGTGGATTAAAATAAGAAAAATCTATCTTATATTAATGTTTTATCTCTGTTTTAAAACACTTTAAGTCATCTTGAGGCCCCGCTAGAAGTTTGCTGAGGCCCCTAGTGGGCTATCTATTATGTATGAGAAAATGTAAAAAAAAAAAATACCACTCTGAAACGTCCTGTGAAATCCGTGCTTGCAAAGTCTGTGCATGAAATCCGTTCTGGATGATCCACTTGTTTGTTAACATTGTCAGGGTCTGAATCGGGCTCGGCTTGATTTAAAATTTACGCCATCCTTAATATTTACACTAGAGAAGAACTCGCAGTTATGGAGGGGTGGGACATTTCCTGAACACACGCTAAGTGCTGCCAATTACTACACACTGGGCCAGCTAACCAATCACAGAACAATTCGTATTTCAGAAGGAGGTGCTTCATTGAAATCAGCGTGTTCAAGCCAGACTGGGGAGAGAGTTCTGTGATTAATGTAAAATATGTAAAAAAAATAAAATTATATATATATATATATATATATATATATATATATATATATATATATATATATATATATATATATATATATATATATATATATATAATTTTATTTATTTACATTTTTATTTTTTTTTGAACAATCAAGCATGAAACAGTATAGTTTGGGGTTCTAGTATACCCCCAAAACAAAATCAAGACTTCATAAAAGGGAATAATAGGACCCCTTTAAAGTACACTTTTTCTTTTAAATTCATTAAACAGTTGTATTGTATCACTATAGCGCACAGTATTTCAGGACAAAACCCTGTGACTTATTCTCCAACTACTCATGGTAGAACATACGAAACTGTGGTGTGCAATAATCTTTTCTGGGTAAACACACCTTTATATGCTAATCCAAGCACGCTATATTAACATGAAATATGACAACATAACATGACAAACATAACATGAAAATAAACAACTCTATTAAATTCTCAGTGAACTCACCCAGTATCTTCCAGCCAAACACAACATCTTCAACTATTATTCTAGTATTTGTTTGTATATAATTGTTTTATGTTATTTTAATGTATTTAATTTTTGTCCAGGTGGGTCTTCCAGCCAAGTCAGGTGTGGCTGGAGGTATTCTGCTGGTTGTGCCCAATGTGATGGGCATTATGTGCTGGTCTCCGCCATTAGACAAACTTGGCAACAGTGTCAGGGGCATCCAGTTCTGCACGGTATGTGAATGTTCTTGTTTCTCAACACACCTACACACAATATAAACACTTTCATTTCTTTTAAAAAGTTCTACCCATGTACTGGAAACTTGATTTCTTTTCTGATGATTACCCAAGATATGCAAGGACATAAAACTTTGTGAAGAGATGTAAAGTATGTGCTTTTCACATGATACATGTAAGACATGTGGGATCGGGCGATATGTCAAACATTCACAATATATTAGCAAATTTTTTTTTGCTGGTGACATTTGGTTAAATGAAGCAATATTTGTTTTTTATTATTATTATTGGTACATATCTTACTGACCCAAAATTTTTGAACGGTAGTGTATATTTACCATCAATATAATATATTTATTTATTTTTTATAGAAAGGACACGTTAAATTGATCAAAAGTGACAGTAAAGTGACTTTTACATGCAAATAAATGTTCTTCTTTCTATGTTCTATTCATCAAAGAGTCCTGAAAACATTTACCACAGTTTCTACAAAAATATTAACTAGCACAACTTTTTTTGGTTTCGTGAGAACCAAATCAGCATATTAGAATGATTTCTGAAGGATCATGTGACACTGACATTTCTGAAGGATCATGTGATCATGTGAAAAGTTATTTTTGAATTGTTTTACTGTATTACTGCTTTGCTGAGCATAAAAGACTTCTTTCAAAAACATTACAAAAATCTTACCGACCCCAAATTTATGAACGGTAGTTCAGTTGTTTATTGCTATGTTTTGTTATTGTTTCAGTTTAGTTATTTATCCATTTAAAAACAGTGAAAAACTGTGTAAAATGATAGATTATTTTTAACTAGATTTGTACAGTATTTTACAGTTAGGTTAATACATTAATATTATATTGAATTATATATTGAAAATTGTCAGAGGCCTAAAAATTATAGAGATTTATTTTTTTGTACTGCTATATTGCCTAGCTGTAGTTACATATCTGCAATTAATACAATAAATAGAATTTGTGTTTAGAAATATGCTTTTATGCTTTTCATCTATAGTTTGTCTTCTCTGTTTGCTGTATTTTTGATCCCATGATCCTGTCCTCCGAGTGGTTCCCATCGTATAACTCTGAAATGATCAGAATCTGTCAGTGTTATTTTAAGGTCTTTCTGAGAACCAGCACTGCTTCAGGGTCTGAATATCTCGATAGCCTCTCAGACCCTTGTAAAAGGTCAAGGAATCTATAATTACTCCCTGTGTGTCTTACTGAAATCAGAGTCCATGTCTGGGACTGGGACTCAAGAGTGGGTACAGTCGACGACCCCAGGAAAGGAACCAGAGCTAATAGGCTTTATGCCCAGCTCCACTACTTCCTGAACTTCAGCCAGCTCCTTTGTTTCCTGTCTGCCATTATTGGACAAACTGATTCATTCAGGTGTGTCTGATTATTGTTACTGAGGTCAGGCACACCTGGATTAATCAGTTTGTCCAATAATGGCAGACAGGAAACAAAGGAGCTGGCTGAAGTTCAGGAAGTAGTGGAGCTGGGCATAAAGCCTATTGGTGGAGTTAATTAAAGGATGGGCAGTAAGACCAAGATTTTTTATCATGGTATAAACAGTTTGACACATTTCTACAGTCTCACGGTCACAGTAAAGACTGGCTAGTCAGGGGGTCATAAAACAGCAAATGGCCGTAATATTAGACATTCAGACGTTCCTGCCAACTCTTTCTTCAAATTCAGGGAGTGTTCTGCATATTTGAGGCCTTTAAATCATAGTTTATGAGGTGAAGTGCAGTTTCAAGGTCAGCTTCAAGGTTTAACTGCTTGTTACACAAACTTCAATGTCTTAAAATAATATTTTCTGGGTTTCTGATAGCAGAACAAAACGGTAGATGCGGATATAATTATTAATTATTATTAATATAACTATTATTATTTATAATAATAAACTATTATTATTTTACAAATATTATACACATAATCTATTATTATTACCAACAATAATAATAATAATAGTTTATTAATATAAGGACTTAAAAACATTATCTTAGCTGAAAGGCTAAAATGGAGATGTAGCACATTGTAATTTGCTTCTGAGGTCCTGAGAAAGACTTTCTTTTCTTTTTTTTAAAGGGAATTGAAATTGAATATACTTGTAAAAATGTGGTTTCTCCTAACCCTGAAAATGCAGTAAAATATATTAAACTGGCGTTTCACACTTACAGTGGAAGTCTAATGGAAAGGCAACTGTAACTTTTGCTTATGTCTAAAACAATGGACCAGTAAATCATTTCCTAATCAACATCACACTTCTAAACCTTGAAATGTCACCTTTTTATGAGGTTAATTTTGATTACATTTTCAGAACGGCTACACAAAAATAAACAACAACAAGCTAAACATAAATAAGGAACGGATACTGTTGGCACTACTCGAAATGTTACCTTTAAAGACTATATAAAGAGCACATGGACTAAACCTCGGATGACCCTGAAAACAGGAACCTGAGGCGTTTAATGACATTGTGATGAAGTTTAATTTCAGCATTATGATGGTACAAAGGGCTCTAATGAAAACTTGAAATGCACTGCACAATCTCCTGTCACTTGCAGACCACCTAACGCAGACATACACAGTTGTGTGCGCTTTGAGCCTTTGACCTCTCAGACTGACTCCTGTGGCTTTCTGTCCTGTTGTAGGATCTGGTGTCCTTGTTCAACTTTCACAACTATGACAACCTGAGGCACTTTGCCAAGAAGCTCGATCCTCGCCGAGAAGGAGGAGACCAGCGGGTGAGTGTCCTCTTCTATTTGCCAGCCAGTCTTGCCCTCCCCACTTGCCCCATCAGAGCGTTACACCACGTATTGTATGATTGACGGCACATAATAATTTACTTAAGACTCTGAAGCTGAGACTGCAGAGAAAGCTTATTTCCACTAAACACCTGGTACAGGGCCCAGAGTCACACATGCACAAACACCACGCCCCCTGCTGGAGCATTTTGACACTACATGCCTAGTTAGCTAGCTATATTACAACCCAAAGAGTTTTGTTGGTTTCGGCTGTTTTTGCTGTTCTGTCGTCTCAATGAAGCAGCACAGCTAAAGCAGCGAGAAAAGAGCAGCGTTGATTCGTCAAAGTTCTCAGCTCTGCATGAGATTTTAATTTTGCATGTTGAGTGCCACCTCTTAATCTCCCATGTTTTATGCTGTTTTAGCCAGAGATTTTTGTTTGCTTGCTTCAGTCTGCATCCTCAGATTCATAATCGGCAGGCCCAGATGGAATCTGTAGACTTTTTCCACTTTTGAAAAATCTGTGGAATGCATTTAAACATGGTAAAATGTGTTACATATAGCTAAAAAATTGCTTTTAAAAAAAAATAAGTTAAAATATTTAAACCTGAATACAGACCCGATTAAAAAAAATTACAAAAAGCAATGTAGAGACAATTTTTCTGTTGAAAAAAGTTATAAAAAAATAACATGTATTTTACAGATTCGTGCAAACCTCAATTATTTAATAAGAAAATTAATTGTTGCAAATGAAATTTGACTGTCAAATTTCATTTGAAATTATTATTATTATTATTTTTATATTTAAAATTCTACATGTATAATCTGTCTATATAGTTTATGTATTCTATATTTCTGTATTATTAATTATTTGTATTTTACAATACAATGTAAAATATTATACTATTTTGTATTATTATTATTATTATGTGATATAGGTTCAGGTTGATGTACGGCTGCACAGATAATAATGATCATGACTTAAATCTAGTGCAACCTAAATGAGGCATGTGCAATTTTTATGATCTTCATTATGAAATTTTCTTCAGGGGATAACAATGTCACTTTACTCAATAATATTATTAATAAAATATACATAATATAATATAAAAAATGTAAAATATGATAAATACAATAATGCACTCACACATATAATGTATGTGTTTATCATTATTGTATTTATCATAATATTCTATATTATTTATTATATTATTCAATCTAAAATGTAATAAAATGTATGAACATCCGCTTCATCTGAAATCATATCTGAAATCTGCATGCACAGATTCCGTGTGGGACTGGTCATCAGTTAATAATGATCACGACTTACTGACTACTGACACCTAAATGAGGCTTGTGCAATTTCTGTGATAAGACGCACCTGTTTTGACATTTTCCCTGCTTTGTGAATACAAGGGCTCGCTTTGTTTTTGTTGACTAAAATCACCATATTGAACAGTGTGAGTCTCACACTTTCCCTGGAGGCCCCTAAAAAACTAATCTGTTCTCCGTGTTGCTCAACACAGCAGCAAACCTTTGGACCCATGGATTACGAGAGCCTTCAGAAAGAGCTGGCTCTCAAAGACACTGTGTGGACAAAAGTCTCGCCCACTGAGTGCAATGAAGACAGTTCCACTACTGTAGTCTACAGGATGGAGAATGTCAGAGATGGCAACTAAAACTGACCTGAATAACCTCAACGAGCTTTTTGACAATATATATTTATGTAAATGAACAGTTATTTATTTTCAATGAATCTCATTCTGGACACGTGTATGGTTTGTCACCAGAGTCACTGTATCTTTCTCAGTGAATATGAATGACTGTGGTTGGGGATATGGACTTGTGTGCCTTGGCTTCTGTTTTATCTATCTGAGCTAATGCTGCTTGGTGGACGTTAGGAGCAGTGTGATTTATAGGCTCTGTATTCTCTCAAAGACCAGCAGTTGTTGTTTTTTTGGTGGAAGTTTAGGATTGGCTGCTGAACGGAGACTGCAGGTGGTTTTGGTTTTCATTACAATGGCTTGTTGTGGTCATGCATAATTGACGCCTCTTACCACACATGGAGTCTTTCAGTGTGGCCTTTAACTTGATGGTGTCACGACCACATGAATGTTCTCTGAAACTTTTTGCAGGAAGTACTGTATAGGTGACCGGAAAGGATGACCTTCAGTCAGAATTACAGCAATAGCTCACCCAAAAAGGAAATTTCAGTCATTATATGCTTACCCTCATGTTGTTTTGACCCCATATGTAGTTGTTGTTGTTTTTCTGTGGAACACAAAAGTACATTTTAGTTCAAATCAAGCTAAGTTTCGATTAGCCCCTGAAGTGGTTTTATTTTTGGAAATATGGTGCCCTTATCAGCAAGGTTTTAAGTATTATCGTTTAGTAAAGTAAAGCAATAGTGCGTCCAAAAAATGAAAATTCTGTCATTATTTACTCGCCCTCATGTAATTTTGACCCTGTATGCTGACTTGCAGTGGAACACAAAGGTACATTTTTGAGGAATTTAAAATTTATGCAGCTTTTTTCCCACTCTTCATCCAAAATACCCATAAAAAAAAGGCTTCTGAAGCTATATAATAGCTTTTTCTAGTTTTACACAAAACTATTATATGACTTCAAAACACTTGGGGCCCTATTATACACTCGGCGCAATGCAGTGCCAAGCATGACGCAAGTGTGTTTTGCTAGTTTCAGCCCGACGCAGTTATCATTTTCACGTCCTGCGCCACGTTGTTAAAATAGAAAATGCATTTGCGCCTATTTGTGCGCCCATGGGCGTGCTGGTCTGAAAACGATGTGTGTTCAGGTGCATTTGTTGGCGCGTTGCTATTTTGAGGCAACTAAAATAGACTGTGCCATTGACCAACAAAAACCTGGTCTAAAGTCAATGGTGCAATATTTTTTGTGTTATTTAAAGAGCGCACTAGTAATGTGCGCCTATAGGCGGGTCCACAACGCGCGTACACTCTGCTTATTAAACACACAGGGACATGCAGCAGCACACAAACATGCCAAATATTAAAAATAAAAGGATTACAATGCAAAAGATTATTATTGTCTACATAAAGATATGGTGGAATCCGGGTTGTAGATGATCTGCTTGCGCGCTTTAACCTCGCTCACGAACAGATCCGTTTGCGCTCTTTCTGCTTGCAAATTCCGCCATGTAAATAGCGAATCCGCCATGGCACGAGCGCAAATAGCTTTTAAAGGGAATGAGAGATGAGACTCTGGTTGGTTTATTTCACATTATGCCTAAAACACACCCATTACTCATTAAGAGAATAGGGACAACCCTTTTAGACCATGCACCACACGTGCCAACCATTTTTCCCGAATGAAACCTTTAAAAGTGGATCTGGACAAACCCTAAGAGCACCTGTGCTTTAGACCATGCGCTTAGATCGTTAAAATAGGACCCTTGGAATGTAGTGTGCAAGTCATGTACTGTATATTTATATATCAGGGGCTGCGCAGACTAGTCGACTATAATGCTCTGCCATGACGCGTTAAGCTTGACTATCGACAAGTCGCTGATCATGACCTATAGAGGGTGCAACAGGATAAGAAATCTTTGGCGTCCACTTTTACGTTCCTATTCCATCAGTTAAAACGACAAATAGATGCCTACTCCGAGAGCTGTTTGAATAACTGCCTGTTCTTCATACAAAACTATTATATAACTTCAAAACACTTGGAATATAGCGCACAAGTCATATGGACCCCTTTTTATGGTTGTTTTTTGGTACTTTTTGGAGATTGACAGGTTACTATAAACTGTTGTTCTATTGAAGAGAGCTGCATGAAGGTTCAAAAATGTTCCTTACATGAAGGTGAAGTAGCATTTAACTTTTTGGCTGAACTGTTCCTTAATTGCTTCTCCCTTAGGACACAATGTGATCCAAAAGTAAGGTTAAAAAGGACTTGTTGACCCAAATTAGTTACTGATTTCTAGATTAGTCGCATGCGTTTCTACTGAATTGCTTGTCTTGATGTCTCCATGTCCTGAACGCTGTTGTAATGTGCAGTTCTTGCATCATAGAGCCCCACTAGTACTGCTCAGCCTTATTTAAGGTGAAATCAATAATGTTACACTCCTTCCACTGTTCCGTCTGCTCTGTCTATTATCATATATTATTGCTAAAAACATTTATGCACCTTGATAATTCAGAATGTCGGTTTATATCATACTAAGCTTCAATTAGCTTCAGCAGTTGTTTTATTATGGGAAAGATGCTGCCTTTATTAGGTTTTTAAGTATTATATATATATTTGTTTTTTTATGTGTTGCAAGAACATCTTTTAATTTGTTTTAGTTAATTAAATATATACATATATGTTGTAATCAAAATTATTCAACCCCCATTGCAAATCAGGTTATTTTGGTAAAATTTACTGACTTTTCAGCTGTTTGTAATGAACAAATCAAACAAAAGTAATAGAAATAGCTCAACACAACAAATGTTTAAGTCGATTCCCCAAATTCAACTGAAAATGCAACTTTTAATGACTTCTGCAGTCTCAAAATTATTCATAGCAAGCATCTTTAGTACTTAGTAGAACACCCTTTTGCTGTTATGACCTTCTACAAATGAGATGTAGAAGCAGACACCGGCTTCTGGCCGCGTTGCTGAGGATTCTGAGCCCATTCTTCAAGAGGATTCTATTCATTAAAAGTTGCATTTTCAGTTGAATTTGAGGAAACCACTTGAAACATTTATTGTGTTGAGCTATTTCAATGACTTTTATTTATTAATTGCAAACAACTAAAAGTCTGTACATTTTGCAAAATACGATTTGCAATGGGGGTTGAATAATTTTGATTACAATTGTAAATATATTGCAGTGTATACATATTAATGTCTACATTATATTTTATTTTTGTATAATTTACTATATGCTTTCACAAGCTTGTGTACAGTATATCTGCAGAAACTATTGTGGGCTTTGTTGCTTAGTTTCACTATTTTTGTGTGTGTGTTTTTGTATTATGATTTTCATGTCATGGTCTTATGCTGCTTCAGTAATATGCTTTTAAGGAGAAGTGTTCTCATGATCTTACTGACAGCTTAAACAGTCAATGAGTTTATCGCTTGAGGAAGCTGCTCGCTCTGATTCTAACAGACCGATTGTCAAAATTCCTCATATATATGATTTCTGATTTCACTCATAATGTCATAACAGTTCTGTTTATTTTCTCTTGTTTTCTCATTGTGTATCTATGTCATTTTGTTCTGGTTTTATTTTTTGTATCATTAATAAATGTATTTAATCTCATCACATTGTTACCTGAAATCAATTGCTTTCGCTTTTGTTGCTGTTTTGTGTTTTAGAAATGATGAAGGGACACTAATATATTATTTTGTTTTCTAAAGTGTGTCTAAAAAAAAAAAAAAATCATCCTTGTTTGCTAGAGTGCCATAGTTTTACTTAAAGGTATAATATGCAAGAATTTTGTATCAAAATATCCAAAAACCACTTGCACAGTGTTATACATTTCTTTCAATTGTGTACTTCCATTATTCTAAATGTTTCCAAGAATTTGTAAATTCAGAGAAATTCACAATTTTAAAAAGTGGCCGTCCGTGTTCACTTGTCGCTCGTCAATGACGTAATATCCGCATTATCCCTGGTTTCCGCTTGTACTGCCATAGCCATGGCGTAACCATGGCGACAGACGTGGACAACTGCGTAGTGCGTAACGTCTAGCGGTGTTCTTGTTTCGTTCAAACATTATGGACCATGGCGAACTAAACATTTTAGGAGAACTAAAATGAGGATCAATATCGGAGTGGTGTTTTCGAGATGCCGAGAGCTCCACGTCCGCGACTAACTTGGACTTGACAGAGCTTCACGAGTCACGACTTGACATGGACGCCGCTCTTGCATGTACTTTATTAGACAGGTATGCACATGTACATTTTATTAGCAAATGTACATAAAACTAATCAATGTTATATAGCTCAACATGATGAAATGTTAGAATATGATCAGTATGTTAATCTAATGTTGATCTAGCTTACTGCTAGTCTCATATAGCAAATTAATTAACACAAAGAATAACATTATAACTTTCAACACACTCAAATGCAGTTTAGTGTGATAGTGTAGACCAAGTGAAACAGCGGTGCGTTACCTCACAAGTTTAATTTGTCAAATAAACTGACCTGTGTGAGCAGCAATTAAGCACTTGCGGGTAGTTCGGTAGAATGAAATGTCCTTATTCCTTTATATCCGCGGGACTCATGAAAGACTGATTAATCTGTCTCTCATTAGCAATCGCGCCCTGCTTCATAACACAGTCATGTTAAAAAACATCAATGTTTTCACTCATCCATAAACATGATTAGATCCATCAGCATGACAGCAAGTCCCATCATTCCACTTATCACTGCGTCATCAACCTACGCCTTTGTTATTGTAAGAGGTTAGCGACCCCTAGCGGTGAAAAAAATTACATGTTGTAGCTTTAAAAAGGCCTATTTTAATACAGCCTGCACGAAAACCACAGGTTTATGGATAGCTTCAACAATCCTCATCACAAAAACATAACGGAAAATATCTCTATGAAAGGATTCCCATGTTCATGTAAAATCTGGAAGTTGCAAGGAATTTTCAAATCGTGATTTATTTATTTTTATTTTTTTCAGGCCTGAAAAATCATGGTAAATAAAATCGTAATAAAATCTTTCACATTTATTATAAAGTATAATTTATATATAAAATTGTGTATTATATATAATTGAGTATAATTCTAACATTTATTTTTTTATTAAATATAATTATTACATTTTTCTTTTTAATTATATTTATACAAAATATTTTCTTATCTAAAAGATGATCTTTTTGTAAACATTTTTTTTAAATCTTTATTCAGTAATGGTGCACGACTGGAAAGGGCATGTAAATTCATCACTCAGAAGGTGGGAACTGTTTTTTTTTTTGTTTTTTTTTAAGAGCTGCTGTCCAGTGCTTCTCTGCTGCCTTCTGTTGTGCTTCAGTGTTGGATTAATGTTTAGTCTGTCTTTGAAATGTATTGTATCAGATCTCAGCACACCCTGTTCTCATTGGCATGAGGTGATGAAAGAACCTTCCATTGATCCAGGAAGAGAAATGAAGCTGTGCAGGAACAGCACGCACATGAAGCACCCCTGTGTAAACCTGAGGTTCTTGTGCTAAATAGTTATTGATGCTTCCCACATTTTGGACTTCCTTGTAGTCAAATTTCTCTCCGTGACTATTTATTACATTCTATTTATTTACATGTATTAACTTTCCCTTGTGATCCATACTTCATTAGAAATGCAGCTAAATATATTTAATTCATCTTTTGTTATGTTGATGTACAGTTACATTCCAAATGCTTGATTTTGAGACAAATATTAAGATCTGAAGATCATCATCATTTTACATCATATGTAGTAGTTTATGCTTTGGAATGAAACTGTATGTTCATTTTTTATTTATCCAGCGGCTCTAATGTGAATCTAAACACTGACTCATGTTGCATGTTCATTCATACAGCAGCGCTTGTGGGTCACATGCTGATGGCACACTGCAACTTGATACACTGACATCTATCTAGCTTGCTTTCTAATTTACTAGCTTCCTAGCAAGGGCCTGCAAAGATGTTATATAACATTCAAAATGACCTTAAAGCAGTTTTAAACATTAAACGCAAGTTTGTCTTGCTCTAGTTGACTTCATCTGAAATTAGCATGCACATTTCTGGAGAATGAGGATTACACGTTATAGCAAACAGGAATAGTGCCCTTTTTTCAATTTAAGACATTACGCTGACTTGTATGTAATTACATTGATAGAGATTAT
This sequence comes from Squalius cephalus, assembly GCF_949319135.1. Lineage (NCBI taxonomy): Eukaryota > Metazoa > Chordata > Actinopteri > Cypriniformes > Leuciscidae > Squalius > Squalius cephalus. The sequence goes on from NC_137130.1 coordinate 9,198,327, forward strand.
AATTAAACACACACGCATTGGGAATGACATTTCTTGGATGATATTTTGGGCCAAAGACTTCTCCCACTTTTTGACTTCACTCTATGTCTGTGGAAAGGAAAGCGAGAATACTAAATATTTTAAGATAATAAGTATATTGTATAATTAAAATAAATATAATTTAACTTATTTATTACTTCAAATTGTTCAAGTCATAATTATTTTGTTACTCCTTCTTTAGTAGTTTTTTTTTTATTTCATACATTGTAGGCCTATTTCATTTTTATTTGATGTTTATCGTCGATAATAAGTAAAAAATCACACAAATCAAAGCCTGTTCACACCAAGGACCATAACTATAAAGATAACGATAATATATAGTTCTAAATATCGTTCTCAGTTTTAAAGAATAGCAGACTTCAAATCCCAGCTTTAATGATACCGGCACAGAGAAAAGTTGGAATCACTTTAAGAATGATTCATTTTATCCAGCTGATTGAAAGATAAAAACATTGACAGCCAATCAGAATCCATCCTGCTGTAACGAGCTCGAGCATTTAAAGCGGCAGACAAGCAAGAGCCGGAAAGCCTGTTCACTCCAAGTCATATTGGTTGTAGTTCCAATCAGAGTTCCACTGGGGGCGCTCGCCATGAGTGCAAAATGAATGGGAGTCAATGGGGCTAGGCGGCTAAATTTGTCTCCCTCACCCGATTGCCGTTGAGAAATCTCAGATTTGATTATAGGTTTTGCAAGTTCAACATGGGTTATAGATCGAAAGTTGAATGAACGAGTACTTATTTCTTTTCGATTTCTTACAGGTTGAGTTGTTGTTGCCCATAACACGCTAGCATTCTGCTAATGACGTCAGCATTATGACGTCATTGACATTTTGAAAGACTTTTTAAAGCAAATAAGTGACTCTAAGAAATCTGACACCAAGCAATGTGTAATTCCTTTGCAACCCCTTTCGAAAACAACATTTAAATTACTAGACAAAAAATGATATCCTAAGAAAAGTGGATTTTGAGCGGTATAGCTCCATAGACCTCCATTCATTCTGCACTCGTACTGTGAGCGCCCTCATATGGAACAAGAGTGGAACTGCAACCGGAAGTTTATTGAGTGGCACTTCTCCCCTCATTAGACTTTCTCTGCAAGAGCGTAGAATAAACAGAACGATATCGCCCGCTGGTTATCATTCTTTGTGTGAACGGGCCTTAACGATAAAGATACAGTTCTAAAAATCTTTCTAAAGATAAAAGAATTGCAGAGTCCACACCGTAACTATAACGGCACAGAGAAACGATATCGTTGTAATCACTTTCCAAAAGGTTTCTTTCCAGCTTATGGGCGGTAAAAACATTGACAGCCAATCAGAATCCATCCTGCTTTGAAGAGCTCGAGCATTTAAAGTGACAGATGACAAACCTGTAGCGAGCTTAGAATAAACAGAGCGTTATCGTCGATATAGTTATTGTTATCTTGTCGTTATTGGTGATAACTAGCATTTAGACTAGCTATGTCCCAAAATTTGGTAACAGGGTTATTAACATTTTCTCCAGAGACATGAAATTTTGAGTAGCCTATCTGAATGTATTATCATTAAGCATTAATGTTTGTCATCTCTCTTTTTTGTTTTTAACGTACAGTTTTGTTTCAGGTTAAATTCAAATGTTTATGCGCTGTAAAAACTGATCCAGTTTGTAGATATGTATTCAAACATCTGATGGTTATTCTTATTGATTGTTTTGGTTGGTTTATGATTACGTTTTTGAACAAAACATTAATAAAAAAGGCAGAAAAAAATTTACAAAGGATAACTGCAGGAAGATTGGCACTTTTTTTGTAAGTCGTCTTGTTTCTGTCTTGGCAGAGCCATATGTCTCTATGGCTCTGTGTCTTGGTATTTGAGATTTGCTGACTAACATGAAGGGTTGCTGATGCCCCCTAGCGGTGCTTTTCTGTCTCACAAGCTTTAAAACACAAGTTTGCATGTAAAGTGCATGAAGGTTTTCTTCTTCTTTTTGCATGGCTTGCTTGTTTGTTTGTTTTATTTTTATATAATCAGATGCTGCTTAAAACCAAATTTATCCTGCTAGAAAATCAAATTAAGTCATGTTTTGATTGAGGCAAGTGTCTTAATATTAATCAGCTCGACAGTTTTCAACATTGATAATAAATAAGAAATGTTTCTTGAGCAGCAAATCAGCACATTAGAATGATTTCTGAAGGATCATATGACACTGAAGACTGGCTGCTGAATAATTCCAGAAATTTCCATAACTTTTATAATGTAAAAATCACAGTAATTGCAAACGATTGTTTTAATTGTTTAGAAGTTACCTAATTAAAAAGTAATCTAAAATGAGAAAATATATGCATATTATTATATGCAAGGCTTAAAATGCAACACTCAGTTTGTTCCTCTCCTGTCTTTCCACTCAAAAAATGGAGGTGTTTGTGTTTCAATGCACTTAATTGAAGTTGCATTTTTGATTGGCTGTTTCCTCTCACCAGTTCTCTGTTCATTTCTGTCCACTAGAGCTAAAGGAGACGCTCTGGAGGCGTCCATTTCTGCCCACCATCTGTCCGTAATAACTTATTTCTATTCCACAAAGGCTCTTTTGTATCATTCCAGGTGAAATCTGTCATCAACCTCCTCTTTGCTGCCTACACAGGAGATGTGTCTGCTCTGAGAAGGTACGGAGTTCTTTATTGCCTAAAAGTCTCTACAGTGTTTTCTATTCTACTTCTGTAACATTTCCCTTATGGTGACTCCAGGTTTGCACTGTCCTCCATGGACATGGAGCAGCGGGACTATGACTCCAGGACAGCGCTTCACGTAGCAGCCGCTGAGGGTACACCACTGTCACTTTAGTTAGGGGTCAAGAACCATTGGTATCTGTTAGCTTGGTTTAGATTATATCTGTTGGTATCTGATTGTCTAATGTAAATATAAGTCTTCAGATATTATAGCACTGGGGAGTTATTCAGATGACATATATAGATATATATATTCCTTTTGATTTTAGGACATGTTGAAGTTGTGCGTTTTCTGCTAGAGGCCTGCAAGGTGAATCCTGGTCCCAAGGACAGGTGAGAAAAAACACTCTCCAACATTCAGCCACCAATGCCTGGTTCATTTACTTTTGATTTTTAGAGTAAATAATCACTTTCTAAGCCTTTTTATTCAGAAATTAAGTGACTGTATTTTAAGTAATTTGACACACATTGCACTCAGAATTACACCAGTGAATGTTTTGAATGGAGTGCTATGTATTATGAATTAATGAATGTTATGTATAATGTATATTTATTAAACCTTATCTGGTGATGAATTTCACACAGGTAAAAGTAAGAAAAGCAAAAACAAAAAAAGTACAAACATAGTACAGTCACATAACGCATAATACAAAGAGGTTCCACATCCTTTCAATATAAAAAATAAAAAAATTGATAAAAAATTAGGCAGAAGGATACAGGATATTTTATATGTAATTTATATAATTATTATTACCATAGTCACCACTGCCATAAAGTCATAAATCCAAAAAAGGGAGAGAGAAAAATATAGTTTAAAAATATATATGTTTATAAATTAAAGTTATTTATATAATTTTAATGTGTATATACATTCATATTCTATAATTATAATTTATATAATAATAATTATTTTGAATAAATAAATATATTTTACATTTCTCATATGAACATACATCTCCAATGTTGAAAAAATGAATACATATTAAGGGGATAGTGACCAAAAATTAATATTAGCCCATGATTTACTCACCCTGAAGCCATTCTAGGTCATGGGCTTATATTCATTTTTGGGTGAATTAACCATTTAAGTGTTGTAATTTAAAACTGTAAAGTAAAATGATTATATAATTAAATGAAAAAAAAAATTACAGAGCAGAAATAGATCAAATATTTCTGAGTTAATAATGATATATTATGTGAAAACATTTTTCATTTAAGTCCCATACACAATAATCACCTTTTCCCCCAGGCAATGCTAGACTCTGAATTCACTCTTTGGCAAAGGCGAGGCATTCTCTATTTTAAAGACTTGTACACAAACTCCATTTTTGCAAACTTTGATGATTTGTCGCACAGATTTAGTCTACCCCGGTCTAGCCTATTTCGTTACTTTCAAATCCGCCACTTCCTTCAGCATCATTTTTCTAACTTTCCATACACACCACCACCCTCGGGCTTAGAGAATTTGTTAGAACCCGCAGTCAATTCCCAAAAAAACATTTCAAGGATATATGGCCAGATAACCAGTCTTAAAAGCACAAATCTTGCAAAGATTAGAGCAGACTGGGTGAATGAATTAGGGGAGGAACTAGAATTAGAGGAGGACATTTGGGACAACGCTCTACTAAGAGTAAATGACAGCACTTCCTGTGCCAAGTTGAGCTTAATTCAATTCAAAATTCTACACCGCATTCATTACTCGAAAGTGAAATTGGCTAAAATATATCCTAACATAGATGATAGCTGTGACAGGTGTCGTAACACTCCTGCCAACTTAACCCATATGTTCTGGCTGTGTCCAGCCCTCACAACCTACTGGTCTATGATTTTCAAAACCTTGTCAGAGGCTCTTAACATCGACCTCCAACCTAACGCTGCAATGGCCATTTTCGGTATTACAGATAGAAGATACTCTACACTAAGGAAAAATTATAAAAACATAATTGCGTTCACAACATTGCTTGCACGTAGAAGGATTTTATTACACTGGAAGTCAAACAATCCACCTAAAGTATCTTTATGGCTTAGTGACCTAATGCAATTCATACAATTAGAAAAAATTAAATACACACTGAGAGGGTCCAGGGACAAATTCTTCTATGTCTGGAACCCAGTACTGTCACACCTGAACAAACTTAAGACTATGCCCACTTAGTATCAATTAGCAGCCCCTCTTGCTTACTCACTTGTTACTTTGATATTTATTTACCCATGTGAATCAAATGTCCTGTGAAGTGTGCAGCCTTAGTTGCAGTGAGTCTGTGTGTATACTTCTTCTTTGCTAATTACTTTTTTTATTCTATTTTTTTACTTTTTTTTACTTCAATTATTTCTGTCTTAATTTATTATTTTTTGCCTTGGATGAATGTCCCATGTTCCGAGGGAGGGGAGGGGAGGGGAGGGGAGGGGAGGGGAGGGGAGGGGAGGGGAGGGGAGGGGAGGGGAGGGTTGTTACTATTAGAAAATGTGAGCATTGTTTCTACAATTGTTGCCTTTTGTATTCATGTATTTGTACATGCCCTGTATCACTGGTGCTCAATAAAAAAAACTTTACAAAAAAAAATAATGATATATTATTATACATTATACAGTAATCAAATAATGACTGGAAGGGTCATGAAAATAAAATAACTTATATTTCCTCCAGGTGGGGCAACACACCGATTGATGAGGCGACACATTTCGGGCATCATGAGGTGCTCACGCTTCTACAGGAGTACACCAGTAAGTACAGCCCAGTCAATCCTGTCGCAGATAAAGAGACCACCGAAAAAAACCTGGATGGGATGCTGGAGACGTAACCATTCCCACCACTAGAGGACACTCTTCTGGATCAACCCACTGAAGGACTGGCTCTTTACAATAGCATTGTGCTGTTTTTGTCAAAACTTGTGTAGGCCTACATCTTATTTTTTTTTCATTTGTCATTGTCTCTAGTAGTTTTTGTATGCTTTTGTGAGACATTTTTGGCTTGTTCTCAACTTCCTCATCGTAAATCAGGGTGTGAGTAGTGATGATGTCCGTATTCAGTGGTGTGAAACGCTCTCAATAGGCGCTGTAATTGTATCTTCTTTTGTGCAAGTGAAAAGGTGATTGAGGTGTGGATGTGAATGATTAAACAAATGCCATTGTTTTCCTGAGGGCAAACGGTTAAACATTTATACAGTATAGATTTGATACCAAACAAGCCTGTTTAGTAAAGCCGTTCAAACAGGACGCGTTCTTGAGATCTGGCACGGTTCCACAAAAACCCTCACGACTTTATATAAAAGCTTTTGAACAACATATAGCCTCTTCCAAAGTCAGCATGAAAACGGTAGTTGCGAGTCTTTTCTTCCCTGTTGTGACGTATACCGTGATCTCATGTGACAGGTTGATTATTTCTGTGATACTGACCAGCGATAACGACATTATCCTGCTTATTACATGTCTACCACATCTGTGACCAATCAGAATTAAGTATTCCACCGGGCTGTGTAGTAATACAAAATATTGCAGGAGGAATGTAAAAATGTGTCCCGAGTAAAACAAAAAGGGATTTATTTTCATAATATAAAAAAGTTTGCATGCACTCCTAGTAGAGAATAAAACTGTAGATAACTCTTTTTTTTACATGTATATCACTTTTATTTAATTATAGCACATTATTTAAACATTTTAACCACTGCCAAATTCATGTTATGTTAGTCTATATCTATTCTTCAATGTACGCACAATCATATTTTAATATTAGCATGCAGGTCCCCCAAAATGCCTGGATTTTGAGAAAGTACACAATGTTGCAATCACAAAAAAATAAAACTACATTTTACTGAGACATTTTACATACAGGAAGCTGTGTGAAGTTTAAAAAAAAAAAAAATCCCATTATAAATAATATTTATGCCTACATCCACACCAGCTTGTTGTATACTATAAAAACTCTTTTATAACTACTCATTATGTATAAATAAAAGACACCATGCATTTGTGCACTAGAATTGATGAAGTGTTAAATTACTGTTTCTAAACATTTGTTTTAGCAGAGGAAATATGATGTCAAACCTGTTCACTCGGACCAAACACTTGTCAAAGTAAATGAATGTAAACTATTTTAAAGACACTTTAACTCTGTTCAGTATTCACTAGATACAATCGGATTGAAGCAAATATTTTTTTCTGATTTATATTACACTGTATCTGGCTGACTAAAGTTGGTGTGTGTACATGTACAATTAAAGCAATGGTATGTAAAGAATAAAGATTTAGCTTTGATGTGCAATAATTAATAAAATCTGTTGGTAATTAAAAGGGCGTGATTTTCTCATACAAATAACCTCACTAAAGCAGAATTTCAGTGTTTTATGTAGTTTTGTCCACTGTATTTATAATGGATATCTAAAGTAATAGCACAACAATCAGTTGTCATGTTCAGAGCTGAAACAGGATGAGTTATGCTCTGAAATTAATAACCATGAGCAAAAGTAACATAGATGTTTGTCTAACACAATAACAAAATTACTTTGTTTCCTACATTTATGCATTGGATCCAAAACAACTTCATTTGATAAGTTCTCTGAGAATCAAACCCATGAGCTTGGCATTGCTAACTTAATGCTCGACCAGTTCAAAGCATAAAGCCTTTAGATCAGATGAGTCCGGCAGAGCACACGAGCACATGATGTCCAGACGTGCTGTACTACTGTCCTATATTTTCATTCATCCCTCATAGAGCTAAAAGAGAACAGAATTTTATTTTAGTCCAAAACTGTGTGTAAATTACCAGGACAAAAAACACACAAGAGTCTCAGAACAGATGCAGAATTGGAGGGTGAACTGAAATTGTAATGCACTGCCCGGCCAAAAAATTAAAGGTGCCGTAGAATAGATTATTTTATTATTTTATAATGTTTCCTAGGGTGCCCTTATAATGTTAGTATGTTTTTTAGATCAAAATTTGTTATAATTTAGAAATAAAAGGCATATTTCCTAGCCTGATTTCATCCTTTGATTTGAACACTCTGTTTGAAGGGGCATGTCTGCTGTGAGACTTCAGTGTAAACGCCCACAGCTGTGATTGGCTGACATGCTTGCTTGCATATGAAATATCTGGCATTACATGTAGAGCTATCTGGAAAACTTTTACTATTACAGCTATTATACGTTTTTACTATTACAGCTATCGGGATTAACGAATCATGAGAAGTTTTTTAAGTATTTAGATCTATTCCCATCACATAAAAGGTTGCAGTGATGAGCATTGAGCAGATGACGGCCTGTTGATCGCGTGAATGAAGATCTTATCACTGCAACGCGATTTACTGATACACAGTGGTTAAATTGGGCCGGGGCTCTCCGGGGCATAAGCCTGCTCGTTTGTGCCCTGATGTGCCTGTTTGCAGTCAGTTGCCTACTGGAAATTATGTCACATAAAATTTGATGAAAGTGATGCCTTTGAAAACATATTTCTGATTATAAATGAAAGATTTTTGAAATGGCATGTCTATTTTGTCTCGGCGGAGCTGAGATGAGAACAATCGGAACACGGCCGTATTCTTGTTCAGCTGCTTAATCTCGTTGTCAGTCGACCATGATCGCGCACCGCTCGCGCATACCATGCGCATCTAGGTAGCCATACTACTCAGAACTCCGACCAGGTTAAATGTACGCAGCAATATATAATGAATGTTCCTGGGAGATCCGTAGTTGCGCGGGATGTGGAAGCGCGCAAAAGTTCCAGAACCTTCTGCTGCCTTGAAAAAAAAAAAAAAAAAAAAAAAAAAAAACGAGCTGCTGGCCGCCGCTGCAGATCAATTTTGTCAAGTTCAGCACAACGTTGGTTGTACAAAAAGTGCCCTGGCCTTGAATGACAAGGTAAGGAAAATATGTTTGGCACATTGTATGAGTCACTATATCATAACAAGGTATACAATGTGTAATCAAGTGATGTCAATTCCAGCGTTATGGCGTACCTGTCAACATTTGGGTGCCAAAATACGGGAGACCTGTATGGAGGTATTTTTGGTGCAAAACTACTGAACGCCCGTGACAGTGAAATTTGTAGTTGTAGAGAATAGCCACACATGTGTATCAGTAAATTTGAAGTCACAGAGAGAAATGTTTTAAGAGTTGCAAACTTGTAGACTTTTTTTTATCTTTCACAAACACAACACAACAGTTACACCTTCTCAAATTCTTCATTACAGGTGCACAAATCCTATTCTACAAATCACAAATTAAGAAACTCATACGCTCACATTTTTGCTACAGTTGCTGCAGTGAATATGGTGCAAAACGCATTTAAACACCTGCATCAAAAAATGTGAAGTCACGGAGAAATTTTGCTCATCTGCAAATCAGTATGTGAATTCATCCAATGAGAGTTGCACACTAGAATATTTTCTCACAAATGTCCTGTATATTTTTCTAGCACAAACACAAGTACATAACTACAGCTGCTTGAATCTGCTGCGACGAATCTCAAACACTTTTTTTTGCGCGCTCTCCCTTTTGCACCAAGTGCACCGTGAAATGTGGGGCAAAAGTGAGTTGTGCATCTGTAGAGGCAGTGGGCGGAGCCTATATGAATATTCATGAGTTTCCCGGTCATGCGCGTGGAACTGCTCATTCTTGTTCAAGCTCCTCGTTTCTCAGCAGGTTTAATGGATTAAACTACAATTGTGTATCGTTTTGTTAAACTCATAATGTTTTTATTAATTCGTCACTGACTGAATGATTGCTGGCATTCACTTCGTCTAGGCCTATATACAGTAGCTACAGCAAACTTCAACTTCAACAATATTATTTTTAATGTTTTGATTGCAAGGTGTGCTTGTGCTGGTTTTGATATAATATATACACTGTTCAAAAGTTTGGTATTAGTAAGGTTCTAAGGTAAGGTAGCCTACCTCTAAGGTACCAAGACTACATTTATCTGAGTTTATCATTTAACAGTAATATTGTGAAATATTTTTATCAACTGTTTTCTATTTTAATGTTGTGATGGCAGAGCTCATTTTAGGCTACTCTAGATTTCAGTGTCACATGACCCTTCAGAAATCATTCTAATACTGATTTGCTGCTCAATAAACATTTCTGATTATTATCACAGTTGAAAATGGTTGTGCTGCTTAATGAAGTGTGGAAATTGACCTTGCCTGCTTTAAAAGTATAACATTTCTTAAATCATAGTGATTCCAAACTTTTGTCATGCAAATCTTAAATGTTTATTTGGACACGGATAATTGTGGAGTTATTTCCCAGAGATTATTGCCAGAGATGACACAGTTGTAAAGCTTCATAAGGTAAGTTATCAGAAGAGCTTAGCAATAAATAAATTAAATGGTAATGGTTCATGTATTTAGGAATATTCTGCTCTTCTGTTGGAAATAAGTGCTGTATTAGGTGTTCTGGAAATTTTGGTTTTATGGTAAAAGTGGAACATATATATATATATTATTTTTTTTATTGCAGTGACATTCAACAAATGATAACAAAAGACAGTTTAAAGCATTGCAATGTACAGAGGAAAAGGAAACGAACAAAACGAAAATGAACAACGAAATGAACGAGTTGAAGTTTGCTGTGCTTTATATAGGCTAGGCCTGCCTATGAAGTGAATGCCAGCAATCATTCAGTCAGTGACGAATTAATAAAAACATTATGAGTTTAACAAAACGATACACAATTGTAGTTTAAGTTCGCGCTGAAACTATGTTTACCTTTTTTGAAATAATCCATTAAACCTGCTGAGAAACGAGGAGCTTGAACTAGAATGAGCAGTTCCACGCGCATGACCGGGAAACTCATGAATATTCATATAGGCTCCGCCCACTGCCTCTACAGATGCACAACTCACTTTTGCCCCACATTTCACGGTGCACTTGGTGCAAAAGGGAGAGCGCGCGAAACTTGTCACTTGAAAGCGAAAAACAGTGTTTGAGATTCGTCACAGCAGATTCAAGCAGCTGTACTTGTGTTTGTGCTAGAAAAATATACAGGACATTTGTGAGAAAATAATCTAGTGTGCAACTCTCATTGGATGAATTCACATACTGATTTGCAGATGAGCAAAATTTCTCCGTGACTTCACATTTTTTGATGCAGGTGTTTAAATGCGTTTTGCACCATATTCACTGCAGCAACTGTAGCAAAAATGTGAGCGTATGAGTTTCTTAATTTGTGATTTGTAGAATAGGATTTGTGCACCTGTAATGAAGAATTTGAGAAGGTGTAACTGTTGTGTTGTGTTTGTGAAAGATAAAAAAAAGTCTACAAGTTTGCAACTCTTAAAACATTTCTCTCTGTGACTTCAAATTTACTGATACACATGTGTGGCTATTCTCTACAACTACAAATTTCACTGTCACGGGCGTTCAGTAGTTTTGCACCAAAAATACCTCCATAGACCTGGGGGGGGGTTCAGTTCAACCACGCGGTTTCATGTCATCTACAGTATACATTACACACCCGCCCCATCGCCAAATCATAGAAAAATTCAGTTAAGACAGTTGTCTTCATCTTAACAATACACAACAAATCAATGTACAGAAAAACAGATTTCTAAACTAAGGTATAGGCCACAAATCTGTGAGTACAGTTTGCAAAACTGAACAGGTGATGTTGTGTAATATTCAGTTACTGTAAGAAACTGTTCCAGCGGGTGGAGTTTACTGGTACTGAATATTACACATCACTACTCCATTAACTGGAACAGATTTTCACTGGAACTGAATAGTATGTCCAAATATTGTTATGTAATCAATCACCATATTGTTGTATAACTTCACCTATGGAACAGTATTTCACAATTTTTCACAGGAACTGAATAGCCTATTACAAACAACTATTGCGAAGGAACGATTTACAAAACAACGATTGTGAAAGCGTGCACGGATTATGAATTTGTTCACTGTTACCTTGTACGTAGTTTTTTTTTTTTTTCTGTATAGTTTTTAATTTTGTTAATAAATTTTGCATTCTATTTTGGCTTTCTCGTGTGTCCCTATTTTTGTTGTGTCACTTTTGAGCCACGGGGCGAAACGGGTACGGATTGAAAAACCAAAGCAACTGTACGGTTTACAAATCTGAGCACAGCTGAGACTTTTTCTCTGGTACTTTTGGCGTAGGATATTTATTTCCGTCAAGGTCAGACTGATGTCAAATGTATTCCCAGGAATGAGTGATGCGCTTTCCGCTTTTAAAGTTTTATAAAATAAGTAAGATATGGCTTGAATGGTTTAAAAGCATTAGCAAGAATAAAAGTGCATCATATAATGTAGGCCTATATAATATTTGCAGTAAAAGCTTGAAATATAAATTCTCAGAAAATGCATTTAATATTGAAACTGTTTATATATTCAGCTCTTCAGGGTCAGCTCTCCACAGAACATAACATATTCATTTTATTTTATTTTTCATGTTCGCATTTATGAGGAAAAAACAATGTTACGGACGGGACAGTTCTCCGTTACGGACATGACCGCTCTGAAAGCGGCAATAAAAGACTGTTTAAAACTTTCACTGAGACCTCAAACAGAAAGCACAAAGCCTTTCTTTAAAATGAATTTCGTTTTGTATTAATGATATCTTAATTTTAATCAATGTTTCATCAACCAATTGCCAGGATTTAATAATTAAGAAGTAAATATAGCAGACAATAGATAAACACGACACTGAGGCGCCGGCGCGTGAACTGGAGCTCATCTCATAAATGAACCGAAACTCAGCGTAAGGTAGCCTACTTGCCTGACAGACCTGAGAAATATCTATAGAAAGCTTGAAATGTCTTCTTTTAAACAGAACAATTCAAAACGAAAGAAAACAGACTGCTGCTTGTGTAATCCGTATGAAATGTGCATTTCTCTCTGGTGCGTTCACTACTGCGAAGATCGCGAGTCAGCATCGTCAACTTCATCTATGCAGGGCACTGACACAGAAAACACTTGTTTATTAATAAACAATTAAAATGTCTCGTTGCTATATTTTACATATTCATAATCATTATTTTGAGGGTTCTTAGTGACAGCTTTTAGGTGCTTTATTGGCAGCGCCACCCTTACATGTTACATGAACGCGTCACCACTGCATCAGCACCCGAAAACAGGAGATTTTTTTCAATCCCTGTTTTGGCAGGGGAAAAACTGATTAGAAAATGTAACGAAAATGTAACGAAACGTTGTAGAAATGTAGTGGAGTAGAAAGTATAATAATTGCTGCAAAATGTAACGAAGTAAAAGTCAAAAGTAGGCCTATGCACTATTGATTCTACTTAAGTAAAGTACAGATAGGTAAAGATGCAACTACGTGAAAAATGTAGCCTACTTCAGTAAGGTAAACTCAATTTCTCCATTTCTTTGCACAAAACTCTCCAGAAAATGCCATTTAATGGTTTATTTAAAAAAAAAAAACATTCCCGGGGGGGCATACCCCCGGACCCCCTTAGGGAGAGCCCCCCCACATAATAAATCCCAATTTAACCCCTGCTGATACATAAACAGTGTTGAACGACTTTGAGAGAAAAATTATCTGTCTGAACTTGAACAATTACGCATCAGAAATTCACATAACCCACTGGTTCTCCAGAGGCTCGGATGAAGGAGCTAAAAAAATATTTTTGTGTTCATTTGTACATCGAAACACTGAGCAACTGCCATGCTTCGTTCGCTCGTTTGCAAGCCACGATGTCTCTCGAGGAAAAACAATATCGCGCTGGATCTAGATAACACAGTGTAAATTATCGTTAATAAAATAACTACTTACTGCTTGCGGGAATATAACGTTAGTTTAAATTGCCCCCTTCGTCCGTTTGAGACGCCGAGAGAAGCCTGGCTGCTTGATATTGTTCCAGGTTAGAAAAACAGTCCTTGGTGAAATGGGCAGATCAACTTCGAATTAAACTGTAGCGGTATCCGATTATAGATAGATAGATAGATAGATAGATTATAGATAGATCTGCCATTTTCCCTATGATCCTCCTCCTGCTTGTTTCTTCACCTGCAGAACTTCTGATAATTCGGCTGTGCAGTTTCGCCTGGCACTGACTGAGCATGGGCTGGCATATGCAAATTTTTGGAGGCGTACATATTAATGATCCCGACTGTTGCGTCACAGTCGGTGTTATGTGGAGATTCGCCTGTTTTTCAAAAACGAGATTTAAATAAGAAGGAGAAAACTATGGTGTTTGAGACTCACTGTATGTCATGTCCATGTACTGAACTCTTGTTATTTAACAATGCCAAGATAAATTCAATTTCACATTCTAGGGCACCTTTAAAGTCACTGTTTGGAGACCTTATAAAGTGGTGGACTCTTGCATTGTCAATACAAGATCTTGACCAAAAATGTATGCATCTCTTAAAGGGGTGGTTGATTATGATTTCACTTTTCTAACTTTCTAACTGTTTGAGCATAAACAACATCTGCCAAGTTACGGCGCTCAAAGTTCAAAGCAAAGGAAGATACTTGCTTTTAAAGAAATTGCTTTTTAAAGACTACAACAAACGACTGATAGGGACTACACGAGCTTCCTCCCGGGTTAGTGACATCACTAACCCTAATATTTACATAAACCCCGCCCCCTGAACACGCACTCCATGTTGACAAGAGGAAGAGTTGTTGTATTAGAGAACGTTTGTGAGTCTGCTCAAACTGTCGCGTCTTTTCACATGCAATACAGTACGTAACACAAATGCAATAGCATGTCACTCTGTAGGCATCTTACAACAGTTCCCAGACAAGCAATTTTCTAGATTATCATGACAGAATATGCTAATCAAAGACTTGAAGATAGTTAACTCCACATCATAAATTCATCAACTAACCATCCAGAAAGGTCCTGTTGCATTCTACATGTTGTCACTTCTTCTTGAGTCTCTCCATCATTGTCCGACTCCAGTTTAAACATAAAAGGCAGAACAGTTTCTGATATTTTAGTGCTTGTCTGCATGAGGTAATCTGAGCTGAAACACACACACACACACACAAGCTCTTGAAGCTCTGCCAGCAGCTCATTTGCATTTAAAGGGACACACACAAAACAACACGTTTTTACTGACCCTCAAAAACGGACAACTTTAACATGCTGTAAAAATGGGCATTTTACCACCCCTTTAATGGAAATAAATGTTGTGATGTTATTTCCATCAAGAGGTGCATACATTTTTGGTAAAGATCCTGTATTGAAAATGCATGAGTCGAGCACTTTATGAGGTCTCCAAAGATCTATGACAATGCAAGAGTCCAGCACTCTGTAAAGTCTACTCCTGTACATCCCAAAGACTTTCAATTTAAGGTCTGGACTCAGAGGTGTCAATTCATGTGTGAAAATGATTCTTCATGCTCCCTCCCAACCATTCTTTCACAATTTGAGCCTGATGAATCTTGGCTTTGTCATCCTGGAATATGTCCATCATGTGTCTTCCTACATGGTTGTCTAAGAAATGAAAAGCTACACACTCCATCAGTTTGGGTTAGAAGAACTGTTGCCAAATATATAACATGCTAGAAACATAATAATCACTGTGATAATGATCCAATCATAGACTCTTAAGTATTTGCCTATCTAGCAACTTTTTTTTGGCCAGCCAGTGTTGCTCTTTATTATACAATATTGTATTTTCCACTTTATTATGAGGCGATTTATTTTGGGATTTGTGCATGCCAAATATGGCACATTTCAAAAGTGCATACAGTAGGCCTACTGTATATGTAAATGTAAAGTCTTTACCATCAGATGCGCTGGTATAGTAGCGACCAAAGGCGACGTCTCTTGGGATGTCTGGGTAAAGGTAGACAAGGGGATTCACTGGATCCTTCTCTCCAGCGGTGACGGTATAGTCACGGATGAAGTTCGGTAAAGGAATTCTGATCATATCTGCCCTAGTGTATGGCTTTGTTGAATGGACCACAGGTTCACCTGTGCTGACAAGATAATCTCATAAGAGACATTTCAAACACCAAGATCTTTATCAGAACAATATTCCAGTTCAAACCAGCACACACCGTCCTGTGAATGCTCCACCCATGTGATGGTGATTCCTCCTTCTCGACAGCTTTCACTGAAGCGCAGAACGAAAGTGCCCGGGGGTTTGTCTATCAACAAAGCCTTCTCTCTCTCTTTACTCAGAAACCCCATAATATACCTGTACATAATGAAAGTGGACAATTTTTGCTTTATATAAAAGTGTCCATCTGACTCATGCACTATCCACCTTATTTTACAATGCAGAAGTAAAGTACACTGCTCAAAAAAATAAAGGGAACACTTTTTATTCAGAGAATAGCATAAAGTCAGTTAAACTCCTGGGATATTGATCTGGTCAGTTAAGTAACAGAGGGGGTTGGTAATCAGTTTCAGCTGCTTTAGTGTTAATGACATTAACAGCAGGTGCACTAGATGGGCAACAGTGAGACAACCCCCAAAACAGGAATGGTTTTACAGGTGGAGGCCACTGACATTTTTTCCCTACTCATCTTTTCGGACTGTTTTTCACCAGTTTTGCATTTGGCTAGAGGAACATGATGAGCACTGCCAGAACCCTACAAAATGACCTCCAGCAGGCCACTGGTGTGAATGTCTCTGACCAAACAATCAGAAACAGACTTCATGAGGGTGGTCTGAGGGCCCGACGTCCTCTAGTGGGCCCTGTGCTCACTGCCCAGCACCAGGGAGCTCGATTGGCATTTCCCATTGAACACCAGAATTGGCAGGTCCGCCACTGGTGCCCTGTGGTTTTCACAAATGAGAGCAGGTTCACCCTGAGCACGCGACAGACAGGAAAGGGTCTGGAGAAGCCGTGGAGAATGTTATGCTGCCTGTAACATCGTTCAGCATGACCAGTTTGGTGGTGGGTCAGTGATGGTCTGGGGAGGCATATCCATGGAGGGACGCACAGACCTCTGCAGACTAGACAATGGCACCCTGACTGCCATTAGGTATCGGGATGAAATCCTTGGATCCATTGTCAGACCCTATGCTGGTGCAGTGGGTCCTGGGTTCCTCCTGGTGCACAACAATGCCCGGCCTCATGTGGCGAGAGCATGCAGGCAGTTCCTGGAGGATGAAGGAATGATACCATTGAAGGGCCACCACGCTCACCTGACCTACATCCAATAGAACACCTCTGGGACATTGTGTTTCGGTCCATCTGACATCACCTGGTTGCACCTCAGACTGTCCAGGAGCTCAGTGATGCGCTGGTCCAGATCTGGGAGGAAATACCCCAGGACACCATCCGTCGTCTCATTAGGAGCATGCCCCGACGTTGTCAGGCATGCATACAAGCACGTGGGGGCCATACAAACTACTGAGTACCATTTTGAGTTGCTGCAATGAAATTTCAGCAAAATTGACAAGCCTGCTGCATCATTTTTTTACTTAGATTTCCGGGGTGTCTTTGAATTCTATCCTCTGTAGGTTGATCATTTTCATTTCCATCAAATGATGTGGGATCCTTTCGTTCATAACACATTACCCAGTCCATATTAGTATAGATATCCAGCATGATATTTTTCCCCATTGAGATCTGATGTGTTTTCAAAGTGTTCCTTTAATTTTTTTGAGCAGTGTATTTTCTGTGACTTTCGAGTCATCACCCTCTATAGGTAAATAACCATACAAATAACAAAGTGCCATAAACGGTAAAACTATTTGCACTACACACCAGTGTGTTTATAATTATGACAATACAATCAAATAATATGAACAGCCTGATTATTAAGGTCCCTCTCAAATCTCAAAACTCATTGAACATTTGCCGCCTCAAGGTCCATAGAGCCAGTTTTGATGTCAAATGTTTTGGACTTCTTACCCATCATTCCAGATGCTGAGTACATATAATTTAGTAAGTTGCAGATGCTCGTATATCCAGTGCAAGGGTGAACCACCACTCTCAACAGACGTCTAGAGATGAAAACAAATAAGTTATTCTATGGTATATATTGCATGCATGTGTATGGTATACCTTGTCATTTATCAAGTTATTTTTTACACCACAAAAATTCTCACACATAAACATGCATATATTTTGTATATATATAATATAAAAAATACAATTATTTAGGATATTTCATCGCTGTTCTTTACAGTATCATTTTTTTTTAATCAATAAATCATGTGCAGAGAAACAAAAGCATGGTTGGTTAAAGAAAGCGAAAGCAACTTTCATGTCTTTGCTTCAATCATTTGTTTAAAAATTACATGTAAAAATGTTTTCCAGTGGACGAGTCCCTCTGGGTCATCTCGGGTTTCATGACCTGAAAAAACAGATGTGACATCTAAAGCAACATGCATTTAACTATGAGCATTTACTAGAAACTAAAGTACAATAATTCTGTCTTTACGTTCCTTCGAAATTATCGCAAATACGACTTCAGGGGGCATACATGTGACTTCAGAATAGGAAACTTGTAATTATGACTGGGAAGCTCATTTTGATAACCAGGTTTGAAGGAGCCAACATGACGGAGAATAATTTATGGTTTCTGTAGTAAATTGTAATTTTTAATCTTTTAGCTAAATACTGCCAACTTGTTAGCTCTTGATGTTTCAGTCATTTACTGCATTTAAGTATATCAGTAACTTTTTATGCATTTTGTACATTTTTAAAAGGGACAATGGCATGTATTAAAACCTGGTTTTCATGATTCTGACAACAAAGCATTTGAACCCAAGATACACGTAATTAGGACTTCAGAAGTGTGAAGTAGGATATTTCCGATAGGTGACATCAAAAACTCACCAAGAAGTTTGTCGGCCAGCGTTCTCAGCTGCTCAGAGTTCAGCGCTCGTTTAGTGACAGAAGAAAACTGCCAGCTTATGACCTTTGAAAGATGCTCCCATTTCACTGGTGGCGGATTCAAGAAGAACGTCAGATTCTGAGAGAGAGAGCGAGAGATGGACGGCGAGAGTCAGAATGCAAGCATCAGTAGAGGACAAAAACACTGATGATGGGAAACGGCCATACGTGGGGTTCACTGCAAAGCATGTTGTACCATAAGATGGAGCCCCAGGCACTAGACACAGCCATAACAGCGCTGAGCAACACCACAGGAAGACATGTGACCTGTATGGCAGTTACAAGAGTTTCATGTTGTACCTTTGACAGTAAGAAATGCTGTATTTCAAAACTCTGCTTGTAGAAAGCAAATCATGTTACCGATAAATCAATGCATAGATCAGGCAGAATGAGCTGCGTGTCAAAGCTGATTAAGTGCAGCTCCTCATATATGGTGAGAGAGAGAAACCACTGGAAAAAAACAAACAAATAAGTTACGTTAAAAGCAATATTCACTTTAGGTGACTTATATTTCTTTTATCCTACCTTATTTGTTCTGTTGCTAGGTCTCCTCTCCTTTAAGATCTGTGTTAAAAACGAGAAAAAATAATTATATACGATCATGTATTTATTATCTTTTGTAATATCTTAAGTAGATAAGTGTTTATCATCATACCACATGAGGGAACTCAGCTGCAAGACATTCACTACTAGATTCATCCAATTTCATAACTTTGGTGGGATTAGTTAACAATAAGAAATTCCGAAATCTAGAACATTACAAAGCAGGTATCAATGAGCACCTGTGACATGCAAACACAACTAAAAACATTGCTCTACTGTATATATGAATTTTTAATCATGAGCTACATATGTGCAGAGAGCTCATTTGTAATTAGCATTTACTTGTGCTCTTTAATGTACAGTAATATACAGTACTTCATACCCTTTCACTGTATCCATCTCGGAAAAACCTCTAAATGAGAAAAATATGCGTAAACATGCAGGTAGACAGACAGACAGACAGATAGATAGACAGATAGATAGATAGATAGATAGATAGATAGATAGATAGATAGATAGATAGATAGATAGATAGATAGATAGATAGATAGATAGATAGATAGAATGAAAGAACAAAATTATAAACGCAAAACGTTTGTTTTTGCCCACATTTTTCATGAGCTGAACTCAAAGATCTAAGACTTTTTCTATGTACACAAAAGGCCTATTTCTCTCAAATATTGTTCACAAATCTGTCTAAATCTGTGTTAGTGAGCACTTCTCCTTTGCCGAGATAATCCATCCACCTCACAGGTGTGGCATATCAGGATGCTGATTAGACAGAATGATTATTGCACCTGTGCCATATAAAACCATAGAAAAAGTCTTAGATCTTTGAGTTCAGCTCATGAAAAATGTGGGCAAAAACAAAAGTGTTGCGTTTATCATTTTGTTCAGTGTAGATAGATAGATAGATAGATAGATAGATAGGATAGATAGATAGATAGATAGATAGATAGATAGATAGATAGATAGATAGATAGATAGATAGATAGAGAGAGAGAGAGATAGATAGATAGATAGATAGATAGATAGATAGATAGATAGATAGATAGATAGATAGATAGATAGATAGATAGATAGATAGATAGATAGATAGATAGATAGATAGATATTACTTACTTGTCAATAGATATTTTGACCTTGGGTTGACAGTTCAGCTCAGGAAGTTTGACTAATAGTCTATAGTGTTATAAAACACATGAAAATTAAGGCTTTTTAAAATGAGTGGCAGTCTGTTGATATAACAGTAATGCTACAAAGGAACCCACCTGATCTTGACTGTGAACTGAACTCCCATTTTCAACACCAAGGGTCTCTGGGGATAATGTGGTATACATGGCTGTCTGTCTACCACAAAAGAACTGAAAGACACATCATAACAGATTTCATCCTGTCTGGGTGTTTAATCGTTCAAAAAAATATTCAAATCCCCCCGTGAACCTTAAACCCACAAATCCTCGTATCAACAACCAGCAGTTTGTCTTTCTGCAGCTTGTGCTCTATATATAAAGGGAAGAATAGTCACGGTGTTGTGTCTCACTTTGAGATAAGGTTTTTGAAGAGTGAAAGTGCCTGTTCATCCAGCTGGCTCTTGCCCAGAGTGAGGGGGTCGTTGTTGTAGGTGAACTTCTGCACCAGTTCCTGAACTTTCTTCAGCTGCTGACGGATCTGCTGCAGACACTCTGCCACCACTGTGAACCTGCAGCACAATTACAATTCATTGTAATACCCAATCATAAACATAAGGCAACGTGTTGTTCTGGGCAATAAAAAATAAAAATAATAATGTAAGTACATATAACTTCAGACTTTTAATAAGTGAAAAGAAAGATTCCTGTGTCTTTTCATTTACAAAGACTTTAGATCTGGACTACCACTCTAATCTGAACATAGTTATTTTACTTTTAAAAAAGGAAAATTCCCACATGTTGTTCCAAACCTTATCGAATCATTAAATCGATAGGATAATCGAGCCGGATAATCAGTCAGATTAGTGAATGAATGCGTTTCCCAAAAAACATTGTGAAAAGTAAGTAGATCATAGAAACCACTGGTGATGATGGTCTCAATGATCTACTTAGGAGTGTGATGCTTTTAAGAAACGCGCAGCCCAGATCAGTTGTGTGAATTGGATCATTGAAAAGAATCAGACGAACAAAGATCTAGTCTCTACTTCCCTCATGGATCAGTATAGATGCGTCTAGATAGATATAGTGAATATAGTGAGATATTTTAGTTAGTTCCTTGCAAAATGCTATATATTGCTTTAGAAGACTTGTAATATGGGGCAAGAGGCATACAGACTGCTGTTATGATACGTTTTTTGTCATTTTGGTCGTCAATCAATTTCAAAATATTGAAAATCATGTTCTTCAAGTTTTTTTTCACCTTTTTCAGACAATGAGATTGAGTAAAATGATTAAACAAGTTTTAGAGAACTATATCCTCAATAACATATGTGGGACACTTTCTCCATCACAGTGCTAAAGTTTGGCTCTCATTTGTTGGCTGTTATTTTCTGCCCAGGATGCATTATGGGTAATTTATGGCATAAACAGCGCCTGCTAGAGGTTCTCACCAGCTCTGCAGCTGGTCCAGACACGTGTTGTGCGGACCACCGATGCAAGCCATCTGCTGTCGCCTCTTCCACTCAGGTAACTCATCTGATATGAGTGTGTGCTGGATCTGCTCTGCTAGAGTCAGTACGTTAGCCATTTCCTTTATCACCACCTGCACACACATTGAGTATACAGTGCTATATTAAAGGGATGCTACACTGTAAAAAAAAAAAAAAAAAAAAAAAAAATTTGGCTCAATATGTTATGACAACATGTTTTTACATTGCTTTAACTCAACAAAATAAGTTATGCAATTTTCAACTTTTTTTAAGTTATACAAGATTAATGTAATGTAAGTTGAAATGACTTAAACATCCAAGTTGATTGTACTGAAAAACGTAAGGCAGCAACTTTTTTTACAGTGTACCACTGATTTATATACAGTACATTATAGACATTAACCACATTTCCACAGTTAATTCTATGAGAAGGTGTGTTTACTGACCTACCTCTATTTTTATGTTTAGGACAGTAAACATTTGTCTAATGGCCATTTCCTCCTGTTGCATCTCTGTTGTTGTCCGACCATTTGTTTCAGCCTCCACTGTAAATATAAAGAATGATAATGTCCATGAAGCTGTCATCTATGAAACACTTCCTCCTATGTAAATGTTTGTGTACAATTTTCTAATTGTCTTTTAATGCCCTATTTTTCATTCACTGGCCTTCTGAAGCTACATACTTGCTTGTTTCCCAGAAAACAATACAATTTACCATGATCATTGTTTTCAAAAAGTAACGACACTTAGTATTAACAGTCACTTTTTAAATGTTTTCTTTATTTAAAAAAAAAAAAAAAAAAAATCCAGCTATAATTTTGTCTTGTGGTGTAAATGTAAATATCTGCTATGTGAAAGTTCTTTTTTTTTATCCTCTTATTTTATTACAATTATTAACATTTTGCAGATTCTGCAAGGTGTATGTAAACTTTGGAGTCTGAATATACCATGTACATTATCCATTGCTATGTAGTATTATTATTATTATACAGAGCAGAAACACTTAATATTGTTCTCATTTTACCTTGACCCTCCAAAGTATTTTTCTTGAAGTCATACTCATATTGCAGATCTTCCAAAACCTGAATGTCCTGTTCTATTTCCTGAAGAAATAAAAGGCAGCTACTGTGTTGAATGTTTCAAGATAAGTTTCATATAGTTCATGAAAAATATCCAAACAGAGGAGTCTGTTGTGTATTTGAATGTTCATGTTTTAAGAATGAGTGAAGGTGAGAGTAAAGTGTCATATTAATTACAGTAAGATGCTTTACCTGCACACTCTTCTTCAGCTGGTTGACTTTATGGTCCAAATCTTTTTGTTTTATCGTCGTACTCTCCTGTGATGAGTCAATTTCTTATTAGACGTACTTCGACGAATGCCAGTATAAGGTATGAATAACTTACTTGACAAACAAGTGACTTCTCCTCATTCAGGGTGTTGGATACGATCGTAGCCATGTAAACAATGTCCTCATATAAGTGCTCCTAGTGCGAGAAATATAAATATGCTACACAAAATAAAATTATTATAAATATACTGTATCTTTAATGCAATATCGCGGAACAAAGAGCAAAGTAGTGCACCTGTGAAGTCCTGCTTGGTTTTGTTACGCTATACCATACAGGAAGTTATTTCAGTCAAGATATATGTTCGCAATAAAATGCAACTACTACTTTCACAAGCCTAGACACTATTAGAAACTGGACAGAGGAAATTACAGATACTGTCATGTTATCACATGATTTGGTTGACTTATTTGGGTTTATTGTGTAATGCAAAATAAATAAATAAATAAAAAACACATTTATTTTTTAAGTATAAAAGTTTTTTTTTTTTTAAATGTGATTAAATTTGTTATGATTGCTTGAAAGTTCAACGTAACCTTTTCTAATTTACCATTATAAATGTACCTGTGGCACGTTGTGGGCGATAAGTAATTCTTCATTAAAAGATAAGCGTGTCAATTCGTTGCATTTAAAAAAATAATAATATTTAGTTTCATTTTGCAGTTCTGTTTGTTGCCACTAGTGGCCTCAGACGAACATACTACACACTTACTACATACTTTATCTTTAAGCTTTGGTATGATGGTGGATGAAAAATATGGAAGCATATGGGTAGCAATATTCAATTTGAAATGTAATATGCAAAATTTCAATGCAATATGTAAAATGACAATGCAATATGTAAAATGGCATTTTTACATAAATTGACATTTTCCATTAGTCTACATGTTTTTTTGGGGACGTCATCACCTGTAATTAAATGAAGCAGCACAAACAAAACTTTAACCAGCACAAACAAACGAGACTGTTTTATTTGGAGCATGTGGGGGCTGGGTAACCTCAGAATGACCTACAAATATTCCTTTAATATCTAAAAAACCGAAGCAGCACAAAAAAAAAAAAATTCCAGTCAAGTGTCTTAACTGTGAGTGTAAATGCAATTAAGAAAAATTGCATTTAAATGATCATTTTGCTACAGTTTTTGCTTGAACATGTTAAACATACCTAATCATTTCTGTAATACATTTTCTTTTTAATTTTGTCAATCTCTCAAATTGAATATTGCTACCCATATGCTTCCATAGAATGAGAGAACCTGCTGTGGAGAAACAAAAAAACAACAACGTTTAAACTACATGAATAAAAAGCATGTACTTGTCTTTATTAGTACTTCACATTATGTAACACTGTCTGATGTTCAAAAATAGATCAATTATTCCAGCTTGGATCTGAAGCAGTGACTGACTGCAGAGGGATGGTTGTTGTTTATTTCTGTTAGACTGTACCTGGGCTGACTGAAATCAGTGTGTGTGTTTGTGCAATTAAAGCAATGGTATATACAGTAAAGATTTTTGAAGTTTTGATGTGCAAAAATAAATATGTACTTCTCAAAAGAGAGGAGGTTTTTCTCAAACAAATGTCTTAACAGAAACAGAGTATTTGCATGTATTCATTATGGCAAAATCTAGCATGAGAGACTGGTACACAGACTTACTAAATATGATTATTACAAACATTCTCAGTGACAACAAAATGCAAGTTTCTTGACCATATGTTCACACACACACACACACACACACACATATATATATATATATATATATATATATATATATATATATATATATATATATATATATATATATATATATATATATATATATAAAGAAATAGGATTACACTGTTTTAGCTGTAAATGTATTCTGTAATTTGACTAAAGAAAATGGCTCCTTTTCATCACATAAGAAGTGGAGAATAAATGTAGTATATTTTTATGACTAATTTAGTAGAGAGAAGATCTGTGCAAAGATGAATCCTTTGGGTATCACTATCTGTTTCCATCGTTCATTATAGTTGTGACAGATGCAGTACTTCTAGAAACAGGATCATTTTCTCCCCCGAAAAACTTGGATTAAATTTAGATGCATCGGTGGAGAAACGTTCCTCAAACCAGCGTTGCCTTGATGTGCTCAACACTTTTGGAGTCTTGAAACAGGGCTAAAAATATGGATAAATAAAACATGAATATAGTTTTTCAGAGACAGAAATACACATATAAAAAAGAGAGTAGAAAGTAAGGAAAAGTACTTACTTTTCTGACACAGAAATCATGCGTCTGTCTATATATGGTTTGATGGGTTTGTCTATCTCCATCTCTTCTGAATCTGATGGACAAAAGAACATGTAAGGTGTGTCGATATTGACAAAACACGTGGTCTCTAACATACAGTGGTCCTAAAATGCTTTTGAACACAGTTCCACTTACATCTGTTTTCTGTGACTTCAGATCAAACTCATTTTTATTTGTCAACCATTTTGCTTGAAAGAAGTGCTTGTGCTCTCTCATTTAAAAAAAAAAAATGGTACTTGGTTCAATATTTTGTTTCTTAATGCAATGAAATTCATTGTTAAGTGTGACTATATATTTCGGGACACTATACTGTAAGAATATATATACAGTTAGAAGAGAAATGTGCTGTAATATATTAAAGGGATAGTTAACCCAAAAATGTCATAATTTACTCAACCTCATGTCATTCCAAAAAATACTTTTATTTATCTTCTGAACACAAATTAATATTTTTAATGAAATATTATGAAATATGAACATAAATATGAATTTGCAAACTTAAATGCTGTAAGCATTGTTTGCTGATCAGATTAAATCTGTTCATCATATAAAGCGATTGTGTCTCTTCGGAAGATTAAACTGCTTGGTTCATATGGATTTCTTTTACAATGTCTTTATGAATGTTTTCAAGTGTCAGAGTTTTGGGTGAATAGACTTTTAATGGAGGGACAGAAATCACTCAGATTTCATTACAAATATCTTAATTTGTGTTCCGAAGATGAACAAAGGCTTATGCGGTTAGAACGACATGAGGATGAGTAAATAATGATGGAATTAGAATTTTTGAGTGAACTATCCCTTTAAAATATACTATGTACCTTTTGTATTATATAGTGATGTTTTTTTTGCACCCATGAGATCTGCATCATAATCTTGGCCACATTTTACACTCATGTCTTACACCTCTTTTTACTCAATGAATGAATGAATGGACGTGTATCTACCATCACAAGAGCTGCTATAGTAGCGACCAAAAGCGTCATCTTTTGGGATGTCTGGGTAAAGGTAGACGAGGGGATTCACTGGAACCTCCTCTGAAGCAGTGAGGGTGTAGTCCCGGATGACGTTAGCCAAAGAGATGTTCGCCAGATCTGATTTAGTGTAGGGCTTCACCGAATGCATCTTAGGTTTACCTATAATTTACACACATGTTGATACTCATTCACGTGCAGTAAAAGACTGCCAGATGCACACTATTATTGTTTTTAAAAAAATGATTATAAAATACTCAGTTCAAACCAGCACACACCATCCTGTGAATGCTCCACCCATGTGATGGTGATTCCTCCTTCTCGACAGCTTTCACTGAAGCGCAGAAGGAAAGTGCCCGGGAGTTTGTCTATCAACAAAGCCTTCTCTCTCTCTTTACTCATGAACCCAATAATATACCTGCATATTGTTATGAGAAATTAAAAAAATATATAAATAAAGTTTTTTGGCAGCTTGTGGCATTGAATAAAAATATCCATCAAATTTCAATGTGAATTAAATTTGTCATTGTTACACTGTAATTGTACATTTAAGTACTGTAACTACATGTACTTACTATAGGGTTAGGATTAGGGTTTGGTTTGGTTTAAGCTTAGTTGCATGTAATTATGCATAATTTATAGTTATTACTATAGTAGCTACATGTAACATGTAAAAATGCCACTGTAAAATAAAGGGTTACCGCAATTTGTTTTATTTGGAATAACGCAGACTGTTGAATCATACACAATAAGAGCAGAAAGATATATTAATAAAGAAAATGGGGTGAATGTTGAAATCGTGTTGACTTTAACTTTGTTAATTTCAAACTGAAATTAGAATTGGAATTAAATAATAATAATAATGATGATGGAACTCTTACCCATCATTCCAGATGTTGAGCAGATGTTTTTTAATAAGGTCCAGAATTCCATCCATCCACAGCCAGAACGCTAGACCCCTCTCATTAGGAGACATCTAGGTGAAAACACACACGTTTATTTTATTATTTCATTTATTTTTATTTTATTTGTATTTTTATTTTTATTTAAAAAAAAGAGGATTTTAAATATAGAAATGTCGGCCCTCCGAAAAGTATAATCATGCAAATGTATATATATATATTAGTTTCACCTTTCAATTTGAATTACTGAAATACACAAACTTTTGCACAATATTCGAATTTTTCGAGTTTCACCTGTATGTATAGACATTTGAAGTGGATCAAAAAAGTTAATCAAAGTTGTCCTAAGACAAGAACGGGTATTGTTTAAAATTCATGGGTAACTTTGATGAAAGGTTTTGATTCACTTCAAATGGTGACTACTATATATATACATATATATATATATATATATATATATATATATATATATATATATATATATATATATATATATACATATATATGTGTATATATATAGTAGTCACCATTTGAAGTGAATATATATATATATATACATATATATGTGTATATATATAGTAGTCACCATTTGAAGTGAATATATATATATATACATATATATGTGTATATATATAGTAGTCACCATTTGAAGTGAATATATATATATACATATATATGTGTATATATATATAGTAGTCACCATTTGAAGTGAATCAAAACCTTTCATCAAAGTTACCCATGAATTTTAAACAATACCCGTTCTTGTATTGCTTACAGCTTATATATATATATATACATATATATATATATATATATATATACATATATATATATATATATATATATATACATACATATATATATATATATACTGTATATATATTCAGTTAGTGTCGAGTTCTAAAAGGCCAGCTGTTCTATTTGGTATCAGGTTCTTCCACAGTCTCAGTTTTGTCTCTAGGTTTTGTTTTATCAGTAAATCATGTGCTGACAGCAGAGGAACAAACAAAAGTGAGAAAACGAAAGCAACTTTCCTGTCTTTGTTTCAGTCACTACCATAAACCTACCTTACAAAATGTATTCCAGTAAATGAGACCCTCAGGGTCACCTTGTGCTTCGTGACCTGAAAACAAATATGAAATCTGAAAAAATGTGCTATATATTAAGAAAATATAAGTAATATTTTTTATCAAGAAATAAGAAAATATAAATAAACTCACCAAGAAGTTTGTCGGCCAGCGTTCTCAGCTGCTCAGAGTTCAGCGCTCGTTTAGTGACAGAAGAAAACTGCCAGCTTATGACCTTTGAAAGATGCTCCCATTTCACTGGTGGCGGATTCAAGAAGAACGTCAGATTCTGAGAGAGAGAGCGAGAGATGGACGGCGAGAGTCAGAATGGAAGCATCAGCAGAGGACAAAAACACTGATGAGGGGAAACGGCCATACGTGGGGTTCACTGCAGAGCATGTTGTACCATAAGATGGAGCCCCAGGCACTAGGTAACTGATTCACGTGAGAGATCACCACAATAGGAAGTGATATGTTCTGTTTAATCACAATAAAACAGGTCAGGTCAGAATTACTGGTCTGATCAACAGCTCAAATGTCTTGTCTACCCATGTTATTGACATTGTAACTGTTTCAGAGTACCTTACCGATAAATCAACACATAGTTCTGGCTGAACGAGTTGAGTTTCAAATCTAAGTAAGTGCAGCTCCTCAGAAATGATGAGAGAAGTCTGTAATAAAAGAAAAAAACATCAGCCATTCATAATGATCCATTTCAATGTATGTGTTTTATGGCCTACCTCATTGGTTCTGTTGCTACATTTCATTTCCTTTAATTGCTGTGGGGAGAAAAGAGAGCAACAGTAAGTTTTCAATCAGACATTAACATGTATTTATGATGTGCAATAATGTCTTATCTGTCTGTCCTGGGGTTTTCCACAACATACCAAATGGCGAAATTCAGCTGCTAGACATCCATTGGATTCCTCTAAGTTGATAACTTTAGAAGTTGTCCCTAAAATATTGAATTTTCTACATCTAGGACATTAGAAAACAGACAATTGGATTATTTGAGCTTTGGTGGCATGTATTAAAATGCTAATAGTGAGCCATTAAAATATTTTATTCAAAACAGAATCAGAGTTTGTCATTATGTATTTCAGGCTTATTATCTAGTGATTATTACATTGCTCACTGTAATACTGTACAGTATAGTAATATAGTTGCAGGATTGCAGTCTTGTTCAAATGTGGGTTGCAGAAGCTTTTGTGGTTGTTGTGTGGGCCACAATTAAATGTTTGTTAACCTATCTAAATACATTGGCTCATTCGAAACATCATATTATAGTAATAGATCACATTTGGACTCTGAGTTTCGGCGTAATATGTTACGTACCCTTTTACTGTGTCATTCTCTGTTAAATCTCTGCAGGAGAAAAACAAATATACTGTATGAATACACAGCAGATAGATAGATAGATAGATAGATAGATAGATAGATAGATAGATAGATAGATAGATAGATAGATAGATAGATAGATAGATAGATAGATAGATAGATAGATAGATAGATAGATAGATAGATAGATAGATAGATAGATAGATAGAAATGACTTACTTGTCAATAGAGACTTTTACTTTCAGTTGACAGTTCAGTTCAGGGAGTTTGACTAGTGATCTACAAAATAATAAAACATATTTAGATTGGATATTGGCTACACATCAACATCACTGAAATAGCATCTAAATTGAGTGACATAAGAGCGTCAGTGACTGTAACTTTAACCCACCTGATCTTGACTGTGAATTGAACTCCTGTCTTTATCACCAAGGGTCTCTGAGGATGTGTGGGCATACACGGCTGTCTCTCCACTACAAGAGAACTGAAAGACACGTCACAACCGCTGTCATCCTGTTCAAAACTATAATCTTTCAGAAGTGACGTAAACCACAGAATACATTCAAATTCCCCCGTGAACCTTAAACCCACAAATCCTCGTATCAACAACCAGCAGTTTGTCTTTCTGCAGCTTCTACATATAAAGGGAAGAATAGTTACGGTGTTGTGTCTCACTTTGATATAAGGTTTTTGAAGAGTGAAAGTGCCTGTTCATCCAGCTGGCTCTTGCCCAGAGTGAGAGGGTCGTTGTTGTAGGTGAACTTCTGCACCAGTTCCTGAACTTTCTTCAGCTGCTGACGGATCTGCTGCAGACACTCTGCCACCACTGTGAACCTGCAGCACAATTCATGCAGTAGCTCATTATAGAAAAACAATACATCAGTACCAAGGACAGCACCAAAACAAATATACGGGCAATATGAGCTCATTAGCTCCAGCTAATTATTTGATAATAAAAATTATTTACTTAGCAAATAGAAAATCTTAAAGTCACCATAAAATAAAAAATAAAAATGATTGGAACATTCCAGTATTTATAATAAATGATATATCTGTGCACACATCATAATTTTTTTAAAATTCATATGCCCTTGTAATCTTTAATCAAAATAACTCCCCCTGCCTCTTCCAACGACATCACATGACAGACAAAATTAAAGGGATAGTTCACTTTGAAATTAAATTTTGGTATGTTTTAGCTTACCTCAAGGGCATCCAAGATGTAGGTGTCTTTTTTTCCGCAGTAGTTTCAATTTTGATATTTTTAGGTCAAACCGTTCTTGTCTCTCAGTCAGATAATGCAGGTCTATGGTCACTGTCTCAAAGAGCATGCACAGAGTCCAAATTAAAACAATTCCCCTTCGTCCAAATTAAACAATTCCCCATCGTAAGTACACATTGATGGCCTAAGACACGAGACGAGCGGTTTGTGTGAGAAAACGAACAGTATTTATATCGTTTTTACCTAGCGCCTGCGCGGGCGCTTCCTATTGTGTGACGTGTGCGCAGACTGGTGCATAGATATATACAATAGATGCCGCCTTGGCTACGGCAGTTCATTGACATCTAGTGTATATATCTATGCACCAGTCTGCGCACACGTCACACAATAGGAAGCGCCCGCGCCTTCAGATCACTTGGACGTGGCTGTGTACAAAAGGTAAAAACGATATAAATACTGTTCGTTTTCTCACACAAACCGCTCGTTTCGTGTCTTAGGCCATCAATGTGTACTTACGATGGGGAATTGTTTAATTTGGACGATGGGGAATTGTTTTAATTTGGACTCTGTGCATGCTCTTTGAGACAGTGACCACAGACCTGCATTATAGGACTGACAGACAAGAACGGTTTGACCTAAAAATATCCAAATTGAAACTACTGCGGAAAAAAAGACACCTACATCTTGGATGCCCTTGAGGTAAGCTAAAACATACCAAAATTTAATTTCAAAGTGAACTATCCCTTTAAGTTATTAATGGTTAACATTATATTTCCTTACATTTCATAATGAACTACTCACTTCATAATGCCTACTCACTTTTCATCGGTTCTTTGTGAATTGGAATGTGTGCAATGGATTGTGGGTGATTTAAGGATAGGATACACTTGATGCAACCTTCAAAATGAGCTATATGAAGGGCGCGAAACGAAGGTCCTTCGAATTGAGACGGCCTTCGGTGGCGCTTGATGACGTGGCAGCCGAGATATGCAGCCTTACTAGAATCCAGCCTTCCGTTTGGAAAGCACCCATTATTTTGCTTGCAATACAGGTAATTTGGAGAGGTTCTCACCAGCTCTGCAGCTGGTCCAGACACGCATTGGGCGGCCCACCGATGCAAGCCATCTGCTGACGCTTCTTCCACTCGGGTAACTCATCTGATATGAGTGTGTGCTGGATCTGCTCTGCTAGAGTCAGTACGTTAGCCATTTCCTTTATCACCACCTGCACACATATATGCTATTTTGTAGAAAAGAAATGATACTGAAGAAAAGGGCAACATTAAACACATTCCTACTGATGTGAACACACTATCTGCGTGCAGGGGCATCTCGACCTACCTCTCTTTTCATGCTTAGCCCCATAAACATTTGTCGAATTGCCATTTCCTCCTGCAGGATCTCTTTTGTTTTGTGGACATTCATATCAAGTTCCACTGAAACCATACAAATTAAAATCATTAGTTCATTCAAACTCTGTTAAAAAAACACATCTATAAAATTTAACATTGATCTAATCAATAACAGATATCTCAAAATGTCAACTGATATCATACCAGGGCGAAATGCTAAGAATGTATCTGTTACCTCGACTCTGCAAGGTCTTTCTCTTGAAGTCATACTCATCTTGTACGTCCTCCAAAACCTGAATGTCCTGTTCTATTTCCTATAGAGAGGCAAATATTCCACAAATAAATTGTAGTCACTTTCTAGACATAGTTTTTCGGAAATGTGGGTAATTTTTGTGGTAAAGACCCAAAAAGATTCAATATCAGACCTAGTCATTATTCACTGAGATGTTTTACCTGCACGCTCGTCTTCAAATTGTTGATTTTATTGCCCAAATCATTTTGTTGTTCCATCATGAAATTCCCCTGTGATGAGTTACCTTTACCCTAAAAACAAAATTACAGAGATGAATGACAACACAAGCGAAAGTTTGAAATGACAGCTGTGACGCAACACTTGTACTTTAGGTGCATTTATGTGAACTTAGTGTACTTATCCAAGTAAGTCTTGGGTAATATAAGGAAACTACATGGGTTAAGGAGATTAGGTTTAGGAGTAGGTTGAAGGTTAGTACCTACTGTAGTTATTATTACTATATTAAGTACATAGTATGTACATGGGGAACAGGACTGTAAAACAAAGTACAACCAACGAAAGACTAAAAGCCTTACTTGTGTACTAAGTGCAGTTTCCAGTATCTTTCTCTCTTCCTTCAGAGTGTTCGCTATGATCATAGCCATGTGAACAGGATCCTCCTGGAAGTGCTCCTAATGGGAGACGATAAATTCCATTACCATTTCATTCTAGAATAATGAAAATAATTCAATTGAATGTAATCTTTTTTTGCACCTGTAGGTTACGCTTAATTTTGCGTATATTATGCTGTAAGAGGAAGTTGTTTCCCAGGTTGAGACGGCTGTAGTGCTCATCCAGTTGGTTGAGGAGCTCATGGAAGCGCAGGGTGGCCAAGGATACATTACATGCAACGGATTCCCTGCAACCAATAATAATGCGCAAAAAAAAATATTTTCAGCAATTCGTGATGCTACTACTGTAAATCAAATGAAATATGAAATTACAAAAAAATCTCACCAGTCATGACTCTCAATCCATTGACTGAGATACTGTCGGATCTCCATGGGGAAAGCCTCATCGTAAAGCTGGTCCACTTGCTCCAAATACAGAGAGTCCAGCAGCTGAAGCTGGTTCCACAACGTCATCTGCAAACATAAAATGCAAACCATTATGACTTACTGTAATACTTTAACTGTTTACATACTACATCCTGTCTGTGTTGACGTTTGTCACCTAACACTAATTTAATTTTTTTTTAGTAATTCAATTTTTTTTAACATAATGTCTGTATTATAGTAAACTTGTACACTGTATTTATCAACAGGATTTGAAGAGTTATATCTGTTTTACTGCTTTTTATATTTGTATTGTTCACTGTAATCTTCTTATTGTGTTTTTTTTAGGTAGACAATTTTAAGATCTGTCCAGGGACAACGGATGAAAAATAGCCTTTTGACTAATTCTGGTGCATTTGCAGCAAAGTTATCCCTGTCAAATAAATAAATAAATAAATAAACACCTTGTTTTATGCGCAGTTATGTTAACATTAGGCATTAAGCTAATAATAATAATAATAATCACAACAGTTAATAAAATAAAATAAATAAAATGTGTTATAAAAATGTAATATTATTTAATAATAAATTATACTTTGATAAAAAGTTTTTTTTTATTTAATAAACATAATATTAGCGTTTTAGTGCTGTGCTCATCCATTAAAACCACTTAAAATCAAGGGTTTAATGACGTTCACACTCATTACTGTCCTTTTACGACATGAGTTAGAGTAAAGGACTAAATATAATTTTAGAGATTAATTAAATGCTTCTATTCTATCATACAATTAATATCCATTAGTTTTAAAGCTGTATGTAACAGAATAAAATAATATACTATGTCTGATGTTTCATTCCATGCATGGTAAACAAAACTGCTTTACATGACATTACATTACATTATTCTTCAGTTTTCCCACAGCCTTTTACAAGAGCGAACACAGATAAAACGCTTAGACAACATAACAGAAAATTACCTTTCAACATGTAAGTTGGGTCAAGGCACAAAGCAGTATTTCTCAGGCTAAGTAGACAAGACACACGTAGATTAAACTGTCTCTGCTTCAGACTTTTATTCTCTTTAGTAGCCCCCAAATGGTTATGCATGAAAAACTGACGCAGGTTACAGCCCACGCTGTCATTGTAGGCCAATCGGAATGCTGTAATTACCATATGTAAATATTCTAGTGATGACAACCAATAATGTTCTAGTGCGTAAACTATAACCACGCCCCTTTAGCGAATGGCTGTTCCAGCGAAGCGCAGCCCTCCCTTGACCATCACTGATTACAGAATAGGAACTGCTGAGAAAACAGAAACTTAGCGACACACTAGAAATTAATAATAAATACATACATAAATAAATAAAAAAAACATTCATTATAAGTAGCTAAGTTCCTTCAACCAATAAAAAAGACATTTGGAGCACATCCGTGGAGCAGTATTTCATGCTGATAGGCTGCGGTCTGGAGGAAGGGAGGGAGGGGGTTGTGAAACTCATGGCATAGCCAGCAAGGCAAGCACGCGTTTTCTGAGAAAGCGAGACCTAAACGAACTGAATGCAGGAATTAAACAGAGAAACGAAACTAGGATTTGCGTCAGTTCCCTATCATAATACTATGCCACTGGATGTTTTCATGGGGACCCCTTGGCTTTTAAATGTGCTGTTTATGTATAGAAATGTATAGGCAGACATGGAGAAGAACAGATACGACGTTTGTTTCACTGATATTTAAAATGATCTTATGTGATACAACGAGTCATTCTGTTGTTACCTGTGTCTATACA
Source organism: Squalius cephalus (assembly GCF_949319135.1). NCBI lineage: Eukaryota > Metazoa > Chordata > Actinopteri > Cypriniformes > Leuciscidae > Squalius > Squalius cephalus. The sequence continues at coordinate 9,233,572 of NC_137130.1, forward strand.
GTACGTTGCTAAAGTTTGATTAAATTCATGTTTGTGCTGTCATTTTAGTAGTTCTGTAAAGAGTTTGAATGAAAATATGCTATGATGAAGAGGACCACATAACAATCTCTGTAATTTTATCAAACAGGAATGCAAGTTTTACAGTGACACAAACCAACTAATATCACAAATCCTTTGCCAAATACATATTGATGATGTATGTATGTTTTTCCACTATAATAATGTCACCTCCTGGAGGATGATTTCATTAAGGAACTGGGCCAGGTTGTAACAAATCTCTAGAATAATAAGGGTTTTCTTAACAGGTTGCTGTTTTTTGTTAGTTAAACAGAATGAAAAATGAAATAGAGGATATGGGAAATACGTACACATTGATTACCAGTTAAAACAATGTCCTTTGAATACACCTGACATCTTTTTTTTAATAATAGGCTACTTTATTTTTAAAAACATTGGACATGGCAAAAATTAAAACATTGGCTCAGTCCAAAGTAGTGAAACTGATCAAAAATAGCCCGTATATGTTCACTTAATTTTGATATCGAGAAATAAAAACTAATATGATTTCTATCTTGTAATTGTGAGTTTAATAGTTTTAATATTTTATGCAATATATTAAGACATGATCGGTATATGAAAATGTACTGCAGTGGTGTGTGGATTGCTACAGAAATGAAACTCTTTATTATGATCAACTTGTGATTCATATAGTCCTGTCACTCGCTTTATTATAGCATTTCCCTTATGATAGATATCAGCACTATTTGCCACATCAGCATACCAATACTAAGGGAATGAAGTAGACGGCAAATTGTTGGCATATTCAGTTGCACAAATGCAAAAGACTTAACGTCGTATTTGCACAAACTCAAAAGTCAAGTGTATAAAGCCAGGTGTCTGAAATTTTTTTTAAATGCCATGAATCATGTTTCCAGCTTAGTGTGCATTTTGAAATAGACTTTAATGGAAGTTTTCTGATTCACTTCCACACGCTAAAGGAGAACATTGTTATATTGCTATTTACATCTTAAAATGACTGGATTACTGTGAAAAATGAAAACACTTCACATGCTCCTAGGAAGAATGTGGTAATATGTCTTTCCCATGTTGGAACATGCTGACTGCTGGCTCACTCAACAACTATTCCATCATCAAAATGTCAACCATCACAATTCCTAGTCAACGTGCCTAGTCAATTCCTAGTCAGTGTCCTAGTCAAAGATTACACATTGCATTTTAAGACTGCACATTGTTGGTATTAGGTAAACTGCTATTACTACTACTACTACTACTAATAATAATACTAATACAATAGTGATACCATTAATTTTTTTTTATTAAAAAACAAACAAAAAAAATACTATAGCAACAACAAGCTTGTCATAATATATACATAAACTGTATAATGGGTATAATGTTAGGCAGTTATGTTTAGTTAAATCTGAATTTTACAGATACATGAGACAACATAACTAGAACTTGAATAATACAATGAATATCTGATACATTTTCATATTGACAGTATTTTGGAATATACACTCAGCAAATCAAAGGGAGAGAAATTATGTTTTTTAGTGGCATAGAGCCAGAAAAAAAGTTCCCCTGTAGTCAATAATTTTATCCCTTAAAACTCATCTTTGATCAAAGTTACATATTTAAAAGTCTATAAAATTCTCCATGCCTTAAAATATCTTGAATGTAACTCTACAGCCTAGCCTAATTTAGTATTACATGAATATGCAAATTGGCCCCCGCCTCCACTCACTCACACCAGCTCAGAGATTCACTCGTTGATGATCACACGTTGACCTGATTGGTTACAAGGCAGTTTGTGACGTCAGAAACACCAGCGATTTCAAACCGCGTTTTTGAGACTGTCTTTGGTTCACTGCAGTTTTAAGGAGAAAATACTCAGCAATGGTGTTGACTTGTGCATTTGTACATGGTTTGTCTTAAAGCATATTAAAAACACCACATATACATATAAACAACATTAAAAACTTGATTTTCACCACAGGGGGACTTTAAGAATGGCAAAAGAAACCAGAATACAGAGATGGAAAGCTTCGAAGCCATCCAAAATCTAGGATCTGAGAGAAATCTGGTTGTTCCTCTTTCTACGGTGAATTCATCTGCAATGTAAAGAAGAAAAACGTGTCATGTCATTTTCTGATTATGTTAGTTTGCTTTTCTTAAATATATAGATGCTTAAACAGTTATGTTTTGCTTATTAGTGACAGCCCCAAATTACCCACAAGATATGGTTCTGAGCAACAGACTGAAAAACCATATTGAATTTAAATAAGGATATAGACTAAATTTTACGGGTTTGAAAATGAATAATACACATTTAAGATTATGCATGGTTAAGTCACTAACCAAATAAGCAAAAGTGTGACATTGACCATGTAAACAATACAATTTAAAATTAAATAAATAAAATAAAATACAACATTGTGAAATTTCTTAATATTTCACTACAATTGCTATGCAAATAATATAATTTGTAATGAAAAAAGTATTTAAAATAGATGTAAATTTAAAAATATTTTTACCCCACTGTATGCAGTCTATATATTTTAGGGCTGTCAAAATAAATAAAAAAAGATTTAAAATATTTAAAGCAATTAACACAGTAAATGATCGCGCTTTCATTCATTCAAGTGCTATTAACCCCATCACCATTCTTCTAGTGGGACGCCCGGTGGCTATTTTTGGTACAGCACCTAAAACTTTTGTTATATCAACTTTAAATTTGGAACACAACTTGGTTAGATGTATGGCTTTGATTTTATAGTAAAAATTATTTTGTATATAAAATTAAAAGTGTTTAGTACAGTACATTTGATATACAGTAAATTTAAACGTCCATAATATTTTTACACTTTTATTTTTGGAAGTTTTTCAGCTAATGATCTGATGAGTGTCTTCTTTACAACAAGATAAAACATAGGTCTATATTCCAAAGCATTCTTGAATTACAACCATTTAAGTTTGGATAGTGCATTTTCATGTCTATTCTCAAAAAGGGGGGGGGGGGGGGGGTACAGTTAGGGATTCAAGCGCGATTAGAGGGAAAAATAAGAAGTTAAATCTGTACTGGCGTGCTGTCCTTGAATCTCCTGTCTGTGTGACACACACATCACTTGTACGCACAGAAAGCCACTTCAGATGGCGCACATTCTCTTTCGCGCTTGAACAGACAAAAACACGCAAACGTATGCCAAAATGCCCGCTTTGTCGACAATCCTCGTATGCACAGTGTTAAATGAATTAAATAAAGTCTTAAATGACTGTAAAGAGTTGTGAGGCCATGGGATATGTGTCAGATCCGCGTCTTGTGCTTCAGATCTTTAAGTGACAGCAGCCAAATAAACCCGCAGCTGTGATGTCTGTCATTAACGTACAACCCCATTTCCAGAATAGTTGGACTTGGGACATTTTGTAAAATGCAATAAAATCAAGAATCTGTGATTTGTTAATGCTCTTGAACCTTTATTTAACTTAAGTAAAATATGTCCAATGTTTTCACTGACCAACTTAATTTAATTTTGTAAATATAAACAAGTTTTGACTTTGATAGCTGCAACACACTCCACAAAAGTTGGTACTCTCACTGCATTTGCCCCTCCAACCCCTGCTTATATCTCTGAGCTAATTAACAAAGCAAACTCATCTTCCTGTCATCTTGATCCTGCTCCTACTACTCTACTCAAAAAATGTGCATCCGTTATTTCACCATCGATTTCACTTCTCATCACTCAACTTCTAAGCACTGGTGTTGTTCCTCTGGAACTTAAAACTGCTGCCGTCACTCCTACTCCGGCTCTCTGCTCTTGGTATTTCTGGAACTGCCCTATCCTGGTTCACCTCCTACCTGTCTGATCGCCAGCATTACATCTCCATCCGCCAGTCAAAGTCCACTTCCGCCTCTGTCCCGCACGGTGTTCCTCAGGGTTCTGTTCTTGGGCCTCTTCTCTTCATCATCTACATGCTTCCACTAGGTGATATCATCCGTCATCATGGCTTCAAATTCCACTGTTACGCAGACGATACCCAACTATACATCCACTCCCAACGCAATGCTCCTTTCCCAACGCTTTCCATATCAGCTTGTATTGATGAAATAAATGCTTGGATGACCAGTAATTTTCTCAAACTCAACACTGACAAAACAGATTTACTTCTTATTGGTTCACCTCAAACTACATCCCGGGTCTGTGTTGACAATCTCAATATTGCTGGAGTTCCGGTTCAACCTTCCACCACTGTCAAAAACATTCCTCTCTTTCCTTTCTTCCTCACATCTCCTCTCTCACTAAATCTGCCTTCTTCCACCTTCGCAATATTGCACGCTTACGTCCATTTCTTACCATCAGTGATGCTGAGACGCTAGTTCATGCTTTCATCAGTTCACGGCTTGACTACTGCAATTCTCTTTTCTATGGCCTACCAAATTCATCATTAAATAAAATTCAATATATCCAGAACTCTGCCGCCAGAGTCCTCACTTACACTAAGAAATCTTCCCACATTACTCCCATCTTACGCAGTCTACATTGGTTACCCATCCGCTATCGCATTCAGTACAAGATACTCCTTATTACATTCAAAGCACTCCATGGTCTTGCCCCAAACTATATCTCTGACCTCATCCATACACACCTGTCCGGCGTCCGCACACTTAGATCATCTGATACCGGTCTGATGACAATCCCACGGCACAAACTATCATCATTTGGTGGAAGGGCTTTTTGCACCGCTGCGCCAACTCTTTGGAATTCAATTCCACAACAAATCCGCAATCTCTCATCACTACATGACTTCAAAACCCACATTAAAACACATCTTTTTGTCACTTGTTTCCCTGACCCCTGAATGTTCTGATTCTATATGTACCATACCTCTACTATGTTATCCTTCAAAGCTTATATGTATCGTCTCTATGTCATGTTTCTATGTTATGTGTATTTGTAATTATTGTAAAGCGACCTTGAGTCCTCAGAAAGGCGCTATATAAAATAAACGTATTATTATTATTATTATTACAGAGGCACGTTTACCACTGTGTCACATTACCTCTCCTTTTAATTACACTTTTTAATCATTTGGGAATTGAGGATACTAATTGCTGAAGTTTTGCAAGAGGAATTATTGCCCAATCTTGTCTGATACAAGACAGCTGCTCAACAGTTTCAATAAGAGACAGATCTGGACTGGCACATCCACTATAGAGTGACTAGAAACCACTCAGTTCTCTTACGAGAGTTCTCTCGTACTGCGTTTTGCTAAAAACGCTACGGGGAAAAGTCTCTTTTCACGAAAACACTGAAGCAAAAAATTATCCTTAATTTTCATATATGTAAAACGCGTTGCGGCAGCAGCAGACAGCTGAAGCAAGACGGCTTGTCTGCTCATTGGCTGCTCTGCGGCAACTGCATAAACCTATCGAGCGCAGGCTGATGCAACATCAGGCCAATGAGGGCGCTTCGCGCCCTCCTCGCCACTTCCCGCCGAAACGGGCGTGGCTTATCCCTATAAAAGGAGCTCGAAAAGGCTGATTCACTCAATTTTGTTCTCTTCAGCGGAGCGCACGCATCGCTGGATCACGGAAGCAAGCGTCGTCGAAGCAAGCATCTCAGCGGGACGTGCCCTCGAAGCCGCTGGCCAACGCCGCCTTCTACAGCCGTACCTGCTGCGCTTTCCGACGCCTATATCCTTTATTGCTATATTGCTCTGTTTTCTGTGTGTGTGTGTGTGTGTTCGCTGCAACACTCACCCCTAAAAGAGCTGCGTCTTTTTCAAGACGCCTTCTCATGCAGCGCTCGCGAGCCAATTGCCTACGGTGACTCTGAGGACTCGCCAGGCATCCTTTCCGAGGCTGCCCTTCCTGGAAGCGGACGGCGGGATTAGTTTTTCTTTACGTTACAAGAAAAGCTACCCTGCCTCCGCACGCGTCATTCACCGGCGAAGGAGAAAAGAGTGTTATCAGCCCCACCGTTGGTCGGTCTCGCCTCTTTTCTCTCATATTTCTCAGTTCCCTGTTCGGCGACTGGAAATATTATTGCAGCAAGTGAGTCTGTTATAGCACGCTTGCCTGCCAGCAAACGCCGAAGAATACATGTTGACGCCGCCTTTGCCGCCAATGCTTCACTCTGTCAGTCCCCTGAAGGCGACTGCAGAGATGCATTTTGCAGCCAGCAAGCGCGTAGTACCCGCTTGCCTGCAACCGAACACCGTTTCTACGGTTCCCGTGCGTCACTGGCGAAAGGAGAATGGAGTGTTTTCAGCCCCGCTGAAACTGGGCAATATCCACTCTTCTCACATTCAAAGCCTATATCCCCCTGTGGCTCAGTGGCGGAATTCTAGGTTTTCCACATGGGAGACCGGAGTTCTAATCCCGGTCTAGCGGCATATATTTTTATGCCGCCAATGCTTCGCTCTGTCAGTCCCCTGAAGGCGACTTCGGAGATGCATTTTGCAGCCAGCGAGCGCGTAGTACCCGCTTGCCTGCAACCGAACGCCGTTTCTACGGTTCCCGTGCGTCACTGGCGAAAGGAGAATGGAGTGTTTCAGCCCCGCTGAAACCGGGCGATATCCACTCTTCTCACATTCTGGCATATTTCAGGCGTCTGAAAATGTTAGTATTGCATGTCGTGCTTACTCGCATGCCTGCAAGCAAACGCCAGTGGTCCAGTGGTAGATTGTTAGACTCTCGCGCGGGGGATCCGAGTTCGAATCCCGGGTGTGCCGGCAGAAAATATTATGCCGCCGAATGCAAATCACTCTGTTTGTTCCCCGAGAGGCAACTGCAGACGTGTTTGTTTTCGCAGCCCACGAGCACGTGGTACATGCCTGCAAGCAAACGCTAGTGTGGATAATACTCGCGCTGACTTTGTCTATGTATCTTCACTGTGGTCCAGTGGTAGATTGTTAGGCTCTCGCGCGGGGGATCCGAGTTCGAATCCCGGGTCTGCCGGCAGAAAATATTTATGCTGCCGAATGCAAATCACTCTGTTTGTTCCCCGAGAGGCAACTGCAGACGTGTTTGTTTTTGCAGCCCACGAGCGAAGTCTCGGCCACGGCCGATGATGCTATATGTGTACAGAAGATGCCCACTGCTTGTGCCCATCCCTACACATTAGCACAGCCCTTCACACAGGGCCCGCGCTCATATATTCGACTCGGGTCGATCACGCACACAACATAGTGAACGTGCCCACTGCCTAGTGCCCACAAACACTATGTTCTGCATGCCTTGTGGTTTCTGTAAAGACGAAACCTGTGTGCATTCACACTGGACAGTGCACTCATTGCAGTAATTGTGCCCGCTCTCCCGCGCCCACACTTACTAACGGCCATTATATGTCCTACGGGACTCGCCCAGCCCTCCCTTGCTCGGTTAAACACCGCAGCGGGGTTGAGCGCAGGCATTCTGCCCGGCCACGGCCGACGGTGCTATAAATGTAGTGTCGATGCCCACTCCTCAGTGCCCATCACTACACACAAGCACAGCCCTACACTTAGGGCTCGCGCACATAAAATCGACTCAGGTCGATTGCGCTTCCAACATAGTGAAAGTGCCCACTTCCCAGTGCCCACGAACACTATGTCCAACAGACCACAGGCTCTCTGTAAAAACGAGACCTGTGAGCGCGCGCTCTGCTCAGGCAGACAGCGCGCCCAAAGCAGTAAATGTGCCCGCTCCCAGCCCACATCTACTCGCTCACATGAGTCCTATGAGACTTTCTCAGTCCTCCCTCACTCAGCTAAGCACTGTAGTAAGGTCGAGGACGAGCGTTCCGCCCGCTGTATTAAGCGCGCGCCCCGCCTCAAATGCCACAGGCATAACGCCTATGTTTTTATCCCCCGAAGCGCCTCTGTCGCACGGCGAACAGAGCGCGCTCCGTATCCAGCCCCTAGCCAGCCATGCAGAAGCATGGGCAGCGCTTCCAGGGGTTTCGGACTGGGTGCTAGGCATTATAAAGAGAGGCTTCTCACTACAGTTTTGTCGACGCCCCCCCCCCCGCTTCATAGCGCGCGTCGAAACTACGGTTTCGTTGGAAGTAGCACACCTACTTCGAGCCGAAATATCAAAACTGATAAGCAAAGGGGCGATAGAGCGCGTTCCCCCAGCTCTAAGCGAAGGGGGGCTATACAGCAGATACTTTCTAGTCCCCAAAAAGGACGGCGGTATCAGACCCATACTGGATCTAAGACGGCTGAACAGAGTATTAGTGAAACGCAGTTTCAAAATGCTCACAACCAGCAAAATTCTCGCGCATGTTCGCCGAGAAGACTGGTTCATGTCGATAGATCTGAAGGACGCGTATTTTCAAATACAGATAGCGTCACGTCACAGGCGATACTTGAGATTCGCCTTCGAGGGTCAGACATACCAGTATACAGTCCTGCCATTCGGCTTGTCCCTGGCACCTCGTACATTTACGAAATGCATGGACGCAGCGCTCGCTCCTCTCAGACTCAGAGGCATGCGAGTGCTGAACTATTTGGACGACTGGCTGATCCTAGCTCAATCACGATCACAGCTCGTGGAGCACAGAACCATTTTACTCGATCACCTCGAGAATCTTGGTATCACGGTCAACTGGACAAAGAGTTCATTGAACCCCAGTCGAACGATTTTGTTTCTGGGCGTCGTTCTGGACTCACAGTCTATGACAGCGCAGCTGTCACCACAGCGCGTGTTGCTCATTCAGCGCGCGGCGAGATCTTTCCGCCGCGGCGCTTTCACCCCGCTCAGGAAATTTCAAAGGATGCTGGGTCTCATGGCCTCAGCATCGTCAGTTCTCCGGCTGGGCTTGCTCCGCATGCGCCCGCTGCAGTTCTGGTTGAAAGCGCGGGTGACCGGTCGATTACGCCTCAAGGTCGATCAGAGCTGTGTTTCAGCCCTGGCGCCTTGGATGGCGGACGACTGGTACCGATCAGGTGTAAGCCTGGGGACTTCCTCGAGAGTGAGGATGGTGTCGACAGACGCATCCACCTCGGGATGGGGAGCGCTACTCGAAGGCAGACCGTTCTTCGGCCTGTGGTCGGAACGAGAAAAGCTCCAACACATAAACTGCCTAGAAATGCTGGCAGTGCACAACGCGATGACGCGTTTTTGTCCCCACATCAAGCACGAGCACGTCATAGTCCGTTCGGACAACATGGCTGTGGTGTCCTACATAAATCGCCAGGGCGGTCTGAAATCCATATCCCTGTACAGGCTGGCGAAACGCCTCCTATTATGGGCTCAGCACAACTTACGCTCGCTGAGAGCAGTGCATGTACCTGGGCTTCAGAATGTGGGCCCAGACAGACTGTCCAGGAACAATGTTCCCCCGGGCGAATGGTCTCTACACCCACAAGCAGTACGGCTGTTGTGGGAAAGATTCGGCAGAGCGGAGGTGGACCTATTCGCGTCCCACGAAAACGCGCACTGCCCCGCGTTCTTTTCAAAGACCGACAGCGCGCTGTCCCGAAGGTGGCCGCGCTGCCCGTTATACACTTTTCCCCCTGTCTCCCTCCTGCCACAGGTGTTGGAACGGGTCAGGAAGACAAAATGCCCAGTGCTGCTTGTAGCTCCGTTCTGGGAGAACCAGACATGGTTCCCAGTTCTGATGCAGTTGGCAGATATCGCTCCATGGCCACTGCCGTTGAGGAGAGATCTCCTCTCGCAGGCCGGGGGCTCGATTTGGCACCCACACCCGGAACTGTGGTCCCTTCATGTGTGGGCGCTCAACGGATACCCGTTGGTCTCGCAGAGGGAGTCGTGAATACCATCACTCAGGCTAGAGCGCCGTCGACTCGGCGGCTTTATGCTTCGAAGTGGTCGGTTTTCTCCGGCTGGTGTTCAGCTCGGAGTCTTTCACCCCTCGAATGTGAGGTAACGGAGGTTCTCTCCTTCCTACAAGAGCTGTTGGATAAGGGCAGATCCCCTTCCACGCTCAAAGTGTATGTGGCGGCTATTTCAGCGTTCTCCGGTTCAACGCTGGGTCAGTCACTGGGAAGGAATGATTTAGTCATCCGCTTCCTCAGGGGAGCTAGGAGACTGAATCCGCCCAGACCTCCTTCAGTCCCTATGTGGGACCTTTCTACGGTCCTGGCGGCCATGAAAAGTGCCCCTTTTGAGCCTATTCAGTCTATCAGCCTCAAACACTTATCTTTTAAAACAGTGTTTTTGATGGCTCTCGCATCAGTGAAGCGCATAGGCGACCTGCACGCGCTCTCTGTGAGCCCGACGTGCTTGGAGTTTGGTCCTAACGACTCTAAGGTCATACTCAAACCTAAGCACGGCTATGTGCCGAAATCCCTCAACACGCCTTTTCGGGCTCAGGTTATTTCCCTGGCTGCCCGGCCGGCGTCGAGTGAGGAGGGGGACTCGAGTTTTCTTTGCCCAGTTAGGGCTTTAAGAACTTATATGTCCCGCTCTGCTGCCTTCAGACAGACAGAGCAGCTCTTTGTCTCGTTCAGCGGTCGTTCCAAAGGAACGGCTGTTTCGAAACAGAGTCTATCCAGATGGATAGTTGACGCCATAGCGCTGGCTTATACTGCCAAAGGCATTCAATGCCCGTTGGGAGTTAGAGCGCACTCCACGAGAGGCGTTGCTTCCTCGTGGGCTTGGTCTAGCGGGATTCCCTTACAAGATATATGTATGGCGGCGGGCTGGGCCTCTCCGTCTACATTTATTAGGTTTTATAACCTAGAGGTTCCCGCCCTGCAGGCTAAGCTTTTGTCGGTGTAATCTGCTTACAGGCGCTATGCGCTGCCGATTTTACTGGGCAGAACTACGTAAGACCCACGTTTTCCCGCATTAGTGCAGGCTCCCTACCCTGGCTATGTGATGTCGTATTCGTGTCTGAGGACATGTCTATATAAGGACGGAGGAAACCCCTTTCGTCTTTAGACTTTCCCCATGAGGTAATGTAACCCACGGACGCTACAGTTTAGGGAATTTAGGCTTCCTCCCTTATTCCCTGACTCTGTGTGAGTCTATCCGGTGATTATGCACTGTATGCCTGAACTAGCTTCCGGTGATTGGTGTTTTTGTCCCGGCACGCACGGCGTTTTGCAAGGGGTTCCCATAGCGTTTTTAGCAAAACGCAGTACGAGAGAACTCTCGTAAGAGAACGTACTCGGTTACTAACGTAACCTCGGTTCTCTCTAGAAGAGGGAACGAGTACTGCGTTCCCTGCCGTGCGTTTGGTTTGCTCTGGTTCGCTTCAGCGATCAAAATTGAGTGAATCAGCCTTTTCGAGCTCCTTTTATAGGGATAAGCCACGCCCGTTTCGGCGGGAAGTGGCGAGGAGGGCGCGAAGCGCCCTCATTGGCCTGATGTTGCATCAGCCTGCGCTCGATAGGCTTATGCAGTTGCCGCAGAGCAGCCAATGAGCAGACAAGCCGTCTTGCTTCAGCTGTCTGCTGCTGCCGCAACGCGTTTTACATATATGAAAATTAAGGATAATTTTTTGCTTCAGTGTTTTCGTGAAAAGAGACTTTTCCCCATAGCGTTTTTAGCAAAACGCAGTACTCGTTCCCTCTTCTAGAGAGAACCGAGGTTACGTTAGTAACCGAGTACGTTTTAGCATGTGCAGAAAGAATGAGGCCTGGCATTGTCTTGTTTCCCAGGAAAGGTGTCATCTTGATGGCAGTTTATGTCTCTGTGTAATGCAAATATATGCCTCCACGTCAGTGGTACCTTCACACAAATGCAAGTCACCCATGCCGTTTGCACTGATGCACTCCATACCATGACAAATGTTTGCTTTTGCACTTGTCGCTGATGAAAATCTGGATGGTCCCTGTCGTCTTTGGGACTGAGAACTCGATGTCTGTTTTTCCCAAAAACAAGCTGAAACATGGAGTCATCTGACCACAGCACACATTTCCACTGTGTTTTAGAGCATCTGAGATGAGCTCGGGCCCAGAGAACTCGCCGGCATCTCCGCATAGAACTGATGTATAGCTTTCTCTTTGCGTAACAGAGATTCAAGTCGCATTCCTTAATGCAGCGTCAGACTTTGTTAAGTGAAAAAGACTGAGAAGCTCCTTTTTCACCCAAACATGATACCATCACCTATTACCAATTCACATACTCATTGTGGACTGTTTCAAAAGAGTTGGATAATCTAACCTTTATAATCTTTTCACTTTTATTTTGCCTCTGTCCCAACTTTTTTGTAGCGTGTCGCAGCCATCAATATAAATTTTTTTATATTTACAAAATGCAATTATGTTAGTCAGTGAAAACATTGGAAAACTTTTCTTTACACTTTTGTCAGTTAAAAAAAGGTTCAAGATAATTAACGAATCACAGATTGTGAATTTTAGTGCATTTTACAAAATGTTCCAACTTTTCTGGAAATGGGGTTGTAAATCAAAGACAAAGAAAAAAGAAAAATCACAGAAAATCACTTACTACTCTTGACTGAAAAACTTCTGTAGCTTTAATAAGGATTAATCTATAATAAATTTATAATGTATGCAGTGAGGAACCGTGAAGTAACTTTATTTAATTTCTGTATATTTCCTACCTGTTAGATCAAATATTTAAAATAACTGCTTTTATGTTGTTTCTACATTAATTTGGAGATTAAAGGTGCAGTAGGTGATTTGGGAAATGCTAATGTTAGCCTGCTAGCATTGAAAGCATACGATCCCACCCTCCCTGCAAATCGCCGTCCAAACCATGCCTCCTCCACAACACATGAAGGCACACACACACATCTGCTCTCAGCAAAGGGTCACAAGAGACGGCGTTAAACTACCTCATGTCTCAAAGCACATAAAATAACAATAATAATGAGCGTAACAACTTGGAGAGCTCTGACCAGTACCACCTGACTGCTGCAGATTCATGGCGGTGTTGATGCTGTTGATATGGAAACGCATAATTCAAATGTGCGAGGACATGAACAGCGCCGGTTGGAGCATCACGGGTTGCCATCTCTTAATTACAGAAGTTATGGCGTGAACGCAGCATACGCTCGTTGTTTTGGAGGAACTGTAAATTAGGGCTGGGCGATATATCGCATGACATTGATATGCGCCTCTCGTCAGTAAAGCCGGTTCCTTGATTAGTAGTAAATCGCCATCACCTGCTTTCAGATGGAGCGGCATTTACTACACAGAGCCGTAGTTAACTGACAAGCTGAGCCATATCGCATTAATTATTGCAGGCGATATATCGCCCAGCCCTACTGTAAATGGTGGCTGCTGTTTGTTAGCGGTGCTCCATGACCAACATCTGTCTAAATCTTTATAGCATGAAACGCGCTGATGACGTATGATGTCTGCGTGAACAGGGTGCATGAAGGTATGTAAAAACAAACCCTGGCAGGCAGGTAGGACATTGTATTATTTCATTCGGACCGAATATAATGATTGGATTTTGGATTTACATTTTATGGTCCTATGCCTTCCACAGCCAATATATATTTATAAAAACACATTTAGACCATTTAACATAGTGATTGCTATCAGGATATGAGGAGACTTTCAACCAGTATAACAAAAAATCTTTCTGTAGAGAATCACCTATTGCACCTTTAACTGTGAAATTATTACAATTTAAAAATGCATTCAAAGCTTTAATGTTAGGTGCGATCAATCATGATTAATTACAGAAAAATAAGCAATTAATTAGTTCATTTTTTTAAATCGATTGACAGCACTAATATATATATATATATATATATATATATATATATATATATATATATATATATATATATATATATATATATATATATAAATATATAGTTTTCAAAAATGTAAAAGATGATATTTACAGCGCTTTCAAACTCAAAGGGACTGAGGTGCTGGGTGATAATTTCAAACATTCCAGGAGACATCGGAGGTTCAGGAGAGGAACATGCATGTTGGACTGGACCACTGAGAAATGAGGACATCAAAGAAAGTAAAAGAAAATCATTAGTATCAGTTCATACAATCATGCAACACTGAGAGACAACAAATTTTAAAATTAAATATTAATCTGAAAGAAATGAAGATACTCACTTCCGACGGGAAATTGGAACTAACTGTGTCTGAATGTAAGGACAAACTGGAAAAGGAAAAAACAACTATAAAAAAACCAGCATTTTAGCATATGCTATTTCTAATCTTTCTACAACTGCGCACTTTCCACAAATATAGTAAAAAAATAGGGCCAGAAACAAATGGTCAGTGAAAAGAGGTGCTCAACCTTAATTAAATATTAAAATAAATTTTAAATGAGCTAATTATAATGAATGATTTTCAACTTTGAAACACAAGTACAGTATAAAACTTTGATTTGTGTGACTTTATAATTTTCTAACAAAACACATGAAGTAAACATTAACATTCAATAGAAAAAAAGTGTATTAAACATAAATAAAATGAAACACTCCAGTGGCCTAGACAAGAAATGTACAGTTTTCTTGTACTTGCTTATAATGTTTTCTGCTATCCTGCAGCCTGAACCTCTGTAGGCAAACCAGCCTTACAGTAGATAATGTGAGAGATCAGATAAAGAGATTTCCTGAGCCTTCCTGCCATTTCTTAGGCGTGTCACAACTGTTCAGAATGTGTTCATTTTTTTGTGATTGAGAAATAGTAACAGGGCTGTACACAAAATATGGAAAACCAGATAAAGTTTATAGACATCTAACCTTTGTTTTGCTGGCTATTGTAATGTTTTCCAAAAGCCTCGTCCTTCGGGATGTCGGGGTAAAGGAACTTCAGAGGATTCTCTGGGACAACACCATCTGCAATGACCTTATAGTCCCGTATTATATCAGCAATGGGCAAGGCGTTGAGACGGTTTTTCGTGTACGGCTCTACAGAGATGAACTTTGGGTCTCCTGTGGGCAGAATACATGTGCTTAAGATTATTTAAAAATATATTACAATTAAGACAATACAACAAAGACAAATTGTAGCTATAAGATAAAAGGCATGTTCTAAATTTTGGAACAACTCCAAGGCTGGAATTTCCCTCAGCAAATCCAAGTGAGGATATCACTTGGATAACAACGGCTTAGCTTGGCACGAGTTCCTGAACTGGGTGGGCTTGAAAACAGAACAGTTTAACTGTTCACTGCGTGGAACTTGTTTTGTGTTACTATCTTTGTTTTACAATTGGACACCTGTGACATCATGTCTCCTACCTGTGAATATGGTCAAACATAATATATAGCAGAAAAACAAACCATTTTCATCCTGCTCAACCCAGGTGAAGGTGATTCCTCCAAGGTGACTTTCGCTAAAGCGTAGCAGGAATGTCCCTGGCTTCTTCTCCTTCAATAAGGCGCGTTCCATCTCTTTACTTACAAATCCCATTATGTAACTGACAACCAAAAACAGCAGAATTCATTGAGAAGCAGAAAGAAGTTTTGCAAAGAGCAACAAATTAATCCAGAATGGCAGATAAATCAAAAGATTAATATATTTAGTTCAAACAGTTCAACCTAATTTAAAGTAGTTTACCCAATAGTTGTATTAATGTATTGCATGGTTATTAGAATAACAGAGCTATTATGTGTTCCATTTATCATGCAAGAAGATTAGGCCACTGACCCATCAATCCAAACAGGAAGTAAATGTTTCTTAATAAGGTCCAGGATAGAGTCTAGCCACAGCCAAAAACTAAATGATTTGCCAGGGATGTTTTCCTGAGAGCAACAGAAAAAACAAAAAACATTGGATTAATATTGTTGTGCTTTTCATGATGCTCAAGTACAATTTGAACATAACAAGAGAATATAATATTTATGCAATATTACCTTCCAGAACTTGGACCAAGAAACCTGGCAGTCATTAAAAGAAGCGTGTTGACCTTCAGAAACAATTACAAAACACTGTTTAGATGGAGGCAAAAATGCATGAGGGAAAACGAAACACACAGTGTAAAACAGCTGACAATGACATAAAATGCCCTATTATATTATAATATCATAATAATCCAATGTTTTTATAAAAACATACCCAGAAGTTTATCTCCCAGCATGTTAAGCTGCTCCTTGTTGAGTCCTCGGCCTGCAAAACTTGAGAACTGCCAACTGAGCACCTCAGAGAGTTGGCTCCAACTTGCCCGCAAAGGGTTACCGAAGAACCCAAGGTTCTAAACATGTCAGAGAAGTTCAAATAGTACTGTAAGTCAAGTCTGGTCACTGATTAAAACTATGACCTCTAGTTCTTTTAGTCATATAGACCACATGCAGACCGTAACCATGTTTCTACCAAGTGCTGCAAGCTCTGGACAAGATACTTTAAGTCTAGATATCCATTCATTTGCATCTGCATCAGAACTTTGAGAAGCCCACCTTAGGGTCGTCAGTTAGCAGGTTGTACCACATGACGGAGGCCCAGCCCCCTGGAAGCTGACTGACATTGGAGATGACCACCAGTGGCAGGGAGCACGTCTGCACAGGAAAAAATAGCAACCAAGTAAGCGGTATTATGGTTAATAACAAAAAAGACCATAAAAGCATTGTATTAGCACACTTATTTCCCATGCAAATGATTACAGCTATTCTTGTCAGAATTGTAAATTGTCATGTAATCATTTATAAAACATGTAATTTATAAATCTATATGAATAAAACATTACAGACAAAAATATGAGTTATAATTTTCAATGAAACTTTAAATACAACTACTCCTACATATTTTCCTGTATTGAGAAATACAATATACCATTAAAACTGACTTGACTTAAAAAAATATATCTAAGTATGGCTAAAGTAGTAAAATATTTCTGTTTCAAATGTCATTTTGAACTTTCTATTCATCAAAGAATCCTGAAAAAAATGTATAACAGTTTCCATAAAAATATATTTCTGAGGGATCAAGTGACACTGAAGACTGGAAATTCAACTTTGCTTTAGTTTTTAAGTGTTTTTTTCTAAGTGTAAAATTTCTAAGGCATGAATATATATATATATGGCATGATTTTATATATTATGTAAAATGTATATATATATATATGTGTGTGTGTGTGTTTCCTGGATGTATGTGACCCTGGACCACAAAACCAGTCACATGGGTAATTTTTTTTAAATTGAGATTTATACATCACATGAAAGCTGATTGGACAATATTTGGCCGAGATACAACTATTGAAAATCTGGAATCTGATTTAAATATAAATATATATAAATATATTTATATACACACACACACACACACACACACACACACACACACACACACACACACACACACACTAAAGCACACCTCAAGATCAATATCCAGGCCCTGTAACATCAGCATGGCCTCAAAGTTGAGTGAGTGTAACTCCTCTGTTACTGACAGGGGACCCTGTAATAAAGAAACACAGTATTGTTACACTTCAATGCCAAGATCAAGAATATACAGTCAGTGTGAGGCTGCCCTCTGTTGGCACTTGGCAGGATGATGCATCCCACATCGACTAACAACGTGACAAAAATATCTCATAACAAGACATAAGACATTAACGTAGGACTTTTAAGATTAAAAAAAGGGGCCACTGTAAGAGACACTGCAGTCTTTCTCACCTCATTTCCTTTTCCTCCGGTAGGACACTTTCTCTCTTTCAGCTGCTGCAGAACACAAAGACACCATGAAACATCTTCCCTCTTAAAGGCACAGTTCACCAAAAAAAAATTCAATATTTTTTTTTTACACCCTCATGTTCATTTTCACACAGCTCATTTGGAAAATAGTTTATAGTGGCAACACAATTTCAAGCTCAACTGAGAAAAAATAAAAAATATTTTTTTTAAATAAGAGTTATTCACTTTTTGGAGCCATGGTCACTACAAACTGTCCTTGTATGGAAATAAAAGCTTCGAAATTTCTCCTTTTATGTTTCACGGAAAGCAACATCAGCATATGGGTTTGGAAAACATGAGGGTGAGTAAATAATGACTCATTTACTTTCCCACCGTGGGTGAACTAATCATTTAATAAACCGTATTGCTCTTGATATCATGTGCTAGAATTCAGAGTAAAGTACCAGATGCCTGAACTCCACAGAAAGGCAGCCAGTCGACTCCTCAACATCCATCACTTTGGTGTTGTTGGTGAGGATGAAGAACTGTCTGTTCCTATAAGGAAATATCAGTAATGTTAATTATGATATTTTCTGTTTAGTCACAATTTCCTCAGTACTGTTAATTACAGTAACCCACTATGTAGAATTGCCACAGAATTTAGCTTGTAAAGCATTGCTGTCTCCCTCCCCCCACACATAGCTGAAAAACTCATATTGAGATTCGGCCTAAATAAACAACAGGAAGTTGCTTCTTCTCTTTGAGGTTGAGTGCACTCACACTTTGCCTGGTGGAAGGTCTCTGCACACACAAATAGAAAAGAGTAGAAAAACATGGTCACGTTGGGCTAAACACACCTGTCATACAAACATTGCTTGCAAAAATGATTTTGAAACAGACTTGAATGTAAATGTAAGAAAGAGTATAGGTCATGCTATTGATGATTAATGATTATAGCGATTATAATATGTGGGTTATACCTAGTGTGCAGTACTTTTTCATGTCCCTATCATATACTGTGTGTCGTAATATATATTTCACAATTTTAAAGATGGAATTCATATTAGGGATTAATTTATCTTCAATAATTTCACTACTGGTACTTTGGTTTGAGTGGATGTTATTATTTTTTTCATGTGCTGTGTCTAAGAAACATTCCAGTTTTTTTTTTTTATCTAATCAAAATAAAATAAACAAAGCAATTTGTCTTGGGAATTCTTGAATATTGCTACACAGGTTTTTTTATAGATTATATATTGTTTTGAGTTTTGTCCCAGTTGTTAATGAATCTATGTTGAGGCTAACTAAGTGATATATTTATATAATGAATTTTGTATCGGTATCGGCCTTCAAAATCCTTTATCGGTCGGGCTCTAGAACATATATACGATGTATTATTCTTCAACTAAAGGCACTTGAGTTCATTGACATCATTCTCCAGGAAGTGACATCATATGTGGTAGGAAAGCAACAGAACAAACCTCAGTAAATATTATGAAGAATAATGTGGTGTTTTCTGACATTAGATGGTTTATTTCACTCTAAAACATTCCATGCCGTCTAATAAAAATAACAGAAATCTGTATGATAATATCAATATGCTACATAAGAGTAAAAAAACAAAAAATATAAATATGAATACATATATATATATATAAAACTTGATTGACGCCCTCCTGTAAGCTGAATGGCATCCCTCACTGAGCAATGGCTAACTTTAGATTTCCATCTTATGTTCCAGCCTGTTAAAATTCTTGACATTGTGCAAGTAAACAAGTTATAAATATTGTTTAAGTGTCTGATCTTGACCAGATTATATTTCTTCAAGACTCAAGACTTTACCCTTTTACAGAAATATTTCCTCATATTACAGCACCAGTACATTTCTTTTTAATAAGTTGGGTTGAAAAAGTATTGCATAATATGAATGACCCAGGTTTTCAAGATAAAATGTAGACATAATTCAGCAAACATACTTATCGAATGTTGTCTTGACTTTGAGTTGATAATCCACCTCAGGTAGCTTAACCAGCAATCTAAAAAGAAAAAAAGTGAACTTAAATGGGCAATATTTGTGTTTGACTAAAGGCAGTGACTCGTTGCGAAGTTAGACTTGTTTACATGAAGAGTTTGGAGGAGGCTGTGGTTCATACCTGACCTTGGTGGTAAACTGCACCTGTGTTTTGATGATTAGAGGTTTCTGAGGGTGTGTAGGCATGCAGGGCTGCTTCTCCACCACAAAGGAGCTGCAAACATGACCAGGAAAGATTATCCAGGTCCTGATCATCCAGCACATCCTTTCTATTGTTCTCATTCATTGAGTTTAATGTTTTTATGCCACTATAATCCCAAAGTGAATTGCTGTGCCTTAGTTGTAAATAAATGTAAGGTGTTCCCTAAATTGTACCTTTTAATGAGGTGGTAGATGAGGTATTTGACTTGCTCCTCCATCTGAGGTCTCTGGAGAGGGATTGGGTCGCTCTCGTAAGTGACTTTCAGAATCAGCTCGCCCAGTTTGTCCAGCTGCCTTTTAATCTGGAACAGACTCTGGGCTGTCAGGGTAAACCTGTAAAAGTGAAATCACATAAACATTAGGTTTGATTAAAAGTTTCTAATCTCCTTGCAACCATAAAACTGTAACACCATAACAACACCCTAGAAACCAGCCACGATACTCCAGAAACTGCCTAGCAAGCGTTCAGAAAAGCTAAGAAACCACCTAGAAAGACGTGCACTTCCGTTTAAAAAGTTTGGAGACTGTAAGATTTTTTTTATGTTTATGAAAGCAGTCTCTAATGCTGACCAAGGCTAATACAGTAAAAACAGTAATATTGTGAAATATTATTACAATTTAAAATTTGTTTTTAAATGTTTAAAAATGTTTTTAAAACAGTTAAAAAGTTCATTTAAAAAAGTAATTTATTCCTGTGATGCAAAGCTGAAATTTCAGCATCATTATTCCAGTCTTCGGTGTCACATGATCCTACCTTCAGAAATCATTCTAATATGCTGATTTGGTGCATAAAGAAATATTTCTTAATATTATTAATGTTGAAAACAGCAGCTGCTTAACATTTTTTGTAAACCATGACATTTTTTCAAGATAGAAATTTTTATTACATTATAAACATCTTTAGTGTCACTTTTGGTCAATTTAATGCATAATGCTTCATATAAGTATAAATAAAAAAAATAAAAAAATAAAAAAAACCTTACACTAAACTTTTGAACGGTAGTGTACATGCCTTCAAACTCCAAATCTCTTGCAGTTTTACTTCCTCCTTGTCTTTACACTGAGCTTGTCTTTACATTGAGCATTTTTGACAGACTTTTTAGTATGACGACATTTTAAAAATCTATATTAAACATCAGAACACTAAATTCTATTATTTCTTTTGATTATATTTCTCTATATTTATATAGCGTAATACCAGTTCTGGAGCTGGTCCAGTCCTATCAGAACCGGTCCTCCGATGCAGGCGATCTGCTGCCTCCGTTTCCATTCCTTAAGTTCAGGGTTAAGCTGGGAGGAAATCAGGGCATCGATTTCCTTTATAACATCTGCGATCTTTGACAAAATCTCCTGCAAAGGTACAACAAAGTGCAAAAAAAAAAGTTTAACAATGACCAGCCAACAACAATGCACACATTTGAGCAAAGACGTGTGAAAATCTCTCAAACCACCCGTCTGAGGCAGGAAGTACCCACGGTAGTTCTGAAAGTGCGAAACAATCTAAATAAACAATACCTTTGACGAACGAGAAGAAGAGGAAATGGTTGTGAAGAGAAACACAGAAAAGAGTAATAACAGCCTAGAGAAACACTTGCCTTTCTTTTGAAATCCAGGCGATTCAGTATTTCTTGAAGTGTAGTGACTTCTTGCTTCATGGACAAAGAGTTCCTCTCAACTGGATCTACAGAATTTTAGAGGATGTATTTCATATTTGTATTTCAAAAAACATCTGCCTATATTATATTATTTGCTATATTATATCATAAAACGGCAGGATGGAGACATTTTTGGAACACATTCTGAAGTTATCATGGTCATGCGATGGCTCACCTCGAAGTTGGAGCGTTTTGTAGCGAAAGTCAAAATCATCCTGCATGTCTTCAAGATACTTCACAGCCTGGTCCAGCATCTGGAATGAATAATTCCACATGTCATGCATGCACTTTTTTCATAAACCTAAACCATGTCTGTGATGATAACGCTAAAGCAATACTAAACGTGAATTACCTGAACGCTGCTTCTAATCACTGCCACTTTGTTGTCAAGAACTTTCTGCTTCTCCAAAGCGGCTGAGTTTTGCATTGACTTCTCCAGTGGTCCCTGCCATTAATGAAATGGAAACATGAAAAACAGAAGATCAAAATCTACAGCGAGGTCCACATGGAAAATTTGGGATTCAACAATTTTAACCTGGAGAATATAGAAAAGTTTAGGTTTAAAAACAAAGAAACATGACAACGTGACATTGAATAAGAAATAGACTATTAAGGTTCTGCATTATCAAAGGTCACAAATCATGTACATGTGTATATGTGGTTTTGGCATGTTGTTTGTCAAATCTGTGTTGGCATTACCTGTTCCTGCATGCTGGCTGTGGATAAGATGCGTCTTTCTTCCCTCAGGCAGTTACAGATGACGGCAGCCATGTGAATAGTATTCGCCTTGTATTTAACCTGAATGAGTGATGCAACAGTGTTTACTGACGTGAGACCGGGAATTCTATTCACACTAGGGCTGTCAAACGATTAATCGCGATTAATCGCATCCAAAATAAAAGTTTGTGTTTACATAATTTGTGTCTGTGTACGGAGTATAATTATTTTCTCTATATAAATACACACACATGCATATATATATTTAAGAAAATGTGTTATTTATATATAAAATATTAATATATAATATAAATTATATATAATATAAATATATATACACAGTACATGCAAATATTTCTTAAATATATACATACATGTGTGTGTATTTATATATAGAAAATAATTATACACCGTACACACACACATGTATTATGTAAAAACAAACTTTTATTTTGGATGCGATTAATCGCGATTAATCGTTTGACAGCCCTAATTCACACTACATCGTACGCTGGTAAAAATACATTTTAATGTGAAAAAGGATAATCCAGTGGATGTCTGATTAGCTGGAATGTTTTCTGCAATATGTGAGGAAAGCAGGAGAATGTGGGACTCTGAGTGGGAAAAAAGGAGCAGGATCGCTGAAGTTTATTGCTGTTATGTAAAGGTTAACGATCAATATAGCTTTTAAAATGTACAGCATAATTTGAAGTTGCACTTTATTTTACAGTACGTGCACTTACGTGTACTGACAGTGTGCTTACCTAAGAAAGTATTGGGTAATGTAAGGTAACTACATGGTTTAGGGGTAGGTTCAGGGTTAGTACCTAGTTTTTACCCATTTATTGTAATTTGCTTTTGTCAGTGTTTTTAATATCCATATTGAAGTACCTGCTTCATTAAGGTGGAATTTAAAGTTCTAAAAATAATTGGCTGACGGTAAACGCTCAACACCATTTACAGGAATCATGTATCATGGGGAATGTGGCATAACAAAGAGTTAAGTAATCTTGGAAAGTGAAAGTTAAAATGAATAACCATTGATGTAAATGAAACAGATCATGGCAAAAATCTAATGCATGAAGTTATAGAGGTCTGTTTTGTTTCCAAATGGGTTTGATTTTTAGCAGATTTGATGTCATTGACATTTAGTCATGAGATAGAAAAGCAATGATGTTTAATGTCATAATTAATGTTGAACCTGATGCAACACGTCTAAATGTCCCATGTTTGATTTGAAAGCATGTGGCAGAGGGAAAAATTACTAATGAAAATCAACTTATTTTAGTCTCGTCATCACACAAATGGCTTTAGAAGAGTGCACTTTAATTTTTGAGTGATTTTTTTCCTTGAAATACAGACTTTGAAGAGTTTCAGATTCATTCAGGGGTTTGAGTGACATTTGTTACATAGTACACAAAATAATAATAATCTGTCAAGTTCTTTTGAACTTTTCTGTTTTTAGACAAAACATATTGTGGGTGTTTCGTCTAGACGTTCTTTTTTTCATGCAATATTGATGATATTTGTAAAGGTTTTCAAAAAAAAAAAAAACCTAAAAACAGACTATGTAAATAAGAAAAAAAATATGCTGTCTCCCCACGCTGTGCTCTGTCATTTTATGTTTTGGGGTAGCAACACCAGTTACAGATAGCTATGTAATTTTTTTTAACAAAGCGAAACCCCCGACCTTTGATTCTTCGGTGGAAGTTTCTTTGAATTTATCTACTAAGAAATCCCCATAGCACCCACTCATGAAAATTCTGCACAGCTGAATGGAATGTCTTCAGCAGCCTGAAAATACATTGAGAGTTTGCTTTTGTCAGTGATTTTACTCTAATTTTCTTGTTGTCTTCCTACAAGACTTTGCAACAACACATCAAAATACTATCTTATTTTAGTGTACGTCAGCAATTGCGTATAGACTGCTGGAAAATATTCTAACTTACTAAATGTGGTAAACTCTATGCGAGGTAGGTGACCTCAGTGCTAAATTGTGGATAGGACTATTTCCACTGAAGTCCATGAAAAGTTATCAGAAACCACATCTGAGTGCACAAGCATCCGTTGACAACCGAATACAGCACTTAAATTATAATTTATAATTAACATTTACTTGAGATATATTATTGTTATATAATTAACTTGTTGACTATTACTGTAAATCTCAATATTTAGCATTATGGATTATTTCCTGCTAAATGATCACAGAGAAAATATGAGCATCCATTTGTGCATTTAAATAAACATTCATATCAACGCTTCACAAGTACATATGTGCACTTTCCTTTTCTTTCACTTCTCAGAGTAGGTGAGAAAAAATAGGCATGGAGGCATCACTAAACGAAACTACGCTTTTTATGAACAACTATAATTTAAAGGGCAAGAAAAATGCTTTCATTAAAGGAAATGATGATGCCCAGGGTTGCATCGGGGACGGGTGGAAATAACATGAGGGCAATGTGCATCTGTTACCTGTATCTGATGAAATATTCGTTTTAGGTTGTGCCTGTGAAGAAAGTTTTGCTCCTGAGAACACTGTCTCTCCAGCTGAATGAGGAAGTTATTGAAGAGTACAGTAGCCATAGATTCATGGTTTGAAGCTGTTTCCCTGTGGCGATGAAAATTCAAATGCTTTAGGAGGAGTCATAATACCTTTATGCACTGGAATTGTGTTACAAACATAATTTGTATTATGAGCATCAGAATATTTTAGATTGAATGTTCTGTGATGGCTTTGGGATGGAAATTTAAAATGCGATTGAAAACACTAATTCTGATCAATATGTACAAACATCCACATACCAATCTTGGCTTTCGATCCAGCTGGCCAGCACCTGCCTCAGCTCCATTGGAAAGTTGTCATCATAAAAAAAGTCCACCTGTTCGAGGAACTTAATATCCAGTTGCTGGATTTGTTTCCATTGACTCATTGTGTTGCTGGGAAGAAAAGTAAAAAGGATAGAATTTAATTTTGATTTAGACTTAAATAAATCTATGAATGAAAATACATTGTAATATATCAAATAAATAAAAACTATATTGCAATGAATCATATCAAAGCAATGGTAACTAAAACTGATACATTCAACTAATTTTAGGAGAAATCAACGGAGATAACATCACCTGTTTAACCAATTATAAATGCTACAGCGGTTGAAACCACTACCATCCATGATCATCATCTTCTTATCATACTCTTGAGGTGACAGTAAAGATAGTAAGGTTCTGAGTATCTCAAATTGATTTGTGACCATGTTAAATAACGGAACTGACATAATCTGAATTAGAAGTTTCTTTTGTTTCAGCATGTAAAAAAACTATATTTGAAATTAGTTCCCAATGTATTTGCTGTAATGAATTACATATTTACTATATACTTATAAATTAAAAGTTTAATGGAGAGAATGGTCCTAGCAAAAGCAACAGGTTCGATTCCAAGGGATTGCATGGACTGAACTGACCTTGAATGGAGTGCAAGTTGCCTTAGATAAAAGCATTTGATGTTGACATTATTGTGGATATGATTTAAAACCTCTTTGTGTTTCTATTACTATTACAACTACTATTTAAACTATTTAATGTGCATTAGAGTATTATATTAAAGTTTGAAACATGTAGTGCAAGATGTTATATATTTCCCAGCCTCTAACTTTCAGCAATAACTTTCATAAACATCACACATATTACACATTTCATAAATCAAACTTGTGCACAAATTTCAATTCTTTAATTGGTAATATCTGCATTAAAACCCAATCTAAGGTCCAAAAGAATTACCTGTTGCTCTTATGAGACACTCCAGAGAAGTTCACACAATGAACCTGATTTTTTCAGAGTAACTAACCAGCAACAGCCACGCTTTAACCAGAAGTTCCTCAAGAGTCTTGCCACAGACTAGTGCCCCGATCCGGCTAGAGACGATTCAGATGTTCCTAGAAGTCTGGATATGTGTGTAAGGTCCAGTTTTGGCTCATGAATGAAGTCCTTTAGGGCACGAATGTCTGCTATCTCATCCAGTGATCATGACTGAACGGGTAAACAGGTGGGTTCTTCAAGGAAATGTTGAGCACTTCACGAACACGGAAACAAAGTAGCAGAAAAAACACAAGGGGAACTCCCCTATATGACAGCAAGTGTGTTAGTAGGGTATTTTATATTGACGGCCCCAATCTGACTCACACCTTCAGGATGGTTGATGCTCTTTGGGCCTGCACTTAAAAAAAATAAGGGATTTTTTTTTTCTTCAGTGAATTAATCAATTTAAGAACACTTTGCCACGGAATTAGTTTTGGTCGATAAAATAAGAATGAATCAAGTTCATTGGAACAAACCATATTTAGGCCTAGTTGAGTCATATTATTCATGTTCATAATTTTAATCAGTCTGATTAGCTAATCCGTCCTTCGTCACCCACTCTTCAACACAAGGTAACCACAAAATTCAAACACATTGCAGAAATTCTTCCAAATGTCTGCAATGCAAATACAAATACAAATAATTTTTTAATTTTTTAGTAAATTTACTTTCCCATTGCAATCCCTTGCAAAGCATGCTGGGAACTAGTCTACAAGCACACTGCCCAGTTAGTTGTCAACAAAAACGATTCATGTAGGCTAGGTGCAACATTAATCAAGTAAACTTTTTAAATAGCCTATATTAGGTGAATCGAACACAACGAAATTAATTTGTGACAAAATGTTCAAAAAATAGCTCATTTTAATTCATGAGCCAACAATAATTTTATGACGGTAGGCTATCAAAACCACTGACCACATTTCTCACATACTTTTTATTTTACATTTTGTATTTATGTACAAACATGATTTATTTTCACATGTATTTATGTATTGCCATGTTAAATATAATATATATTTTCTTCATAAATGTACGTTTTTATTTCTATTTCTTTACCACAGAAAAGTCAATATTGCGTGTATTATTCTTTTTTTTAAATTAATAATACGATTGCTTTAGCGTATATGCTAAGGCTAGCCATAACCCTAACTATCAGTTAACACAAATGTACGTGTTTTACAGTAACATTTTATATTAATTTTCCTAACTATCCGTGTTTCCGCAGTAACCGCCCGGCCACATGGTGACGCTCCATTGCTCCATTGGTTTCTTTTCACTACAGACGAAGAAGAAACGCACAGCGGCCACATGTGATGTTCAGAGAGGCTAAAAACATGGTGGAAAGGAGTGATATCCGCGTGGTTCGCTGCGGCGGCAGTAAAATTAACTTTAGACCTCCGATCATCTCAAATGACTCCAGGTAGCCGCTACATTTTTGTTTCTGAATCTGTCTGTATATCCTCTAATTTCTCGTCTTAAATAAACATTGAGCTGTGTTGTGGAGGGATTGAAGGTCCCAAAGTGATGCCTGATCAGTCTGTTAGCAAATTACAGTAAACTCTGCTCTGCATGTGTGTCTAAACACTGAATGGCAGGTTCAATTGTATCTTTAAGATGTCATGGACATTGGTGATTGTTTAAACTGTTGAGGAATTTGTTGTTGGTTTTGCTTTCAAGTATTTACTCAACGCTGTTCAAGACTCAAATCATGCTATTTCTTAAAATATCTATAAAATATCTATAATAATGTACATCACTCA
Organism: Squalius cephalus; assembly: GCF_949319135.1. Classification (NCBI taxonomy): domain Eukaryota; kingdom Metazoa; phylum Chordata; class Actinopteri; order Cypriniformes; family Leuciscidae; genus Squalius; species Squalius cephalus. The sequence goes on from NC_137130.1 coordinate 9,261,317, forward strand.
CTTCTGATGTTAAAGTACTTTGCAGATATTACAGATTGAAATCAGTAAACATTGAGTCTTGACGTTTGCAGTGACAAGTCTGTCTCATTGCTGGGGTTTAAACTTTTTAAATCCTTCCTAAAATTAAAGATGGCTATATATTTTTATGCAGAAGAATGCTTATGTATTGTGTGAGAAATGGTATAAAGTCAACGTTGTTTCCAAAATAAAATAATTAGGTTTTATTTTACATTGTGCCATTGTTAAGTTGGTTTCATATCATTGAGATACTATTATAGTTCTTACAAGTATTTTTTATTTAGTTTTTGTGTGTGTGTGTGTGTGTATATATATATATATATATATATATATATATTATTTATTTTTATTTATTTATTTTTAAACACACACACACACACATACATACATACATAACATATATATATTAGGGCTGTCAAAAGATTAATCGCGATTAATCGCATCCAAAATAAAAGTTCGTTTTTAATAATATATGTGTGTGTACTGTGTATAATTAAATTTGTATATATAAATACACACACATGCATGTATATATTTAAGAAAAATGTGTTATTTATATAAAAAAAAAATTATTTATATATAATATAAACTATATAAATATATATACAGTATATGTATGCAAATATGTCTTAAATATATACATGCATGTGTGTGTATTTATATATACAAAATAATTATACACAGTACACACACATATATTATGTAAACACAAACTTTTATTTTGGATGCGATTAATCACGATTAATCTTTTGACAGCCCTAATATATATATATATATACACATACATACATACACGTGTTTAAATATATATTTTGTTAATTTAGTTCAGTTATTTTTAGTTATTTTAGTTAGTTGTATTTTATTACACCAAGTTAAAATGAAAATGAGACATTTTATTTCCATTAATGCTTGTTATTTTTCAATAGTGAAAGTAGATTTTGTTTTTATTTCTTAAGTTAAGGCTTTCAAGAGATTAAAATAAATAATCACAGTTAAACTCATGATTTTACTCATTTATACATTAATACATTCAATTCCATTTTATGGAAAGCCAAATAAATAATGTGTGCGTGACGTGTTGTTTGATAATTGCAGTGTGCATATGAATGAAATCAATGAACAAGAATCATTTTTCCCAGTAAACCCCAGGCATGAAGTATTACAGCAAAGGCATTGTGTGTATCACTTAAGTGTAATGTCTCATGGTTGCAGGTTTGTGTTGTGCGCGTCTGGAGATTCAGTGAAGGTCTATAGCACACGCACAGAAGAGTGGCTCCATAGTCTGCAGGGCCACACCAACCAAGTTACAGGCATCGCCTTCAATCCTGCCAATCACCTGCAGGTCTGTGCGCTTTACTTGAGTTTAGAAATAGGTTTATTTTTGACTCTCTTACTTTATCCCTTACATAAACAACAGAGATGATTCTCTCATCAAATGCTTTTTATTAATTCCACTGCAGGTTTACTCTTGCTCAGCAGATGGCACTGTTAAACTATGGGACTTCATTGACGGCATCCTTATCAAGGTACGGTTTGTGTTGTGAAAGACAAGGCTACTGCTGCAGTAAATATTTTCATTCCTTAAATGTTGTTTTTTATTTTTTCTCCCCAGACATTTATCATTGGATCCCCGTTGTTTGCTCTATACGTGTCCAAGGAACATGAGGGAGTCATTTTCCTTCATCTTTCCACGGGTACCAATAACAAAAATGGTATGTATTTCACTGCCGAGTTGAGTTCTAATGAAGTCATGTAGTTTGCTGCCAGCATCCTTGTGATGCAGTGATTAGGAGCAGACACTCTTCTGCATGAAAAAGATTCATTTTCCAACACTGTGAATTATTGTGAATATATTGATATTAAGCATAACCAGGCTTTTGACTGTCCGTCCACATATATTATATTCTGCTCCACATTGCAGCTTATTTTTTTCAAAGACCTGCCCGCTTAAACAGTAAGAAACCACCAGACTGCGAGCAACCACAGTTAACTTAGTTTTTTTCAATGTAAAATTGATTTCCACTATAATAAACTGATGTGAAAAATCTAATTATCAAATTATAGCGAACGAATCTCAGCGAGAAAGAGAAATTTGAATTAATGTTAGTTAATCTAAAGATTAGTTTGTCTCAAAGAGTTTATTGTTTTAGTCCTTTTTAGACCTTGTAAACACAACATTGTTTTTATTAGGACTGATTTAGAGGTTTTTAAAGTGCCCCTATAATGTTATATTAAAGATTTCAAATTTTGTTTTCGGGGTCTCCTACAATAGGTTTACATGCATCCAAGGTCAAAAGCACTTTAATTTTCTCATAATATACAGGTGAAACTCGAAAAATTTGAACATAGTGCAAAAGTTCATTTATTTCAGTAATTCAACTTAAAAGGTGAAACTAATATATTATATATATACTCATTACATGCAAAGTGAGATATTTCAAGCCTTTATTTGTTATAATTTTGATTATGGCTTACAGCTTGTGCAAACCCTAAATTCAAAATCTTTCATAAGCTGTAAGCCATAATAATAAAAATTATAACAAATAAAGGCTTGAAATATCTCACTTTGCATGTAATGAGTATATATAATAAATTAGTTTCACCTTTTAAGTTGAATTACTGAAATAAATGAACTTTTGCATGATATTCTACTTTTTCGAGTTTCACCTGTACATTTTAGTATCACCTCTTTTCTCACAGTGTCTGAAACGGCCCGATAAAGGATTCAGTCTCTCTAACCTCTCCTTTCCGAGAGCCTGCTCTGCTCTGATTGGTGAGATGTCCCAGTCTGTTGTGATTGGTCTACCGTTTGCAGTGCGTGTCGGAAACAAAATTGCCATTATCATCTCTGAATTTCAGCTCTGGAGGATTCCTCAGCGCTTGTATACACAGTGATACGAATTTAATTGATTGCAGTGGTTTTACCATATCAATTCAAGCCTGAGTCTGATAATGAAACTGGGAGAAGTAGCTGATCAACCTGAACCACCATCGCAAGCACGACTTGAGCAGGGCGTTTCTAAGTGGTGGGCATTGCTCGCGGGCAGCTAAAGAAGACCTTAGGCTGGCATTATTCAAGTTTGTTACAAACCTTCGTAGGTTCAAGCAGGAAGTAAGCCTGGACTTACTGACGACTCTTTTCAGGCAGTTCCGAATCGGTTCGTTCTTTTGGTAGACAATAACTCCATTTATCTGCACTTTGATCTTTGAAACTTTTGCAGACTTTTACATTCACAAACGGCTTTATTACACACTACGTCAAAGGTAATATCTGAATAAGCATAATAGGGGCACTATTAGTAAGATAAGCCAGCCAATCAGATTTCGAAAGAAGGACCTTAACAAATTGGTTCATGAGGTGAAAGTGCATGAAACAGTTGAAGGCCATTGAATAGAAGGTGCATTTCCTGAGCTTTGTGTGTCTGCATGTCCAGAGTGTTTCCAGTTGGTTTCCACACAGCTGCCCAAGTCGGCAGATCAGGAGGTGGAGGCCAAAGAGCTGTCTGCTGTTTCCAGTCATATCAGCCCAAACCCCAGCTGCACAGCCTTCGGGCGAGGGGTAAGAGCTCACTCATCACTTTCTTTTTGGGTGGTTATTGCATCCTTTTTATTTTTTCAAGGATTTGCCTGTTGATTAATGTTTTGAAAGCATTTCGGTTTTTAGCACATCCTTGAGGTTTCTGTTTTCACTTATTTTTAGTCCATGGCTAGATGATACTTTTTTTTTTTTAATATCTACTGTACATTGATAGGCCTTTCAGGCACAGAATGTTAAAACTTAGGACGAATCACATGGCCATGTAAAAACATTATGCCATCCTGAACAAATCTAGGATTCATAAATGTTACTCTTTGCTGAAGTGTGGGTCCTTTTCTATGTGGTAAAAAACTATTAATGTGAAAAACAAACCAATAAAATTGTACTTGCATTAAAACAAAGACCCAATGACAGCATGAAAAGAATATTTCTTAATATACATTTAAACTATACACTTAATTCCAATAGTTTGTGTAGCTGAAACTTCACTGTATATATAAATCCCATCATAACAGAACATTAAACAGTAACAGATCTCACCCTATATTAATCTTGAGGAAGAAAACGCATAAAATGTACACTTGGTTTCAACATTTACTCTCCCCACAGCATGCTGGGGACTTAAAACTCTGTTGTGACTTTGAGTTCTGCTTAATAATAATAATAATTTTTTTTTTTGCTCACATAACTTTCTATTAAGTGCAATGAACTTTTAGTAATATTTGAGATGAACTCACTTCATTTAGTAAATTTGATGTTAGGTTTTACAGTGAGTGTAGTGAAAAAAATAAATATTAGTAAATATTCATATGTTCTTCAGAGACAAACGAACAGCCGGTGTTTTTTATATAGTTCTTTCTAATGCCACATTTATAGCTGATTTGCTTTGGTTGATAAAAAAAAAAAAAAAAAAACTTGTGTAAATACTGTTGTAAACAGGGTCCAAACCTAGGGATATTCCAAATACAGAGAAGCCAGTAATTATGTTATGGCCAATATTAACTATTTTGTGTAAATAAAAATAAAAAATTTAACTAAAATACTAAAAATAGATATCACAATATTTTAATGTTCAGTATAAAAATGGATATTCATTTTGAGATTTGATAGATTTAACTGTACATTTTAATTACATTTAACAGTGTTATTAAATTAAATTATTAGTGTTTTTAAAGATGAACTTTAAATGAAAGTTAAGTGGCAGCAAAGGTAAACTAAAGTGTAAAATATGAGAAATGAGCATGTACAATAAAATATTCACTATCAACCAATATCGGATATTTCTATGAAGATGCAGTCATAAATTAGTCTACAAAATAGTCTACGGTTTTACCAATAGTTCAGACCAATCACAAAAATCTGTATTAACATCTCCCTCGAGGCGAGCCTGTGTTTTATTATTATTATGATGTAATATTAAACATTAGTTCACGTCTGGCTGTGTGAAGGTTGCTCTGGGTGAAGACTATGTCATACCTGCTCAACTTGTAATGGATAAATCCGTCTACATGCATAGTCATTGCCCTTGTAAAATGGTTGATGTGGATAAGTAAACATGGTTGGAACCCCCTGTAGGTTAATTATCGTGGCACATCCTGGTGTTATTTTTGTAGACCGAGTACCGTGTGCAACCCTATTGCAGCTTTACTAGTTGTTTTGATAAAGCCACTACACATCATGACTTCTCAATCTCAACCTTATTTGTGGTTATGTACAAATAAGAAAGACCTGTACACTTCTTCAAGCTCAAGGCTTGAATTTCAAAACTGGCCAGCAACCTTCCAGTTAGCTCGAGAGAATCAGTCGTTTCTTTAACATTGTGTTTTTTGTAAATTGTGTTTTTTTAGGGGGAATACATAGCATTTGCCAGGAACCTGCAACTTGATGTTTATTTTTTCAGGAAGCAGAAGACATACAGGTAATGACCGCTGTATCCTGAATAGCCTTTTTAAGGTCAGAACATGTAGGAACATGTCCAACCGCACTGCTTATTTACTGGCCTTAGGGAACACATGACACGTGTTTTGGGCCTTGCATTGGTTTTTCAAATACCACCACTTTTTTTTGTGAAAACAACAAAGTTGAGACAACACCACCTTATAGAAATAGTTCTCCTCAAAATGAAAATGGTCATTTACTTGCTCTCATGTCATTTCAAAACTGAACGACTTTCTTCAATTGAACACGAAAGGTATTATTGATATTCACACTTTGCAAGTTGATCAACTGTCACACCATCCAGTTGGTTTTCATAGATGAAGTTACATATTTACATATTTATAAGTAACTTACAACACTTATAGCTCTGTAAGGCTGCTTGCAATTCTATGTATTGTGAAAAGTGCTATACAAATAAACATAACTTGACTTATTGATTATTTGGATAGATAATACAATTTTGAAAAGTGTGAAATAAATTAATGTGTAAAAATGAAGTAAAAAATGTGTCGCTTAAAACAAATCTCAAAATAAAGATCGATGATTATTATAATTAGTTATTAGTAGTAGTGTACAACCCCAAATCAGAAAAAGTTGCGACACTGTACAAATTGTGAATAAAAACAGAATGCAATGATGTGGAAGTTTCAAATTTCAATATTTTATTCAAAATACAACATAGATGACATATCAAATGTTTAAACTGAGAAAATGTATCATTTTAAGGGAAAAATAAGTTGATTTTAAATTTCATGGCATCAACACATCTCAAAAAAGTTGGGACAAGGCCATGTTTCCCACTGTGTGGCATCCCCTCTTCTTTTTATAACAGTCTGCAAACGTCTGGGGACTGAGGAGACAAGTTGCTCAAGTTTAGGAATAGGAATGTTGTCCCATTCTTGTCTAATACAGGCTTCTAGTTGCTCAACTGTCTTAGGTCTTCTTTGTTGCATCTTCCTCTTTATGATGCACCAAATGTTTTCTATGGGTGAAGGATCTGGACCGCAGGCTGGCCATTTCAGTACCCGGATCCTTCTTCTACGCAGCCGTGATATTGTAATTGATGCAGTATATCGTCTGACATTGTCATGTTGGAAAATGCAAGGTCTTCCCTGAAAGAGACGATGTCTGGATGGGAGCATATGTTGTTCTAGAACTTGGATATACCTTTCAGCATTGATGGTGCCTTTCCAGATGTGTAAGATACCCATGCCACACGCACTCATGCAACCCCATACCATCAGAGATGCAGGCTTCTGAACTGAGCGCTGATAACAACTTGGGTTGTCTTTGTCCTCTTTAGTCCTGATGACATGGCGTCCCAGTTTTCGAAAAATAACTTCAAATTTTGATTCGTCTGACCACAGAACAGTTTTCCACTTTGCCACAGTCCATTTTTAATGAGCCTTGGCCCAGAGAAAACGCCTGCGCTTCTAGATCCTGTTTAGATATGGCTTCTTTTTTGACCTATAGAGTTTTAGCTGGCAACGGCGAATGGCACGGTGGATTGTGTTCACCGACAATGTTTTCTGAAAGTATTCCTGAGCCCATGCTGTGATTTCCATTACAGTAGCATTCCTGTATGTGATGCAGTGCCGTCTAAGGGCCCGAAGATCACGGGCATCCAGTATGGTTTTCCGGCCTTGACCCTTACGCACAGAGATTGTTCCTGATTCTCTGAATCTTTGGATGATATTATGCACTGTAGATGATGATAACTTCAAACTCTTTGCAATTTTTCTCTGAGAAACTCCTTTCTGATATTGCTCCACTATTCACCGCAGCATTGGGGGAATTGGTGATCCTCTGCCCATCTTGACTTCTGAGAGACACTGCCACTCTGAGAGGCTCTTTTTATACCCAATCATGTTGCCAATTGACCTAATAAGTTGCAAATTGATCCTCCAGCTGTTCATTATATGTACATTTAACTTTTCCGGCCTCTTATTGCTACCTGTCCCAACTTTTTTGGAATGTGTAGCTCTCATGAAATCCAAAATGAGCCAATATTTGGCATGACATTTCAAAATGTCTCACTTTCAACATTTGATATGTTATCTATATTCTATTGTGAATAAAATATAAGTTTATGAGATTTGTAAATTATTCCATTCCTTTTTTACTCACAATTTGTACAGTGTCCCAACTTTTTCTGATTTGGGGTTGTATAATAAAACAGTTATTATCTTGTTATTGTCAGTTATTTGTCATAGCAAATCATTTTTAAAAGTCAGTTTGGTTTTGGTTGTTGGACATTTAAACAGAAAAATCTGTATTTGTACTGGTCATAAAGGTAACATCTGTAGAGTTTTACTTAAAGTACCATATTTGTGTGTGGATGCATCAGGGAATAATGACTTAATGACATATGGCTTGACAGCATCCGTCCTCTTTCGCTTTCATTACATGGATATTCTTTAAAATGTTTTCCTTTTGTGTGTTAAATGAAAGAAGTTAAGTAATTGGGGTAATAATTGTAAATGACAATTTGGTCACACTTTAGATTAGGGTACAATTCTCACTATTAACTCTGACTGTTGCCTCAAGCTCCTAATTACTGGTTGTTAATAGTAAGGTAGTAGGGATGTAGAATATGGTCATACAGAATAAGGCATTAATATGTGCTTTATAAGTACTAATAAACAGCCAATATCCTAGTAGTATACATGCTAATAAGCTAGTAGTTAATAGTGAGAATTGGATCCTAAACTAAAGTGTTACCGACAATTGTTTTTTTTTAGGTGAACTGTTCATTTTAAAGTTTAAAAAATTTTTCCTCTTTGTAGTTTTTATCTAAAAGCCACAGATAAGAAAGGAGCCAAAAATGCATTCACATGCATAGCCTGTAACCCCACAGACGACTGCATCGCCACCGGTCATGAAGATGGAAAGATTCGCCTCTGGTAAGGCCAGAGTTCACCATCCAGTGTTTTAGTTCATATGCAGGTCACATGATCAGAATTGGAAGACTTGCTTTGTTTTTGCTACAGGAGAAACTTCAATCACAAAAAGGAGTATACATATTCCACCCTGCACTGGCATCACAATGCTGTAAACACTTTGTGTTTTACTCCAGAAGGTGGGTGGTGCTGTGGTTTTTGGTGTATTTCACACTTTTTCACCTCTTCTGCTGTGTTAAATGTGTGTTAGAGTCCCCATCTGAGAAAACACGACTGTTATTGTCTCTACAGGCACTAATCTGCTGAGTGGAGGCATTGAGTCTGTGCTTGTCAAGTGGCAGTGTGGGGGAGGCAGCAAAAAAGATGTCTTGCCCCGTCTCGGAGGATCCATTTTACATGTGTCTGGATCACCTGATGGGCAGTTGTTTTGTGTCTCCCATTCAGACAACAGTAAGTCTTCAGCTTTGGGCTGTATTTCACAAATTTCACTCTAAACGATTTAAAGAATATTGTTTTGCATAAGGACAGTCTATTTTATTCATTGTGACATTATTTTCATGCATCCCCCATGTCAATAGCATAATGCAAAAAAAAAAAAAAAATTCTCATTATGATAATGGTAAATAATTGTACATTGTGGTTTTTATTGTACTGTCCTAATTTTGATTTAAATTTAAGTATTACTGTATTTCTACTTGGGAAAAATATATGTAAAAAAATCATCAAATGGGAAAAAATAGGTTTGGTTCTAACGAGCTTTAAAAGCGAAATAACTTGTTGATTGCTTGGGTTATATTTTTGTGGAATTTCACTGGTTAAACCCTCTTACCGTGAAATCTAATTGGGCCAAAACAAGTATCAGTTACACTACCATATAAATGTGTGAGGTAATTAAGATTTAATTGAAAGAAATTATTATTTTATTCAACAAGGATACATTAAATTGATCAAAAGTGACAGTAAAGACATTTATAATGTTTCAAAAGTTTTTTATGTCAAATAAAAGCTGTTCTTTTGAAATTTCTGTTCATCAAAGATCAAATGATTTCTGATGGATAACCCACCAAGCCGACGGTCGGCTGTCAGGCAATATCAGGTCGTTTTTGAGTGTCGGTCGTCTTAGTTTTAAGGGTAAACATTGAGTCCGCACACAAGAAAATGCTCCTTAGCAATTTTAATGGTTGCTCACCGCGTGTAACGTTTCGGGCCCAAGACCTTCATCAGACATGAAACAAGTGGGGAGACACACCTCCATATATACAGCCATGCATGATCACATGATCACATACATCCATGATTAATCACAGGACCAATCTAGTGAAAATGCAATTACATCAGGAAAACAGATTAAAAAAATAAATAAAAATAAATATATATATATATATATATATATATATATATATATATATATATATATATATATATATATATATACCAACATTTGTAATACAAAAATATATTATTAGAAATATATTAAGTGGCTAAGAGAAGGCCTGCAGTGAAAAGCCTAGAAAGTTTTTAAAAAATGTCTCTACCACTGTAGACAGTGATAGATGAGCAAGAATGTAGATACATAAGGGGTACCACAAAGGTGTGTTACATATATCATATATCAAGTAAGCAAAACGATAACACAACATTTACAATATTTATACAATTACAGGAGTTATTTACAGAAATGGCCTCAGGTCAAAATCTTCATTCAACCCTTTTGGAGCTAAAGTGTCCAGGGTATAGATCCAGAGTGCTTCTCTTTTGAGTAACAATTTACATCTCCTCCACGGGAGGGCTGTTTCACAAGTTCAATGCCGCAGTATCTGAGAGAGGAAACGTTATGAGAGGCTTGTGAAAAATGCACTGCTACTGGGCTTTTGATGCTATGGTTACGAATATTTGATCTGTGTTCTGAGATTCTTGTTTTCAGTGGCCTGGTCGTTTTACCAACAAGGGCCGTCTTAGTTTTTCCTTGTGTTCCGCACTGTTGGCTCTAGTCAGCTAGCTTTTTGGCTGAATCTCCAACTCGAATCGGCGTCGGTGAGAAAGTGATGAAAGCGAGCAAAGTCAAGACCGTACAGACTGAAGGCTGTTCTTGTTAACATGTTATTTCCCCTCTACACTGTTCATTACGGCACAAGGTGCTTCTTAGGGCTGCCCCCAAATAGTCGACTAAACGTTAGTCGATATGAAGAGGGCTTGGTCGAATACATTTTCATTAGTCGGTTAGTCGCAAAAAAAAAATCACGTGAAAAAATTACGCAATCAGGGGCTGCGCAATCAGTGTATGACATGACATCAAAGCAACGAGAGATCAACGAGATCTCGTGCCTCGCTGTATACCAAAGCGCACTTTATATATGTACAGACCCCTCGTTTTTTCCGAGCGCGTCCGCTTCGTATCGAGATAAAAACATCTCAACTTTTCAGAATGCCGCAAGCGCACCGTAGGTCACGTGACAACTGTAACGGAGAGTGCGGCTGATGGTTGCTTAGCAGAGCGCAACCGCCCTAGCGCTTTCGAAAAAGGAGAACGCGGCGCGCCTAGCGTTTTCTACGCGTTTTTAGGCGCGATATGTGAACGGCGCCTAAAGCAGCTAAACTGTATCCCTTCCACATCCACTCCATCAGAGCGGCCGGCTTCATTGTGATCAAGTCGAGAAGCTCCCTTCTTCCCAACAATGTGGACAAGCTGGTGTTCCTCTCACATAATATGAAAAAAAAATAAAATCGAATTGAAAGCTTAGGTAAGAATGCTTAATTTCCTTTTTGTAGTGTTTCTGTTTGCTATCCGTTAGGCTATATAAAAAATAAAATAAAAAAAATAAACGGGTATTTTTATGAGGGGTAGGCTATACAAATAAATAAATACATATTTTTATTTATTCGTTTTTATATAATGCAGAAGTTGTTTTTTATTCTGTAAGAAAAATTAGTCTGATGTTTGCAATTTGTTGTTTAAGGTCAAGACTCATCCGTCGTCTTAATGGCAGTTTGCGGCTTTGCTCTGATATTTTTTATTTGTATTTGTGTTCTTTAAATTATTTGTTCCACATTTTGTCTTAAATATAGTTGTTCTAAACAATTTAATCAAATACTTAGGCTGTTGATTTGTTTGCCGCCTTCTTTTTTATTCTAAGTTTTGGCATTGTGCGATGTGCCATGTGCATTTATTAAATTGTTCGTTTTTGTTAATTTTCCTTTTGAACAATATAAAAATTATATTAATTTTCCACTGTATTTTTATACCAAACAGCGTTTTTGCTACAGTATTTTTTTTTTTTATTTTTTTTTTTGCCTTGTTTTGTACTAGGCCTAAGTTACTAATGAGTTTATTTAATTTATTTTAAAGAACGAATTTTATTTTATTTTATTCAAAACTGTTTTTTTTTTTTTTTGACATGTAACTGTTACAGTTTGTATTTTTGATAATAAATTATTAAAATGCACAGACAGTCTGATTGCTGTTTTTATGTTATAATTAGCCTAACGTTCCGGCCACTGATTTTTGTGTCCGTAAGCGCTGTATACTTTAAACGCTTTACTATTCTGTTTTAAGCGCTTAATTTTCATTTTGAACGCGCTAATATCATGCTTTAGCATTTTCTGTCATATGGAAGTGTTAAACTTCAACTTGGACTATACCTTTCCTTGTATATATGCAAGTTTTTATATTAATATAATAAATGAACGATTATTCGACTAATCGCTAAAATGCAGGAGTGTTAGTCGACTAGGAATATCTTTAGTCGGGGGCAGCCCTAGTGCTTCTACACTGTTGAATACGGCACGGTGTGCCTGAGGGTTAGCGCATGAGCAGAGCACTGTTCTGCACTGATACTTTGCCGTGCACTGAATAAAGTTTTACGTCATCTTACCTGAGCATTCGAATGCACACATATTTTCATAATAACCTGAGCCGAATAGAATGAAGAAAGTGATCAGCGTGATTGATATTCAAAATGCTAAGCAGTCTTAGTTTCCATTTCTGTTTTACAATGACTGAAAAAGGCCATTGATACTGGCTGGAACAGACAGATATTTACTTATACGCAGGCGCAGAACGCACATGCTAGTTGACAGTCACCTTTAGTCTTTTTGGTGTGTTCAAGCGCAGCTTTTTGTCCGAAAGGTGACAACACAGTCAGCTTTCGTCGCCGCTAGTTCTTTGACGTCGGCTTGGTGTGTCTCAGGCTTAAAGATGAAATAAATGCAGCCGTTGTGAGCATAAGAAACTTCTTTCAAAAGCATTTAAAAAATCGTTCTCTACCTGATTGGCTGTTTATTATATAATATTGTAACATCACACTTGATTAAAACACTAATTTAGCTAATGAGAATTTGGGCAGAAATTGTTATTAAAAATAATGTTGCATTTCAAAAAAACTAAATGGCCTCACTTGCTTTATGCAATGTATTTTTTTTACTATTGTTTTGTGGATGAAGTACAACCTGGGGATTTTGTGAAATGCACAGTTCGAGTCAGTCTATGGCCACATATTTCAGTATGGTATAATTTTGCACTGCTTTCTGGGTTGTCATTTTCCTTCTCTTCCTCCTCAGAGATCACAGTTATCGAGGGCAACTTCAAAGTGTCTGGATTGATTCAGGGTTTAGTCACAGGTTTGTAAAGTCTCATTTGCACGAACCGTTTGGACTTCACAACTATGGCAGTAAAAGTTTATTTCTTCCGATGCTTTCAGGTGACACCGTTTTGACTGATCTAATGATTGATCCGCGCAGTAAAGCTTTAGTGCTGAATGGGAAACCGGGTCATCTGCAGTTCTACTCCCTGCTACGTGACAAGCATCTCTACAATGTGAGTCTAAGACTGTCGATGATATGATAAAGCCCAACTTTTCTCAAGTAAATGGGGAAGTATGGTTTGGAAAATGTTGTTATCACATGACATATTAGTTTTGTGTTCTGCTGACACGGGTCATTGACTGTTGCAAGAACATGTCAGGTCAAATCACATGATATGTGGGCCCCTTTCCATGTGTTTTTTTCATATTTTGGATAAATGTGTGCATAACAGTATTTCTGTTGTATTCACAGCTGGACATAGTGCAGCAAGAATATATTTATGAAGCAGGTCTGGATCAGTTTGAGGTGGTAAAGGCTGTCTTTGACGTAAAAGGCTCCTGGCTTGCTACAGTGGAGGAAAGGGGACGAGAATCCTCAGATCTTGAGTTTTTTCTCAAACTGTGGGCTTTCGATGAGACAACGCAAAGGTATTCATGCTAGCATGGAATAGTGTTGTCAAAAGTACTGACTTTGGTACGAAATTTTTGAAATATGACGATACCAGCATTTCCCTCTAGCATTTTGAGTGCTGTTGAACGGATTAAATTTAACATAGCATACATGCATGTAGAGAGTGCGTGAACACAATGGCCAATCAGAGACATACATGTTGAGCGCGTGAACACAATGGCCAATCAGAGACCTGTATGTTGAGCGCGTGAAAGCAATGGCCAATCAGAGACATGTATGTTGAGCGATGGCCAACAAGAGGTGTTTAAGAATCCATTCAACAGCGCTCAAAATGCTAGAGGGAAATGCTGGTATCGTCACATTTTTTTAAATTCGGTACCGGCGATTTTTGACAACACTATTGAATTTGATATGATTTGTACAAGAATTACACAGTGTAGCCATATTTGTCATGGTCCACAACTGTTAGAAGAACAATCAAATATTTAGGTGCTCCTAAATCCTAAAACATCACTTAAACCATGACTTTGTTTATTAATTGTTTATACATTTTCTTGTTCATTAGAATAACTACATTATTATGTATAATGTATATATTTTATACGCCACTATTCAAAAGTTTGGGGTCAGTGATTATTATTATTTTTTTCTAAGTTTTTGAACATTAAGTCGCTTATGCTCAACAAGGCTGCATTTACTTGATCTGAAATGTAACAATTTAAAATAACTGTTTTCTCTTTGAATATATTTTCAAATGTTATTTATTCCTGTGATGTTAAAGCTGAATTTTCATCAGTTATTACTCCAGTCTTACTCCAGAAATCATTCTAATATGCTGATTTGGTGCTCAAGAAACATTGATATTATTATCAATGTTGAACACAATTGTGTTGATTTAATATTTAACTGGAAACCTTGATTCAATTAATCAAAGAATCCTGATAAAAAAAAAAAATGAAGCATTTATTTGAAATATAAATCTGTCTTAACTGTCTCTTATGATCAATTTAATAAGTCCTTGTGGAATTAAAGTTTTTTATTTTTTATATATATATATATATATATATATATATATATATATATATATATATATATATATATATATATATATATATATATATAAAAGAAACTGACTTTTGAACAGTAGTGTAGAAAATTCAATATTTTAAACAGACTTTATTTCTGGACTGTAATTGTGTATTGTTCTGTCCCATTAGCTTCGTACTGAACACTAGCATCTCTGCCGCCCACACGGATCGGATTATTTCCATGTGCTTCAGCTCTTCTGAGGAGACCACCATGCTGGTGACCACAGCAGAAGACGGCCAGTTCAAAGCATGGTGTCAGGATGCTGACACAGACACTCAACGTGAGTCAAACCCTCCAGACGTTTGCAAAGGTGTTAATGTTGGCTTGAGAAGTCCAACATGAGTCTGAATCCAGACATACCTGTCTCACCGCAACATTTCCATTTGTGTTTTAGAGGACCAGAACTTCTGGTCATGTGATTTTGTGGGAAGCTACCATAACTTAAATCCCACCAACTGCACTTTCTCGGCCGATAGCTCTCTCCTGGCGGTGAGCTTCCAAGAAGTGGTCACCATATGGAGCCCGGACACCTGGGAGCTGCTCACCACTCTCTGCCAACCACCTGGACAAATAAGGTGGTACTAGATGTTCCCTGTCTTCAAATCAGCCAGTCTAAACTCTTTCTGATGTGGTTTGAATGGATTTCACAGTTTCCTTACTTTTAGAGGTGTATCCCATTCAGAGCAGTTGGTTGCATTCACTGAGCTCGTTTCAGACTGTCCGCACAGTTTGAATGGTAGTAACTTAGCAATGAAGTTTTAGATGCTGGCCAGACAGACTGGAGATTCAGTCCTGCTTAAGGAGTTGGGTGCAAGCCAACCTCTGCAGGGTCACCAGGGACACAGTTTCACTCTGTTGTTTTTTAAAATAAAAAGGAAGTTTGTTAAGTCCAGCTAACGTCATGATCAAAAGTGCATGACATTCTTTGTCAATAACTGTTCTCAGTTCTTCCTTACCTCCTTGCATAACACTAGATTTTTTGATACATATCGATATTGAAATTTAAAATGGTTTTAAATTCAAATTTTCTGCAGTATCGATGCTCCGATACAAGATGTGCTTTCTTGCTCTCTTCTCTCAGACAACATGGTTTCAGATGATAAGAAAACAAAAGTAAAGAATTTATACCCTTAAAGTGATAGTTCACCCAAAAATAAAAAGTCTCTCATTTACTCACCCTCATCCTCAACATATATGACTTTCTTTCTTCAGATAAACAAAGGTTTTTTTTTTTAGGCAAATAATCCATCTGAGTCCATATAATGCCTTTGAATGGTTTCTGCTTGTTTGACTCACAGAGATGGGTTATTTTCCTAAAAATCTTGGTTTGTGTTTATCTAAAGCAAGTCAGTCATATATGTCTGGGATGCCATAAGGGTGAGTAAATAATTCGATTTTTGGGTGAACTATCCCTTTATTGTTGTGGCAATATTTCCTTGTGGTTTCAAAAATGTATTGAATTTCAGTCTTTTTCAAGCTATTGTATCGAAGTTAGAAATTCAAGTATCGTGACAACACAAGTAAATTGGTGTGTTCACCCAAACAATGACAAATCTGTCATTTGGTTCAAGTTTCTTTGTGAAACACATGCAGAATGCATTAGTTCCTTTTATCATGCTTTTACGGTTGCTGCGTTTTCCTGTGACCCTTCAAATTGTGCAAATTGTGAATTAATAATACACCTGATGTAATCGCGGCAATTTAGCAAAAATCACCCAGATGTCATAACGTTTTTTCAACTGCAGTGCATTTACAGGTCACCTGGCGTACGTAAAAGTCGATCATTCTTTAAAATTACGTGGTATGTTTGAACAGGAGACGAGACAATTCTTTATTAAACTCATAAAAAACAAAAGAATTATGGGAATACTGGATTCTAAACAACAAAGAAATGCCTCAATTTGTGAAGACCTCGAAGCAGATAGGAGGGAGAAACACCCAGAAACACCTCATACGTGGCCGCTAATTGCTTGGATAGCACTCATATGTCTCTTTCGATTAAAAAATAATGACTGGTGCATTGGCTACGATATACGTACTAAATCTACCAACATCCTTTGACATGTTTTTTTTAGAATGACTTATCGCAAGAGGAAATAATACGTTTTAGTCGCATAACATCGGTTAATGGAAACAGTCATTTTGCAATAGTTTTTTTCCCCCGACATTTAGAAAATATTGCAAAAGTTTTGCGCAAATCTTTAATGGAAACCAGGCAAGTGAAAGCACTATAAATAACAGATTTATATGCATATCATAACTTTGTGAGATGAAAAGATTGAAATTTATCAATTTGATTTATTAATATTTATCAAAATTCACTTTGACTGGTTCACTAATCGGACTCATTTGAGTTTGTGCTTTTTTGTAATTGCGTGAAAAACATGAACAGTACTGTGGAAAATGTTTCCATTTGTCATATGACAACATGATGACAGAATTTTCACTTTATAGTTTAAAGGTAGTTTATACAGTATTTTACTGTATTGTTTATTATGAAGCATAGAAGGTGAATATATATATAATAATTCAGAATGTCAGCGAGTGCTAAATCCGCTTTGTACAGTATTTCCAATCCTCTCACACTGATTTGTTAAAACCATCAAGTCGTGGGCAGCTTTGCACCATGTTTGATCTTTATTATCCCACAAAAAAGTGAATCATTTTGATTATTTGTAGACTTGGATACAATTGTAAGAAGTCAGTCATATTTATTGTTAATGTTTTGTTCGTTATTGTCGTATCACAGTTTCTGATTAACAGTAAGGCAACTGATTATCATGCACTGAGACTAATCTGATGAAATATGTAAGTGACATGAGCCTTTCTGATCCTGGTGGTCTTTGAATCGGTGAAACCGACTAATGGCAGCTACTTTGATCCACCAGGGACCTTTGTTTCGGCCGATTAAGCTGCTCCAAATATCTGCTTGGCACCACCACCAAGAACCTTCTCTGCTGCTGGAATCTCCTCACTTGTGCATGTAAGTGGTCATTAATATTGGTTCAGTTGCTTTTGAAATTTTGCTATGAGGCATCGGTTGAACGAGCCAGCTTAAAGGGATAGTTCAGCCAAAAATGAACATTGCCTTTTATGTACTCACACTCAAGTTGTTCGAAACAATCTGTAGACTCTTTTTGTTTTTTCTTCCTTTTTTTTCTGCAAGACACAAAAAGAGAAATTTAAAGCATCTCTTTTTTCATATATTGGCATTTCACAGCAAAATTGTCTGTCAAGCTCCATTTTGAATCTGTCATATGAACTGCTTTTTATGGTACTTTCATGGGCTTTTTGGTCCATTTAGGAGCTTGATAGGCCTTGGTTACTATAAACATTAAAAAAAAAAAAACAGTTTACAGGTTTGAAACAACATGAGAGCGAGTATACAATGCCGGGAAATTGATCTTACCACGCTTGTTCAGTCTGGTTTTTTTTTCACTGTTTGGTTTTGCATGGTCAGATTTACTCAATGTCAAATCTCTTTCTCGCAGTGGAATGGAGCACATCTTTGGAAGTTTCCAAGCTGCAGCCGGACCCCTTGTCAGAAAATGTGGCTGCCTTTTCATACCAGTCTAAACATACCGACCGTAAGTGTTTGAAAGGTCATTGCTTCTTGACATTCATCATCTCCTTAGTGTTTGGTTAGCAATACACTTGGGCCACGTACACACTACAACTAAATTCGGTTGTCAATTCACCTTTAAGTGCTTAATCCTGTTCTGTACACACACAGTTCAGTAATTTACAGGAGTGACAATGACAACCGCATTCTACAACCAAATTAACTCTCAAAAAATGCAGGTAGTGACAAAGGCATTTACAAAAAAAACGAAATACATCCAAATGCTTTGTTGAAAATAAGGCCAAAGTATCGTGACCTGCACCTGCTGACTTATAACCCTGTAAACTCCATCGCTTTATGAGCAAGTTTAAACACCAAGCCTAAAAATGCCTCTAATAAGTGGACGTGGCAACACTGCAAGAGCGTGAAGCAGACGCCTTCGCAACTGTGCTTTAGTTAAGATTGCTGAACATAAGTCTTTTGTCACTGTAATATTTCTTTGGTCAGAATAGCGGTTACCAAACACGCCAGAGATGCCAGAACGTTGCCATTTTTACCACAATGTCAATCATCGTGGTTTTGGGAGCGAGTCTTGTTCCGTACACATACAGAATGATATTTTACAGAACTGCATTTAAATGCGGTTGTCACTCCTGAAAATTTACAGTGTGTACTTGGCCTTGGCAATAGTGTGTATTTATGATTGACGCTTTTGGTTTCTTTCATAATAATAGTCATTCAGACTTATTCACTGCTTTTAATGTGTCCTCTGGTCTCTGTACAGTGTTTGTTTTCAAACCCAGCGAGCCGTTGCCTCTCTTCACCCATGAGAAAGTGTGTTCAGAGAAGGTACATCATGCCATTTTTGTTCCTCGAGAGGAGCCGTTGAATGGATGTGATGAAAGTTGTCAGTGGCTCAACGGATCTCAACTGTACTTCCTCACCCAAAACATGGTACTTCAGTGATAATTCTAATCACAGAACGGCCTGAACACGTGTATAAACGTAACTGTAGGACAGTGTAATTTTTTTTAATCAACATTATTTTCTTCAGGTTTAGATGAAGGGTTCTCACAGCAGTGGAAATCATGGATTTTTAAATCTTGTTTTTAAGACCTGGAAAATATTTGAACATTAACTAAATCTTTAATTTTAACTTACGTTATGATAGAAAAGTATTTTTAATTATCAAATTATTAAATGTGTAATAAATTATATTTATTATAATTAATCAATATTATATTTATATTATATTATTAAATGTGAATAAATATATACAATATATTAAAAATAAATTATATCACTGGCAAGTCATGGAAAAGTGTGGGTAGAGTGTAAATGTGATTTAGTGAATTGTGTCCCAACATTTTACTAAAATGAACTGTGTTAAATTATCAGGATTTATTGACCTTCAGCATGGTAACAGAGGAGGACAGAATGTTGTCATCAAGTAAACGGGTACATTTTTTTTTTGTTTTTTCTTACTCTGCCCTTATGCTCATTTATTTTGAGGGCCCCCAAAGTAACTTTTCATGTGTCTCGTTGGTACAGCTTGTCATTGACGACAGCGTTGCTGTAACTCCATTTTACCTGCTGTTGGGCAAACACAGACAGCAGCAGAAACTCAACACACCATCCCATCCAGCGGCTGACAAACCCCAACAGAAACAGGCCTCAGTTTCCATCAAAGAAGTAAGTAGAGCGGGCTCTCTATTCATTATATATAAAA
Source organism: Squalius cephalus (assembly GCF_949319135.1). Lineage (NCBI taxonomy): Eukaryota > Metazoa > Chordata > Actinopteri > Cypriniformes > Leuciscidae > Squalius > Squalius cephalus. The sequence continues at coordinate 9,281,302 of NC_137130.1, forward strand.
AAATGTATTATTTTTTTCAAATTGATCACGATTCTCCCACGATTCTGAACAAACTAAACAAAATAACATGTAATTTACTAGAGGTTCTGACAAAATGTTAATTGCTGCAGTCTATTTAAAATGTTTTATTAATTTGAAAAAAATTTTTTTTTTATATTGGTTTGAATTAATGATTCAATGGCTCACTCATAAATACTTCACTTGCTTCATTACTGGATGAATCAGCGTTTTTAAATGATGCAATGAAATAATTTTTTTAAGTCACTTGCCTCAACCTCAATGCCTACATGATGAGACACCTGAGACAAATTCTAGGTATTAAATGGTGGCACCATATATCCAACAAAGAGTTACTAGATAAAACCAACACACCCAGTATGTACGAAACACTAATCCAGCTCAATCTTGGCTGACCATCTGAGCAGACTGGACAATAGTCGACTACCAAAACCAAAAACAATGGGCACACCGTGGCATAGGCAGGCCAAAGCTGCGCTTCAAAGACACAGTTAAAAGAAATCTCAAGCATAAACTGATCCCACTAGGCAGCTGGGATAGCCAAGTAAAAAACAGGACTCCTAGGGAAATCTAATTCGAAGGAAGTCGTCATCGGACACGATGGACAGCAAAATTGTCGCCACCTATTGGCGTAACAATGTAACTGATACAATTGTTATTTGAAGCGACAAATTACTTCCAAAAGATACTTTGCTCTGTTTTGAACGTTACTGTAGACATCAGTGTTTATATCCGAACTATATCCCAGTACTTCTATTATAATTTGAATATTTGTAAGACAGAAATAATGATACTCTGTGGTTGAAAAGACTGTTCTATATGAGACTGATCTATATAAATGACATTTATATGTTAAATGTCATTTTTAAAGATCAGTGTCACGAACACAGATCTGGGCCCGGTTCCCCGATAGCGCGCTAAGAAGACTCGGAAGATGTATCTTACCAAAGTTGTTTATGTTCCTAAGTGTGTTCCCCGAACTATACCTTAGAAAGCTGCTTAAGATATACCTTCTTACGTGCGACGTTACCGGGTGCTGTCTGTGGCGATGGTGCTGAATTGGTTGATATCGATGGCTCGAGAATAAATTATTCTCTCGTGCAGGGGCTGTTTATGTGAGAAAGCGGTGTTCTTTATTAAAGAAGCACTTCAGAAATAGTTGAAATTACTTTTATTAGGACTATTGGATATTATAAAAAATAATCCAAACTATAATAGCCTATAATAGCCTAGCCTACATATTTTAAAATTGTAACATATATTGCTGCCACAATAACCTTTTCAAAAATTTTACATGCTTTCTTCTCTTTCTCAGTTTTGTTCGCTGAGGTGGAGCTGCGATGAAATATTGTTCTTGTAAATACTTTCCAGCATTTCAGTGATAAAAGTTTACATCTTACGTACGGTGCTCGGCAGCGATCAAAAAGGATTTAAACCGTGAATTTTAAATCTCTTCTTGTAAACTGAGAGATGTGGATTCAGACGGCAATTAAATTACCACACAACCTGTTTGTCAAAAAACAGTAGATACTAATTTAGACAGGGATTTTTACGCGGGTTGGGTGAGAAAAAAACACTGATATTATGGATTCGGACGGCACCAAAATCACCAACTCACCCCATAAATGTTTAAAATACCATACAAGCCCATGAGAAACAATATTAGCGTCCGAATAGGACTTAACTGACAGTAGCCTATGCTTTCACTGGCATTTAAAAGCGCTTTTTAATTAAATTATTAATATTGTATAATAATATAATTAAATCTAACAATCAGTGTAATGACAATTTTATTCTTTGCATGAAAACACTTGAATTAGCCTAATTGAATACTGTCTGGGACTGGGTGTATTAAAACTTCAGAATTATATTCGTATAGACCTGCAACAGTGATAAGGTAAAGCTAAGAGTGGTCCAGACCAACCTTACGAAAGTGTGACTTACAGAAGATATACTTAGCGTACGAATGTATTGGGAATCGTGCCATAATGTTAAGAGAAAGGTTAAGGAATAGGTTAAGAACTACTTAGCGATAAGAACGTTTTGGGGAACCGGGCCCTGAATGTTCCGGTGTGATTTTGTCAAAGGTTTAATAGACATAGCTGAATCGTTGTCAATTAGGAATGAGATCGTGTGGGTGTTTGAATCAAGATTGCGATCTTTTAATAATTAATCGTGCAGCTCTAATGTATTATTATATTTACCTGTTTGAATAAAATTAGTACTTTTATTTAGCAAGGACTCTGAATAAATTGATAAAAAATGAAGGTAAAGACACTGTTACAATCGATTTTAAATAAATGCTTTTGAACTTTCTATTCAAAGAGTTGTGAGAAATGTATCATGTTTTCCCCAAAACTAATAATGAAAATTGTTTGTTGAGCACCATATCAGCATATTAGATTGATTTCTGATTCAGCTTTGCCATTACAAATCAAACATATATTATATTAAAATCAAAATATGGCCAAAACAATATTGCTTTATTTCATCAGTATTCAATATCACCCAGCCCTAATTCAAAGCCATGTGGTGGGAATGGAAAAATGGATATTTAAGTATTTAGTTCTTGTTACATCCTCTGATTGTTTTTTATTTTATTTTATTTTTTTAGTTGTTACACACACCAGCTCATGTTCTACCTGCTGCTTCAGTCCTGTGCTCAATGTTTGTCAACTCCCTCCTGATCTCCAACACCGGAGTCCGGTAAGACCCCCTCGGGTTTTTCCTTACATGCACAATTGATATTTATGATTATTTGTTTTTTGAAAGTTAACCGCAGTAAACATGACTCGGTCTTCTCAGTTTCCCTTCTACTTTTTTTTCGGAGATGATCTGTACTGCAAGCACATTCATTTAATATTTTTTGCTTTTGCTGGCATGATCACAGAGAGGAAATGGAGTCTTCGGAGCAGGAAATGGACAGTGAGAAAGAGGAAGAGGACTCTGAGGGGGAAATGGAGACCCGTGATAGTCAGCAGGAGCTCAGAGCCCAGGGTTCAGTGGATGAGGTGACGCCGAAACTTTCTAAAGCACAAGAGAGGGAACTGAAGAGGGTCAGAAAGACTGACTTTAGCTGGATGACTGGCCTCATTGTCTCCAAACCATGATGAAGCAAATTCATGATCCTGTTAATGTGTTTTTTTAAATTCTTCACAACTTTCTTCAAACCCAGAATGGTGGTTGGTTAGCAGTTGTTTATTCGGATTGCAACAGCCCACTTGGGATTTGATCAATGATTCTTTTTGGAACAAAAAGGACAATACTATTGTGTAATTCTGAATGTTAGTGTAATGTTCATCCCATTTCATTAACATTAATTTATAAAGGACTTTTTGAACAATGTGCTGTGAAAAATTTATTTTAGTCTATTTGTGCATAGATTTTGTAACTTTCTGGTCAACAAATATTTTAATGGTTTATGAGTGGTTTTGGTCACACCTCACAGTTACTTCAATCATGTTTTTTCTCTGTGTACTAATGTAAACTACAGACAAGGTAAATGAATGTCAACCCCTATGTATTAGAACTGCTTCCCAGGATATGTATCAAAGGTCATGGTTGTGATATACCTTTTTAGGACTGATATTGTATAAAATGAATTGCTCAGGACACAGGGTATTTCATACGTGCACACTTCTTTTTGAATCACTAAGGAGAATATCTTATCTCTTACCCATGTCTTGATTTCTAGTTCAAGCAAAGTCTAATTTTTAGTTGAGCTTTGCTCCCACTTTGCTTCAGGCTTTAACTAATATTGAGTACATTCTGCCTTCTTTTTTTTTTTTTGACCGTCTAGATTGTGTTTTTAGGACCAACAATGAGAAACATCTAAGTTTACTCCGTTGCATACAAATTTTAGGTCTAGACCCGGCAGGTCAGCCTGATTTGCCGCCCACCCAGAATGGGAGGCGTTGCGTTTGTTGCTGGCAAGTAATCAGGTCGTTCTTTGTCTTTGCTTCTCATGCAAGCCAAGCTCAACTCAGCTTTTAGTCAGTGCATTAACCAAAAAAAGTCTGAAAGGGCCTTTTAGAGAAAATTAGCAGCAAACCCTTCTGAGGAATGTGACCCTGTACAATTGCTGCTGCATGTATTCCAGCTCCTGCGGGTTCATAGTCGACGTCTTAAAATTCCCCCCTCTACATATTTCAACCACTCAAATGTTGCATTTGGATACAAATCTGTTTATTTCAGTTGAAGTGAGATGCAGTACAAGTCTTAAGTTGTATATTCCCCCTGCATTGGAGTGTGAACCACAATGATTGCAAGTATAACACACAACAGGAACAGAATCAATATGCTCCTACAAAGAATAATGTATGTTTGTTCTTACATTACATTCAACTGGATTTTAAATGTAAAATTTATTGCAAGTGTTTCATTTTGTAATCGTCAAGGGTACGGTGATCTGTGTGGGATTACATAGGACAAAACTGAATTAAAAAATAGTAGTCAACACAAGAATATAAACATTTTACAGATGTAAATAAGGCTTCACATTCGCAGAAATACAGACAATATGCACTGACGCAATGAAGTAAGAGTTTAAAGACCGACAGTATGTTCACAAGGGCCTCATGAAACATTAAAAATGCTTACTTGACAAGTGAAGTCAAAAATCATTGACTTCACTAGGCACCTGCATTTGTGACCAGCTGCACTTCAAACCAGCCGTCCACATTGGACTCAATCCCTTCTCTTTTCTGTGCATATGGTGGAGCCCCGCTGGTGTCCAACCTCAATATTACACAACTTACAAAATACCTCAACTATATGTCAAGCCAGCTGTGGTTTTCAAAAGGATGTTAGTGCCTGAGTGATTGTGGCTTTTGTGGCAAGCGTGGGCTCATAGGCCTAAAAAAGCAGGTCTGTAATGTTTACTTTGTCCCATGGATTATCTAGATTAGCATATGATTTGCATGAAGGAAAAACATCACCTTAAAGGGCAGTAAAACAGATTTTAGTTCTAAAATCCCATTTCTGTTGCTATTTTTGAAGCGAATATGAGAATCTTCCAGTTTTGATGCAGAACTGCAAGAGAAAATTTCACAGTTCCTGCCTGACTGTGAACTTTGGTGGCAGGGAATCAATTGTGTGCAAATACCTTAAACCTGAAGTGTCTCGTTGCACTCGTTTCGTAACGGACAAAGTGTAATCACGTAAAGTGCTTGTGTAACAATCTTTGCAAAAACAAGAATTATGTGCTAAAAATCACTTTCTAATCAAACAGAACAAAATAAATCTAATGCTAAAAACTAGTTGCAATGGGGCGAGTGTATCAGGGCCTAAATCTCCAAGAAATGTTCACACCACTAATATTCGGAATGTTAACAAGAAAACGGCTGCAATTCCCTCACTTCCACATGGTGAAAAAAAATACACTTTGGTTACATGTACAAACTGTATATATATGTCTGCATTGTTTTCCAGAAGAGTTGTAATAATAGCACCACCGAAGCTGAGATACAGAATACTGACTACATGTATATAAATATATAAGCATTATATAAGCATAACTGAATGAATAACTAGAACACTCCAAATAACTATAAAAGAGACTTTAACCACGGCTTGTAAAAAGCATTGAGGGGCAAACATTACAAAACTACTCTATCTTAAGTAGAACACATTGCAAAACTCACATACCTAGTCTGAAGATTAACTACGACCATAAAGTCGAAAAACCAATATATAAAATATGTAAAAGTAGAATAAATATGCCCATTTTTGCTTTGGGAGTTATTAAAGCATGGTATATCGCATTAGAGCCATAGTTCCCATTTGTGTGTTTTCCCCTACAATTACTTCTCAGGCATTTTTACAGCACCTTGAACACAAAAAACAAGGGAAGCTATGTATGCTTTTTTGACATACATATCTCTAAGCTACGCTAAGGAGAGCTCCATCTCTTCTTTGTTATTTTAGCTAATGGAGAAGAATTTTTTACTCATGCACAAGCACTGCAAAAGCATGCATGTTAGTAAAAGAGATGGAATGGGTTCCTGGCGACGTTCTCGAAGAACACAGCATGCAAAACTAGTAGAAATTGGCTTACGGTCTCTTTAAATAGTTATACAGAGTTGGAAAGTGAGGGAATATTGGGATCTGGCTTCTGCTCGGGCGAACAGAACAGGAAGAGTCGACTTCGGAGGGTTTTATAGGCAAACCTGAAATACATCATATGTCCCATTGCAACGAAGGAAACTGAAATGATCACGAGAAGGCCGAAGGCCTCTGGATTTGGTGCAAGGATGACCATGATGAAGTGCAGGAGATCAAGTAGATAGTTCATAGAGTTCTGGACACCATTGATGACTCCTCTCTCAGACTCAATCACATTCTCTTGGATCAGTTGGGTCACGGTCAAGTCAAAGGACCAAAGACCTGAAAGCAATTTAAGAGAAACAATTCAAACATAGTGTGACATTAAAAGAGCACCAGCACACAATTATCACAAACATGACTTGTTGTTATTTAGTCTCAAAGGTTGGCTTTACAACTTTCAGGTGATAAAAAGATATGAATATCACTTTCCTCTTCTTGAAGATAACGGAAAATAAGGACTAAATACAACTATTTCTATTGTTTCCTGTTGGTTGCTCATTTACTTACCAATTCTAGCAGCAATGACACCAGCGAAGAGAAGACTGACAGACAAGTAGGACTCCACTTGGGGGGCTTCCTCAAAAACAGTGGCATTTGTATGAATCTGTGGTTCAATTGTAGGAACAAAAGTAGGACTCTCACGCAGCGAGCCGCTGTCTCCAAACAGATGTTTCAAGACCTCTTCGAAGGGCGAGACGCTGAGATCGAAAGGGCTGCCAGGAGCAAAGACGGATGCCACGCAGAGCACGAGGCAAGATAGTTGGATGACTCCAGCGATGAAGCCGGTTCTGATCAGGCCGCACTTCTTTCTGATCCAGGTGAAGCCCACCGTTCCACAGATTCCAGATATAGCCGAGGCTCCCATGAGGAGACTGAGCACAGAGCCGTTCAGGCCCTGAGTGTACGCGTAGCCAGTGGTGATGCAGTCAAAGCCCAGAACGGTCATGTAGAGGAAAGCCAGAGACATGCCGGCAAAGAAGATGGACTGATTGTAGTAGGCTACCCAGCCATCCTTAAAGGTACGGATGGGCTCTGTCATTTGGTAGCAGCAACTGGTTTTCTTCTTCACCTCAGCGGTTTCATTCATCAGCTGGGAGCCTTCAACTGGACTTTCACTATTTCCAATCTCTGTAACAGTGAATAAAGTAAAGTTAAGTAAAGAGCTATAGATATAACTGGATATGTCACTCTTTGCGTCAGCATTTAGAAAATGCACAATGAAAGGCACTTCCAACAAATAGGGTACAAAATTGGATTTGAAACTTAAAAAAAGAGCAAATGATCAGTGAAAAGTTGCTTAATCTTCAAAAAAGAAGAAAAAACTAAGTGAAGATGTTTCATAAAAAGTTTCATAATTTGCCTTATATGAAGGTTTATAGTTACCATGTGCAGATAACACTATAGTTTGAGTAACTTATTGATCAAATGAATTGTTTACTTCCTGGATGTCACAATTTTAAGGAATGTTACATTTTTGTAATGGGAAAAATCCATAGGTAACAGGGTTCTGCACAAAGTTTTGTTTGTAATGCTTAAAAAAAAGAAAAAGTATTGGGACTCTATCTACTGTATTAGTGAAAAGTGGCAAAGGAGTTTGGGTGGTACAACAAACCTTTTTGTTTGTTGAGATGCTTCAGCTCCTGGTCATCAGTGTTCTTCTGTCCTGATTTTAAGGCAAGCGCTGGAGTCTTCTGATAGACTTTCCAAAGCAGGAAGTACTCCAAGCACATGGAGAACAGGTTCCAGCCCGAGATAAAACCACAGCCGATGAAATGGGAACCAAATGACATGATCTGGCCCACAAGCATTGGAGCCAGAATGTTGGTTAACTGGTCAATTATTCTTACAGTTGCATTCATATCTGACAAAATAGAAATATAGAAAACAAAAGAGAGAATAACTGTTAAAATCTGTGATAGGCCTATTCTCTATATTCTGAAAACTGTTGTGCTGTTTAACATATATTAAATACATTTGCTAAATGTGTATATATATTTTATGTTTATTTCGTTTTTTCCACAGTAATGAGAAAGCTATGTGTTAGCTATGCATTCATGGAATTCTGGGAGGTTACTGGGTTCATTGATGGGTTTATAATGAGAGTCATATGGAATGACAGCTGATGCAAGCACTATAAAGATAAGACGATATAAGACGATTGATGGAGAAAGAGCTGTAATGCATTTTATGAGTTTCCTCGACTAAGTGAAATGATTATTATAGACAGTATAGTGGTCGAAAAAAAATTTATTTGGACACGTAAGCCACATTCCGTTAAATAAAATAAAAAAATACAAATTGCTAAATAATTTACAAAATTAAAAATTATTCAACTAAAAGTTGTTTGTTACACTAGTTATTCAATTTTACAACAACCGATATATCAGTCAAAAAATGAAGACAAAATGATTTGGACACTTTTTTATTGTTAAACTTAGTGGAACATGTCCTTAGTTAATGTGATGAACTACAACTGTGTTTACTCTGAAATATATGAAATTCATATATTTTTAGCTTGGCTTAGTGTCTAAAAGTGTCCAAATACTTTTTGGGGCCACTGTAATAAAGTTGAAGAAGGTGAAACATTAAAAGTCCTGACCTGCCAGATTGCTCCGATCATCTCCAGCTACAACCACAACCCAGTCCCTCTGGATGGTGATAGACATAGCTGTGCTGGCTAGGTTAGCGATGTTAGCAATGCTGATGACCATAATGTAGCATGATGTCTGCAATGACAAAAAAACATGTCACTGTGTCCAATAAATTGTTAATTGTTTTAGTGCACTGCCACAAAAAGCTTAAACTCAATTTTCAGGAACAATCCAGAACAAAAAAACGGTTCATTGAACAAGCCACATTTTGTCTGCTATATGGGTTCTCGACCTCAGTGACACGGGACAAACAGCAGGTTTTGTTTGTTATTGTATATGTTAAGCTTTCCAGTCTTTTAACAGACTCAAAGGACTAATATTGAGTAAGCAACATGCTTTCTACTCATGTGACATCCCTGGATTCTGCTGACAGCATGTCATCGTTTTGTTACCAAGGTGTCGTGTTTCACTTACATGAACTTAAATTGAGGCCATGCAAAATAAAGAGGGGAGCTTTTCCTCTTTTTAGACAACATTATCTTCTATACAGGTTAGAAACTGATAAGGAGCTTGAAATTACTCTGAATACCCTCTTATAATTTTTGCCAACTATGAAAAATAAACTTTTTTTTCCACACATTCTAAACAGCAAGTCAGAGTGAAACAATATGCATAAAAATGGAGTAAAAACAAAACTGGAGGCCAAAGAACTACAGCAAAAATGTTCTGCTCTTGGAAATGATGACTTTCTTTATTGTGCATAAATATGGGTTAGTTCTGTGGGCTTTCGAATAACTATTTACTCAGCGAATACTGATAGATAAATAGTGTCAGAGTTTTGCAGACTCACCAGCAACCATCCGTCATACATGGTAGAAAGTTGTTCTTTATACTGGAAAACGGCCATCAGAAGGATACCGCAGAGAATGACAGCACTGTTCTGGACAACCAAAGATGTCTGCGCCACTGAAATTAAGAAAGAAATACAGACTCAGTTGCATTCAGTAAAAATGTTGGAATAACTGGCATAATTAATGAGTAATTAATGTGTCGTGTTTCACAATAATCCTGCATGCTCTGTGGTTGGGGCTTTGCCATGTTTACCTCTCAGTCTGGGGTTTTTGTCCACCCAGTCACCAATAATAGCGCCCAGTAAGAGGACGGACCCTGCAACCACCAGTCCATACACGGCTGTCAAGAGTAAACTATTGCCATACAGCTCCACCAAAAACACTGCCACAGCAAAATTCCACATCCGATCCCCCTGTAACATAATGACACAATGGTCATCAGTCAACGTAATTTTGTGATTGAAATAAGGCCAGTACACTGGGATTCATGCAAAAGAATTAGTTGTCACTGTCAGTAGTATTTTGCAGCTTATGTTAGCTGGGTATGGATTAACACATTTATAGGCTATAAGACAAAGTATTAATAAAATAATGAATATATTACACACGTGTGTTTTGGAGTAAAATTAATGATCTTCAAACTGTCACTCTGCTGTCATGGTAGATATTATCTCTTAGTAATATCCAAACCAATTTTTTTTTTTTTTTTCATTTTTTTTTTCATTTAAAGTTCAAATAAACATTAAAATAACAAATGAAGTTTTTATGAAAAAAGCTAAAGCTGAATTTCCCTGAACTTAAGACAAACAAAGAGCCTTAAGCCTTCAGTAATCTAAAATATTCATAAATAATCAATAAAATGTAATACAAATGTTTATAAAAAAATATGTTTGTTGTTGTTGTAACTGACACATTAAAAGAAGAACGAGAGCTGTCAAACAAAGACCCTAATGCAAATCTCTCACCCATGTTGACAGAGAATGTCCGAGGTAAATGAGGAATTTTGCAGACGTGAAGAATTCGCGAACTCTCTCTGAAGAGACTGTAATGAAAATGTAGAAAGTGCGATGAGAATAATTCAAGTGCAAGGTTATTTATTAATATTAACGCATTTCATTTATCACAGATTCCTACTGCCAAACAAATCAGCAAACACTTAACTTACCACAGCAAGGTTTCTTAGATGCAGCGCTGTCCATTGCGTGTTATATATCGATTGTATTTGTTGGGTTTTGTCAAGCGTTAACGTTAGATTCTTTTGTAAGGGTTCGGGTTAAACGGGCAAAGTAAATCCTCGATGCAAATATTTCCTGCGCAAAACACGAATATTTCCCTTCTCCCCTCTCCCAACTTAGCCAACACTGTAGCTGAAGTTGGAGAGAAATAACCTTTCTAGAACAACTAAATGTGCAAAAACATATAACACCCGAAAGGGCCAGACCCGCGCTCACGGATGCAGCCGAGCTCCGTGTTTATCCCACAGACGCGACCCATCTGACAAGACTGCTGATATATACTGCGAAAATACACTCCGCCCCTTTTAAGCTGAACAAAAACAGAACCAGTTTCCGTGACACAGCAACATATTTAATAACACAAGCTCGTCTGAACAGATCAATGTCATGATTTTGATTCACTAGATGAATCTGCAAAATAAATAGCTATTTTAAAATAGCCTCGTTGCGGTAATCAACAGGTCTAAAAATGTTATTGTAGGGGTTTGTTTCTCCATATGTGACTACATGATTACAAACAGTGCAAACCCCTTATCAATTAAAATGGTTTTGAATTCTTTCCTCCAAAGTTAAAATTCAAAATTCTCATATTTGAAATATGAAGTGGACAAACAGCTAGGCAAGGGTCAACAATATAACGATGGCATTGGGGCATGTTGTCACACAATGTTTTTAATGGGCATTAATGGTGGAAATTCTTAATTTAGGCAAGTTACTTGCAGTCAAGTGTTTAAAGAGATAGTTCACCGCAAAATATAAATTCTGTCATCATTTACTTACCCTCAAGAAGGTATTTTGAAGAATATCGGTCACCAGACAGTTGGAAAAAGATACAATGGAAGTCAATGGCTACCATCAACTGTTTGGTTATTAATATTCTTCAAAAAATATCTGCTTTTGTGTTCAACAGAAGAAAGAAACTCATACAGGTTTGGGAAAACATAAGGGTGAGGAAATCATGACAGAATTTTCATTTTTGGGTGAACCATTAAGGTCTCAACTTTTTTGTACACAACATCCTACTGCCAAACAAATCAGTAAAGCATTTACCACAGCAAGGTTTCTGAGATGCACCAATGTCCATTAAATTGGTATTGGCCATTAAAAAACCCCGTATCAGTATCAACAATCTCTTTAGGCTAAGTCACCATGACAGTTTGATGGGTGACCTGTTGAATTTGAGGACTTAAAGGGTGCATGGTACTGTAAAACTCGGTCAAATGGGTAATTCTACAACACAAGCCTTGATGAACATTACTGATTTATGGAAATCCAGAAACTATTGCCAATTAGTAGGGTTTCCATACAATCAGTGTCCACTTTGTCTTATATACCGAATATAAATCTAGAATTTATTTTCACAATCAGTACTGGAAATTTTTTCTTTCTCACTGTTCTTGGTTGCACTTTGGATCACTGACAGCTATTTCCCAACAGTTTGGCAGTATATGCCTCTTCCCAATAGTATCCAGATTTATTCTATTCAGGTCAGTACTAACACACAGCAGCTTCAGCACAGAAACAAACATAATGTGAAATGCTACATGTTTTGTTTTCTGCTTTCGGATTGAAGGAAAGTTATTGCACACTCACTTCTCCAAACCAATTATTGCCTAACCATGAGAGGAACTAGAGTCTTTTATAATTTATAAAGTAATTTAGTCTCAGTGGACATGCTTCAAATGCTAAAATGGCTATACCATTTTTGGTTTCCCAAAGAACCCTTTGAGTGAACAGTTCTTAAAAAAGCATGTATTTACTTAGTGTGAAGAACATTTTAATCTAAATAACCCCTTTTCACTATAATGAACCTTTTGTGCAATGGAAAGGTACTATGGATGTTAATGGAAATATAGATGCATTCTTTCTGATGCAGAAGCTCATGGCAAAAGTAATAGCATGTTTTTCTTATCTCGTGAATTATTTTTTTTATTTTTTTGACATGATAATGCATAAAAAGTGAAGTAATGCTTTGCTCGGTTTGATTGTTTTTAAATAATAACGTGATGCAATGATATGTCTAATCACAAAACAAACAGAGAGGATTGTGTTGTTATACCTCTTTGTTAGTGGTTTTCATATTTGTTTGCTGCAGTATTTGGCAGTAGCCTATGCATGACAAAGCAACACCTAACACTGGTTGTGGGCCTGATTAAAAAGTCTGACGATTAGAAACCCATCCCATTCACGGAAGGCTCAAAAGCTGAGTCATGTTGCACACGGAACCATCCACAGAAATCTGAGAGATGGAAATCAGAGACTTGGTTTTGTGCTCCACCACTCTGTTGGTCTCATAAGACCATGTGCTTTACTTGCTGGCTCATATCCTTTAAATCTATAGAATGAAAGAATCTGACACTGGTGACTTTCCCACTTATCAAACTACACATTTTTTAACACACCACAACAATATTCGGGCTCTATTCATGTTTTTTATGGTAAGAATCCCACCCCCCATGTATGTGTGGTCTATATCTAGATTAAATTGAGAAAATTACAACTAAACGTGGTTTTCTTTGACCTGACAAATCAGCTGAGCAACTGTCCCAATACATTTACTAACCCTGGACATTGACAATTCTTCGGCTGATAAGGATCCAAACTTTACACAGGTGTCTAGAATCAATATAGGATTGCTGCCATGTCCAAGACTGAACCCAAACAAACTAGTGTGTTTGTGATATTAGAGGTGGAAACACACAAGTAAACACTGTTCACATGATTTAACACTTAAGCCTGTTAAGGGTGACCACACATTTCAACAGAACTATACAGCACAGGGGCTAATGCACAATCAACAGGACCACAAACACAAACACAAACACTGTAATTCAGTAAATGCAGGCTTTCTGTGTCATGAATGAGGTTAGAAGTTTACGAAACAGGAGAGTGGGATCTAACTGGTATTAAAAATAGGAATGATTACAAAAACCAATAGATCCTATGTTTAGAACAACAGACAACAGATTAAAATGACTTCCAGGTGCTTGCTTGCTTATTATTCGTTATTATGCATTATTCATCTGAATAAGAAAGTGCATGTATAGTGTGCACTTGCGGTGACTCAAACCTTAAAATAAAGTTTATGTCTGTCAGCCCAACAAAACAATATGGAAATATTTAACTGATGGACAGTGATGAATGATAAAAGAAGCTTGGTTTGATTAAAAAGCATAACTAGGGGACTGGGTGTGCAACACACTAACTAACAGGGGACTTTAGTTATAGGGGTCTTTAGGGTGACCAGATAAACCTCTTTCTGGGGACAGTTTCCCGGTTTTTGGTGGCCTGTCTCCAACTGGAGTTGTCCTCTTTACAGCACATTAATACACTGCAACATAGCTATGCCACTTGGGTGAAAGTACACCTCAATATTAATAAAAAATTAATAAAGTAAACAATTATACTTTCAGCAATTACTCTTGCAGAAAGCACATGATTTGTTCTGTGCAAAATAATAAGCCCAGTTAGGGATAGTAAAGATCTACTTCCATAAACACAAACATAAAATAACATCTAAAAAAAGGTTGTAATTACTGTATACAGCATATTCACAGTTTGTGAAAATACATTTAGAAAATGTCAAAATATTTGTTAAATACAGTTTTATTTATCTCATATTTTTGCAAATCTGTTTTTGTAAAGTCATAATTTTGTAATAATTTTGTGTTGATCTGTTTGCAATGGTTACTATTTACTATTTTAGTGTGATTTTTGACGAATTAAAACCAATTGGGGTCAGTTTGACCCGCAAAAACATAATATAGTTATTAATTATAATAGTATAAGAAACTTTTTTGATTCATAGATAATAAACAAGTGAGATTTCAGTGACATTTTAACCACTAAACTAGGAAATGTCCCTGGATTACATTTCAGAAATCTGGTTACATTAGTAGTCTTTTTCACAAAGTCTTTTGTCTCAGTACACGTGATCATTTCAGGGATGTGCATTTTAAAAGTATTACAAAACCTTTTGTCATCATAAGCGATGACTTCATGAATCAGGATTCTGCATTTAGGATTGTGGCTGTTGGCTATTTAAAAATCAAAAGGCTCCATTGTAGCCTAAATACTACCTGGATTCAACACATTTTTACAGTAAGATAGTAAAAGCCGGTCAGCTTTGACTAAACTTTTTTCCCCCGTCAAGGTTAAAATGCAAACAATGTGCTTTGACATGTTTAGAGCAAAGCTCTCGTTACAGGACAACAGCATTTTTTGGATAATTGGAGGTTGCATAAGAGTTAAGATATAATGTTTATTTTCTTAACCTATGGTACAGCAGGATATCAGATAGAATAGAATCATATAATATCAGTTCTAGGTTCTGGTGATGAAAAACTCTTAATAGTGGAACATTGCCCTGGGTGTGAAATATTACTAAATCTATTTGGATGCATAAAATTGACTTATTGAATTAGGGATGTGTTAAAAACCTTTTGTCATCACAAGCAATTACCTCATAGATCAGGATTCTGGATTTAGGATTTTGGCTGTTGAACTCTTTAGTTTTGAAGGAGAGAAAAAATCAAAAGGCTCCATTGTTTTTAGAGTAAGATAGTAAAAGCCGGTCAGCTTTGACTTTTAAATGCAATCAATGTGCTTTGACATGTCTTGAGCAAAGCTCTTTAGCTACATCATGGCAACAAAAATATTTGTAATAATATGATGTTATGTACACCAAGAGTTATGGTATCATGATACTTTTTTGTTCTCCTTCAAGTATGGTAGGATATGTTTCAGTATCAGATCATATCAGTCTGAGACAGGTATCAGCTGCTTTGGTTGCTCTGATAGTGGGTCACTGCCTTAGATGTTGAAATACATTGTAAAATCCAGGGTTTGGAAGTATTGGACCAATCTGAGCTGTTATTCTTGAAAACGTATCCTTACGAAAACAAGCCATTATTTAACAAAAAAAAAAGAAAAAAAAAAAAAAAAAGAAGAAGAAGAAACCTTCCTTATTGCAGTATAAACCATGGTAACCACAAATTAACCATGATTTTGCAACACTAACCATGGATTAACCATGATATTTGTAGTAATACTGTGGTTATACAAATGATAATCAATTCGCCAAAAAAACACATGGTTACATTCTATCTCGACACATTCTCAGTAATGAAAAACTACCAGTTTACTCATCTATCATCCTCATTAATCCGCATTTCTTTGTTCAAATGCTCCACCCTTTTGCAGCTACCGTCAAACCATTATTTTCATTATCTTTATACAGGTAATGGCATTATTGTGGGGGTTATGATTTCCTAAACACTTAGGTGACGCACTTTTAAAGCGCCGTTGTCTGTACTTCCGCATACGTCATTCGTATTCGACGAACGAGCTACTTGCATGTGGAAATGTTTCCTTAAATCAGACGAAGCGTTTTGACTTTTGATATAAAATGTCTTCTAAGAACATACAGCGAACGGAACCTGGGACTCAAGAAGAGCTCGCGCAAAAAGAGGAGCTAAACAATAAGGTTTCCTATTAAAATATTTCGCAAAGCCTATATTGCTACTACATAATCATAAATTTACGTTATTTGTCAGTTATAAAGTAATTTATGTTTTTAATCACTGTTTACAAACCTTTTTTTCCAATAAACCAAACGATTTATTTACAGATAAAAGAGCAAAAGATTTTAGTCGACGAGTTGAGCAATTTGAAGAAAAACAGGGTATGTATGTATGTATGTATGTATGTATGTATGTAATGTATGTATGTATGTAATGTAATGTATGTATGTATGTATGTATGTATGTATGTTGTCTCATATCATATAGGCTTGGTCATGCTACATTTGAGTAGCAGATGCTGTCACTCAATTATAGATAACAAGTCAAACTGTAGAGTACTCATCTCCACATCCTATAGAAGTTCATATATGCTTAAAAATATGCTTTTAACTGTAACTTATATGGTTAATATTTTAATTTTTTTTCACTTTTCATCTCTGGTCCGTAATGCTTAGCGAGTTCAAATTTCCTATTGAAAAAAGTAACAAAAGGAGTATATATAGAGTTCAGCTGCAAAAACCTCTAAGTGCCATCTGAAAATTTCTTCTAGAATGATAATTTTTATCAAGCTCGTTTATTTAAGTTCAGTAATTTCACTTAAATGGCAATTAATAGGTAATTTTCATTGCCATTTAAGTGAAATTACTGAACTTAAATATACAAGCTTGATAAAAATGATCATTCTAGAAGAAAATTTCAGATGGCACTTAGAGGCTTTTGCATCTGAACTCTTCATATATATATATATATATATATATACACACACACACATATACTCTCTTTATTTGTTGTATATACTCTCTCTCTCTCTCTATATATATACTTATAATATATATTTATATACACACAATCTATTGCTATTTTCCAACACATTTGGGATCAAATATTACAATTCCATGTCCTTCTTCAAAGACTGCTTTTATCTTGCATGAACTAACATGTAAACAAGATCAACATTTACCTTAGTAACCTTTATCTTAACCATTTACCTTTAGTGGTCTTATCATGGCATACATTTAAATGAAGAGGATTTAGGATTACCCATATTTTTAGGATTATATATGCAGATTTTTCCAGAATATCATTATGTTCTGGTAACCCTAACCTTATTCTTATAGAGAGTGTACATACAGCAACCCAACAGCAATATATTCTTCCTGGCAGACAAAGGAGAGAGTCTTAGCTCATGTAAAAGTAAGTTTCATCATAAATAATTAATAAAATCATAAATGCCAACTGTTGTGAGTTCTTTCTAATACTGTCATCTTGCCTTTTACAGAGGATCTTGATAACATGAGGAAAGAATATCAAGATATTTAGTTCCGTGGGATCATGTGTGGGATCTGCTGTGTGGTCAGTTTGACCACACCGCATGATCCACTAGAGGAGTGTGTGCATGAAAATCTCAAATCCAGAGGGCCCAACTGTAGCCGGGACATTACAGTAACAATCTCAGACTGCAGTCTCCTTTTCTCTGCACATGTGCTTCATATGAGGGGTTGCCTGACACCTCAGCCTCTTCAAGATGACAACGGGAACATGCTTCTCTGGAATGGAGAGGTATTTGGTGGTCTAAGAGTAGAGCAGGAAGATAATGACACCAAAGTTGTTCTCCATCACCTGTCAATGGTGCAGAGCGCCTCAGATGTGATATTTTTGCTGTCACAACTCAAAGGACCCTGGGCCTTTATCTATTACCAAAAAGCAGAGCACTGTATCTGGTTTGGGAGGGACTTTTTTGGAAGAAGAAGTCTGCTTTGGAAATTTGATCCTGAAAGAGCATCTTTCACACTCGCATCTGTTGCTTCCCAGTCAGCAGATAAAATTCAATCTCAGTGGCAGGAAGTACCACCTAGTGGAGTTTACAGGTTTGACCTAACAGACTCTTCATCCCTAGGGACATTCGTTTTTGATCTTTATCCATGGGTTTTCCACAATGGCAATGAGCCAAATGAAAGCTCGGAATTTAAATGCGAAAGTCTACCCAGAACTGTCTCTGTAAACACAAATAGTTCTGGACTTTACCTGACCTGCCCTGTTTGTCCAATGAATACATCAATTTCATCACTTACAACTGAACAAGATCAGAATGCCTCTCAAACCTCTGTTGCAAGTCTGAAAGAATTACTAACAAACACTCAAAAGAAAGCGATGGTTAGCACGCTCATTGATGTTTTAAGCGAGGCTGTCCGTAAGAGAGTTTGTTACCTACCTGCTCAAGATGAAATGGCGGTCCCTTTAAATTATACAAAAGCTGGTATTGCCATTCTTTTCTCTGGGGGAATTGATTCAATGATATTAGCTGCCCTTGCTGATAGGCATATCCCTGCAGACAAACCCATTGACCTACTCAATGTTGCTTTCAAAATCCAAGAGGCAAAAGTGCCTCCCAAATCTTTGAAGAAAGGGAAAAATAAGAAGAAAGACTGTGATGCTGATAAAACTCAATCGGATCAGCAGAGCTTTAACTGCTTTGATGTGCCAGACAGAATAACTGGAAGAGCTGGTGTGCAAGAACTAAAAAATCTCAGTCCAAACCGCCAGTGGAACTTTATCGAAATTAACGTAACTCAAGAGGAGCTTCAAGAAATGCGACACAAACGCATCCGTCATTTGGTTCACCCTTTAGACACTGTTCTGGATGATAGCCTTGGATGTGCCGTCTGGTTTGCTGCCAGAGGAACTGGCATCATAAATGAGGGTGTTGAAGAAGAGCTTTATATTTCAGAAGCAAAGGTTACTTTGTTTTTCTGTTTGCACTTGAATTATGTCTATATGAAAATTGATATTGTAAAGACTTAAAGTCACACTGCATGAAATTTGTTTTTCCTATTCTTAAAGGTGATTTTGACTGGCATCGGAGCAGATGAACAGCTGGCGGGATACTCCAGACACAGAGTACGGTATAAGAGCTCTGGACTGGAAGGACTCGTCAAAGAGCTGGCTATGGAGCTGGGACGAATATCCTCGAGAAATCTGGGAAGGGATGACCGAATCATTGGGGACCATGGAAAAGAGGCCAGGCAAGAGTGACACTTTGCAGCTCAAGAAATATCTAAGATTAAAGAAATTCTATAGTATTGCACATAATACATACTGTATATTTCTTTTAACTCAGGTTTCCATACTTGGACGAAGATGTAGTCAGTTTCCTTAATGGACTACCGGTGTCGGAGAAGGCTGACTTGTCTTTACCCAGAGGAGTTGGAGAAAAGCTGTTATTGAGGCTAGCAGCTGTCGAGTTAGGATTGGGACTCTCTGCTCTCTTACCTAAGAGAGCCATGCAGTTTGGCTCTAGAATTGCCAAGTTAGAAAATAGCCATGAAAAGGCCTCAGATAAGTGCAAAAGGCTGGTCACCACCTGATTTAATACTCTGACTATTGTCCCTTCTAATTTAACAAGATTGTGACAATAATTCACTCAAAAATGGTACTGACACAGTTTTATTCTGAATGTAGTTTTCATGTTTGATTGTCATTACATGTTTGAACTACATTAAATAAACAGTTTGTGAAACAGGATTGTGAAGTTGGTCCTTGAAGTATTTGTCACATTCCATGTATGATGCAAGATTTCCCACATCAAATCGACCAGATATCCTGTGCACGTACACAGGCCTCCTAAAATTAAACCAAGCATAATTAATGTTGTTAAATGCAAGCAAAAACAATGCCTTATTATTGTCTACAGTCTGCCTTCAAGTGACCTTAATATGAGCCATGACAGAAAGGTCCCTGGTGCGTCCCGCTCTTCAATAGGTGCATTCTGTATGGAGAAGAGTTACATAAAATTAAAATAAAAACACACACTATAGAATAATTTAATAAATATAGATCAACTGTACCTTCTTCTCATTAAGAAACATGTCCAATAGAGGAAGGGTGGTTCTTGAAAACAAATAAAAACAAGGACACTGCAAAACGAGGAAAACGCATTAAAGACATCGCTTGTAAAAATAAAGATAAAAAGTACTGAAATGTCTTCCAATGCAAATGAAAACATACTGCATTACGTGAACTTGTTTCACTTAAGAGAGGTTTTTCTTTCATACGCTGTACTTTAAGGTCCTCATCCAACTCCAGAATCCCATATTTGGATGTTTCTGAAGGTGGAAATGATATAATAATGGATTTAAAGATCAGTGACCATATGTTTAGCAAAGTTAAAAACATCCCCTGGTTTCACAGACAAAGCTTAAGCCTAGTACCAGACTAAAATGCATGTTTGAGCTGTTTTAACTGAAAGCAACCTGCACTAACATATCTTAAAATATATCAGTGCCATTGTTTTGTCTCAAGATGCACACCAATAATGTTTTTTTATAAAAGCTACTTAAATGTCCTAATTAAACAAAAAAGGCCTAATCCTGGCTTTATCTAAGCCCTGTCTGTGAAACTGGGTCATTGTTCTGTTTTTACGCTCACCCTCATCTTTGCATTGGTATGACAGCACTAAATTGCTCTCTTTGTCTTTATTTTGCACTTCAAAGAACCTCTCTGTGAATTTCCTCAGGCTGAAATCCTCTTTGAATAAAGTATCGCTGCAAAATAAAAAAATAAAAATGTCTCTCTTTTAAAGCCATCTCAAACACTGTCTGAAAGACAGTGCCTTATTCAGTCTGAAGCTGGTCATACCCTCCGATAACTAGTAAGTGGTCATCCACAGCACACAACTTGACTGTCAACTGAAGACAGGCAACAGCACCAAGTCTGTCCTGCAGAGACAAATGAAAGGATGAGTTAAAAAAACAACAACAACATTGAACATCCATAAATTGCTCCATTCCAGTACGCTCACCTCGTTTCTTCTAGTACCATCGTTTATGATTTTAACATTGGGGAATTCTTGAGCCCACTGCTGGAATGCTTCAAAGTAAAGATCATTTGTCTGTGCAATAGATGATACAATTTGTTATTTAAGTCAAACACTATTACTTTCAAAGCTCAATATGGTCATATTTTTTAAAAACTAAGCAGTTATTATGGACTCACAACCACATAAACTGTGTCCACACATCCTGTCTTGGTCAGTGCCTGAACCCAGTGTGAGATAAGGGCACATGGACCGACGGGAAGCAGCGGCTTGGCAATGCCGCCCAGATGCTTGAAATTCCCAGTCGTGTCATTCTCGATATCCCTTTGCAGTCTAGTTCCATAACCTGCAGCTAAAATAACAGCTTTCATTGTCAGCTGATAATGAAAGTGAAAACAGCTCTTTTTTTCAGCATGTGATTTTCGATGAAGTCGCAAAATTGTACACTTTATGGGGTTTTCGACAGGAACATTCACTGGGTAAAGGTTGCTGTAGTTTCCTCAGTCACAGACATGCGCAGTGCTGGTCCTCACAACTTTATCAAAGCGGTCCACATATCCGCGAAGGTTAGCCTACTTAGCTCATAAATATTAATACGTTACGAGACGCTAAAGGGTAGTAGGGCAGGGGTCGTTTACTCTGAGGACTCTCTAGATATGGCTGTTCTGTATTGGTGCATACTATATGAAATCTGTACACTTTATTCAAGAGTAAAAAAAAAAAAAAAAAAAAACGCGAATCGGATCTTTTGAACAGTCCGATACCGGTTCATTGATTCATTTAAGCCTACGTCATGACGTAAATGCAATAGACGTAAATATGTGCAAATTCAATTATGTAACATTATTATATTACATACATTATGTAAAATCATATTCATATCATATTCTAATAGATAATACAAGTTATTGGCTCGAGAATGTTTAATCATTTTAAAGACGTTTTAAGGGGTGATATTTAAAAAAATCTGCATTTATAAATAAAATTACTTTATCCAAAAAAATCCTATTATTTATAACAAAAGTTTAATTTAATCCCTCTATAGTATTAGACCAAATTGATGTCTCTTACTTTGGTGTTATTGTGTTAGATAGATGGATTTATACAGGCAAATAAAAAAAAGTGATTTTGCGCATATCTATATCATAATTTACATATTTCCTTTTATTTAAAAAATTGACTTTTTTTATTATTTTTTTTTTTTTAGGGTGATTTTGTAACATCTGTCTTGAACTACAGATGACTGGCGCATTTATAGTAATGTTAATTAATGTGCACTGTCCATGCTACATAAACTAATAAAACTAATAACAAAAACAAATACTAAGTAACACTTTATTTATGAGCTAATCCTGCATGTTGCACTCACCTTGACCGCGAAAGCGTGCAACAGCACCATCTATGGGTTGATCTGAAGAGTTGCAGAAGAACGGTCACTATGCGTCACTGGTTGCTAAGAGCAACACTGTTCAAAATCACACATTTCATCGGACAGCTCAATCTCTCAAGGTGAACCGTAATGGTCTGTTTCTGAAATAAACTGATAAAGTTTTGATGGAGAACTCATCCGACCAGAACAGCGAGAGCGCTGTTCGTGCTGCGTTGACCGCTCAGTCTTTACTGCAGAAATATGACCGCAGGGAACTGCAAGAAGTGCTCAGCCTGACCTCCAGTAACTGGCTGCTCAGTGGTGAAGTGCACAACCAGCCTGTGGATGCTCCTCCCGGCATCATCAGACAGATGAGGAACATCTTAGCTCCCAACATAATCATTCTGGCTCCCTTTGACGCATGTTTGCCCCTGGATTACAAAGTGGTCCACCAGATTGTGAGGGAGCTGACTGTGGGAATATATGGTTTTAACCAAGTTCCTGTTATCAATCTGGTACCCAACTATGACCAGAGCTCCACGTGCCAGTTACCACCAGCATATTACGATACAAAAGTCGGTCAGATACTAATAAACATAGATTATACCATAAAGGCTCTCTGGCACGGCAGTTACATTTCTAGAGAAAAACGCATGCGCTTCTCTGAGTTATGGAGATCCATCATGGCCGTTGATTCAGATGGTGTTCCTCAAACTAAGAAAGATGTGCTTGAACAGTTCCTCAATGCAGGTGAGATATCAATTATTTCGATCCAGAACAGCCAAAGTATGGTGTGAAAGTAATAATGTCATTTGGAGTCTATCGGTTATAAGCTAAATGAAACTAAAATGGTGACACTTTACATTTGTAAGTTGATACCACGTCAGGACAGAATGCACTTTAGTAAGTCTTTTTTTTTTTTTTTTTAACTTAATTGTTGAAACAGCAAATATTGTCAACTTATAGAGAGCAATTCAGCTCTAATCAAGATTTAAAATAGTGAGTTGAAATGACTTGTGCTTTTAACTTGATTTAACTTAAAAAATTAAAGCTGAACTTACATTTTTAAGTGGAAATGTTAACATGAACTAACAATGAACAATACTTATTCGGCATTTATTCATCTTAATGTTAAATTGTTAGTTCATTTTAAACATTTACTAAAACATTTTAAGGTCAAAAGTTGTATTAGTTAATTAATGCTCTGAATGAACATTTGTATTACCTAACATTTAAAAAAAAAAGTTAATAAATGTTGTAAAAATATTAGTTAATGCATTAGTGTGAATCAATGAGACCTTATTGTAAAGTGTTACTACAAAAATTACATGAAATAAAATAAACTTCAACCTAAATAAAATCAAATATATAAAGCGCTAGTTTAGACAAAGTTGTACCTGATGTAAAATAAGTGCAACTAAAACTCATTGAATATCAATAAAAATTAGGCCTGTATAGACATTAAAAAACCACAACAAAATTACTAAAAATAAAAGGAAAATATAAAAACAAAATATAATTAAATGTTAAATAATAATACATATAATAATACATATATTATTAAATATTTGATCATTATATTTTAATAATTCATTGATAAATAATTCTAAAATATTATATAGGAAGACGTCAGATGCAAAAACCTCTAAGTTCATCTGACATTTTTGAGCATTTCTGAGTATTTTTATGTTTTTAATTTTACTAGTCAGTGAACTTTTTTGCAAATAAGGCATTTCAATAACTGACTAATAACCCTTTCATTGCCATTCAAATTAAATTACTGAACCGAAACATAGAATAAAAATGTCAGACAATGTCACGATCTGTCTTGTGTGTTGTAGGACTTTTATGTTGAAGGTATATTCTTAGTTCGCCATTGTTTCTGTGTTCACTTCCTGCGTTTGGTTCCTGTTTTGCCTTGTACTTTATTTGTCACCATAGTTACCCTCATTAGTTCCCATGACATCAATCACCAACACCTGTCCATCAGCCCCTTGTTAACCAGTCTATTTAAACCTCTGTGCTTCAGTTATCTCCTGCCTTCTCTTTATGGATTTTACTGTTGTTCCTGGATTATTTTGTGTTTATGTTTGTCTATTAAAACTTGTGCTTGCATCTGGATTCCCTCTATAATATATTTATATACAATATATGCATTGCAATGCAGTGATACTAAAATAACACTGATTTGTCTTATCAGGTTTCACAGACATCTCAGATGATCCATGTTATCAGGACATTTATAAGGAGAACATTGATGTAGACCCAACCTATGAACCCAACAGCGCAGACGAGGAGAATCTCTTCTCACGATACTCAGAGAACATCCTGATCAAGCTGAGCGCCTACCTGACCTCTGTGCGCCAGCACCAGAATCTCCTTGTGTTTGAGGGGACTCATAGCCTGTCTAACGTGGTCCGACTCACTGAGGACAACATTGATCTGGCCACCTACCAGAGGCTACAGAAAAGACTGTCTGAACACATTATTGTGGTGAGAAAGCACCTTGAGAGGAATGCAGAAGTCTCCAGAGACCTCGCCTACCTGAAGCTCATCACGTTCCTGGTGCCCTTGCTGATATCTTTGAGGAAAAAGATGTTGATTCCTAATCTGTCTCAAATGCTCCCACCTTTGTCAGGTTTGCATTTTCTTTTGATTGCTATCACTGCCATGCATGCCTGATAAATATGTGGATGCACTGACATTGGTAAATTCAAACTTTTTTTATGCTTAAAGACGACAAGTTGAAAACAGAACGAGAGGTTCCTCCACATCTTCTTGGACCAGAATTTGCCTGCAAGCACTTTTCACAAAAGCAAGATCAGTATTTTCACCTTCATGGAGGGATTGAATTTGATGTGGGGACTCCTCCTCTTGATGAAATCACTGAGGAAACAAAGGTGAGAGATGAGTCTAGGACAGTTTCCGTTTTAATAAACATGCAAAGCTTATAGAATCCAATAAAATTTATTTATAATTATAAATAACATTTAATTATAAAATATAATTATAAAATGTATTTGTTTGTTTGTGAAGTAAATAAATAAAACAATAATAATAATAATATTTAATTTCATGTAGACAATATTAAATATAATAATAATAATTATTATTGTTATATTTAATTGCATATGTGCCAATAATAAAAACCAGTAATACAAATAAAATTATACAAATTATATTTAATATTGCTTGTATGCAATTAAATATAATAATATATTTAAAATATGAATATAGTTAAATATATGATTATTCCCTTGTAATATAAATGAATTTCTGGATTGTTAGACGAAAATATCCATTTCATTTGATAAGAATCAGACATTGATATGTATTTTAGGGTTTTAAATAGATTGTTTACAGAATTAAGTTGATATTATATATTGATTTTTTTTCTTTTTCTTTATTTTGTGTGTAGGTGGCTTTCAGAACTCTGCAGACTCAAGCAGCCAATTACCTTCACGAGTTGCTTCGTCAGGACTCTTATAAAACACAGTTTCCAATTCCACTCAGTGAGATTGAAGGGAAAAGGTCAGCACTTCTGTCACAAATTCTATCCCTTAAAACTCATCTTTGATCACCAACATTTTTCCTTCATATTTTTAGCGCAATTTTCCTACGGACAAAATTGCGATTGTTAACTCATGATTTCTGTTCTGTCTGTGCGCACCAATCTTGCACTTCTATCTCCTCCTCAACCAGACCACCTAGAGACTTCGGGTTTTCGGCATTATGGAAGGTCTAATCTCGGGAACGCACACAAAAAAAAAAAAAAAAAAAAAAACATAAAAAGATTTACTATCTCTTAGTGTTGTGATCCCATGACGTCAGAAAATTGCGCTAAAACACTCACTGAGTTTTTATTACTTGTTTTCTTCTTCATGCCTTAAAATAGCTTGAATGTAACTCTACAGCCTTGACTCGTTAAGTATGCGCGGTTCTATGAATATGCAAATTAGCCCCGCCTCCACTTACTCACTCGTTGACGATCACACATTCACGTGATTGGTCAGAATCACCAGCGATACGACAACAATGTGCTAAAAATGGAAAAGTTTTTCTTTTGTACAGATGACAACATTATCAAAACGATCCCCGTTCACACGGATCTGTAAAAACGACTAATAACGCTGTATTATTCATGAGAATAATAAAGAAAGACTACGCACCTGCGCAAATACACATTCTTTTACTACAGTGCACTCGAGCCGAACGCACGTCTATAGAAACAAATTACATAATTTATCATTTTTTCATTCTAAGGATGTTAATCTTGATAATACTGTATTATTACTTTGTCTTTTGGGTAAATTTTATCTTCACAAAGGCTTCGAAAACATATCATCCTTGAATCTGTTGCAAGGAACCTTTAATTTTTTATGATGACAAAATGTTATATTGTGTTGCTTTGTGTAATTCTTATAACCACTTGTGATGATGTCCGTATGCCCCCCTTATTTCTTACTGTTAATGTCTGTATCCTTTAATTTGCAAAAAAAGCCTATAGACTAAACACGTAATCGGCATGTGCACGACGTCTGCGTTTTCACAGATTTGTGTTTTTGTTGTGTACACGGAGATGGTAAGGATGTTGCACTTTGAAACCTGTTTTCATTCATTTACCATTGGCCATTCATTTACACGACAACAGCGTTTTGGGTGCCTGAAAACGCAAACTTTTAAAAACGGGTTTCAAAGTGCAAGTTTTTGAAAGCGGTCTCCCTGTAAACAACAAAAACGTAAATCTCTGAAAACGATGACGTCATGCACATGCGTATTACGTGTTCAGTCTATAGTGTTTCATTGCCATCTAATGGCCTGGCAGCAGAATACACCGTTTTTAGTCGTTTAGGCAATGAACTAAAACATAATACAAAACCATATCACAAACTCAGATAATCCCTAACAACAACATTCATGTATTAATATTTTCAATTACATAAATACTGGGTTACACTTTATTTTAAGGTGATGTAGTTACATTGTACTTACTCATAAGTACCGAGTAATATTAACTAACTACATGTACTTACAATAGAGTTACGGTTAGGGTTTGTTACTTGTAATTATACATAATTTTCTGTTATTACTATACATGTAGTAACATGTAACTACATCACCTTAAAATAAAGTGTTACCAAATACTGTACACGTAGAATGTTGCAAATCTAACTTACATTTGTGTGTTGCAGCTATAATGTCATCTCCATTGAGTTAGAATCGCTTTATCCCCAACAAAACATGGTTCAGTGGTGGGGGGCTTTAACCGCTTCCATCAAAACCCTCAAAGAGAAGAGGCTGCCCTTGACGGACATCGAGCTACACGAGCAGTTCAAGAAAACATTTGGTTGCACAAAAGCAATAAAGTGCAAGGTGATAAATGACAATCAATTGGTTTAAGAGTACCTCCATTTACACACTCTGTATTTAAACATCAAAAATGTGTTTGTAACGTGGTATCAGAACGTGGCTTTTGGGCTGAAATCAGCAGCAGAGAGAGGACTGTGTGCAGCGTTCCACTCACTAAGTCGCAGGAACCCGGCGTCCCATCTGCATGTTCTTGATGAGCAGGGTCTCTCTCTGCTTCACCACGCTTCGGCCAACAACCAATCACACATCGTCCTTCAGCTCGCTGCAGCAGGAGTCAATCTCAACCAGACTCGCAGCGAGAGATTCACCAACACAGGTCAGCACATTATCAGTCTCTTCATGTGCAGCTGGATTTAAAGGCCTTTAGAAGCTTATAGACATTTCATCATGTTCTTACAGTACGTCAATTTTATTGGCAGGAAAACCCGGTGTTGGAGGTCCATTCATAGAAGGAGCTGGTAAGGGTCTTATACTGGAAACTCCTGAAAGAAAAAATCTATGACCAATGCAACCAATACTACAACTACTACTAATGATAATCGTTTTATATAAAAATCTATTTAATGTATTAAGTGACATTTATAAAGGTCATTTCATTAGGCAAAACAGATGCAACCAATGATGCCAAACCCGACACAAAAATCTTTAAAAATAATAATAATTATTATAATTGTTTTGATTATTAATATATATTTTTATCAATTATTAATAATAAAATATGAATATTAATGATAATAATTTAATCATTTATTGATGAAAATGTAATACAAATTATTATTAGTATTATTAGTATCAAAGCTCTCATATCCTAAAAGAGAAATACATTTAACCAATAATAATAATAATATCAACAACAATAATAATAAACCAATTAATGTATGTAACCATATGTATGTAACCAATGATGTTTCTTTATTGTTATTCCCCTTTTAGGGCTCACACCAATAATAATAATATAAATAATAATAATAATGTATTATTATTATTATTATGCTTTATTGGTAACACTTTTTTTTGATGGTCCTCCAACAGTATTATCAACAATATTCTACTGACTATAAGTATCTTTGCAAGAGCATGTCAACTTACTTTACTAACCCAAACTCTAACCCTACCAGTCTACTAATACTCTATTAATACTCTAATGAGAGTTAGTTGACATGCAACTTTACTTATAGTCAACAGAATATTTGTATTGTAACCACTTTATTTATTTAGTGACAGCTCAAAATCACTCCAAAAAGCTAAAACCTTGCATTATGTGTTTAAAGATGCCATTGATAACTCCCCCCCTTTTAGGGCTCACACCAATGCACCTCGCTGCACAATGTGGCTCCCTGGAATCCTTAAACTGTCTTCTAGCTCTGCGAGCGGACTATAAACTTGTGGATAAGAGAGGCTGGATGGCTATTCATTTTGCAGCCTTCTACGGCCAGGTGGCGTGTATTCAAGCACTATGCAGGAAAGACCCTACGTTATTGGAGATGAGGACCCCTGCTGAGTATGTGATATATTTTGGCAATAGATTAACTGTAAAAATATTATATATATTTAAATGTGTACGCACTACTTTTCAAAAATTTGTGGTCGGTAAGATTTTTGAAAGAAGTCTCTTTTATGCTCACCAGGCTGATTTATTGATCAACAATACAGTAAAAACAGTAATATTGCGAAATAATATTACAAATAAAAATAACTGTTTTCTATTTGAATATGTTTTAAAATGTAATTTATTCATGTGATCAAAGCTGAATTTTCAGCATCATTACTCCAATCTTCAGTGTCACATGATCCCTCAGAAATCATTCTAATATGCTGATTTGCTGCTCAAGAAATATTTCTTATTATTATCAATGTTTAAAACAATTGTGCTAATTCATATTTGTGTAGAAACCGTGATGTGTTTCTTTTCAGGATTCTTTTATGAAAAGAAAGTTCAAAAGAACAGCATTTATAATCACTTTTGATCAATTTAATGCATCCTTGCTGAATAAAGGAATTATTTTCTTTCAATCTCACTGACAACAAACTTTTGAACAGAAGTGTATGCATGTATTTAATAGGGTTTCTTTCATCATAATAATCAGAAACAGTTTTTTTTAGAGATGCATAATAATGGGTATTTTACAGGTATGGTAGTTCACCACTCTTATTGTCAGCGACCTCTGGTTCAGTGGAAGCTCTGGACGTCCTGTTGTCCAGTGGGGCGAACTGGAGAGAGGAAGACAGCAAGGGCAATAACACTGTCCACCTGGCAGCACTTTACTTTCACACAGATGTCCTTAGACACCTCATTCTGCTGAACTTGGATGGGCTTCCTGTGTGGAAGAATCTTGTCGGTATGATACGGTAGCAGTTTTAAAATGTCATGAAACGAAAGTTTCTATTGTCTTTCTTCCCTATTGTGACGTATATCCGAGTGAAACGGCTTCTCAAACTTTTAGACGAGTAGCAAATAATTTATTTAAATCAATAAGTTATTAATTTATTTTTTAAATTTGCAATTGTGGTAATGATTTGCCCGGTCTCCCTCTTTTTGTCCGGCAGAAATGATCCAGAGTGAGGACACAAGGCGGTTGGAGATGGCCCTCAGGTGTCTTGAGGCTCTTTGTGTAAACACTGAGTCCTCCTGTGAGGACATAATGGAAGCAGGTCATAGATATAGACTTGATAATCAAGCTAATTTCAGACAGAAACATATTTTATTACATTTCTAAACTAGCAGGTTGTGGCCCCAAAATGGGTCATGTCTGTTCTGACTGGGGGTGTAACAATATATCATGTCTCAATATATCGCAATACAAAAAATGCAACATGTATTGTGGAAAGCGATCATATGTATGGTTTACCCTAAATGAAAGTTTAGATAGATTTGATCAGATATGGCAATGGTGCTTTAAATAGGGTAAACCCAGAAGGTCATACATTTCAGCTTCCATGTTTATTAATTATTATTAATAAATTAAAAATGAAATACATTATTATATAATAAAATACAATATTTAAAACCTTTTAAATGTATGTAGACAGGGACAGAGTGCAAGCATATTATTCTGACATAATTCTGTATTTTTAGCTAAGCAGATCAATGAATGTTTCTATTTAGTGTCACCTTTGCCAACGTGGCATTTGAGTCAAGTCCATTCCTGTTGTAACATCAAATGTAGCATTTTAATGAACAGTACTTTTTGTTAATTGTTTACCATTCGAGTTAGAATTATTAATTAAAAAATTACCATTTTATATCTATTTTTGCTTTGTTCAAAATATCATGATAGATGACATTAATGTATTGTTACACCCCTAGTTCAGACAGCAGGACAAAAAATAGCTCAATAGATGCATTTCTCATATTAAGCAACCTAACACAATATTTTAAGCTCTTTTTTTACCTTTGTGAGATAAACAATATTGGAACTGTTGAGTTGCCACTTGGAAAAAAAAATCTGGGTTCTGAGCGAAACCAGTTGAGAGCCACTGGGCTAGAAGAAGGCCAATTCACACTGCACCGACAGACACCAACCAACGGCAACAGTCGACACTTGGTTGAACGTGTTTGTCGGGACATGGAATGAAGTGTGAAGAAGTGACGCACTGTCATCTGGCGATTGGTCTCCATCTGTCGGTGCAGTGTGAATTGGCCTTTAGAAGACTGCATTATATTTCTGCCTAATGATAGTCACTGCACTGCAGGAGGTATTCCAGTGCTGGTGGGCCTCCTTGGTTCGGACAGACAGGTTGTGCAGTGCATGGCTACAGCTGTGCTGTGTCAAATGTCAGAGAATGCAAAAGTCTGTGAAGATCTGGTGCATCATGGTGCCGTACCGGAGGTGATCAAGCTCCTCAGTGGCCATCAGCCTGAGCTGCACTCTCGCTGTGCTGTTATACTAGCCGATCTGGCGGGACACAGCGAACAGCACCAAAGCCTCATCGCTCAGCTGGTGAGCCAAGATACTTTTTATGCTATCTGTTCACATCTACAGTTCCTAAGCTTATACACTGGCGGTGAAAAGTTTGGAATAACAAAGTTTTTTTGAAGTCTCCTCTGCTCACCTGAATTCAGTGTCACATGATCCTTCAGAAATCATTCTAATGTGCTGATTAGGTGCTCAAGAAACATTTCTTATTATTATAATGTTGAAAACTGTTGTTGTCCTGCTTATATTCTTGTGGAAACCGTGATAGTCTACCATGTTAGGTTTGGGCTAAGTAAGTTTTTATTAAAAGTATATAAATTAATACTTTTATTCAACAAGGATGCATTCAATTATGACAGTAAAGACATTTATAATGTTACAAAAGATTTCTATTTTAAATAAATGCTGTTCTTTTTTTTACTTTTTATTCATCAAAAAATCATGAAAAACTGTCAGTTTTAACAAAAATATTAAGCAGCAAAAACGATAATTATAAGAACCATTATTAATAATTGAGCATTTTAAGCACCAAATCAGCATATTAGATCTGCAATCAGATCAGCAATTAGAATGATTTCTGAAGGATCATGTGACACTGAAGACTGGTTCAGTAAAATCAGTTATTTTAAAATGTAATTATATTTAACAATATTACAGTTTTTACTGTAGTTTTGTTCAAATAAATTCAGCCTTCGTGAGTAGAAGAGACTTCTGTCAAAAACAATAAAAAAATCGTAATCATTCCAAAGATTTCACCATCAGTGTAAAAGCCTGTTCACACCAAGAACGATAACTATAAAGATAACTATATTAGTGTTGAGTGGACGATATTGTTCTGTTTATTCTAAGCTTGTGCTTGTCTGCTGCTTTAAATGCTCAAGCTCATTACAGCAGGATGGATTCTGATTGGCTGTCAATGTTTTTATCGTTCATCTGCTGGATAAAATCGTTCTGAAAGTGGTGTGAACTCTGCTATATATAACTATATATATATATAACTTCTTCTATATTGAGAATGATTTTTTAGAACTATCTTTATCGTTATCTTTATAGTCATCGTCCTTTGTGTGAATGGGCTTAAAGCTTATTTTTGTTTTTGTTTTTTAAACAAATACTTTACATTTTTTGTGCAGGGTGGGGTGACCCTAGTAGTGAAGCTCCTGACCTCTGACCTCCAAAATGTGCTAGTAAATGCTGTCAGGTGCATACGTACACTATGTGTCAGAAGCCCATGCAACCAAACTGCTGTTGCACACGCTGGAGGAGTTCCACATCTCGTCGAATTCCTGTCTGTGAACTCTGGTAATGTTTACCTTCTGGAAAATAATAACAAATATCTGTTCTTAAAATAATAGACCACTCAAAACTGGAAATCCTGTCATTTTTTTTTTACTCTCTCATGTTGTTTCAAACCTTTTTGCTGTTGTTTTCAAAAGGAGAAACTCTGAAATAAATTGCCTTAAGATTAAACGTGTGTGTTTTTCTGACAGAAGCACTGCAGGAAGAGGCTTGCTTGGCCCTTGCAGAGCTAGCTCGGGGTCACAGGGAGAACCAGGAGCTCATATGTGAGATGGGAGCGGTCGGTGCCCTGGTGCAAGCCCTGCGAGAGAGGAAGATATCTGTTCAGGTCAAGGCGGCCACAGCGCTCGAATCTATAGCCAGTCACAATCCTGACATACAGCAGCGCTTCCTCGGGCAATCGGCTGATAACTATCTTTTACAACTTCTAAAGGTAATGTAATTGCAGCTTTAGCATGCTATTCAAACCTATTGCACAATGTTGCCTCTGGGTAACTAAGCCAGTTCTTGACTTTTCAGGCACATCAATAAAACATTGCAGGGATGCCTTAGAACAAATCAATATAAAGCTGTTGTTTTTTTTGCACTTTTTTATTTAATTTTTTGGAATGGTGCATTTTTTTGGTTATGGAAAATGTTTCCCCTGATTTACATCCATTAGTGCCTGAACTATTTAGAGACACATACATTATTCAGTGAAGAATTATGATGAATTGCTTTAATGTTTTTGTTAATTTTGCTACAGTGAAATGGATGTGGATTTAGCCACTGCAGACCATATTGTGCATCATTTTTAAGCACTTTTTAAACACTATTTTATTTGATTTAGTGATTATTAATGTTTTATTTAGAATATGGAGCTCATATTTGAGAAGGAAAAAAACACCTTAAGGAACTCGCCGAATTTTTGGGACTTTAGCTTATTCACCGTATCCCCCAGAGTTAGATAAGTCCATACATACCCTTCTCATCTCTGTGTGTGCCGTAACTCTGTCTGACGCACCCACCGCTAGCCTAGCTTAGCATAAAGACTGGAGGTAAATGGCTCCAGCTAGCATACTGCTCCCAATAAGTGACAAAATAACGCCAACATTTTCCTATTTACATGTTGTGATTTGTATAGTCACAGCGTGTACAAATAACAAGGTCACATGAGACACAGCCATCTTATACTGGGAACTATATTCTCAGAAGGCGAAGCACTGCTACTTCTGTGGAGTGATCTACTCCAACTCTGAGCGAACTCTCTGCTCCTCGGGGACCACGGGGCTTCTTAGGTGCTTTAAGTACTTGAAACTTAAATCAAGTAAACCCAAGTTGCTTGAGTCCAATAGGTGTTCATCTTAAAAAAGATTAAAGTTATTCTCACATTTACTTCATAAACATTAATAAAGATTTCGAAGCAAAATGAAACAGGACATTTTTAGAATTGTACCAAAATGCCATTTACTTGCTAAAAAAGTATAAACTATCAATCAGACGACAGAAGGCATGTAGTAGATTGTGAAGGCCATAGAAATGTGCATATCAAATATGACACAGGAGGCTTTATAGGGTTAAATTTGCTAAATTTAGCACAAAAAGGCCAGATTTTTTTTTGTTAAATTACTTGTAGGGTTCTAGATAACTTACATTTACTAATTTAGCAGATGATTTTATCCAAAGTGAGATACAAACAAGCCAACAATATTCGTAATATGCTTAAATGACACAGTCCGGTTCTCGTACTGCATAATGCTGCAAGTCAACCCTTGGCACAGTAAACTCTGTCTGACCTTCACCCTGTGTTCAGGTGTTCCAGCTGGACGTGCGGGAGCAGGGTGCAACGTCTCTGTGGGCCCTGGCAGGACAAACTCTGAAGCAACAGAAACTCATGGCAGAGCAGATGGGTTACCCTGTCATCCTTGACCTTCTTCTGTCCTCTTCAGACAAAATGCAATACGTGGGTAAGGCCAGATACAAATCGGTCTCATTATACACCGTCCCAAAAGACATCACCCAGTTCCATCCAACCAATCAGTCACCCATGAATGCAAGTAACACTCTTGCTGTAAAGCTGTCGTCCAGACAGAAGAAGCACCAAATGCAATAAAAACAGCTTCCCATTGACTACGTGTTGACAGGCACTGGATAAACTGAGCAGATTGACTGCCTGAGCTTCTCCCTGTCACTGACAGAACAGGTCCGGTCCAGCGGGTAAGCGGCCAGCACTTCCCCTGTCTTGAGACAGCACCGATCTGTTAGACTCATAAGACAGGAAGGCATGCAAGTGGAATGTTATTCCCCCAGTGGGTTTCTCCGTAAACATTGCTTACAAGAGTGGCTCCGTCTCTTGTATTGCTATTAGTGTTAAGCTATGACTCGATTACAGGCTGTG
Organism: Squalius cephalus; assembly: GCF_949319135.1. NCBI lineage: Eukaryota > Metazoa > Chordata > Actinopteri > Cypriniformes > Leuciscidae > Squalius > Squalius cephalus. Next base: position 9,316,769 of record NC_137130.1, read on the forward strand.
ATTCCAAAACGACGCTGTATTCCAAAAGTGCTTCCTCTTCAGTCAGGTGTCTGGATCGGGTCTCCTCTGGATCGTCTGTTAAAACATTTAGTCTGACAGATGTTCCTTAAAAACTTTTTCAGACAGAACTGTCCACACCTTCATATCGTTACACATTTGGAACAAATTTTCCACCCCCCGGAGAACGTTATCTGCACGTATCTCGCTGTTTCACAGGGTGCCAAGCGGCGATAGCGCTTATCCGAGATAGTCGTACCCATCAGGAAGGCTTTTGCAGGGAGAACGGGGTGCCGCCTTTGGTGCGTTTGCTTCGAGGGTCCCGAACAACACTGAAGACCCTGCTCAGTGTCATCAAAGCCTTGGGTTGTTTGTGCATTGGTAATATCTCACACTTCTTCTTCCAGGTTTTTGTGGTATAAATGGCTTTGTTATAGCGCAAATGATAAGATGTTTGTTTTGTGTTTGCAGGAGTGATACTCACTACTAATAAAAACAGTCAAAAGAAAATTTACAGAGAAAAGGCCATTCCTATATTATTAGAGCTTTTACAATCCCATGAATCTCCTGAGGTCAAGGTAAGAATTATTTTCAAAAACGTTTTTTTATATCCATCACCCTAAACAAGAAGTGACTTCATTGTGTTTTTAAATCCCATTAGGTACAAGTGGCTCAGACTCTTGCTTGTGTGCTGATGGGGAACCAAAAATTCCAGAGGGAATTTTGGGAACAAGAGGACTTCTCTTATGAAATTGTTCTGGAGCTCCTGAGGGCTGAAAACAAAGTAATTTATACCACTTTAAACTTAGTTTAAAATATTCCATTTTGCTTATTTGATGCCACTGATATACTAAATGTATTTGTCGAAATTAACTGCTCAAGTCACTTCTTTTAGAACATATGTCTGGATGCTGGATTTGCATTATCTTTGTTTGCATACAACAACAAAGCACAACAGAAGGCAATTCAACAAATGGGAGGAATTCCAATGAAGACATATGAACCTTTTTTGAATTCTGACAATGAGACAGAAAGAGCAAAAGCTGCATTTCAGGTAGTCAGAAGATTCTGAATTTATACGCAATATACTAAATAAATAACGTATTGTAGACATTTTAATTAAAAAGTATACATTTTACATCACTTTTTTTTCAAACTCTGAAACTTTAACAAAAAATCTGAATTAATGTGATTTCAGACATTGTATTGTATGTTCTCAACAAAACATTTAACATAGTAGAAAATGAACAGATTTATGCTTTTAATGAACACCTGTTAAGGGCTGGAAAAACAGGTAATTAAATATACATCTTATGTTTGACAGATAGTTGTGTTAGCCAGAGTAATTGGTGGGTCAGATGAAATGACTTTGACTGCAAGGGGAGTCACTGATCTTGTTGAATTACTGCAGTCTGACCAATCCACCACTGTTGTCATTGCAGGTGAGAGG